>NC_090810.1:57605567-58253690 GCF_036512215.1 Solanum lycopersicum | reverse complement strand
ATCAAAGGCGCAAACATGAACTTCAGCTCGCTGCAAGAGATCAGTCCTCCTCTCCAACACAACACCGGAGCTAGATACACTCACATCATACCACTGACCACATCGAACATCTAATAAATGTAAATTTCAACGTTAAGATCAAAGCACATAAACAGTTAATTCAAAAATTTAGATACTTCAGAAATCTTAGCATTGAAAAAGACATTACCAATGTCAATGGCAAAGCGAACATGGTAGGGTACATCATATTCACGTAGATCAGTGATATAATCTATAAAATCTTGACTTCGCTGCTTGCTGCATGTCAGGAAACAATCACTTCAAGATGGACGTACCCCATAATGAATCTTAAATGAAAGGATTGATATAAATTGATGAGGAAATTAAACAATGTCAAAATAACTGATAATCATCTAAAGATATGTGAACTTCACTAAATACTTAATGGATGGACTATGGTTATTGATATTATTTCAAAATATCAGAGATACCTTTTCCCCGTCAGTATAGATTCATATGCTTCTATTGTATCAAACTTCGTTTGATTTCTCTCAACAATGTGTGTTAGATCACGCTTCACGTCCATCAACTGTTGGACAGTGTCAAATGATATCTTTAAATATGATCTGTGTAGGCCAGACAGATGGTTTTTCTGAAAAAGAAGAAATAAATATCAGAAAGAGATCTTGATGGCATAAAAAATATACAGTGTAGGTATGAAGCAGCAGTGAGGCAACATGATAAAATCATGTTTGCAACTAATTGGTATCGCCTAACTAGATCTCGTCTTTCATTGTGCCCTATCTCTCGCTAAGTGTGCATAGGTTCTAAGAGATTGTAGGTCTTTCTACTGTCCTCAAAAAAAAAGAGAATGTAGGTCTTTCGGTGTGATTTCATTCCATTTGATTTTAGCTCTACCACCCTTGTAACACCTTTCTCCCCCTATGGACTGATGGACTGATGCATATGGGGCTTGACACACGACATAAACAAATCCTCAAGTGACATTCTCTCATTCTATCATCAAATGACTTCATTTTTAATACCGTCTAATCTTGTATGTTGCAAGTCGGTCTTTCATATGCATTTCCTTCTACCATCCCATTTTAATTCTATTTCACATCTTCATCTATTCCATTCTCTTGGGAAAATGAGCCTAGGTATCAAAATTCACCTTAAATTCAATCTTTCATGTTGAATAAACTTGCAGTGCATACATTTAGTCTTCTACTTAACCTACAACATATCTGGTTCCATTAGTTCTTTCTGCAAAGTTATCTCTTTAATAATAGTTACAAAGATAATTTGCAAACATTAAGATAGAAGTTGTTTTTATGCACATTTCACCATAGACAGCATAAATGGTTTCATTAAATTAGTCTTAGGCCTAACTCACACTCGAAAAGTTAGCTGAAAGGAAGGAGGATTGTCCAAGCCTTATAAGGAGTCCACCCATCTCATTAATCACCAATGTGGGATTTTTGTCATTTTTCAACACCCCACCTCAAGTTCAGTGCTTAGCATCTACTGCATGCCACAAGGACAATTTTTAATTGGGCCACCCAACCTTGGGCAAGACGGGTCCTGCTCTGATACTATGTTAAATTAGGTCTTAGGCCTAACTCACACCCCAAAAACTAGCTCAAAAGAAAGGAGGATTGTCTAAGCCTTATAAGGAATATACTCATTTCATCAATCACCAATGTAGACTTTTGTCATTGTTTAACAAATTCCTTTGGTAAAGATATTTCCTTATACCAAGTAAATGAAAAAAGGAGCAAACGAAATGGCAGGAAGATTTTCTATCACCTAGGTGTTACTTACAACTTATGAATAGATACCAAAATACCCGTGAAACTTCAAAAAGAGGTCTAATATAGCCTAGTTCACAAGATTATATCAGTGACACTGATGTCTAATAGTTTGAGCATGTTTCACATGCATGAAAGGTGAATAAACAAAAAAAACATGTTTTTCACAATGTTTCTTCTTCCCAAGACCCACAGACATCTTTAAATCCAATTCTCTTTCACACTCTGACACCTCATGATTAGACATATGACCAACTTTCTCTTGTGCATAGCATTCAAACAATGAGGACCCACGGACAAATATTTTAGTAATAACATGATATGGGAAGTGATGTAATGCAGAATCAAGCCACGTGCTTGCTGAATTTCTAGGCACACTTTACACATCCAATAGCTCTTTTTATGGGGTTTCATAGTACAATCCCACTCATACACACTCTAAACCTCCATTAACATGTAACTTTTATGAAAGCAGTCATGAAACAAACAAATCCTAAATTTGATGTTAATAGACTTACAAGATCAAGATCCTCTTTCTCTAAAACTTCAATATCTGCGATTTGAGATTCGTATCGCCTTCTCAGATATGAGTCAACATCCATTTCCATTTTATCCTGTTGAACAAATGCACAACAATCAGCAAATATATAAAATTTGGAAGAAGAAAAACTTTCATTGCTTGGAGTACAAAAGGAATTTAATGGACTGACCTTTGTTGCCACATAAAAATATGGCCTGAATTTGTACTTTGCTTTGAATGTTGAACCATCCTTCAACCAGAAGTTCATGCATAAAAACTCACCAAAATTAACATTTTAATACTTTCTCTTACCGAGTCAATAAACAACATTCCACTAATAATATCTAACCAATAACTCACATAAATAAACATATCAATATTTCCTCTTACCGGATCAATAAACAACACTTCCACTAAAAATATCCAATCAACAACTCATCTAAACTGACATATCCATATTTTCTCTTATCGAATCAACAAACAACAATTCCACTAAGAATATTCAATCAATAACTCACCTAGTTGTCATTTCGATATTTCTCTTTTTGGATCAATAAACATGTCATTTCTACTAAGAATATCCCATCAATAACTCACGGTAACTAACATGTTGTATCTTTTCAAATGAATAAACATACAAACAAAATGACAGCTATATTCCATCAGTATGAACTTTTACCTGACAAACAAAATAAAGATCGACACAACTGTACACTTTGCGAGTCTCCTGATCCTCCCATGACGACTACAACATTAAACCAAAAAAACTCAAAATTCACATTTTAACTAAAAATTCAAAAAAAAAAGTATAATATGTGATGTAGTAGTAGTAGTACAGAGGCAAGAGTAAGAAGCCAGCCGAGTCGTTTATCTCCTTCAGTGAAAACATCGAATCCTAGCTTGGATTCGAGCTGTTCTTCGGAGTTAAGTGTGAGTTTCTGCTTCTTTGAAAACCTAGAGTCCCGCCGGTCCCAGCGCCGGCTATTTTCAGCGGCATTCATACTTCTTTCCGATGGTAACTCCGGCGAATGAGATCGGAAGTTTGGAGATAAAGTTTAGATTTTTTGATTTCACTGTCTACTAGGGCCTGAAAGAGGGAAAAAATCTTCCACTTTACAGAGGGAGCTAAGGGGGTAGCGGGGTTTAGAGGGGTGGGGGTACTCTCTTTCCCGCGCTTTTTTTTTTCTATTATTTTCTTTATTACTCCTATTTAAAATGTGAAATGACAATGTTGCCATTATTTATTATATTCTCATGTTGCGGAAATGAGTACGTTTCCGATGGATGAGAGGGCATATTAAGGGAGATAGGACGAGAAATAAAGATATTCGAGACAAGATATAGGAGTGACCTCGATGAAGGAAAAATGTAAGAAGCAAAGTTGAGAAGTTTTGGATAAGTGAAGATCAAGAGATGCATGGAATTCTAATACGGAGATTTGAGAGATTGACTATGATGGTTTTCAGAAATGTAAGAGCAAGTCGAAAGAAATACTAGATAGAGATTATTAGACAAGAGATGACGTGGTTGCAGCTTAACAATCTTGGATGCGAAATTGTGAAAAATACAGCTTATGGTAAAGGTTAGTAGATAATCGAGTGTTGTCTTGCTTATCTTTCCATGCCGATAGTCTAAGCTTTTCTTGTATAGTTTAGTGTCTTTCAATTTCTACTACTATTTATTGTCTCTTGTACTTCGAGTTGTACATTATTTTACTGTAGTTACTGTTGAGTTAATTTTGTTTTTGAGTTGATTGTTCTAAATTTTTAGCTACGAGTACACATGTTTGAGTGTAACTGTGGACTCATAGAGAGCGACTAACTACAATGATTTGCACTAGAAGCGAATCGAAATCGTTGTCTAGGTAGTGACTTACCACAACACAGTGTTTGTAATAAGTTATTTACCACTTTATAATTTCAGTCCAATATCAATATTGTAGTAATTTTTCCAATAGCTACTGTTCTTTTTTTTTTCTCCATAATTATTATTATGCTTTATAACGTGTTTTCGTGATTTTATCACTTCCCTTATAATCCTGTGCTCTATTTTAATATATATATTTTTTGAATCAGGGGTCGATCTAAAATAATTTTTCTACCGCTCAAAATAAGATAAGATTTCTATATACTTTATCCTCCCATATTTCACTTGTGAAATTACATTATGCTAATAGTTTTATTTAGTGCACTGACTTATATATATATTGATTAATATTATTTTGAACAGTTACAAAACGTATTAATCTAAGAAGAAAAGAAAAAAATTATACAAATGTCTTAAATGTTGTTGCGTATTCCTTGTGTTATTTTATTGATTTTCAATGTAAAATATCATCTAATTAAATTAATTTTTGTAATGAATTACATAATCAAATCTCATATTCTCGACTTATTTTATTTTATATTGTTTATGTGCTGATTTTGTTAGCCTTGAAATGAAAGATATCATTAATATTTTAAATAATTTTAAACTAAACTGCTATATAATTGTGTTTTCTGAACTTTAAATTTTAAACAATCATGTCATTCTCATAAATGAGTGTCGTTATACCATTGAAATTCAAATCTTGTAAATGCCCTTTTAAAGAATGATACGTGAACGGAAATAAAGTCATTTTCTTTTAACAAGACTACAAAGATTATTTTCATAAAAAAAAAATCATATTATACAGATAGAAAATAACTTTATTAAATTGTGTTTTTCCTCTGATAATAATATATTTTAAATAATTGAAAGAAAATACATAGAATCCCTTAAAACTTATTTAGTATTCTCAATTATTACTTGTGATTTTGTGAGAATTTTATGACACCCCCTCCCCCTCTCAATTATTTTAAAGTGATTTTTTTTTTTAAAGTTACACTTAATATATATGTTACGTACTTATCACATGTCAAACAAGACAAATTAAAAAAAATTACTTCATTTGAATTTTGAATTTTAATTGACTTCAACCTAAATAAGTTTTGATGTTAGAAAAAACTTAATTTTTATTCAATTAAACACTCAACATTGTCAAATAATGTATTTATTTGGTTTCATATATAGTCTAAATTGAAATCAAATTAATATTGATCAATCCTTAAAACAAAATTCATGATTGAATTACTCATAACTCATGAGTTCAATATGCTTAGCTTTTCATTTAAAGTCCATTTCAATGTCCAAATAATATAAAATTGCATGAAAAAATTTAAGTATAAACTCGAAATCAAGTATTAATTATTTTTGTTCAAAATGTGAACAAAATCATTGCTCAAATTCTCAAAATTTAGTTCCCAATTCTAAAATGGTGAAAAATAAAAACAAAATAAACTATTCATACTACGCTAATTTTTGGCATGTATCGTAGGTCGTGCAACACACGCTCCTCGCACGCTTAACATGTCGTGCATCAAATTGAATATAAAAATTTTATCAAAACAATTGCCGAGGTTATAACCCCAACAAAGTGAGGCACTACGATTTAATTGTGGAGGGTGGTTATAAACCATAGAAAATGGAATAAAATTATTTCTTGAAAAAGAAATCTCGAAGGTTGAAACCCCCGCTAATTGTTGATTTCAGGGGTTGCTTAAAAACTCCTACTACTTAATTGTGTCAACTCTAACGGTGGAGTTGTTGAAACTCCTGCAACAACCAATTGTCGGGGTTTCTAAACCTCGCTATTTATAATTCTAACTCTCCCGATTTGCCCCTTTTTTTTTAGTGTATAGATAATAATCTTTATTTTTTTTTATTATCATTATAGTAAAAAAATAGTCCTTCGAACTGAATTTTACAAGTGATTTTTAAATTTTAAAATATTATGAAATTACATTGTAAGTATACAAATTTTTTTTCGAAAGGAGAAGAGCGTCAAGCAACTCCAACTCTAGCTCCAGAGGGCTCCGTAGAGTAGGAGAATGCTCAAATCCATCTACGTGTAATTTATATTCAAGATAATTTCAAAATACAATTCCAAAAAAGCGATATTAGTCAAGTGAATACATGAACGAGCAAATGATAACCAAAAAAAAAACAAAAAGTATATGGTGTAAACTAAAGAAATAAACCATAACTAAAGGTGCAAAAAAGCAAAATACTCGATATAAGTAATTTAACGGTTGAGATTTAATCTCTACATAAGAAAGGGCAAAAAGCCCTAACTATATATTCATAGCATTCACCACTCGTTCGCCTCTTTCTCTGTACATTCGGAAGCAGCAGCAACAGCAGCCCTACGCCATTAAAGCTTACAAATCTCACACAAAGTAAATTACTTGATTTGATTTGATCTCTTATGGTTTATCTAACAATTCATTTCTGTTGTTTTTTTCTTGTGTTTGTGTGTAATTATTATTAGTTTTGTGTGTATTTGTAGATAAGAAAATGAAGGTTATCGCTTCTTACTTGTTAGCTGTGTTGGGTGGCAACACCTCCCCATCTGCTGCAGATTTGAAGAAGATCCTTGCTTCTGGTATTGTTTTTTTTTTTTTAATTTCTTTGTATATACATTTTTTTTTGTATGTTAGTTTCTGTGTGGTGGTTTGAAAATGATTCTTATGAATGTGAGTATGAATATGAAATAACCAGCTGCTTAAGGTTACGTATAATAGATCCTTGTAGTCAAGCCCTTTCTCGGACCCTATGCATAGAACTTAGTTCATCGGGCTGCCTTGTATTCATAAATTGTTTTCGTTGCGTGTAATTTCACAAGTGGGGTTTGTAGGTAGTAGTGGAAGAGGATTTATGATTAGAAAACTCATATTTTGTTGAATATTATGGCCTATATAAGATTGGTTAAGGTTTGCGGTACACACCAACTTCCCTAGACCTGACCTGTGGGATTTTACGTTATGCTGTTGTTTACTGATTTATTGATGTGTATTGATGTATAAGTATCAAATGAATGGTTGTAAGACCAAGATGATTAATTTATCTTTCCTTGTTTATAGTTTCTTCTATTTTTACTGATTTTGAGCATGACATTTCTGAATGTGGTGCTGTTTTCTTTGTGTTAGTTTATTGTAATGGATCCTTGGAACTTTTTGACACATGTGTTTGGTTTATTTTATGGATGTACGGAGAGATGTTTACGTGCCTAATGGAGTAATGCGGGTTATTGTAGTATTAGTTATAGTTTTCCAAACTGCTATAAAAGAAATTTTGATTCCTGGAAAACGAGAGTAATATTTGAGGAAAGTAATATGAAGCACCTATCTATTAGAGTAGGTTTAGTTTGTTTTATACTGAGAGGCCTCGCCTTTCTATATTTGATGTACTGTTAATTTTATGTTTAAGTTCTATGTTAACAACACATCCTATAGAATTCCATGAGTGCAGTCTTGGTAGAGTGGTGTGTGCACAATCTTACCTTGGGAGGGTAGATAGGCCGTTTCTGATGGACTATGTCATATAATTCCTTCCTGAGGTATCCATGCGAGACTGGATTACTCTATTATGCTTACTTTCCTTGCATAGATAGGATAACCCTGTCGTTGATTTGTATTTCATGGATAAAATAAGCATCATAATACTGTTTACTTTCTTTAATTTTGCATTCTCAACTTTTTTTAATGTGTGGTGCAGTTGGAGCTGAAGCTGATGATGATAGGATTGAACTCCTCTTGTCCCAAGTAAAGGGCAAGGACATCACTGAGCTGATTGCTGCTGGCAGGGAGAAGTTGGCTTCAGTACCCTCTGGTGGCGGTGGTGGAGTTGCAGTAGCTGTATCTGGTGGTGGTGGTGCTGCAGCACCAGCTGCCGAGGAGAAGAAAGAGGAAAAGAAGGTGGAAGAGAAAGAGGAATCTGATGATGTAAGATTCTCCGTTTAGTTTAGGGGTCCTCGACTTTTTTCTGTTGTGGATGATGTTTCTTGTATATCTACTAACATGGTTGTCTGGTTTTCAATAATGCAGGACATGGGCTTCAGTCTCTTCGATTAGAGGAATGTTTAACTGGTTTCTGTATGAATGGTCTTGTTCCCCAGTTCCCGTTGAGTTTATTCTGGGAATCTTTTTGTCAACTTACTGTTTTCGCTTTTAGTTTAGTTAATGCACCTATATTTTGCTTGGTAAACATCTTGAGTCAATTGGAAATTACTAGTATTGTTGGATTTATTTGCTTCTTTTCTTGTTGATGTATTCGTTGTCAGTTCAACTCGTCAAAACCTGCAATTCTCAATTTATAATACCAAGTTAACTTGGAATTTCAATCCAACTGGAAAAAGTCATCTACAACCAACAAAATACCTGTGTAATTCCATAAGCTAGGTGTTAACCCTAGAAGCCATTTTCGAAAGTGAGAACTTGCAATACAGACGTGAGAAGTGAAATGAAGCTTACTGATAATTTGAATTCATAATAGGGTCTTGTACAGTAACTGCAGCTACAATTCAAATATATGAAGCTAGGACTTAAAAAGATGTCAAAAAGGTCTACACTTGTTGTAGTTCAGTTGAAACCGCGAAAACAACATCTAGGTCTCTAACTCTATAAATTACTGTCCACAACATGAACATTGATAATAAGCTAGGCCGTTCTGTCTCACTAATGAATCTTGAGTGGAAAACGCTGATCGTACACTCCTTGTGGCAATGAGCTAATCCTAATACCAGATCAGCCAGCAACTCCCATTCACTAATATCCTTTCAACTTGAGTGAAGCAAGTGGAATTCTACTTCCCGGAGGCACGAAAAGTTTCTTAAAACTGAAGGAATCTATGTTGTATAGCAGGTTTTGAGAAAAGTACCAGAAGTCATAGATTACACAGATACATGTCAGATCAGGGTCCAACGAGGATAGCAATACTTTCCAACGTAAAGTCGTAGTACTCCTTCCAGTTCTCCAGAATAAAGCAGATGTAAACTATCCAATAAGGAGCATAGCCACAACAAGAACCCATTTAAGACTTTGGAACAGTCACATTCAATATTTTTACATCCTGGTATGGCTTGTCACCTTTGTCGGTCTTCACTTTCTCTAAAGACTGTAAAAATCCAAAAGAAAAGGAATGGTTAATCAGGTCCCAAGAAGTAACCATGCATTAAATATCACATCAGACAAACTGCAGCAATTATCATTTCAATTTGAACTACAACATATTCACCAACTTTCTTCCTTTCTGGATAAATAAATAACTAGAGATATTGTGCTGATCAGGACAAAGCTCCAAGTGGTCTATTAGTTCAGTAATCAATCCATAGCAGAGACAGGAGGGGGAAACTTTATAAGCTAATAATACCTGTACAACATCCATTCCTTTCACCACTCTGCCAAAAACTGTGTGCTTATTGTCCAACCATGGAGTGGCAACAGTTGTTATGAAGAATTGAGAGCCATTTGTGTTTGGCCCAGCATTAGCCATCGAGACAGTGAAGGGTCTATCATGTCGCAGACTGCACAGACCAATATAATCGTTTAGATGAACTTAACCCAGAGCATAAACTAGAAAACATGTTTATCAGCTATTTAGAAAATCAAGTTAAAATTAGATGTCATGAGGCTGCGTCAGCTGTTATTTAAGGCAATGACTAAGCTATCCATTCTCTAGACCCTAGAAAAATCTTCTCGGAGTCTACAAAGCAAGCAAAATGAATCTCCAGAGTCAAGCAAGGAAGAAGACTACAGCACATGCTAAATATTATGACGTGTTCCAGAAGTATACTTGTGGCTCCATGAATGGAGTACAAGCTTCTGATTAGATTCAATCAGTCACTTTCATAATCATAAGCATTAGAATTGTATGATAATATAAAAAGCACAGAAAAGCAAAAGATACTTTTCATTGGTAGGGAGGAAATCGCTGGGTCATCTAGTTAAATTCATGATATAGCTAAACAGCTGTTGCCAGGAAGAATTAGCAATTTATTATTTGCAACTGAATTTAAAAATTCAAAACACTGACAAAATCATGGTCATCAGCATATTTAAGACGAGTAAAGGAAGGCAAGCAAAAGAGATTTCATTTTTGGCTAGTCATTAACTTTTATTTCTAAACTATGCACTGGCAATCTTCTATTGCATATTAGGGGCTGCAAAAGCTTCAGCAACCTTAAGTACACGGATAAAAAATTACACTGTACTATTACTATGGATCCATTTACTCCATGGATTGAATACTTAATTAGTCTTACCATTTGACTGGGTTTTTTTATTCCCTTTTACTGCTGCAGACACTTAAAAATGGGCTGATGTTCAAAGAAAAAAAAGGTCGATTGAACCTAAAAACACATTTTACACTCAAATGGAACAATCTTTTATTATGAGCCTAGACTTCCGGTTCCCACAGTCTACCATCACGTTCAACATTCCAAAAAACTAAATAAGCAGCATCAGTAAAACAACGGCCCTTCACACGACACATATCTAGGAAGGAGGGAGCATAGGAAATAAGTTAAGCCTGTACAATTATGCTTTTATGGATATATACAAAACAATACATTAACATACCTTTTATGGAACTCATCTTCAAACTCCCTTCCCCAAATAGATTGGCCACCCGTGCCATCTCCTAATGGATCTCCTGTCTGAACCATAAAGCCTCTGATGACCCGATGAAATATCAAATTATCATAGTATCCATTCCTGCAGTGTGTTGTAAAGTTCTCCACTGTTTTTGGACACTCTTCAGGGTATAGCTTCATATGAATGTCACCCATACTGGTATGCATGATCTAGGTCAGAGCAAAAGAAAGAAAGAAATGAATCAGCAAATTTCTGTCTATCTCAGGATTAGTACAAATACATAAAAAGGAAGGGCCTCTACCACGCGAAGTAATAATGGAAGAACATACGTTGCTCGGACTCTTAAAAATCCCACCAGGTTCATGTTGGATCCTCCAAAAGTAATGACTTTTTGGAGGATCTGTCACGGGGGTGGCAACATTTTTGTAGAGTCCGAATAACATAGAAAGAACTATAATCTTTTATGAATACCACAATAATGCAGAAAAGTGTCATTCTTCAGTTAAGAAAGGTTGCCCAAGAGCGCATAATAGGTTTGCCCATCGTGTACCAGCTTATGAAGACCATTCTCGAGGTAGCGGTTTTATAGCATGCTATACTGTTATCTCATTCATTGATTGATCAGGAATCAGAAAACAGAAGTAGAAGAAGGTAAGTCCTTTATTCAGGATTAAGTGACTTGATTTAAACGGACCACAAAAATCAATCTTACTTAAAACCTTTGTCAGTCGATACCAATCATTGTCACTCACATACAGTTCGGCTCCTACAAACTCATGGACAAGGATATCCAGTTCAAGAGGGGTTTTGGATAGGCTTAAAAGTTGGTCAAACCTACTTCTAAGTCAGTTTTTGACTTCTGCAAATGTTAGTCAAATATAAAAATAATTCAAAATAAGCAAAAAATGATTTAAAGTAAGTTGGGAAGTGTTTGACAAGGTTAAAAATAACTTAAAATAAGTTAAAAACCAAAAGTAGGCCTTCCCTACTTTTTATTTTGACTTAAAAGCTATTTTTTTTAAGCTAATCCAAAACGGAACCTATCTGAAATTTTCCATTTATTTGATATATGCCAAGTAAAACCATAACTTACCACATTATCTGGAAGGGATGTAGTAACGGACTTCCCAATGTCAGATACGGCCAAAAGTTCATCAGGAGGTGGCTTTTCATTGAAGACATCTCTTCCCTTGGTAGGATCATCAGGTTCCTCAGGTTCTCTCTGACTGTTAAAGAATAAAATCTGAGCTGTTAATAAGCATAAATTTGAAATTTAAACAAGAAAATGAGGTTTTATTCAACAGAAGAGATAACAAGAGGGCAAGGGCTGATACTTTATAGAAGTATGGAACATCAATTTAAATCACCCAATGTCGAAGAAACAGCAGCCAACTGAACTTTCCAATTTTTTCACGGCTCAAGATAGTTATCAGACAACTTTAAAGCTTAATTCTAGTAGAAAAATCGATATTTAAGCATCTCTCAAAACAATTCATTTTTCATCATGCACACGTCCTAGTTTGACTAGTTTAGATAAAGCTGTCACCATGTTTCCTTTACCATGCCACTAAGGTCTAGACTGAACAGGTCAGTGCAGTGGAAAAGGTCCAAGTTCATCATTGACCAATGGATAGAAAAGCAACAAAGTTCAAGATAGCCTTCTTTTCGTTCTCTGTACTATATAGCATATACGATACCTGAACAAATAGATTCTATGTTTCTTGAAAGCACAGCAAAGTAGATTGGGATCTATCAAGGGCTCCTTGCTTTCATTTGCATTTGCTGCCGCAGCAGGGATTTTTCTTACTTTTTTACTACTTCTATCACCTTGATACAAAGCAATTCTCAAAAATCTATCATTGCTCTCCACCTTCCCCAGGATACGAGATACCTTGTTAGTGTGTAGATTTATAATCTGACAATAGAAAAATTAACCCAAAATAAGAAAATGAACATCGAAGTAGCATGAAACTTATAATAACTCCAGTAAGGCACATGTACAAGAAACAGAAAATATAAATGCATCTTGACAGTTTACTGGACATTTTCTTACTTTAATTCCTAGGAGAGTTGCATATATAATGAAATTGGAACTTTCATCAAAAACAGCATTAGGTTGTGGTACACATTCTGTTTTCTCAATTTCTTTTTCCACAGCCATTCTTCGTCCAAAGTCAATAGCTTCAAGTCGGTATAAAGGAACATCACTCCTCTGGAGATCTTGTGCCACCTAAAAGATGGAAATTTTTCGATTATCACCAAAAATAAAAAGGAACAGAAGAAGACAAAAACCACATCTGTACATACATAAGTTAATAGATTATTTAAAGGAGTAATTTCTTACCTCAAGAGATTCATCATACACACGTCTTAGTTTACCTGTCTTGAACCAAAATATACGAATCCTGCGATCTGGTGAAGTTACCGAGAACTGTTTACCATCAGGGCTTACCTGGATACAAAGAGAAACGGATAAAAGGTTTTTGAAGACGCTGTCCACTAATTGATAAGAATAAGAAATTGAAACTGCTTATAGCTAACTTGACATGTACTAATGTACATAGTCAAAGAGTAGTAGTTATTGTTGTTAAGTAAAAGGGTTTAAGTACACATATTTTCCAGCAAAGGTTTTCCTGTAATACCTCTATAGAAGAAACAGCAGTTTTGCATTTCACAATTTCAAAGAGATCAGTATCACTCTTCAATCTAAAATTCACCCTGCAGGCAGAACATAATAAGAAAAGCATGAGCGGTGACTATTACAATTAGGAGCAAGAGACAAACTCTTGAATATAGCAAAGAAAGTGAGTGGACCTATAAATTAAATAATGTATGCTTATATTCTTAGATCGTATAAGAAAAACCATAACCGGTAGATTTAGTACTACTCTATTGAAGTGAATACACACTAAAATAACAACGGATATGGTCTAATAATAGATGCCATATAAGGCCTTTTTTGACAAGGCTATATTTCAGAATTTAAAATTGATACTCTTCGCCAACCCCAAAAAAACACCATTCCAAAGCAATAAAGGGCAATAGAGAAAAGGGAAACACAAATTCTTGGATTCCATACATAGAGATGTAATACAAATATCCAAATGGATCATTCTAAAACTTAGATTGGGGTTTGAGCTCCCTGAAATCAATGATTATTGCCTCCGTTAAGGGACCAGATACAAGGAAAATTACTTTTAGAACTTGAACACATACAGATTCTCTGGGAACTTAAGTGTGGCAGGACTCCAGTACTCAATGATCCCTTTGTCATCTGCTGATATCACAGTATCAAAGACATGATTGTATTTCATGACTTTGATGGGGCACAACTGTACCTGATTACAAGGAAACTAAGTTAGCAATTTGATTAGTGTGACTGCTGGTAGAAACTTCATATTAACATAACAAAGAAGACCAATGAACTGCACAAACGACATATCAACCTTAGTATTGAGTCAAGTCAATGAGAATACCTCTTTAGATATTATAGGATCATTTGTACCAGCTCTTGCATCATATATATGCACCAATGAGGAGTTACGATCACTAACGGCAAGTTTAGCCTTGACATCCCCTTGTTTATATACCCATTCAACACATCCAGGTATGAAGGGAAGACGAATCATGGACATCATGTCATAATTCACTACGTCATATATTTTCAGAGACTTATCACTTGAAATTGTACAGCAAAGCATACCATCAATGCTAACCTGCAAAGAAATTTAGGTTAAGTTGCGGATTGTTCTGTTCAAGCATACTGATAATAAACTGGAATAGGGAATACTGCTTCCAGTGAGCCTTTGGCTACTTACTGCAAGGCCTTCAATTGGTCCAAGATGAGATCTAAAATGTTTTGCAAACTCGATACCAGTAGGCTTTTTCTTCCAAAATTTCAGGTGACCTGGACAATAAAGAAGAGAATTTGGTGATTTAAGCAAACATCAAGAATTAATATGTCCTCTCTTACCATCAGTACTCCCACTAATGAAAAAATCTGCTGCTGAAACAGCAACATGAGTAACCACGTCTCGGTGCATGTAACTTTTTTCATACCTGCATCGAATAATACATGGTTTAGTAAAATTTCCGACATGACCATGTCCAACCTTTCAAAGTTGAGGCGCCATTATCCAATTCAAAGAAAAAGTTGAGTCATTATGATAATTCATCCTTATTTTCTAACAGTAATTATAATTCATCTCTTTTTAATTAACATTGGGTTTATCGTCACACCCAGCCAAAAGCATTGATTGTCCATGCATGCCACGAGTTGCCTAAACAGAGCAAGACAACAAAAAGAGGGCTGGAGCATACACAATCCATATTGAACAATGGTCGTGTGACCTGTGGTTACAATTGAAAATCGGGCCAGGCAGATATGTGCAAGTGTGACATGGAACATATTAGGAGATGTCTCAACATTGAAATGTGCCTAATAAATTGGAAGAAGCACAATAGAGCATGATAAAGTGAAGTTAAAAACATGCCAAGACCACTAAGCAAACTACATTAATGGACGGAAGTTTTAAGAATGTTCCCAAAGATGGCAAAAGTTCCCATGGATCCTAGAAGACTCAAGAACCTCAAAATATCAAAAGGGATCGACAAAGAACAAGCAAAGGATACCAAAGGACAGCCGAAGAAAGCTAGCAATTTGAGGAAGATTCTAGAAATACCTAGAAAGACTCGCCCTTGGGTACATTAGGTAGCCCAAAGCCCACCAGATTTAGTGGGGTTTCCACCAACTTTGAAGGATCCAAAGCCTTAGGAGCCTATAAATAGTAGGAGACCGAAGACTGCACCTTAGTAGGCATGAGCAGCCATTCACATAGACTGACACACGACACATCAAAACCCTTGGTCTAGTATCTTGTAAACCATTTAATGCATACATCTTCGGTAATCAATAAAAGGGGTATTTCGTTCACTTTCCAAGCTTCTCTCTAGCTTTCCTTAGTGTTTCCAGACACCACAACCATTCTACTAAAGCTATCCACCATACTTGAGCTAGGTGACACATCAACACTAGTAAAGGACTAAGTCACGTAACGGACTAGGTTGGTGACATTATGATTTTGGTTTCAAATCTCGAATGTCAAAATTCAAAGTATAGCTATCATATTCCTTTGTTGATTTCGTGAACTTCTACAATTTTACATTTGATCTTTTGTGATTTCATTTGAGGTTCAATGTATAATATGCCTTGGATTGCTTGTGAATCCACTTTTTCCCTATTTTTTCATTCATTTACTTAGATATAGTATAGCTTTAGTATGATTTTCTTTCATTTCCAGTCTCTATCCTCATCCTTCATTCCCGTAGTATTAGCACTATTCTTATAAAATATAATAAACCCTAAAAGCATTTTAAAAACAACAAACACTGTGAAGTTAAACATATCCATACATAATAGTATTACTACTTACAAGTTAGCAGACGGAAGTGAATCGAGATAAGCTTGCTCAAATTGAAGAGGACGTTTAGCACGAGCACGAGGAGCTGGACCCGGTCCAATAACCGTTTCGGTTTCCTCCACCACCGCCGCCGCCGGATTTCCGTTCTCATTCTGATCTGCTTCCTCCATCTCTCCCGTCGCCGTCGCCGGATTTCCAATCTCACTTCCGATTTGCTGCAGAAATTTGCTTTCTAAGTGAGAAGGAAAGTTTTTGTAATTTTGAAAAGTGCTGAGCTTATAATGTAAACCAGAAATGAGTCCCCGCCGATTTGACTCAAAACCCGAGGCTCCGAATTGGGGTGCGTTTGACCATGAAAATTTAAATTTAAGTTATTATTAAAATTTCGATAAGTAGATTGAAATGAGAAAAAATGAAAATAAATTCTTTCCGTGATTTTTGAATTCTCAAATTTTATAATTAGATATGATTTTTTTTTAAGTTTGATCACATAAGAGATGTCTAAGAAGGATAATGTAAACGTAATTTTATGAAATTATGTTTTCGATAGCACTTTAACTCGGATAAATTTAATGAACTTTCATTCCATTCGATATCATAACATAAACATTTAATGTGAGTTTCATTTCATTTTCCTGCTTCAATATTGTGTAGTACGTTAATATTAATTTATTCTTAAATATTTCTCAAATCTAATATTAACAACTAATAATCAAAATACTATATTATAGAACATGCATTTCATAAATGATAAAGATTTATCAGTTTAATCTCACTAAACACTTTTAAAAATGTAATTTGATGAATTAAAAAACATATTTTATTTTTAAAATAGTTTTGAAATTGCTTTCAAATAGGATTTTTAAATTTTGGCAATGTTCTGAATTTATTTTATGTAAAATTTTAAATATAGTTTTGTTATTAGTGCATTATTTTATACGAATATGCGCTTATTATACTGTCATTTGATAGTTGGTTTAGATATGAGTTATATATGTATCTAATTTTTCATAAGTAATGCTATGTTTAGTAGTTGAATAGGATACAAATTATTCAAATATAAAATTAATATAATACATTTTTAAAACCCGCTTAACTGATATAACTATAAGTTATGAGATAATTTATTTATTATTTAATACTCATTCCTTTATAAATAATTAAATTGTTGGGGTGTTTCTTGAACTCATTGCATAGAAAATTCAAATGAAGGATAAAAAAAAGGAAAGAATATTCTGAAAGTAGTATTGATGATTGAACAATTATGTTAATTCGAAATATAAAAAAATATCTCACTAGTTCAATTATTTTGAAACGGAGAGAGTACAAGATAGAATGTGGGATAACTAATACATGCATGAGATAATATATAGATCTACCCATGCTTAGGACATGTTTGGATGAGTTTATAAAAAGTAACTTATAAGTTAAAAGTCATAATTAGAGGGTACCCAACGACTTTTGACATATTCTAAAACATTTTTAGCCTAAGAGTGAGTGCTCAAAAACACTTTTAACCTTTCTGAACACTTTTTGAAACTTAAAAAAATACTTAAAAATAGGCTAGTTCAATCAGACACTTGGTCCTTAATGACCCTTTAGAGATCGATTGGTCGCTTGTTAGACATAAGTTATTCATGTATTAAAACCAACATAAATACTCCTAATCTACTACCATGTTTGGTAGCATATTAGCAGTTATATACAAAACTCAACGGATCATGTACGATGGTTGGTTATTGATCTACGATTTCGCTTTATTAATACATGTATAACTTACAAGGATATATATCGATTATGTAAGGTAAACGAAGAAATAACTAATGCACGTATAACTACTTTCTTGCAATACTAATACATGTATAACTTTAACTAGCAATTAAACGACCCAAAAATATATGTGATGATGACTACAAACTATACATAATAATTTGATTAAATCTTTTTAAATTGATTGACTAGAAATGTTAAAATGTCATAAATATACTCTTTGAGTTGGGTATCCAAATTCAATTAAAAGCCCAATTTGTTGCTTTGAAAAGTGCTTAGTTTAGCCCAGTTAGCTAAAGCCCAACAGTTCTTTTCTAACCATTAGTTGGCCCATAATCCATAGTCATAGTAATTGATCTATATAATTAAGTATAATGAGAATTATTTGTACAAAGTGTTAGCGAGTTGAGCTTAATTTGAACGCCGTAAAAATAAAAATAAGCTGAGTTAATAAATGAACGAGTTAATGACCCGCTCAAAATTTATTTGAGCTAAAACAAGTTGGACTAAAATGATTCAAGAAATGAATCTCAATCCACTCTGTCTAATTCTTATTAAGTTTTAATTTCTTTTTTATTTATTTATTTGTAATTTTTCTCACTACAAACAAATGAATTGAGTAAATAAAAATGGAGTGGAGTGGGGATTGTCTTCCATATAAATCTTTATCACTTGGCTATGATTAAATAATATACATTCACATATAAATTTGTGATGTTGTAATTAAAAATTGTTTTATCCAGTATAGTATTTTCATCTAATAATTTTAAGATAAATTTATATAAATTTCACTAGTTTAAGAGTTAATTATTTAGATACACTTTAATTGGAATATTATGAATCTTATTAGATTCTTGTGTATCAAAAAACGTCAAGATACATGTATATTGAGATACATGAGGTCAAAGTACGGTGTAATTTATTCAAGATATACTATACCCAAACGGATGCATGTGATTCACGTGTATCTGAGTTACATAACGAATTTCACTAGCTTTTCTCTCTATTTTGGTCTATCTAACAGTGGTATCGACGTATATCTTCCTCGTTATATGAGAGGAAACTTTTAATTAGTGATAAAATACGTAACATTTTGAAAATATAAACAGTAGTAACATATATTTTACGTAGTGAAATATGTCTAACTATGTAGTTTCCCCTAATTTGAATATTCCTCTGGGTGGTTCTAAACTTAACAAGTTATTGATTCAATAAAATTTAATTACATTTGTTATTCATATCTATATTTGTGTTAATCTTTTGAATATATATAAATAACTTATCTAGAATTTAACAAATACAAAGTATTTATGTCCAGAAATCATAAAATTTGAATTATATTTAAACTAGATAGTTAAGGTTCGTTCACGGACCCAATATAATGAATTATCTTTATAATTTTAATTTTTTTAATCAAAATTCACATATTATTTTATCATAGTTTTTAAATTTTTCTAGTTTTTTAAAAAATTACAAAAATTCTCTATCAAATACATTCTCTCCTCTGTCAGATACATCACTATCTCCTCTCGTATACATACATATTCTCTTTGAATACATCCTCATTCCCTCTTGAATACATCTCTATTGTTTCTTGGATACATCTCTTTCCTCTAGGGTACATCCATATTCTCTCTCAAATATAACTCTCTGCTCTCGGAATCATCCGTGAGCTATGTGTCTGCAAATTTTCTGAATATCAATGTATAATGACTGATTTATCCGTATGTCTGCTGATAATTTTTTTTTTTTAATTCTAAGAATTTTTTTGTAATTTGAAAAAATAAATAGAGATATAATGTAATTAACTCTTAAAACTGTGAAAATTTATGTTATTTTAACTTAATTAATGTGACATATTTTTCTCTTAAGTCAATTTCAAAAGAATGATGTATTAATATATTAATAACATTTTGACTTTATAATATACATATTATTTTTAGTAAGAAGCTTTATAGTCATATGAACATCTATGGTTTGTTTTAGACCACGAGTTTTAAAAATATTTTTTTTAAATAACTTCATTTTAAGTCAAATAAACATTACATAAATCAAAATGGAGTGAGTACAAACTTTAGTTAATTTTTTTTTTAAAAAAAAATTATTTTGCTATTTAACAAAATTTAAAATGAAAATGCTAATTCTTTTTCACAATTATATTTTATAGTTTTTTTAATCAATATCTAATCGATGATAACTAAAATTTTAATATAAATAAGGTAATAAAGTAACTTAATTCTGAAATTCAAGTATTGATATTAATTGAAAAAATATTTATTTATAAATCGTAAAGCACTCATAATTTATCATGATTCAAGATTGTAAAAAGTAGAAATCAAGACTAAAAAGTGCAACTCACTATCATATGAAGGGCCATAGTCTAATTTTTGTGGAAGTATCCTAAGTATATGATATAAAATTCTATGACAAATTAATTTTTGATCCCATATATTTATACTTTTCAAAATTTATCCCGTTAATTGGTTATGTATTTTCTTAAACTACAGTTATGCGGTCATTATTTATCAATTCTTACATTATCAACTCTCTATTTTTTTTTTATCTATTTAGAATTGAGCTATTTTTGTTTTCTTATTTAAGTCACAATTTCTAAAGATAAATAAATATTATTTTGGAGATAACATAAGTTAAATTAAACTATATGAATACTTATGTTTAAAAACATTATATATAATTAAAAAAGAAATTACATACATGAAAGATTGTAGGATTACACTGAATATGTTGTAGTAGTAATAATTATATATGAACGATTTTAATTGTCACGAGTATAAAGTAAAAATATTTTTCACATTACTATTATAATCAAATAAATACAAATTGATTTTAAAAATAAAATAAAATGAGTTTGTGGGCCACACATGAAACAAAACTTTTTGTGACTCTTGAAAAGAAAAATTGGATTCTTGTAGAAAACTATTTTGACAATTAATTATAAAATCATAAATTTAGAACTTTGCTCATAATAATGTTTAAAATTGCAAAATTATCATTGTTGTCCTACTACTTCACTCTTCTATATAATAGAAATACAAATATATCTCAGGAAAATGACGATAAAATTAGATCATGTTTGAGAAAAAAAATAGAAAGAAAAATACGATAATGTTAATTAAAAGTTTCGATAAGATTTTCTTTTTCTTATTTTAAATTTTTAAGGTATATAACTGTTGATATGACATATAAGATCCAAAAACGTACAATAGGCCAAAATAATAATAACAAAAGGGCAAAAGACAGAAATCACATACTTTTACGACAAGATTACTATTTGTCCCTTATAAGTTTATAATGACAAAATTCCCTCAAATGATACAATAATATAAGCGCTGATATATTAATCTGATGCACGAGATACATTAATTATTAAGTAAGATATAATACATCTTATATATATGATACACTAATTTGATGTACATTTTATACATGATACATTAATTTGATGCGTGAGATACGTTAATTTGATGCGCAGATACATTAATTTGATGTGTGAAAATAAGGGATTTTGGAAATTTGTAAAACTAATAGGAGATAATGATAATAAGAGAGTTTAAAGGTGAGATTTCTGTCATTTATCCCAAAAAAATTGTTTGAGAAATTTTCATAGCTAATTCAAACAAGAATCAATTCGTTTGTTGAAAATCAAATTTTAGATATTAAAATATTAAAACCAATCTCTATATTCAATTACTTTTAACTTAATATCAAATCAAACAGAAGTATTAGGTGATTTCGCTTTATTGTTCAAATTTAGATGAATAAAGCTATTCAATTCTCTATATTACTATATTGATGGAAGGTAGTCGGCATTGGGATCACAATGACATAACATAGTGTGAAAACTAACAAAATAAGTCTTGAACGATAATAAATCGTAAACAAAGAAAATATACGAAAAGAAACATAATCTTTAATAAGATTTGATTAATTAATCTACATAGAGAAAACTAATATAAAATACATAAAATTATTGAGAGTATAATCTCCTCTTTAACGAAACTCTTTTAGTGACTATATAAGATGGTATCGTGTGAAAGATATGTCAAAACTAAATTCTGAAAAATAATCAAATATGAAAAGGACATTTTTCTATAAAAAAAGAGAAAATAATTATACTGAATGAATTCGAATATTTCTCAAAAACAATTGAAATATATATAAGTTGATTCAAACATTATTATTATAGTAAAAATAAAAATATTTGATAACCAAATATCGTAATAAAAAAACATTTAATAACTTTTTTGTATCTTTTAAATTTTGATGGATAAAATTATCGATACTTATCCTACTAAGAAAGAATTTGGTGCGGAAACTATTTGAGAGTGGTTGAAAACTCATCCCCTTCTCCAATAATTTTGTCTTATTCCTTTTGTAGGAAACAATAACCCCTATGCATGGACCCAACTTGGTTAATTGTAGTAGGTCATTTTTAAATTCTAATTATTCGATTCGATTCAAAATAAATATCAAGTTAGTAATAGTAAAAAAAAAATTAAAATTAAAATTGTTTTAAAAATTTCAAACAAAAAATAATAATCGACTTTAACTATATTTAATGGAAATATCATACCATATTAATTTTCTCAGCAAATATAAAATAAGTTAAAACGATATTTGTTTCGAAACGAAAAAATCAATTCCTATAGAAGCTATCAAAAGTTATTGGCCATAATAATTTCTAATCACATTGCTCAAGATTCCAATTAGAAGCTACAAAATTATGTTTTGTTTGTTCTCTAATGAATTCTACAATGATCATAATTAGTCTAAAAGGAGCTTTATCTCCTTACTTTATTAAGTATTATAATTACACTTTTCTCCATAATTAACTCTTTCTTCATGACAGTCGATATAATTATCATAATCATCAGACAAAACCAATTTACCAAATCAAATCAAGAAAGCACATCAACCACCATCAATAAACAAAACTAATCCTACCAAAATAATTGCCACAGTCTAAAAAATAATAGTAAGTGATTTCTTTCGATCTATCGCGGTATAATAGTGCTCGTAAACTAACATGAACACCAACAACATAAAATGAATGCATAATACAGAACCATGGTCTTTAACTTACCGTTAGTTGACAACTATGATTTTTAACTTTAGGTTTGCACAAGTAGGCACTTAAAACTTCCTTTAAAATTGAGCAAATTGACTCATTTGTCCTACGTGGATTATACCAGGAAGGACGTGTGTATACTTGTTCAATTTTATAGAAGTTTAAATACCTACTTGTGCGTAATCAAAATTGAAGAACATAGTTATCCGCTGAAATCAAGTTATTTATGTATTATGTCTACAAAAAATAACAACACAAACATGAAATAGATGCATCGCGGATGTTATTGTAGAGAACACGTCCAACACTCTTGAGTGTGTAGGATGATATTTGAAATTCAATCAGAATAATCTACGGAAAAAAGGTCTAATAAATACCATGATAATTATTTATGTGGAAAATATTTTTATGTAATTTATGAAATTCACAAGGCACCCACCCATGACTAGCTACTACCCTACAACCTTACAAGATCCTAATAATTAAACAAATCACATGGAAACATCATGCTTTTCCACAAGGAAAAGAACAAGATTAGCAAAAACATGATGCTGACCCATATTCTTGACCTTCCACCACCCAACCAAATCCTTCACACAACCAGGCCCTTTGCTTGTGTAACAATTGTCTACATGTATTTTGTCAGGATCCAATGTTTTAGACAAAGGCATTGACTTATAAAAGATTTAGAAAATGAACCTTCCTTTCTTTGTCCACCTATAATAATAGCAATGTACAATAGAGCATTGGCTAGCAAACAACAACAAAAACTAATGTCTTTGTTGTATTCATATAGCCTCATATTCATATTGGTGGGTCAATATTCATTAAGATCCAACAAAAGTCCACCACAAATCACTTCTTTCTTCTTCTTCCATTCTTTTCTGGTCCAAAATTTTTGACTTTTTTTGAGTCTTTATTCACACTAGTTAGTAGTAGGATCTGATACGAGTGCAACAATATTTCTGAAGAGTCTGAGGGATATAGGCTAGTAGTATTCAACTGAGGTATCAGGGCAACTTCCATCAGAGAGAAATTCTTTACTGAATGGAGGAGGAATGAATGGTGGTGAAGTACATCTTAGAAGTGCCCAATTGACTCCTTGGAAGAATGGATGGTGTTTGATTGCTGTAGCACCCATAGTTGATCCCATTCTTCGCGCGGGATCCTTAGTAAGGAGTTGTGATATCAGGTCTTTAACTGGGGCTGGCATTGATGGTTCCTTAGGGAATTCGAGGGCTCGGGCAACGATGTTAGCTAGGGTTAGTTCATGGTCTATACCTTTAAAAGGTGTTACTCCATATAGCAACTCAAATATGAATATCCCTAGTGTCCACCAATCTACTGCACTACCATGACCTTCACCTGATACAATCTCTGGTGCCAAATACTCGTGAGTTCCCACGAAGGACATGGAACGAACATCGACTGGTTCAGCTACAAATTCAGGGCCACCAGCATGTCCTGCCTTCTTCTTTCGCTTTCTTTTCGGGTGGAAGCATGAAACAGCAGGTACTATACAGTTTGGAAGGATACATGAAGAAGCTGTGAACTTTGGTGGTTCAATTTTGTACTCATTTTGTTGAGGTCCACCATTAGGTGTATTTTGGCTTGAAATCACTTGAGCTGGTGTTGATGTAGAGGTGTCACATTTTAACGAGAGATCAAAGTCCGTGAGCATGATATGACCATCTGATCGGACCAAAACATTTTCAGGTTTCAAGTCGCGGTAAACTATTCCCATCATGTGAATGTACTCCAACGCCACCACCACCTCCGACACATAGAACCTGTAGATACCATGAGATTAGCAAGTGGTAACATGAGGATTTTCACTAAGGAGATTCGAAATGTAAAAAGTTAAACACAAGAAGATAAGACTAATGGAAGCATCTGAGGGAACAAAGAAAAGAACCATAGTAAATGAAGCAAGAACTTTATGACTCAAAACTTTTTAACGCCCACTTTTTTATCTAGTATTCGATATTTGTATTGATTCTGAGACACACGAGAATGATTAAATAGGAAAGTGCTCCCGAGCAAGATTTTTTTCATGCTAAGGTTCGAAACCAAGGAGGATCCAAGACCTCACGGCTGCACAAAGAAGTTTGTTTCAACTCTTATCATATGGGGAGGGGGACCAATATGCTTCTTTAAAGATAGCAAAACTACTCTATACTTTAGTTTGTGGAATATATGCTGGCCCCCCTAATTGTTTCCCCATGCAACGTAGCAAGATTAAAAAAGTAGGTCCTTGAAACATTGTCCCTATATCATGGCGCAACTTTACTGTCCTCTTCTCCTTTTTGTGCTCTTCGTTTGGTTGCTTTCCACAAGTGCAACATCATTACATTTTGTACTAGATTAATTAAAATGAGAAAAAAAAAAGTTTGTGGGATATCCATAAAAGAAGAAAATACCAAGGATTTTCACAAGTGCTATCTCTGAGAAAGGTTTTCTTCGCATACCTTAACCTTACCTTTATGGGATAGGGAGGGTTGTTTTTGATAGACACAAGGAAAATAACGATAACAAAATAGGAAGACGAACAAAGTAAATGAATCAAGTATAATAACAGCTGTCCGAATTAACATGAGCACAAACATCAACTAATTCCACGAGGTATATGTTATCTCCCACTAGGATAGGATATCGACTATCTAGGTAGACAATGAGCAAATTGAAAAGATAATGCAAGTATATTAGAATAAACTCACCCACATATTAGTTGAAAAGTATGGCCTACACAAACAGGGCATATCTTTATATGCAAAATATATCCTTGTACTTTGTAGGCAAAACAATGAACATGGGAAACAAGAAGGGAAAGACTATGTACCCCCAATAATTCTGATTAGTTCAGTAGGTAGTATTGCATTTTGACAAAGAATTAAATTATTATGAGACATTATTTTACGTCTACTATTTTAGGTGTGAATTGTTGATCTTTTGGTTAGTACAAGTTTGACCGACAAAGTTATTTGGTATAATATACTATGATCTCATAAGTGGGTCTTGGGAGGATGGGAAGTACGTTGCCCTTATCCTAACCTTTGTGGAGGTAGAAAGATTATTTCTCAGAAGCCCTCAACTTTAAGAAAAATTGTGTTTAAGAAAAAGAGTAGAAATCATATTGATAACCAAAAAAAAAAGAAAAGGAAGAACTGTAGTGATGATGTTACTCCAGACTATGACCATGCTCTACCACTGACAAGGGAGAAATTACTCGACTACTTACTAACTATCTAATCGATATAAGGTAACAAATATTCTATATAATTAATTAAAATACGTATAAACTGTCTAAACATAATGATTTATAAAAATATAAAAAATTATCTGATTTTTCTTTTTTTTTGTTTCATGTGTCACAAGGGATCGTATAATCAAAAGAGAGGTCCATCCAAATCATAAAAATCCAAATGTAGGCAGTGAAATGTCAAGTCAAAAAAAGTAATAATCTTGAGAACAGGATTTTCTGCTCAATCAAAAACTACTTCTAAAGTAAAAGCTAGAGAAATTAAATTTGAATCATTTCTACTAGTTTCCTTCTAGCCATATTATTATTTTTGGTCTAGATAGGTTGTGATTATCTGTATAACTTGTGTACCAACATGGCATATTTGTCAATTATAGGAATAGTTTATATATATATACAGGGGCCTCCCATATAGATCAATTTATTGCAATATAATAAGGGACCACTTTGGTAAAGAATATATATTAATAAGAAAAAAATAGTTTTCAAAATTAAAATTCCAAATTCCTTATATTAAGGAAAAGTTACAAGGCAAGACTATTCCCCTTAATTTTGGGAATGATAACTGGAAAAGTATTACATTTTAAAAAGTTTGTTTGACAAATTAACTTTGGACTCAATTACCAAAAATAGAATTTAAATATTTGAAGAATTAACTATCTTGATTTCATTAATAAATTTATATAGAATCTTCCAAGACTATCTTTCTTAAGAAAGAAGGTAAAAATCTTTTCGAATTCGATTCCACATAATATCAACGAAGATTAGTCTAGAGTGATCTTTAATTGAAAATAATTATTTTTGTTAAAAACCTTTTTTTTTAGAAAAATATAATTATTACTATTATAATCTAAAATTTAATTAAATCTCAATATAAACACATAAACATCAATCAAAAAACCTAAAATCTACACAACTCAAAACTTTAGTGACTCCATGTTCATTCTTTTCGAGTGTGATAACAAATAATAATCACAAATTTAATTGATAAATGATAAGAAAGTAAAGTATATAAAGATTTTATCTCTATTTCGTGAAAGTCTCTAAAAACATATTAGTAACAGAGTGAAGGTAGAGTTTAAAACAGAAAAAAAAATACTCCAAATCAAATATACTTGTAGTGAAATATATCATCAATTAATATTTTTCAAATTTAAAAATTTGATTTGAAGTGTTGGTTAATTTCAAAATCATTTTATTTCACTATTTATATTAAAATAAAATAATGAGAATACTATATGGTATCCATATAAAAGGCGAGATATTTTATTTATAAATATTCTTATTTATCTCATCGCATATTTATAACTCACTTTGATATTATAAAATTTTAGTATGAAATATATTCTTTTAAAAAAAGGACTAGAGAGGTGATTAGCTCCTTCCTTTTTCACATGCACCTCATCAAGTCAACTATTAAAAAAATTAATGAAATATGTATTGATTGATTAGTAAATAGTAATATAGCCCACTCCTATCATGATCATTAAAAGCTCTATCACTCCAACTAAACCATAATAAATAAATCCCAAAACAATTATAACACACAAGTTCTTTTTTCCTAAAAAATCATTATGCTTTTAAAATTGATTAATTCAAATTCACATTTTTTTTTTTATAATTTATCATAAAAATAATAACATTTTTAAAGATTCGAACAACTTAATTTCATATGGCGCGTAAGTTAAACTTTGACTTTTAAGTATAGAAGTCATAATACTAAGCACGTGTGGATCACAACTTATAATAATAAATTAGACTAATCATAATTTTCTAATTATCTTTCCTAATTAATTACCATTTTAATCAATGATCCAGTGTGCACAAGTCCACCATAGATCCAGTGTGGCCAAAGTGAAAAGAAGAAGAAAATGACACTGACCAACTTAGATGGAACCATAATACTGACAAATTATCAGCTCCAACACCACCTGGTGGACCCCACAGGAGCAAAACGATAAAGGTAGGATCGAAAAATTCATTCGAATTTAATCAAAACTTATACATAACTATTTCTTTTGTTTCATTTTTCATGTATTGCTTTTTTGCATTTTTGAGATTCAAATAAATTTATTCGTAGACTTAAGTCTTTTTATACATTTTGATTAATCAATTATTGTGCTTATTTTAAAAAATTTAAAAATTTCATACGCAAATACTCGATTAAAGAAAAAAGTATGACATAAAATGGAAAGAGAGAGTAGTATTTTTTTGAATTGGTTAGTGAAAATGTTTAGTTTTGTCACTATCAACATCAATATCAAAAAAAGTAAATTAGTTATGAACTTTGTAGCTAATTTGATAACACGAATAACAAAATTAGTATTGATTGAAGTTGATGTGTATAGTTCAAATGTACTATGAGAGTAGAGAATAGTGTACCTGACAGCGGATTCAGGGAAGCGTTTCGCCGGTTGACGTTGCCGGAGTACGTGTAAATCACCGCCGGGGCAAAACTCCGTTAATAAACACGACCATTTCGGTGAATCAATAGAAGCATAAAGCGTGGGAAGGAAAGGATGATCTAACATTTCAAGTATTTCCCGTTCAGTCCTCGCTCTTCCTTCCTTATTACGGCTCGCAAGTTCCTTCTTATCCATAACTTTCGCTGCAAAGTACGCCGATACCGCCGTCGATTTCGAAATCTCCGTTACCGGAGCAGCTTTGATTTCCGCGAGAAAAACGGAACCTATATCGCCGGATCCTAATCGATGGAGAAATCGGAGATCAGTTAGAGAAATTGCCGACGAAGTAGAAGTTGAAATACCCCGTGTAATGGCGTCCCAGTAAGGATCACCGGAAGGAGTAGCGGCGCGTGGCTTAGTGATATGGTGGTGAAGAGAGCTGGATGAGATAGAAGAAGCCGTAGCCGTCCATGTGGCTTCGGAGCCGGAGCTAGTCGACCGGTTAATATCAGTTGCGGTAGTGGTAGTAGAGTTGAAGCTGATGCTTTGAAGATCGTCGACTAAGTCGTCGAGCCATGGCTCCATTTTTGGCTCGAGTTTTTTTCTTTTGGGAGAAGAAGAAAAAAAAATGTGAGTGAATAAAGAGACGTAAAGAGCTTTTTTAAGGTGAAATTTTTATTTTTCTCGGGGAGAGAAATTCGCTTTGGGCCGTGAAAAAAGGTAGAATTGGGCCACGTAAAGTCCGTTGTTTGTGTAGTAGATTTTGGGTACCATTGGGCCCATAAAATATTTTCTTATTCTCGACACGCGATATGAAGTCGTGATTTCGAGTCAGTATTTGAATGTTACGACTTGGAATCATGATAAATCTCATGTTATTTTCTTCTAAATGATTTAGGATTCTAAATCAATGTGGCGACTTA
Source organism: Solanum lycopersicum (assembly GCF_036512215.1). Lineage (NCBI taxonomy): Eukaryota > Viridiplantae > Streptophyta > Magnoliopsida > Solanales > Solanaceae > Solanum > Solanum lycopersicum. The sequence goes on along the minus strand of NC_090810.1, from coordinate 58,224,043 downwards.
GTTCTTTGTGTTCGTAGAACTCTGATCGCGTTCATAGAGAAGGATTGCTCTAGATATTTGTGTACGTGAGAGCTATAACGTGTTTGTGAAGAAGGATTGCTCTTGAACGTAGCGTTCGTCTTATAATGGATGAATAAAGTTGTGCTTGCGATTTTTTTTTTCGTTTCGTAAGGCATAATAACTTGTGTCTTACGAATTTTATTTGCCTAATAAAATTTTTTGTTTTCTAAAGATAATTTTGGCCACTTTCTTATTAATCAAAGTGCTGAAGACTAAAAGGACAAAAATTAAAGATTATTAATTTAAGAGGCAAAAATTAAAAGCCAAAATAAGAACATTATTTATGAGGAAGAAAATTAATTATCATTCGTATTTTATTTCGCATAAACTAATATTTAAATTTATACATAATTTTTATATAGAGAGAGACAACATAAGAATAACCAATTACAACATGACTAAAGCTATGTGGTGTATCAAATAAACAACCAAATATTATATTGTCAATGCTAAATTTCATCACGTCTTAAGTACGAAATAAAACTTTTTAGTATAACAATTATTTTATATAATTTCTCATTTAGTATTCGCTATCCAGATTGAAATTCGACTATTTCAGATTCACGTCGTATAGGATCTCAGTTTTTTTCATTTGCAGAGTTCAAACACGAGACCACTAATTAAGAAAACAAAAAAAAATCTCTATTATTAAATAAACTTACGGTATTTTAAAATTATGAATTTGTAAATTGTAGTGTTTGCTATTTATTGCAATTTTATAATTTTCCTCATATTTACTAATTTTCATGCTAAAGCTCAATCCATTGTTGGTGTGTTTTTGGTTATCACGTACTTATAGTTGAATCAGAAGCGTATTTATATTTATGAATATATGTAATTTAACAATGTTTCCTCATACTTTATATTTTATTCAAAAGATTTACTAAATATTTCATCGTAAATTTTATATTTATTTTAATTGCGATCTTGATTTGTCGTGCTCTTATTCAAACATCAAATTATTCAAATCAAAGGAGAAAATATTAAATGAGAAAACGATAGTAAGAAAAAGTTAAAGAATAGGGGAATAAATTCGAAAATGACTATGATGGAGAACAATTTATTAGCCCCTTAGTTTGAATTTTGAAATTGTTACATTTATGGTTGTTCGAGGAATAAAATAAAATAAAATTAAAAGTTTGGAGATGTTGGTTAAATTATTTTTTGGTAGTAATAATTGTGTGTATTCAACGTTACATCAAACAAGCAAATTTATTATAATATGTGTTTTGATATGAGTGATGCTTAAAATAAATAGCAATATTTGAAGGTAAAGTTGAAAAATTGGTTATTAAAAATTAAAGTTGTGATTGGATATACGTGAACTCACTAAAAATTGGTGGCTTAAAATCAATTTTAATGGAGTCTTTTATTTTTTCTGCTCAATATGTTTCAAAAGAAAAAATAATCTATAAATTTATGGGAAAATTACGCGGTTAAATAAATTTATACTACTTAATTATTCATCATAGTTATAGTTTACTATAATTACTATTAACGACTAACATTATACATTAATTATGTGGGCTGACTTCGAGTTTTTATTATTAACCACATTTATATATGTATAATTCGCCTAAATATACAAATACATATGTATATTATACAATTATATAATCAATATATATATATACAATTCACCTCTCTCCCACTCTCTGCTTCTCTCGCTCCCCTCTTTCCTCCCTCTCCCAATCTCGCTCGTCTCTTCCCTCTCTCTCTCTCTCTCTCACTTGTTTATACAAATGCATATGTAGAATATAAAATTATCTAACCTATATACAAATACAATTAAGCTCTCTCCCACTCTCTGCCCTCTCCGGCTTGCCTCTCTCCCAATATCGTTAACCTCTCTCTCCTTCTCTCCCAATCTGGCTCGCCTCTCTCCTTTCTCTCCCAATCTCGCTTGCTTTTTATACAAATACATGTGTATAATATACAATTATCTAACCAATATACATATACAATTCACCTCTCTCCCACATTTTGCCCCCTCTCTTTGGCCTCTCTCTCCCAGTCTCGCTCGACTCTCTCCTCCCTATAATATGTAGCTACGAATTGTAATTATCAACCTATAGCTATGGAGAGTAATTAGGCTATTTTTTAATGGCTGTATGTGAAAGTTCCCTTGAATGTATTATAGATTCATTCTTCTTTAATTAGAGTTGTTGGTTCGAGTCTTATAATAAAATATATATTGTGTTAGAAAATATAGTTGCTCTCACAAAGATTAAACATTAGATGAAACTATAAATCCCTCAATTTAGAAGCTTGATTATCCCTCTAATCAACTTTGTGGACACGCAATTTACTTGAATTTTTTTTCCTTAAAAAAAAATAACTTTTAAAAGTTAACCAAAATAAATAAATTTGTAATATATAGCCAAACTATATTTTGAAAAAAGAATAATATAAACCAAATAAGTCGGTGAAATATTTTCATATTTATTCAATCTTTGTCCTACTCCATATTTGTAATTATGTCCCACAAATTTATAACAATAGAAAAAATGTAGGTCAAATGGATCGAACGGATAATTATGCATTTATGCTTCATGATTTAGCTTGTTAAAAATCAGTATTTTAAATATATTAAAATATTAGTCAATCAGTAAGTTATTGATTGACTTAAATATCGAATTAGAAATTATTAGACAGTGCATTGACTCAATCATTTCAATAGTCATTTCATGCTCTACTTAAGTTGATTTATGGTAAATCACGTTGAGAAATATAAGAAAATTCAAATTTTGACAATAATTTTTAATGGATTAACGTCTCATTCAATAAGAAAATTAAGTAATTCACTTCCGCATCAATATATCTTTAATTTTAAAAAGTTAATCTGTTCACCAACAATTAATTCGATCATCCAATATCAATAATCAATAAATTGATTTTATAAATGACTTATCGATAACGATTCAATTTTGTTAATTCCTAACAAAATACTCATCTATCTAGTATATATTTTATATATTAAACAAGAAATTCTACCTTGCCTCCTAAAGTTATATCAAATTCACAATAATAGCCTATACCAATAATAGAGGACCACAACTATAAATTTAATTAATGAGTATTACTTATTATTCATATTAAAAGTTTGTATAAATAGTGATCATGTACACCTTATTTTTTCAGCCTGTATTGTTTTCCAACCACCAGTAATTATTTGTTCATCTATATTAATTAATTCAAAGAAGTTACTTTTTTTGGGACATTGAAAAATACATTATCATATTACTTACTTCAAAGTTTAGGGGACAAATTAAAAGTTGACATAAATATACTAGTACTAGAGTCTAGAATTTAAAATCTAAAGTATTTATTATTTTTCGATTTTCAACCAATGTTCGGAGTTCATATTGGAGCTCCAATCAAATTCGGTGCGCGCTCTGTAGGGCCCATTTGGGGGTGACGCTTCCAACAAGTTTTTCTTCATATCCAAAGCTCGAGCTACATACCTTTGGTTAAGAGTGAAAACACTCCCACCAATACACCACAACCCATGTTGATAAACCTAAGTATCTATATTATTACTCATATGAGCCAAAAGAAGACGCAAATGTAAGATTGACTTGATAGATTCAACTCAACCTAATATTTTTGAAAAGAAATACTATGTATTAGTACTCAATAAATTATTTATTTAAAATTGTATGTACATGTCAATACTCCTAAAACACATATGATGATTGCATATTTAAAATAGGCTTCTAAAAAAAACCAATCATATTATTTAGGGCAAATGACAGAAATCACATACTTTTAAAGTAAAATTATCATTTGTTTCTTATAAGTTTATAGTTATAAAAATCTCTAAAACTGATACAATAATATAAGCACTGATACATTAATTTGATGCACGAGATACATTAATCGTTAAGTAAGATACACTACATTTTATACATGATACACTAATATGATTACATTTTATACATGTTACACTAATTTTATGCGCGAGATACATTAATTTGATGCGCGAGATACATTAATTTGATGCACGAGATACATTAATTTTATGCACGAAATACATTAAAATGATGCGTGAAAATGAGAAATTTTGGGGATTTATAAAATTATTAGAGCAAAATGGTGATAAAATAATTTAAATGTGAAATTTCTGTTAGTTTCCCTATTATTTATATCATCTATTTACTAAGCAAGATAATGCAAAAACACATAAAAGAATCTTAATATAAGATTTGGGCTATTTATTTGACTTGAGAAAAAGAGTGGTCAAGCCCAGATAGAAATTGATTCGTGGCCAAGCCCAAATAAGCTTTCAAAACAACAAGTCGTTATCAAAAAATGAAACTTACGTAAATATATTATAATAAAAAAGTATTTATCATTTATAGTAATAATATTTTTTTTACTTGACCACTTTTAATTCATTTATAATATAAGTTTAATTATAAAGAACAATTTATTATTCACATATAATACAAGTTTTAATGATGGATAATACATTCATCACACATTTTAATACACTTATAATATAATGTGACAAATTTTTTACCAAACAAACATAATATATTTCAAAAACAATTATAATTCGAATACATTGCATACATAATTCACCTTTATTACATATTACAGATATATCACAATATTACTATAAATGATAATAAACAAAAAATATCGCTAAAATTAATAATTATTTTTTAAAATGTATTAATTTATGTAATTTTTCAGTCAAAAAATTGGAACTGAGCCTAAATAGATAGGGATGACAATGCGTTGAGACCGTGTTTGACATATGTTGGGAAAAGTGTTTTTTCTTAAATATATATGGATGTGAATCGATCAAAAGTTGAAATTAATTTTTTTAAGATTGAAGCGGATGCGGTTTTTCATTTTTAGTGTCTCTCTTGATCAATCAAAAGTATAAGCATACATTTTAGTTAGCAATTTATAATTTGAGCTCGATATATCTCATTTCTATACATTATATCTCAATTTTAAATACACCACTCAATATTTAAATACAACACGTTCAATTTCGAATACATTCCTCAATATCTTGATGGATCACGTAAAGTGATATATCTGATCGATATATCGTGTAAAATAATTTATCTGAGAATAAGAGAGAAAAGGTTTTTATATTTAGTAAATTTTAAAAAATATAATCAAATAAGTTGCATATTAAATAATATTTCCTTATTATAGATAAAGATATTGTTATAAAGAAGTAAAATATAATATTTTTTTAGAAAATTATGATTATCACGATGAAATGTTATTATAACGATGAATGTAGTTTGATTTGTCATTAAGTGGAGTAATTCATTTTGTTCGAGTAAATATTTCTTCATTTTTCATTAAAAGTTTTAGTTTGAGTATTTTTAGATATATAAAATCGTCTTTATTAAAAATTATTTATGTTAAATATTTTTTTTTTTTTTTTTTAGGTGAATTCGAGTTTAATCGAACTTTCGAAAATGAGAAAAAAGGATGTGAACACCGACTCATTGTTTCTCTTGTCCGCCATTTTTGAGCTCTTCAATACGAAAACAAAAAAAAAGCAAAAAAATAGAGTGTCACTTCTCGTGAAATTCCCCCCAAAAATTCAACTCTTTCTTCATTCAATTTCACTCTTCTTTTCTCGTGATCTTCAAAGTTATTGTATTAATCTCTTCCCTGTTTTCGTTATTTTCAATTTTGTTCTTGTATCCACTTCAATTTTCTCTATTTTATACGCAATTACAGTTCAAAAAACCTTACTTGTTTCCATTTTAATGGAGTTTTGACCTTTTGATCATCTTTTTTTTCAGGTTTCTACTTCTACACTCTCTCTCTCTCTGTATCCCTTTTATGACACAGCTGCATCTTTTTCTTCATTCAATTTCGCCCCTCTTTCTCCTGTGCAAAGTTTTTTTTTTTTTTTTTTTTGTAATAATCATTTGTGGGTTTTCGTTATTTTTCATTTTTATCAACTTTATCTTTGTGGGTTTTCATTATTTTTCATTTTTTTCAACTTTATCTTTGTGGGTTTTCGTGTTTTTCTTTTAAAAAATCAACTTTTTCCTTGTACCCACTTCAATTTTTTCTTTTTTATACGCTTATATTGTTGAAGGAGCCTTACTTGTTTCCATTTCAATGGAGTTTTGAGTTCTTGATACTTTTTCAGGTTTTTGCTTTCTACCTCATATAAATCTTTTCTCATTCAGTTTTACTCCTCTTTCTCATGTGTGGGTTTTCGTGATTGTCAAAAAAGTTCAACTTTGTACTTGTATCCACTTCATCTTTCTCTCTTTTGTATTCATATAGAGTTCAAAGAGCCCTGTTTGTTTTCATTTAAATGAAGTTTTGAGCGCTTTCTTCAATTCTGATCATTTTTTTCCAGGTTGCTGCTTATGGTGGATAATAACAAGTTTAGGTTGTTTTTTCCTTCTTTTTAAAAATATTACAAGAAGCTGCAAATTTGTCCTGTTGTATTGGATTTTTTTGATCTCGTCTGCTTTTTGTTAATTGCTGATTAAGTTTTTTTGGTGATGCCATGGGAGATCTATAGATTACTGAAGACATGGCCTTAGATAGGAAGTTATTTTGGTCGCAGATTAGGGTAATAGATTAGTAGGTAGTTGAGCGTCATCTCGTTGTTCCAGTGGATAGGTTTTTCCTTTCATACATGTTGTCCAGCATTAGTAAGATCTGAACTAACTACTTTATCAACATTAATTTGCTTTTAAGTTGTGAAGACCTGGCTGTTCATGCTCTAAAAGATGAACCATGCTAGACAAGGTTAATTATATATGTATTCTACAGACTTGCAATTCCAGGGAACTGCATGATGCTTTTATTCAGCTTGTTAATGCAGTCACAATAGCAATAATAATGGCGAGAAATAACTTAAGGCAATCAATAATATTGACGCTTACAATGTTTTAACTTGTCCGATTAATATCTACAGTATATCTGACATTCGCTGCTTGTATCAGGCGTTGAATGCTGGAAACAAGAAGCAAGAAGCAAGTACCCAGTATGGTCGCTCTTGTTCATCGTTGGAGTTAAACATGATTACTCTCCATTTTGGGGAGTTTCTGATGTACTGTTTGATTTGTGTTTTTCTTCCTCTTCATATTGCTTTGTTGGAAATGGGTTAGAGAGTTACTGGCGTTAAACTTTGTTTTTCTCAGTCTTATATATATATATTTAGTAATAATGGCTAGGTTGCCTGGTAGTAGTGAGATTACAGAGTTACTAGATGATCCTGCATCTAAACTGAATGAAGGTGCACAAAAACATCATAACGTAAAGCATATACAGAAGTATTGTATTGAAGATGATATTAATAAACTGTTTGAGGCAATAGAGATTAGGCCTTCCAGTAGGGGTGTCAAAGATGTGACGAGTAAACGTGCGATGAAAAGGCCAATGAGATTTAGCACCTCTCGTGCATCAGGCATAGGAATTTCTGAACCTGTAAGTTTGAAGCAGGCCTTGAGAGGGTTATGCATCTCTCAGGCATCAGAGCTGGCTGCTGTTAAGAAGCAATTGCCAAAAGCGTCCAGGTTGTCTACAGTCTCAGAAACAGGAGCTGTGAAGAGACTGTACAGTGCTGTCATAGTTGAGGCCAATGATCCTGAACATAATGATGATGGAGGTATACAGAATTTGGTGGAGATATCCCTCGTTCCGGAGAAGAGTATGGTGGATTCTTTGCATAAGAGTCCTGAAAATGTTCCAGTGCAAGAACAATTCACTTGTGAAGATGCATTGAAACATAAGGCAAGTGAAATAGCAGCAGAAAGTGATGCCCTTTGTCAGTCAACTGATGGTTATGAGTACTTGAAAGAAGTGTCTGGCCAGAAGACGACATTGGAGTTGCCACATTCTTCAACTGGAAATTGTACTGATAAAGTGGAACTAGTTCGAGATCAGATGGTGCCTTCTGTAAATGAAGCTCCAGCAGCTGCAATGGTAGCAGACAGGGAGTACGAGCAAGATTTAAATTTTGTCTCTTGCTCCTCGTTTTTTGGTGCTGGAAATACAGTCACTAATCCTACGTCTAACAGTCCAAGTCTGATAAAACCAGTTTTTAGAAGCAAAACCTTTTTTAAGAAGAAAGTTTTATCTTCTTTCACCAGCCGTCCGAAGCATTCTAATGGTGGAACTGATAGTGATTTGTCTTGTAGCACAAGTGAGTTTCCTCGTCAGACACCTGAATGTGCTCAGAGGAACAATCAGAAAGAAGAGGTAGAAGTTAGTTCATCTTCTCTGAATTCTGGTTTCGCCAAACTAGGTCTGAGCTCAAACAACTGTAACAAAGCAAGAAGTATACTAACACAGTCTGATGAAAAATCAAGGTCAAAGGAAAAGGGGCAGATGTCTCAAAGTTCGAAGAGTAGTATTGGGGATTATAGCAGCACCACAAGCCTTAGTGATGAAAGCTATCTCAGTGGGTCTAGTCGCAGTGGTTACCGGCCACATATGTCAAAAGATTTGAGATGGGAAGCTATTGTTTGTGTTCAAAAGCAGCATGGAAATATTGGCTTTAGGCATTTTAAACTGCTCAGAAAACTTGGAGGTGGGGATATTGGGAATGTTTATCTGTCTGAGCTAATGGGCACAAACTGTCTGTTTGCTGTGAAAGTCATGGATAACTACTTCCTGACCAGCAAGAGGAAGATGACGAGAGCTCAGACTGAAATAGAAATTCTTCAAATGCTCGATCATCCGTTTCTCCCAACTCTCTTTACCCATTTTACCAATGACAAATACTCGTGTTTAGTGATGGAATATTGTCCAGGTGGTGATCTGCATGTACTGCGACAAAAACAACCAAGCAAGAGTTTCTCTGAACAAGCTGCCAGGTAATTTTTCCTAAATAGTGTACTTATCTTTGAAATTATTTCTTTTTTCCCAATTCTCAATATGCATTTAAAAAACAAAGGTAAATAAATAAGCGATGAAATAAAGAACATGTTGGAGCCAATATGTTGTGAAAATGTCTATGTTCACAGCCCAAAGGAATCTCATCCATGTACCAAAATTACTTATACTGATAATTTACTGATAAATGATAGCTTGAACTTTGCTGTCACAATTATTTTTATTAAATAGATAAGAACTCCAGATGTGTTAATGTGCTGTTCTAACTCATGTTTATAAGCTAGCACAGGCAAGAAAGTAAGACAAAATTGGAAACTTACCTATTTTCTTTGTTTTTGAAGAGGTTGAAAACTTCTAATAGTTGTTTCTCCTTGAAATTGTTTTTTTATGGAAAAAAAATCATCTTTACTGCTTTTATAAAATAATGTGCCAATCAAAATATCAAAGTAGTTAGTTTGCGTTACAGCTATTTGCTTTTTCTGCTATTTAATGAAGATATTATTCCCAATAATTTGGATCTTCAAACAAATTGTGACTTTGTAAGGGAGGTTAATGAAAATACTAAGTTCGAAAGAGGGAGTTTCTGCATCTTTAAAATTTGAAGGGTCAGCGTGGCAGTATTCAGAAGCCTCCATGTTCCAACATTATCTGCTCCTTCCCTTAATATTTTCACTTTTGTATCTTTACCTTTTTGGCTTTTCCATGTTTCTTCCTTGAGCATTGATCTTCTGTGTTTGGCAGAACTCTGAATTTCTGGTAAATGCTGCTTTCAGTAGAAGACGATATCTAGAGATTGCTAAATGACAGCTAATGACAGGACGGCTGTGTACTAACAGTTGATTCAGTTCAACGTTAAGAGGGGGGAGGATGAAAATGTAGGAAAACAAATGCTGAAGCAGTGTAGTGAATAAATGGAAGTAATGTAAATGAGCTTCCATTTCAGTTGCATCCCTTCTTACAACATTATATAAGGAGACTTTTCTGGTTAATTAATTTGTGGGGGGGGGGGGGGGGGGGAATGAGTTGGGATTTGCAACCTTTTTTCGGATTGTTTCATCTCTTCAGATATTATGATTCCTTGATTTTGTTTCACATTTTAAGACGAGATATTCAAAATTAGTCTAAATATTTTAACCTATGGATGTTTTTTTTTGACTTTTTGTGCAGATTTTATGTTGCTGAAGTTCTTCTTGCATTGGAATATCTTCACTTGCTTGGAGTTGTCTACCGAGACTTAAAACCTGAGAATGTGTTGGTCCGAGAAGACGGTCATATCATGCTGTCTGATTTTGATTTATCTCTTAGGTGTGCTGTTAATCCTACCTTGGTGAAATCGTCTTCTCCCATCATTGAGCTTCCAAAAAAGTCTAGTCCGTGCTCAGCTAGCTGCATAGATCCCTTCTGCCTACATCCGTCGTGGCAAGTATCTTGCTTTGGCCCCAGGTTTCTATCTACAGAAGCAAAGACACGTAAAATAAAGGCTGACCTAGCTGCACAAGTCTCACCTTTAACACAGCTTGTTGTGGAGCCAACCAACGCTCGATCCAACTCATTTGTAGGAACCCACGAGTATCTAGCTCCGGAGATTATCAAAGGGGAAGGTCATGGCAGTGCTGTAGATTGGTGGACCTTGGGTATCTTTCTGTACGAGCTTTTATACGGAAGGACTCCTTTCAAAGGGCCAGGAAATGAGGATACACTAGCCAATGTGGTTTCTCAGTGCCTCAAGTTTCCAGCTAGTCCTACAGTTAGCTCTCATGCAAGAGACTTAATCAGAAGGTTGTTACAGAAGGAACCCGAGAACAGGTTAGGAGCTATGAGAGGGGCAGCAGAGATAAAGCAGCATCCATTCTTCGAGGGACTGAACTGGGCGTTAATTCGATGCTCAACACCTCCAGAAATGCCTAGATCCTATGACTTGACAAATGTCGTTGTCCCTGATGCCAACCGACTAAATAAGGAACGCGACAAGTGTCAAAATGAGTTGAAAAACATAGGAGAGGACATGGAGTTTCACATGTTTTAGATTACAGTAGTCTGAAGGTATGAGAAAGGAGAGTTTGGTTTTACATTTTACACATTGTGTCTGATCTATGTAACTAATAGGCAGTAGTGTAACATATATATATAGTGTACATGTTCTACAAAGTGCAACACATGAAGAACATATATGTAATCATGTTTCATAAAATTGTTGACTCTGCTATTATGTATCAAAGTGATATTTTCTGATGTCCAATTGGAATAGAAAAAGCTCATCTACAAGCTTTAGTGGGCAAACTTATCATTTAACTAGTAACCGTGTTGGTTGGAGGTAATAGATTTTCGTAGAATCAGTTGAGATATTTACGAATCAATTGAGATATACACAAGTTGGTCTGAATGCTATGATTCAGATATGTAATGTAAAATAAATTATATTCGATTTGATATCAACTCCAAATTAATTCTACAAATTTTATCTTCAAAAAATCATATTTTGATTGCGCTTTCACTATATTAATTGTACTTTAAATTTTTTAACATAATTATATAGAAAAAATAGAAAAAGAAAATTTGAATTGCAAAGTGACTCCAAGAATTAATCAAATTTTTCTATTTGGTCATTAGTCAAACAACAATCAACCTTATACCTCTGCATTATAATTTTTCTTTCATCCAAATATTAGTTTGAATAAGATTTTCTGTTCATAAATGTGTTCTTTCCCCTCCCCAAATTACTAAATGACAAAATATTAAGATCACACTTATGATATATGATACAATATTTTTTAAAAACGAAATATAGTTATATTTAGGGTGTTATACAAATACAAAACACATTATATTATATCAAGTATTTTTGGTTGATACAAGTCTAATATAATTAATATCTGTTGCACGAATATAATTCCGTCACCTAAAAATGATGATGCAATTTTTTTACACATATTTAGCTAATATGATACTATATAATATATGTTTGATACATATATACGTCACCTGAATATAATATCTCTTTAATGATTGATACGATTGATACCTACGTAATACAACTTTTTTGCTTAATACATAAACTATGATTATATCTATGTTTCATAATTATGATGTAAATTATATGACATTTTATCATTTTGGCCTTTTGAAATGATTTCTCATTTCTCAAATATCTTTTCTAGCTTTATTGTTGCATTACCAGAACCAACCACCATTGAAGTTTTGAGTGATGAGGTCCTTACTCTTTAGTACAGTGACAATTCTAGCCCCTTCAAAATTACCAAACTGCCATCATTCTCACTATGCTGCTCCTCACTCTCTCAAATTCCCATTTCTCACTTCTCTTCTTCCTACTAAATCCCCATTTCTTCTTAAAGAAAGCTATAAAAGTGTAAAAATCAAAGCTTTAATGGAATCAGGAATGGACTCAAGTACAAAACCTTTTTCTGTTCTCTTTGTGTGTCTTGGAAACATATGCAGAAGTCCAGCTGCTGAAGGTGTTTTTACAGATTTGGTTAAGAAAAGGGGGCTTGATTCAAAGTTTAAGATTGATTCTGCTGGTACTATTAATTATCATGAGGTATTTTCAATTGGGGGTCTGTAAAATTTGTAGTTTATGATTGATTCTGTTGGTAGTATTGATTATCATGAGGTATTTTCACTTGGGGGTCTGTAAAATTTGTAACTTTTTGATTGATTCTGCTGGTAGCATTGATTATCATGAGGTATTTCCATTTGGGTGTCTGTAAAATTTGTATTCAAGATTGGTGCTGTTGGTAGTATTGATTATCATGAGGTATTCTCACTTGGGGGTCTGTAAAATTTGTAGTTTATGATTGATTCTGCTGGTAGTATTGATTATCATGAGGTATTTTCACTTGGGGGGCCTGTAAAATTTGTAGTTTATGATTGATTCTGCTGGTAGTATTGATTATCATGAGGTATTTCCACTAGGGGGTCTGTAAAATTTGTAGTTTATGATTGATTCTGTTGGTAATATTGATTATCATGAGGTATTTTCATTTGAGTTCTGTAAAATTTGTTAGTTATGATTGATTCTGCTGGTATTTTTAATTATCATGATGTATTTTCAATGATAATTAAATGTAATTTTTTATGGTTTTGAATATTTCTTGGAGTTGATCATGTTATAATGTTGCTTTTGTTTTTGTTTGTCTTAAAGGGAAATGAAGCTGATCCAAGAATGAGGGCTGCTGCTAAAAGGCGTGGAATTGCGATAACGTCTATATCTAGGCCAATTAGGGCTTCTGATTTCAAAGATTTTGATCTCATTCTTGCTATGGATGAGCAAAACAAATGTGGGTTATTGCAAAATCCCGTGTCATATTCTGGGTTATGTTTTTTTAGCTTTTCTTTTTATTAGGCCCATTTCATTTTTTATAACCGTGGTGTCGTGTCAGTTTGTGCATACCCGGACTAATTCCATAGGTACCTGTTACCTTCCACCAACACATATATCTGGTAACTCTGCTCACCAAGTTTTGCTTCTACTGAAATTTGAACTAGAGACCTCATGGTTAAGGGTCTATCTTGATTTTCCTACTTTATGTTCAGCTCCACATCTTCTTGGTATAATCTTGATGGTTTGAACATATGTACCGTATCAAGAACTGATTTGTTTTATAACACAGCTGATATTCTTGGGGCTCTGGAGAGGTGGATCCATAGAGAGCCATTGCCAGCTGATGCAGCGGAAAAGGTTTTTGAATTGATAAGTCTTATACTGGTACTGGTTATCAACTGCATTTCTTAAGTCTGTTATCCTAAAAGTGCTTTTAAATTCAGGTCCGCTTGATGTGTTCCTACTGTAAGAAGCATCAGGAAACTGAAGTTCCAGACCCTTACTATGGTGGAGCTCAAGGTTTTGAGAAGGTAATGTCTGATAATCTCATAATCCATCTATCTTGTTACGCCATGATGAATAACCCAAAAGCTGCCTGATTTTCACATTTTAGATAGCGGAAGGCTTCTTGCTCCTAGCTATACTGGAGAATCTCAATTCTCACAGTGCTTACTTTGTTAATTTTAATGTTGGAGCATTATGATAGTCATACCACAATATGTTATGTTCTGTTGGCTTGAATTAAGTAGTTAATTCTCAATACTATGCCATATAATGCCTCGAGCTGTCAAATAATACAGAAGTATAATGGTTTAAAGACCCATTGCTCTTGATACACAATTGCTAACCACATTTTCATGGAAAGAATGGATGATGAATTGGAGAGATCATTGAATTTGTCCTCAACACTTCAGAATAATGAAGAAAAAAGTCTAGTTTATGTGTTCTTTGAAATTATGAGTGAATGACTTATTCTGCTTAGTTTATATGTCATCTATAATACAGCCTGCTGTCCTTTGCTTATACTAGAAGACTGATCTTGAAATACTAGTGCCATTTGAAAAGTGCACACAATAGTCACCTTACTCATGCTTACATGCAGTAAAGCCCTACTCAATAGAAAATTATCCAGCTTCTCACCTCATATTTCCTTCCCTCTGGCTGCACGGAGAGAAAAAGGAATGGTGTCTTGAGCTATAGCCCTGATAGCTAATTCTCCCTTCACTTCTTACCTTCTCGTTTAACCATTCTTCTAACTCCCTAAGACCCTAACAGCCTAACCCTTTCCAGTCCCTCAATCTCCCTGAAGTCATTAATTAACTCTGTTATCCTGACCTCAACCCTCCCCAAGTCCTACATATGAATCCTGATGCTTGTCTTTCATCAGCCATAGTTATAGTCTTATCGGTATCTTCAAGAAAGTACATAGGACAAAAATAGTCCTAAAATTTAGGCTATCGACAAGGATCGTTTGGAATATTTGGTTTGGAAAAATCCAAGGAGGTATTTTGGAGAACTTTTACCAAGTCCTTGTATGTTGTAAGAGGACTTCATATCTAGAAGAAAATTTTATAATTTGATGTTTCATTAAGTGCATGGAAATTTGGATACCTTTGTAGTTTCCCAAGGTCTTCTCAATAAGCCAAGCACATATTATCTTTTAATTCCTGTTGAATGATTTTCACAGAAAATGCTAGAAAAGCCCCATCTTAAAAAAGCAAAAGCTCTTTACAATGAGAAGAGTTTCTGCAAGAGGTCATTTCTGAAGGTCTTAAAAGACCTTATTAATTTACTAAGATGGTGTGTTGCTGCTACAATATATATATATTATGTGTAAACACTGTTCATTTGGATGAGTCAGTTCGCTTTTGTTTGCTGTTAAACTTGCAGTTGATGCTTACTGCCAGTGCCAGCAACATGCATCTAATTCTCAACTCTACATCTTGCTCACAGGTACTAGATATGCTTGAAGATGCTTGTGATTCACTGTTGGAAAGCATTGTGACAGAACAAAATTTAGGTTCATAGATGTACTTTAATCACCAGTATTCTTACTGCCAATAAGGCAATTGGTTATTCAAAGCATATACCATGTACTCTACTGCTCATTGTTTGAACTACCGCGACTTGTATAGCCGGTCTGGTTCTAGCCCATGGTATGCACTGATGTGTTTATTGTTTACCTGGCAAGTTAAGCAAAGATCTGTAGAAATACAAACTTAAAGTGAATGATGAAACCTTCTTGACATTAGTCCATGTACTTTGTCCTGTTTCCCACCTCCCTCCCTCTTGGCTCTTTCGCGAAAATTATCTCGAAGAAAAAATGATCCACTACCACCTGCCAATTCTGCTGATGATCTTTGGTCATGATACATTTTCTTCTTTTTGCTCTTGCTATTTTCTTATGTGGTAAGAAGCAGGAGCAGAGCTAGTGAATCCCTCTTGCTGAAAAAGTTATATTGTGCAAATAGGGTAAAAACTAGTTCTTTTGGTTATATGTAAGTTGTTGAATCCCCTGGAAATGCTATACATGGCATACTGCTACAGAATTTTCAACACTAGTATGTATATCGCGCAGATATATAGTAACTATACAAAAGCTTTAGGTAACAACACAGTATGCTTCAATCTCGAGCACTTTGGGGGTCGACTATATGAATCTCCACTGACAATTATCATTCCATTTGAGTTCATCTCAGGTCAATAGTACACACTTAAGGCTTAAGTAACAAAAATAAAACTTTCATATGATGAAGGACTGTTTAACTCCTTTTCGTGATCGTTTTCGCCTTGGGTTTGAACTCAGAATGCTTGAAAAAGCACTTAGAAGTTCTGTATCCTCCACATTGATTACCATCTTTGCAGCCTCTGGATTGGCAATAAGCAGCTTTGCCACTAGATATCCTGCAATAGTCCATGTCTGAAACAGACGTGCTTGTTTCCCAATGAACCCTCCTCGCCTTGTATCGTAGTACTCAGGCCACCTATCTCTGGATAAGCGTCTTTCCGCAATCTTAATTGCTTTTTCAGCTATTTCAGGCCTCTTCATTTTTATGCATGCCACAGTCAGCTGAAAACAGTTCATGTTTACAATAATCAACTCATCTTTTCTGCTGTCAATGTATCTCTTTACATGTTCGATTCTACTCTATGTTAGAACATTTCTGTGAATGACACGTACCTGCCAGAGCAACGTTGGCCAGGATCCTCCATTATGGTAAGACCAAGGCCTGCACCAGGTATTCAGAAACATCAGCAAGGTAAAGATAGAAAACAATCTACACATTACAAGAAGAAAAGAAAAAGAAGATGAAGACAATACGTGTTTTTCGGATCACCACCAGTAATAATGCGCCATTCCTGGCCCTCAAGAGCAGGATAACATATCTTCAGTGGCATATCAGCTACTAAATCCTCCCATTTGGCTTCAATAAGATCTAAAATGGCATGTGACTGATCTATGTTAGCAAGACTGCTTACAATGGACCAAACGTTCCCAAGTGAAAAGAACCGAAAATCCATGTGAGCTGGCTGCAGGTTTCCGATAAGATAACCCCCTTCACTAGGCATCCATTCCACCAGCCAGGGAGGAATTTGATCTGGATATATATTGAACTTATTGATTGCATCATATGAATACTCCTCCGTTTTGTATCTATAGATCTCGTTCAATTTTTTCACATCGATCCAGTAGTATTCCCTAATATGAAATGACAATGCTAGCAATCGATTGTTAAGTGCTCTAACAAGGTCTGTTGATGCCTCCTCTGGAGCAAGCATCTCCCGTGCACCAAGTAAGGCTGAATAATATAACGCCTGCAAAGCATGAAATATCATGATACGAAAAAAATAAGAGTTTCCTGAATGCTCCCCTTATTAGTTCTATGGTTTCTTCACTGTCGTTTTTCCTTTTCATAACTACTTTCATTTGCAGCACTTGAGCTGAGGATCCTTCGGAAACAGTCTCTCTACCTCCATAAGGTAGGGATAAGGTTCGAGTACTCTACCCTCCCCAGACCCCAGTTGTAGGATTTCATTGAGTATGTAGTTGTTGTTAATATGATTAGCTTAGAACCAAAAGTGAGTATCTTAACATGAATAATTTCACCTTTTCATTTGACAAGCTTGTTGCAGACAGGAAAAAGAAAAGACCTGAATTTCCAGAGGGTGGCCATGGATTCCCATGCGACGATCTATCATGCAAGAACCATCAGTCACCAACAAAGTCGGAAACATATCAAAGCCATCTGCAAGACATAGCCTGAGTATCATCTTCATTCCAGTTTGGACATCAACCCTCTCCTGAAGAGAAAGATCTCCAGAGCATTTCCCATATGCTCGCAACAATATAATCCACCATAATCCTGGAATCAATTCATGGAGTCACAAATCATCAGATATACATTAAATTTGCTATTCAAAAGACATGCATCAAGAGTTACCAAAAATCACCTGAATCAACAGGAGCAACTCGACCAATTGCTGCCTCACCGAAGTCTGGATCCAGTACATCTTCTGTTGCAGATTCGTCATTATCAAGTGGAATTGTACGCACTTTGAAGCTGGCGGGCATAAGTCCTTGACCTGGACTATAGCAATCCATTGTTTTCTCCCAACTCTGTTTGGAATAGAAGAAGATGCTTAACAGGCAAAAAGCTAATGGAAGTAAAAACTTTTTCAATTTCACAGAGTTGAGAAAAGTGAATCTCATGAATGAGTTCATGTGTAATATTTTATTTATTATATTGAAAACCATAATGTCCGGATCAGTTTTCTCGACTAATTGCAAGGGATACCTTTCCCTCCCACCACCTACAGCTACCAGGTAGTCCACCAAGTCTATGATAGACGGGAAGAAACCATGCATCAAGTAGCATTTTTCTTACACATTGTACTGGAGAATTACTTCTATTTCAAATGGAGCCATCTCTCACATGTAACTAGGTAAGAGCTAAGAAAGCTAACTTGTACATACCCACAACGAAATCACAGAGGTGGGATCCGGGGAGGGTAGAGTGTACACAAACTTTACCCAGTGAAATCCCAAAGTTATGTGCAAACTTTACCCAGTGAAATCCCAAAGTTATGTGCATTACAACAGACATGAATTTCAATATGAAAGCAATCAAGCTGAACACAGAACAAAGTAATTGTTTAAGATAGTTTGAGTCATTTTACCTGCAACTGAAGCGTGTGAAGTATAAAGTTCCTCACGATATCGTATTCTCCTTTAAGAAGGAATGCTATCCCAGAAGGTATAAAATCGCGTATAAAAACTTGATCATAGTTTAGCATAGTTGCTTCACTTGGATCATTAGCAGCTATAGTTCCAACTGGACTGCCACAGTAATAAACCATGGCAGCTCGCAAAAAATGCCACGCTTCATCCTCAATAGACTCCGTATTGGTTCTAGGCCTACTATTAACTGAAGCAGCAGTCTTAAAACCTTCACTGAAAGGCCTAGCTCCATTTTCCTGCTTCATGTTCTGTTCATCTGGAGCAAGATTTGGAATCTTTGGAGACACAGTGTGCATCGACTTCCCATTTCCACCTTTAATGATTGTCTCACTGACTCTTTCAGGTTGTTGACAATTGCAGATCAATAAGTTTGACTGACTAAGAAGCTTTTCTCCGCAGAAAACACTATGTAAGCCATGAAAAGCATGTAAACTCGAGCAATCTTGCAGCTTTTTTATACTGTTTATCTGCTTATACCTCCAGTCCCCGTAATTTCTAGCTTTAAAACAACGTTCATAACAAAGTAAAGAGTTTGACTTCGCCAAGATTGAACTTGTTCGGACTTGACATGAAAGCTCACCGGATAAAAGCTGTAGGGCAGCTTCTGAAGCCCCCATTGTCAGTAAGTATCTGAAATTGATGATACCTTCAGCTTTGCAGCTATTGTAATAATTTCTGGATTTAATCAACACATTTACATGAAATAACATTGTTTAATACAGAAAAAGGGACAATCCCCAACATGAACCAGTCATTCCTTATCAAGAAGACCATTTCAGCAAAATGATAGAGAAAACTGAAACCATAGTATCTCAGTTTACAAACCAAGAAGAGCTTCAACAATCATAAGAAAAGATTCCACCTTTCTCAAAGATCTCAGCTTTTCAAAACAAAGAGTTATTCACTGTGCTAACTACAAAGGGTCATCATCCCTTAACAAGAAGACCCCTTTTAATGGACATTTCAGCCAAACGATGGAGAAAACTGGAAATCAAGAAAGTTTCAATAAGACATAAGAAAAGACCCCATCTTTCTCAAAGATCTTAACTTTTTCAAAGAAAAGAGATATTCACTGAGCTAACTACAAAGGGTCATCATCCCTTAACAAGAAGACCCTTTCCAATTTGACATTTCAGCCAAATGATGGAGAAAACTGGAAATCAAGAAAGCTTCAACAAGACATAAGAAAAGACCCCATCCTTCTCAAAGATCTTAACTTTTTCAAAACAAAGAGATATTCACTGAGCTAACTACAAAGGGTCATCATCCCTTAACAAGAAGACCCTTTCCAACTTGACATTTCAGTAAAATGAAGGAGAAAACTAGAAACCAAGAAAAGACCCCATCTTTCTCAAAGATCTCAACTTTGCTTAAAAAAAAAACAGATGTCCACTGAGCTAACTAACTACAAAGGGTCATCAATCATCACCCCTTAACAAGAAGACACTTTTAAATTGAACACTTCAGCAAAATGATTGAGAAAACTGAAACCGAAACCATATAATCAATTTAGAAACCAAGAAACTTCAAAAAAGAGCTCATCTTTCTCAAAGATCTTAACTTTTCAACACAAAGATTCTTGAGTTTGCTCAGTAAAGATAAAAATACTGTGTTCTCCAGAAGGAAACAGAAGAAGAGAGCACTAACACAGTGATATATGTGGTGACAAGAAAAAGGGGTTACTGAATTTGCTTACCTATTGGAATATAATTTGTGAAGATGTTTACTTTATATTACTGATTTAAAGGTAAAATCTTGCAGAAAAATAACTTGGGCTTTTTTATGAATTTTCTGGGGAAATTCTTGAAACTTTTATAAAAAAATTGTATGAATAAAAAAAATTAAAAAAAATAAGAAATAGAAATAAAAAATAAAATAAAATTTAAAAACTCAGAAACGATGTCGTATCGGAGAGTAACCTGTTTTATCAAAGTGTAACTTCTCAAACCTCAAAAGTTTAAAGCTTTGTTGTCAATGGCGCGAGGCTTCTTGATTTCTACACAAACCAAAAATTCTTCACATTTTCTTCTAAACTCCATTTCTGAAACTTCAAGATTAACTAAATTACCCTATTACCCTTCTTCATCATCTCTCCGTTTCTCTCTTTCACCTCCTCCTTCTCCACCTCGGTTTCTGTGCAGTTGTTGCAGTCACTTCCAAGAAAATGGCACAATTGACATGTCAGTACACTCAGAGGCATTTGCAAAGCGTATGGCTATGGTGGGTCTCAAACCCCATCATCGTATTGGTAAGTTTTACCCCTCCATTGTATTTTTATTTTTATTTTACTTTGTGGATACAAAGAAAGAAGAGCTGAAAGTGAGAAAAAGATTGCAGTTTTATAGTATAGTCGTTTATTCTTTTTGTTATAGTGAAATGCTGATACTTGCATCTTCATGGAGGATTCAATTTTACCAGGTCCATGTTGGAGATATTGTATAAGATGAAAAAATTGGTTTAGATATGTGTTACAGGAGTTGAGGGTCTATTGGAAACAGTCCTTTTAACTTCATTACTAAGTCTCTGTACGGACCACCCTTCTCAGACTCCACTTGTGGGAGGGATTACACCGGGAATGCTGTTGTTGAAAATATTTGTTTAGAAAAAGACTTGGTGTTATAATGAAATGTTGTTATAGATGATGATGTGGAGGTCTCAGTGTACCTTTTTTCATTGGTTTGAAAAGTGGTTTGCATGAGTTAAAAATCTTAATATCATGAGAAGCTATTTTACATGTTTCATGGGATGATTAGTACTACCCCATTCCTAATCAGAAGTTTCTGATTTGAGTTTGGGGAATGGAGCTGTGTTTAACAGGGAGCTTTTTAGCCCAAGTGGATAAAAGATTGCAACTTTGTATAGTACCCTTTACCGTCCATTTGTATATTGGTTTGCTTTACTTAAAAATCTCAATATCATGAGAAAATGTTTCATGTGTTCCATGGGATGATAGGTACCCATCCATCTTTAGCCAGAGGCTTTAGGTTTGATATTTGTTAATGGAGTCCCCTTAAAGAGGGATCTCTTTATCCGAAAGTGGATAAAAGGTAGCAGCTTTATAGTGCCTTTTCGTCCATTTTGTTATTGATTTGCCTGACTTAAAAATCTGAAAAGCATGAGTTTTTGTTTTATGGATTTTCAATTTTCTTGTTATGTAATATAGCTTACAAAGAATTGCCCAAGGAAGAAAATTACAGCTCATGATTTATTTTTCTCTTTGATTGGTAGGTTTTGCAGTTATAAAATATCAAATCCAAGTAAATTTTCATGTTTGGCTATTCTCTCTTTAACGACTATTAGATTAAAATTTCAAATTCCAAGTGTGGTTTTGTGGTGACCATGATTCTTCTTGACCTTTTTTGTAGTTCTGGGCGTTTCTGGTGGCCCTGATAGCATGGCCCTCTGTGTCTTAACTGCTGCATGGAAAACCAATAACCTTGGTAATGCTGCTCAAAAGAATGAGTTTGTTGACGGGCTTTTAGCAGTGGTAGTTGATCATGGACTTCGTGCTGAGAGTAAAGATGAAGCTCACCTTGTTCATCGTCGAGTCACAAGCATGGGTATATATGTTCCTTTTAACTTCTTCTTTATCATGAATGTAGCAACATTGCTTAATACCTTTTTAATAGAGATATAATGTAGGCCTTGTATAGGAATCAAATGTGAGATTGTTTGCTGTGAATGGTCAGAAGGCAAGCCAAAGCAGGGTCACTTGCAAGAAGCTGCTCGCCAGAAGAGGTCATTACCAGAGTTTCAAATCATCTTCAGTGAAATGCTATTTCAGAGCCTTGTCATATCTGGTTATGCTGGTTTTTTGACTGACTATGTTATACATTCATCCTGATGTTAATATGTCGTCATTATTGTGAGTAAATAAGTTGTCCCTCGTCTTGTTCAGGTATGAAATTCTCCAAAGTGCTTGCATCCGGCATCAGATTGGTGTGTTGATGACTGCACACCATGCAGATGACCAGGTATTAATAGCATTTACTCTCTGGATTTTTGTATTTTGTCTCTAAAAACTTAGCACTTATAGATGGCAATCTGTTTAGTTTTGTCAATACATTAAAAAGAGCTAATGGTATTTGAATACAATTGATGTTGCGCTCATGCAAATGTAAGTTGAACATTATTGCTTTTGACAACATTGTTGATAGTTTTAGCAATTGCTAATCGGATTACTCTACAGGCAGAACTATTCATTCTTAGGTTATCTCGCAGTAGTGGCGTGCTTGGACTCGCTGGAATGGCATCTGTTTCAGAGCTGTTTTTTACATGTCCAGATTTAAGTGCTGAAGTGAGTAGCAATGGACTTTTATTGGTGAGACCTCTCCTGGAGTTACCTAAAAAAGATATGTACAAGGTTTGTTTTTTACAGTTTGTCTGTTTGGAGGATTTTCGTAGCCTTTAACCTGAATGACTTCTTCTATCTGTAATTAGAGTGTTCAGGGTAATATTTCATCAGGATCTTAAAATGATTAAACTACGTCTGCAGATTTTGCTAAAAAGATTCAGATGGTTATTCCTTTCCTAGTTCATTTGAAGCTTCTAAAATGGCATTACCTTGTATTGCAGATATGTCTAGCTGCCAATCAAGAATGGGTCGAAGATCCCACGAACAGAAGTGCATTATTTGCTCGTAATAGAATTCGGATGATATTGACTGACTTGGCATCACGTGAGCATTTGACTTAATTATGCATCTACTGTTTTGGAGGAACCTTATTAACAGAACCTGTATTTACCGTATCTTGATCATATATATCTTTTCCTGCAGCTATCTTTAGATCCGAGTTGCAAGCACTTATCGCTGCTTGTCGGAGAACAAGGTTGCATGTTGACAAAATTTGTTCCAACCTGATGCATCAAGCTGTGACTATCATGCCTGTGAGTTCTACAGTTTAGTTGGGAATGCATTCTAACCAATAATCCATTGTTTCATTATTGATACTCGATAGCCTTCAGAACAGGTGTTCTACATGTTTGAGAAATGACACCTATCTGCATTTGCTTTCAATCATGCCTTCTCTTGGGGGGTGTATTGGTCGTCAATTTGTAGTTTAGCACCCTTTTCCTTGCATATACTTGACAGCCCAGTACCTGTCTAGAACAGAATCAGTAACATCTTAATTCAACCTTATTTTTTGTATTCCACGCCAAAATGAAGCTCGTCTCTATTTGGAATGGGGGATACCTGTCTAGAACAGAATCCATAACATACTAATTTAACCTTTTTTGTATTCCCATGCCAAAATGAAGCTTGTTTCGATGTTTTGTTTTCTTTTTTCAGACCTATGGGTTAGTCATAGTTACCAATTTGGAAATGTTTCTACTCCCTCCCGAACGAGATATCTGAATGCATGTCCTAGAGCAGTTTAGGCATCGTAGTTCTAGCCTTCTAGGCATGTTCCTTGCATTCCCATTGTTTGAGTATTTGCACTTTCTTATTGTCACAATGTGAATGATTAAAATCCAATCATTAAATAGGTGACATTCAGTGAAGTATAACTGAAAAAAAATTAATGGATATAGATGAACTAATCATTTGGAAGAAAAACTTGGAACGGAATCCTTCAATGACTACTGGTACTGTTGGTAGAGGTATTTTAACTAGAACTTATCTGTGTAATATTTCCTTAATAATGATTCTCATCTGGAGAAGAAAAACACTGTATATCTGTACCTTGTCTTAGCGTGATGTTACTAATCTCTCTCTATCATTCTCAGTCTATCCCTTTAATTTTTTTTTCTTCTGGAAAGCAGGAAGGGTATGCGGTGATTGATTTAGGAATCCTCTGTCCTTCAGAATTAAAGGACATAGTCCTCTCCAAGTTTATTGCTTTGTTACTGCAGGTATTGCCACTTTTAGCTTTCAATGTAGACATAATACATAAACAGACGCTCAAACATGGCCTCACCTGGAAAGTAAACTCTCCAACTTAGGGAATGAACATCTTGATACCTCAACTCGTCTTCATTGTGTCAGTTGAACACTCCAACTTTCAAAATGATCATCTAGACACCTCCAAAATTTGTGTGCCATGTCAGCATCGGGTGTCCATGAGACACACTGGGAACGAGTTGAAGTGTTTAATTGTCAGTTGAGACCAAGTTGAGGTATCTCGATGTGCACTCTCTAAGTTTGAGGCTTACTTGTCAGCTAAGGCCAAGTCTAACTGTCTATTTAATGTTACCAGTTTCCAAAAAAAGTTAAGTGAATCTATTTATGTATTATGCCAATAATCAATTTTTTTGGCTATGTTGTAGAAAACTTTTCTTGACTTGTATCTAATGATAGATACCTATTTATGCCTCTTGTTTTCGGTGTAGTTTGTTTCACAAAAGCAAAGGCCTGTCAGAGGCAGTGCATCAAAATTGTTATTGGACTACATTCGGACTTCCCCATGCAAGGTGAATATAATCCAATTTAACTCTAACTGTGCACAAATTGTATAAACTTTTGTGGGCAAGAAATTCCTTTCTTTTGATACAAGACTGATGATTTTCAATAATACATTGTCTAATGTATATCAATAATGGCACCTGCAGACTGCTGTTACTGCATCCAGTTGTTACCTTTGTCCTGCTCCTGGCTCCAAAGGCACTAAAGTATTGATTTGCTGCTCTACTGAAGCTGAAATGACGCTAGAGTTGCTAAATCCATACTCGTCTGAAGGATATAACAGCAGTATCTCAAAAGAGGTAGAGCAAATTGTAGCAAATGGGAGGTCATACTCAGATCAGTGCCCTCAAAGTATGCTAGGAGTGCAATTTTTTAACCTAACATCTTCCGATTCCGTTTTAGCTGAAGCCAAAAGGGAAGGCATTCTTAGTGAATCTACTTACAAGAGCATTATTTCTCTTCAAAGAGAGGAAAGCAATAATTTCAAGTCCAAAACTAATATTGCGCTCAACAACAAGGTGGAACACAAAGTAGAATACACAGCTTCTGCTCCAAGCAAAGTACTCCATCCTGAAAAAGTTGGGTACTTCATGAACAGATTTATAGTGAAGTGGTATCTGTGCAAGCAAAAGACTTACACTTCATATTTCATGAATAATTGTAATCAACTCCTAGATTTTGGAGAAGAAATATGTAACTTTTGCAATTCTTGTGTCCTTGGCCATGATCAAATGGTCAGGGTCCGTTACATGATTGATGCTGATTGGTTGTACCTAGCAACGTTATCAAAAAGAGAGGATAGAAGAACTGTTCATGAAGAACGTTCCCTTTCAGTGGAGTCACAAGTAATCAACGATATAAACTTGTGTTCTGCTTGTACAAAAAAATCAGCTGAAAGAGCTCTCGTCTTATTGAAGTCCATTCCTGTTGCCGCAAGAAGAGCTTTACCTGTCTTGGTCAATGTGGATGGAGTGTTGCTAAGCATACCAGTAAGTCGATGTCTGTTTTTATGTTTGTGTTTGTGATACTAATCTGATAGTATTTTTCCTATATTTAATGACCCTCCCTGATACATCTTTTCTTCATCATTTATGCTATTTAGCCTAAATCTTGAGGCATTTATTGCCAGCTCATCATTATATGAACCTGATAAACGCAGGGGTTGTTTTAATGGCTAAAAGTTACTCAATTGGTTTTAGTTTCCTAGAGAGACTGGTGAAAAGCTGTTTAGGCCAAGATTTCTGGTTGATCCAAGGGGATTAGACCAAAGTGGAGATATTCTCTCTTTGAACTCTGCTAAAATGTCTACGCTGTTTTGTTCTGTCCTTGAGTAAATGAAGGGCCATTCTAGAAAGATCGGAAATGGCTCATATGTAGCTGTTCTGTTTTCATAGTGTGCCTTCTCTCAGGCACTGATCCTCTACTTAGTGCTTCTAACATCCACCTACGACCCAACAAGTGTTGTATTGCTGCTTCTTTTCGTTTTCTGCATCACTGAACATATACAGAAGGCATAGTAGCACAAACTTCCTGGTTATAACTAGCTACTGACCGGTAACTTGATCTTTCTCCTCTTCCATTTACTTGCGAAATACCAAATATAAGCTAGAAAATTACTTATTTTCCTCCAGGAGAACATTTCCCTTTCATACCAAACACACCAAAATGTAGTTTACTATTTCTAAGGGCATCAATAGCGTAAACAGCTGTCCCTGAAGATTTTGGTTTGTGTTCACACGTTCCATGCTGGTTTTCGTGTGTCAATTTCTGTTTCACTCTCCCAGTTTCTTCTTCTCATCTCAGTGGATTAGCTGGTAGCCGGTACTAATTTATTTCTTTTGCTTCTTCTCAGAGTGTGGGTTTCGAGCACTGTCCTTGCTTGGTGGCATCCGCTATATTTAAGCCAAAAATCCCACTCGGTGGAGGTTACAATTCATTCCTCTAGCTGGTTTACAATGTAAACTTGTTCATTTATCATTATTAGTTGAGCTGACCTTCTGATGTTTTCGAAGAGGGGGCAAAATCTCTGCTGAATGGAGGTTATAATGTATTCCTCAACTTGGTTCTTGTACCATGTTGCTTGTATCATTATTGGTTTAGCTGGCCTTCTAGTGTGTTACCAGAGGGTGGAAAGCCTCTTCTGAATGGACATTAGTATTCATTTTTCGAGTTGGTAGCAATGTAAAAACAATGTCAATTTGGTCCATGTACCATTGGTGGATAGAGGATACAATTCATTTCCTCTAGTTAGTTTATAATGTAAACATGGTTCATTTATCATTAGTAATGTATCTTTCTGGGTAATTCTTGTATATTAACCGCGCAAAGTAGAGATGGAAAAAACCGCATACCATGAAGCTGTAAAAGTAGTTTATATTCACAGATCACAACTTGCCACCCCATAACACAGTTTACCTAAGTTCAAGACAGCCTTTAAAATGGAGGTAAAAAAATATGCCTCCATTGACAATCTAGACCCAGCAAAACTAAAGCTGCAATTCTACCGTAAGAATCCCATCACATCCAATGTATTTTATCTCAGGGTGAATTTAAATGCAATAAACTAGTTGTACATTGCATTTTCTATAGTAGCCAAAAGAATATACATTTACACAAAAACTAACTACAATAACTATAGCATTTAGGCATCATCAGTGTGGTTATCGTTGTCATGGTCGCCTTCATAATACTCATCGTCACGTTGGATATGCTTATCTTGGGTATGTTCTGTGAATTCAAGACAGGGTAACAAAAAAAAAGGTAAAATCAGAGTTAGATCACTGTAGTTCCACATTTGAGCATGTTGTGTGCTTATTATATTCAGATTTCTACTTACGATTCACGCGCTCATCTGGATTTTGTTCATCTTCATCAAAATCAGGAATATAAAAGTCAGGTGGTACCTACAAAAATATGAAAATTTTTCAGACTACCAAGTCACTATCTTCCCCAGATACCTTACCTTCAGGCCTCAATCACAATCATGCCTAGAGGCGTAAAATGCACTTCTAATGACAGTTACGGCACATTGAAAATGCAGGCTGCTCTTTTATGCATTGGAGAAGCATTCTCACAATGGTGAATGTACTGAATGATTGTAGCAAGTGTAGAAAGCTGAAACTGCATTTTACATACTTTGTGTATTTTCAAAATCTACATAAAGCGTCAAAGAAGCAATCACTTAAAAGGGACAAAGCGCATCACAAGTGCAGTTCTTAAGCAATCCGAGTACATATAAACAAAAAAATAGCATGCAATTATGTCCATATAGTTTGTATGTGTGTGCTTGATTACTTGGCAACAAAAAACTCCAAAAGATGCACTTGACTTACCTCTTGCATCTGTACGCTCGGAGCATGCTGGAGGCAACGGAGATTTTCCATCACTTGCATTTTTATGGTGCCAATGTATGATTTGCTATTCAGGTTCTCCTGTTCAATCAATGAAACAGGTGATTAGAGCGAGATCACCATGCCAATTTGTTGTCATTTTTATTTGAAAATGCTTATTGGAACATGACATCACTGGATCAAGCAATCGGTCATCTTATGGATGCTACATTATAAATATCAACAGAATTTTGAGGAAAAGGCCTCCACACCTTGAGTGACTAAGATGATGACAAGTAAAGAAAAGCAACAAAACGATTCAACTTACTATGTGTCCACCAGGAAGCTTCAGCGAATAATCAGGGGCAAAATATTTGATGTAATCATTGTCTGGTATTTCTGCAATTATTTATAAACTCATTGTGTGAAATAAAATTATTTCTAAAAAAATTAAACCATTAAGCTCATTTAAATAACATCATACAAGCAGATAACTTGAATTTCTTACTAGAAAATAAGAACCATGAAGTAAATTTCAGATAACAACATTATAGCTGATCTTTTCTTTTTCCAAGTAAAAATCAATTGTTGAAACAGCTCAAGAAGTTCAAAGGAAGGAGTCGAATTCCAAGAACTTCAGCTTCCATATAAACCTTGCAAAGTTATTATCTAGCCATGCCTTTGACCAAAATCACCTAATATTAACGTGAACGGTTGAAACTAACACATTTTCTATCTAGTTACCCACTTAGAATATCTTACACCAACAACAAAACAAGAGCAGTTACATACTACAAAATGGAAGAGGGAATAGTAAATACAAAACTGTCGCACTAAGGCAACTGGGCCAGATACCAAAAACTCAAATACATCAAGCAACTGATCTATACTTAGAATTATGTTCAATCAATTAATATCCCAATGAACTATCCCTCAAAAACGGTTGAGCTCAGCTATATGACTAGCATCCAAAATAAGGAGATGGAGTTTCACAATATAATTCAACATATTAACCTTCAACATCAAATTTGCTACAGTGAACATCAGTCCACCATCTAGCTCAACCTGGAAAAAAAAATTCTTCTCTGCACTCTGTCAGCAATTCAATTCCTGTGCTCACAGCCAATTTAAGCTGCGAATGTTCTGTCCGAATCCAAACTATTCTAATACTACTCTGCTTATTAGTAATTTGTCTTTTAAGGCAAATAAGAGTTCTGAGGTTTAAAAGAGAAGTTCTCGGCATTCTCTAAATTGCATACTTATACCTAAACATAAATCTTGAACCTGACCAAAAGAACTCTACCTAATATTGAACTGGAACAATAATAACCAGAACTTAAACCAAAGATATCAGTGCCATCCTGTTCTGCATAACCAGTTAAGGAATCATCTTCATTAGAACCATATAAAGCAACACCCAAAACTCCCATTAAGAGAAAAACAGAACCCCTCGCCGTGTAGAAAATAAATTTTGTAGCTGAGTACAGACGTTTTTTTCCTCCTCACATGGCTAGAAGTAGATAAACAGGAATTCCCTTACGCATTTGGATCCTGACTAAGCCACTGACAGTCTCGAGGCATTACAGAAATAAGAATATGAGGCAGTGTGAAAACATTGCACAAAAATAAAAGCCTGCTCATCATACCATTAGGAAGTTCTGTGTCTAAAAGAACTCCAGTTTCCAGAGCCCAACAACGGGCGACATTCTCTTTTGTGTATCCCCCACCTCCAGTTACCTGTAAAAGGTCCCATGCAGTCAAACAGATGCAGGTAACTTGTTATGAACCAAAAAATGTAATCTGAATTGAGAAACACCTACCAGCAGTGGCAAATTAAATTTCTTCACAAACCTTACACATTCAGCATGTCCTATAAGAATCATTCATTGATAGAGATAGATTAAAAATCACCAGAAGGCAAACCAATGCATTCAAGCTCACCAAGAGCTGAGTATTAGAGATTGAACACAATCCTGGAAGTATTTAGAATAAGAAACCAAATACAAGTAGAATAGCACCATCAATAGAGAGGTTGAAGCAGCCCAGACGGTCTCCAGCAAGCGAATCTGCCCCACATTGCAGAACTATTGCGCCAGGTAAATATGTTTCAACAACCTTTGAAATAATCTATGAAATGACATGTTGCAAGTAAGATGCTACAAAACTAAATTAGAACATAGTAAAACTAATATGATAGAAACTTTCTTTACAAACTTACTGTTTTGAAGAGTCTAGTGAAACTGCCATCATCTATTCCATCCTTGAGAGGCACATTTATGGAATAGAATCTTCCATCTCTTTCCCCTGTATCCTTCAGAATAAAACCACGGTAAGCAAATCTAGAGGTGTTCATAAGAGGGGCAGGAGTTCCATCAAAAAGGATGAATTTACACTATCAAGAGCAAAAATGAAATTCAGATGCTCTTGCGCTACAAATGTACTTCAATTTTGCCCTACGCTGGGAGTAGCAATTAAAAAGCCAATAATTGAGAGTCAATCTTTGTATTATAAATCCTGCATTACCATCCTTTATATAACTATCAATACTAATACCTACATTACAATCCTTTGTATCACCAATTCATGTATTACCTTACACTACAATCCATGCATTGCTAATCCATACATAACTTGCTTCTAAACAAAACGACTCCTTAATGAGGAGGAAAAAGATCTTGCATACAAGGTGTACACAAAGCTGCATATCTTGATTTTAGAGAAGTATCAATGTTTCTGTTTTCAAACCTTGGATTAGTACAAAAGATATTACTTACCCCTTTCTCAAAAAAAAAGATCAGTAGTAAAGATATCAATAATTACTTTACATCCAAGAGGACAACCAACAATGTTCAATCACACACACACACATGACCTAATTTCCTTTTCAATTATTCTCATAATTTTGACTCATTTCCTAAATGGCTGAGTTCTCTGAAATTTGAATACCTTTTCCAAACTCTTTGCCTTGATATTAGTTTCTATGACAAGCTACCTTATATTTTGTGGGTGAAATATAAGGGTTAAAACGGGTTAGAAATTGGGTGGGTTTTAATTATTGTGAATCAAAATGTGGCACCAATTAGACATGACATGTGGCTTTTTAAAGAGTTAAAGTTGACCTGAATATTTCTGTTAGGTTGAGCCTTTGAGGGATATTAAGTCCACATATAAACCTTGAGGATATTTTTAGACCCAAAGGTGGAAGAGGGGTATGTATGAGCCTTTGCTCATTGGTTGGGTATTTATGAGCCTTTTCCCTATATTTTAGAGCAACTACTCCGTTTGCCACTTTACTTCTTTGGCGACAAATTACTTCACCTTCATGCTTGAAGGAAAACACAAGATATCCAAATTTATACACTAACTATGTTATATATTTTTCAAATTTTGATATGACATTTTACTTTACAACATTGATGTCTGATGCACTTTGACATCTATCGAATGCATGATAACTTCCACCAATACAACTATCAATACTTCGGCAGATGGAAATAAATCATTTCTTGTCACCATTGTTGGGATTCGAACCTTTGTCCTTAAGATTGTTACTCCAACTCTCTGACTAAGAGCCACCCCCAAGGGCTTGATATAACATCCTCTTAGCCATTTCAAGTTTTGACATTTCAAAGATTCTTCTCCTAAGTATTAATCTCTAAACTCGTTAATCTCTTTCTGAATGGAAGATTCTTTTTTTTATAACAAAGATGTAGGAACCAATGTGCCTCTATATTTTGAATAAATAAGCTTCTTAGGTCTTAATCTCTATATATCCAAGAGGATCGTAGAATAAGGTACAGTCACAATAATAAATAGCACATAGAAGTCAATGATATTCAAGTGAGCCCGTAAGAGATTAGCTCATGTTAGGTTTTCGACGTAAAAAGAAAAATCTAGAGAACAAAAAGAAGAATGAACTGTGAATATAGAAGTACCTTCATATCACCAGTTCCAGGAAAGAACTTATCCCCATACTTGTGGAAACTAACAGTCATTACCCTGCAAAGAGATCTAATATTAGGAACTTAAAATTCCAGCAACTGTCTAATAGTATTTTGGACTGCACCAATTTTGGTAAATATTTATCTCACTCCTTAGCCAAAACACATCACGAGGAAAAGTGCACTTTCTACACCAAAAAGGTTTTATATAAGGCTTATAGCATTTTGACAAAAATGTCAAAGCTATAGAACATAGTAGCAGCAAAAATCATACCAGACAAAAATTTTCCAACTGTGCAGTACGCAAACAAATCAACTGGTTAGAAGCCAATTTTTTTTTGAAAAATTGAAGTATTCAACTGGTGCCAAGGTGGAAGCTTCATTGTCACAGCTACTGAATAAACAGCAATTTAATAATCAAGTGAACATGTGACACTTTAATTATTCCTATGCATGACACAGATAATACGAGGGTAAGACGAAGATGCTTCTGAGAGGTCACATCTACAGTAGTATAAAGAATTTCACTACAGATTTCTTACTGGCAAAGTTGATCATCATTCAGGTTCTCGGAGTCTCACTCTAGACTCACTAGCTACTACTTTAAGCCTTCATATTGATTTAAAATTTATCCTCGGGTTTAACATTAGAGAAAGAAAAAACAGAGAAGGAAAAAGGAAAAATTGGAGAAAAACTACAGAAAATAATTCCACCTGTCAGTGAAATAAAAGGCCTCTTCTACACCATCACCATGATGCACATCAATATCAATATAGAGCACCCGCGGATGATACTTCAGAAGCTCCAATATCCCCAGAACTAGGTCATTGATATAGCAAAATCCTGAAGCCGCACACTTCTTGGCATGATGCAAGCCACCAGCCCAATTTATTGCAATATCACAAAGCTTATTATTCAATCTACGTGCAGCATCTGCCACTAAATCTTTGTTAGCAAGTGATTTGAGACTCAACAGTAATAGCATGTTAAAGGCCAATTTTACCTATTGTCCCACCAGCATATATTTGACAAAACTCGAATAAGTTGTCAAATACAGGGCAATCTTCTCCAAGATTATCTGATAAGTAAACAGATAAGCAATAGTTCAACATCACATTATCCAAACAAATCATCTAAAAAGACGTGATGCCAAAAAGCATACTCTTTAGAAAATTATGATATCAAAATTAGTTTCCATTTTGATCTTATAGTGAGTTGTTAACTACACCTATTCATCATACAAAAAAAGTCGGAGAAAGTCCAAAAAACCAAGACATGTACAGAAAAAAAGGAAGGAGAGAAACTAGAGACAGTACAAAGGAAAAGCTGACAATAATTAGGATGAAATCAAAATATACATTTTTGATGGCGACTTGATGTAACTCAGAATACACATGTGAAGTTGTCAAACTGATATAATCATTAGGTACCAGAATTAGTAGAAGGGATTACTTCCGTACGTTGTTGTAATATTTAGCACTCTCTTAGTGCTGCAAACAATGAAACTTATTTACCAATAAAAAAGTAGTTGGGTTGGAGGTAATTGTTGTTCTATATGCTCCGCATACCCCCCCCCTCCCCCGCCTTTTCAATCTCTAGAAATCCATTAAGACAGTTAATAGAGCACATGAAAACATTCATATATGTGATCTAGGAATGTTCGTAAATTCTCTAGTTTTGTGCTAAAGAACCTAATTTTTCAATATTCATTGAGACAAGTCTAAGTGTATTAACATGAATACTGAGGATTTAACTAGCTTCGGATTTAGGTGTAGCTGTTGGTGGTGGTGGCATCCTTGTTTTTTCGAAGACGACAAGTACTAGAACAAGCTAGATTCATATCAATAAGTATGCAGCTCAAAGATGATATTTCAAAGGAAAAGAGATAAAAATAAGACAATGTTCAACACTTACATCTTGCCATTTCACTAGGGAACAAGTTCTGAGTATCTGGGGTTATTCTATTCAAGAACTCTACATAATCAGCAGAATGAAACTGCGCTAGCTCCACTGGATATGCTTTGTGAGGCCTCTACACAGTTCAATCAAAAAAGGTAAACCAAAAATAGTAAAGTAAAAGAAAAAGATCGAAGGGTCAAAAACACACTTGAATTCAAGTTTCATATCTGAACTATCACCAACTATTTACCAGTAATACCTCAACTATTAATTGTTCCCAAAACACACCCGAATGATGGTGATATTTCAGGCACGAAGGGACAGCTGATAGCTGATTGTGTTTAGATAAATAGTTGGCGATAATTCTCGTAGGAACCTCACATACCTCATAATTCAAGTATGAAACTTGAAAAAACAGGATACTATTAGGCCGTACCTCATAACTCATGTATGAAACTAAAAAAATGTGTTTTTTACCATTAACTCTTAAAAAACGGAAAACTTCACATTCACAAAAGAGAAAAGGATAGAGTAACAAACATAAACTTCCATCTTGCTGTGAAGACCATAAGCTAGAACCAGATGATGAGTCATACACAACCTGTGCGGCTTCATTGGATGATTCGGTCCAAAGTATACGCTTCCTACATCACCTGCAACAAAATTTCAGCTTACATAAACAAAATAAACACTCGCATACAGAATGAACAACACCTAGGGTTTGTGATTTCTCCAGTGTGAAGTGAAAAAGGAGAAAAAGAGAAAACTCTTACCGTCGTAGAAGTAGGAGATTTTGTCCTTGGACCTCATTGTAGATGGAATAGCTATGCAGAGAGGAAACTACCGGAGCAGTTTTCAGGAACTTCGCCGGCGGGAGAGCTTTACCGGCTTGCCGTCGGCGATTTGCTGTGAAATGAACAATGGACTTATATGTATAATAATCTTTGTAATTCCGAAAAAAAGAAATAGGAGGATTTAATGGTCAAAAATACCCTCAATTTTTTTTCTTTAACTATTAGTCTTTTTTCGTAAAAAATTAATAAATGTGTTTTTGATTATTACCTCAATAATAAATTAATTATATATTTGACCAATAAAAGAATTGCACAGTACATCCAGTAGTTGGAAAATAATTTAGAATTATAATAAATGTTAAGGGCAAAAGGAAAATGATATTTTTTATACGCTTGAGTGGACAAATGAGGATTTATTAAGTGGACAAATGAGGATTTATAGTTTTAGTAAAGCGAACAAAAAAAATGAATTATTATTTGATCAATACGTGGCTAATCAAATGTTTAGAACTATTTTGAGATACGTGTTTTTTTGTTTATCGAGATGGTTATGATGAATATGAGAAAAGGCAGAAGTAAGCCGAACAAATACATGAGAGCGGTATTAGATAGGATATGACATACATACAACTTAAGAACATGACCTTAAATTATCGTCCAATTTTCAATATCAATATTGCTATTATTACTCTTCTACTATCTTATTCTCCACTTTTTTTTTCTTTTATTATTATTGTATTATTTGTTGTTATTATTATCTTTCTCCTTTATTTTAACATGTTATCTATACTATTGTATTTCCTTCGCATACTTATTTTCTTGTATGCTTCACTTGAATCGATCGTTTATACTTCCCATACTTATTTTCTTTGTTTTCTTTCCATACTTATTTTCTTGTATGCTTCACTTGAGTCGATCGTTTATCAAAAATAGTAGACCATCACACAAATTTTGACACTAAGGGGGTATATAGTTTCACTCTGTTTTGATTATTAAACCGTAACATTTTCATTAAAAAATATAATATCTGAACTATGGCAGTTACAGATGGACAAAAAAATTTGATTATTAGCTTTAGAACATCAAACTTTTCAATGTGCAGGCTGTATTGTCTGCTGCATCTAACAATTATTAGCTTCAGAACATCAAAAAATTCAATGTGAATAACTCAAAAAATCTCTTTTGTGCTTGAATCTCCTCGGAATGATCGCGGAGAAGTCACCATTTTACTGCTTCTTGCCAATGTCATGAGACATATTGTAGATCCCCCTGACCTGAAACATCATGCAAGAATAGATTTACAGCTGATTTTGAGAAACAAAGAAATGACTCGGACGATTTAATATGATAGAAACTCACAATCATGAAGGTAGCTGTAGTTGCCAAAGCAAGTGGAATGGCAACTGAAGTAATCTTGTCTACGGGACCTTTTAGGTGTGTATACTTGTGAACACTCTGAAAATACTTTTGCTTCGCAGCAAGCTTTTCTCGGGGATAGAAGGGTGTTTCTGACATCCTGCAGATTTTATTAACTTGTCAACGCAGAATCTCAAGACAAACAAAATATCACGGGTGTTGAAACAGGACGGTAAAAAAACATAGAAGAGGCTCTTTAGCATGCATCCTTTCGCTTTGTTAGAAGTGTAATTTGTGTGATTTCCTTGTCTTATTTACCACTTCAGAGACATACGTTGATCTTTCATCACTTTTGTGGCTCATAAGGAGAGAGGAAAAGAGAAGAAGTGAAAAGCAAGTGTTCCTCTAATGCAAGAAATATGTCAATCGAACATAAATCAGGAAAGAAGATGTCAAAGTCTCAAGACTAATTAATACAAAACAGAGTCAATCAAACACATATTCGGAAAGAAGATGGGTAAAACTCGAGACTACGACCAATCAATCAGAAAGTAGAAAATGAACCAGATGTCTATATATTGTTAGAAGGTACTAGTAAAAGACCTTCCATATTAATAATGCTAATCGAGATGGTCCGGATGGATATCACCCCCCCCCCCCCCCAAAAAAAATCAATAGTATACTGAGAAACATTGATAGTCTGACTTCCTTTTAAGGTTAAAAAGTTATTGTATTAAGAAATGTCATGAAGGTAATTCTTGTCAGTACACCACGCTCAAAGATTAAAAAGACCATTCAAAAGAAAGAAGAGAAACAAACATAGATAAAATAAGCTAACCATAACTTCACACAAAGATAGATCGACTTGGGTGCAATTTGCACACAAGTGTAAGCTCCATCTTTGCATCAGATAGGTTCAAGTATCAACAAATTAAGCAAGAAAAATTAAAACAACCAAAACTGGATACATCCTGTATCTTGAAACATGTCCCACAAATATCCAATATACCGACATTATTACCAAGCTTGCTGATAATATTTAGGCCAACAATTAGAGTGCCTTGTAATTTTTTACATGTTGATAACTGCCGAAAGATAATGTTAAGCAACATTTATTTTTCTTGATAAAGAAAAGGGGTAAGGATAGAAGGATAATGTAAAAGGAGACGGCTTTTATCAAGACACACTCACATGATTTCAGATCTGTGTTCACCAGCATTTCTCTTAGCACATGGTTTCAATATCTAACAGGCAGTAAGATTGTTAGAATTTCGAGCACACAACGTGTCCAATTCTTATAAAAAACGCTATGGGTCCAATTATCATCTCTAACAACTATAAGATCAGCAGGAGCTGCAACAGCCACACTTACATCATAAACATACTTCACATAAATGAAGCTCGACGTCTTCCACTACCATTTCCAAAATATCTAATCTTTCAGCCAATTTAACTCCATAACATGTGCTTTTAGGCATCAAATGACAGTGCAAATAACTTGCTAGTTGCTAATAGAAAAAGAAATATCATTTCCCTTTATTGGCATTGATAATCAGATTACAAATTCTCTTGTTAGAGTGACTTAGCTAACCAACGCGACATTCCACTGTCAAAGCCCCAACCTCCCCCCCCCCCCCCCCACAAAAAAAAGGAACTTTCTATCAAGGAACTTTTTTCCCATTGTCATTGTTAATGAAGAACTACGACAACCCCTGAATATCAAATACCAACATTATAGCACTCAAGGTTAACACCTAGAGGTCAATGAATTGGGTTGGCAAACATTAGGTCTCAAGCAATTTCTTTCCATTTGTTCAAGCCTAAATTGACAAAATCACCTACCTCTACTTGTGCAAGGTAACCAATGGCGGAACTAAATGGTATTCACCCAAACCCTCTCGTCAAAAAATTACTTTGTGTATACATGATAGATTTTCTATATTCAAGTACATATATAAATTGTGAATCCCCTAAAACAACACACTAAAGATTAGCTCAACAATCTAAGATATTCAAAATGCACCCCAACATCAAGTACTACATTGTTTTTTACATTTTTAATTTTCAAATCCCTCATTAAAAAATCATGGATCCGCCACTACATGTAGCAGCTATAACAGGTAGCGGCTACCCCTAAATTAATTGAGATACGGAAAAACTGAACACAATCATGGTAAATATCAAATTCAAAACGAAAAAACCACCCCCCCCCCCCCCCACAAAATCCCATCTATCATATCAATCAAATAGATCAAATCAAACATACCCATCAATCAAAACAAAGCCACACATACAAAATAATGTAAACAAGATATAATGAATCATGTAAATAACAAAAAAATTGAATCAAAGAACAATAAAGGGTCGATGAAAAAAATCAAATTCACGTAGAGAAATGAACTTACTTTGAAAGTTAGAGAGAACTTCGATAAAAAGCAACAAGTTAAGAGAGAATAGTAGACACAAAGAGAAATGAATTTGTTGAGCCAAAGGCTACAAGATTGTTACTTCCTATTTTATTGCCACTCAATTCGACATCATGGGACTAAAATAATTTTGGAACTAACTAATTTTTATATTTAAATAAATATAATTAATTCTTGAGTTAAATTATAATTTGTATTAACTACATAACATAAATTTTTAAATATTAAACTTGATTAATTTATATTTGTATTGTGTAAGACTCATTTAAAAGAAAGGGTTTTTTTGTTAAAAATTTGGTGTAGCGTCCACGAGAGGAAACACTCTCTATCAATTTCTTATTTCATATTCAGGACTCCAAATCGACATCTTTATTTAAGAAAGAGACCATACTTATTCATTACATTACATTTTTTCATGATGACAATAGATGTTAAAAATGTTGGTGTTTATAACTATCTATAAACAAACTCATGAGTTTTTAAATTGACATTTGGAAATTGAAATAGTTTGATCATCGAGAATAAGAATTAAACTTCAGATTATCAATACTTATAATAAATGAGCAGTTTTAACAAATATTGAAAACAACATCATTAATTCATAAAGATTGGCATAAGATTTACGAATACTTC
The DNA here is from genome assembly GCF_036512215.1 of Solanum lycopersicum. Classification (NCBI taxonomy): domain Eukaryota; kingdom Viridiplantae; phylum Streptophyta; class Magnoliopsida; order Solanales; family Solanaceae; genus Solanum; species Solanum lycopersicum. Next base: position 58,184,783 of record NC_090810.1, on the reverse strand, counting down.
ACTTTTTCTAAATCTCACTTATAAAAATTAAGTATATTATCGTTGAATTCATTACTTTTTTTTTTTTTTCATTTCTCAAGTTTACACTTTACCCTATAATTTTAAATTAGTTGGTAACTTTTTTTTTCTTTTGGGATCCCAAAAGGAAAAGAAAAAAGAAGAGGTACTCAATTGTCTGTTATAATAAAGAATAGGGAGCATTCTACAATTATGACAATTTAAGGGGATATCTATGTAATTTGTTCCTATATTTTCTCTTTCGTCGCCGAACACAGAAAACGGAGAAGCATACTTCCCGTAGTTGTAGCAGTAGCTTGCCGGAGCCGGCGATCGGAGATACTTCCGTCCATAGCCGAAGGTAATTAAACACCTTCTCTACTTTCGAACAACTTCTATGTGCACAAAAATTGTTTCGGTTACTCGATTATAATTCTTTTTATGGATTTTTGTGCAATGATAATTTCGATGACGATCCTTGTAACTATGCTTCATTGAACGGGGTGTTTATAGGAAACAACCTCTCTAACTCGTAAATATAGGAGTAAGGTTTGCGTATAGTTTGTCCTTCACAGACTCCACTCGTGAGACTATATTGAATATGTTGTTGTTTATAATATCTATACCTCAAGGTCTGTGTGCACTCTTCGAGCTTGTTAGACTCTACTTCGTGGGACTACAATGAGTATGTTATGTTGTTAGAATCTCTCATGTGATGATAGTGGAACAAAACTTGATTGAACATAGATAGTGGTGGAAGTAGGAATTTATACAAAGGGATTCAAAAGTGGTAGCGATTTCTGAAATCCTTTGGGCTTTGTCACCTCAATAAAATTATCTTATGTCTAGGGGATTCAACTGTTTTAATTATGACAATAACGTCATACCAACCCACTGTAATTGTAATCTCACAAGTGGGGTATGGGGAGAATAATGTGATGGCTTTTGTAATTGAACGTCCTGGCATGAAATCGAACTGGTTCTCGGAAATAAACATGTTCCTCCTCACCCTTCTCCATCACCTCTCCCAAACCTTCATAGTGTGGCTTAACAACTTGATACCCTTATAGTTGTTGCAATTCTGGAAAAATTCCACTGTTTTTATAGAACTGAAAAATTCGTTTTTTAGCCCTGTTTGCATCGTATGGTTTTTTCATGAAATGGTCAATGCTCATAGTAGGTGTAGAAATATATTCAGACGGGAGATTATTGAGGAAACTGTGGAAGATTTAAAAGAGATTTAAGAGTGATCTTTAGAATTCTATGAGAGACTATTGTAGGAAAATGGAGCATTCGGAACCAGATTGATAGGATGATGATTTGATATTCTTAATACCAGAGTATAAATAATGTTACAAAATTCCTTAGAGAAAAAAAAATGAATCTATTTTTGGTAGAGAAAGTGAAGGCAGTTGTAATAAGCAATGTTCATGATAAGGCCCTTCGTCATTATTTCTGAGATGCCTGTTAATGTTGGAATTTTTTTTGAAGGGAACCTTTTTTGGGAAAGTTTTAGTGCCGCCTTTATTGCTGTAATAGCAAAGAACATAGACAGTTGAATTGAAAGATCTCAGACTAATTAGCCTTTAGTTAAGAGGATATAATCCTGCCCTGCTTGTTAGCAGATGATGGCCAAAATGCCTGTTCTATTTCTAGGGGTGATGGGGTCTCTCATCTTGGTGATAATATGGACCGTGAAATATGAGTGGATAAAAGGTTTTGGGATTGGTAAGTAAATAGAAGCATAGTGGAAGTATTGCCCTGCTTGTTAGCAGATGATACACACTGTGTGGTGCTGAAGTAGTGGTAGTCGAATATTTAAGATAATAGTGCTCCCAGCTGTTGTTGCTATTGCTGGGTATCACATTAACTTGACCAAGAGTAGCATATTTTTGGTGAATGCTAGAAATTTAGTAGATGAGCTGGCAAGTACACATATTGGGGACTACAGTGGAATATGTCCCGCCAGATTGGCCGGATGTTATCAAATGGTGTGGAACTAGGACCTTGAAAGAAGTAATATCTTTCTTTTGGAGGAAGGGTGACATTGATAAATAATGTATTAGATATTTCGGCTGTTCAAATTCTTACCGAAGTTGAGAAACAACTGGACTACTTGAGATGTAAAGAGATGCTGTGAAAGAAAGAAGGTATATTTGATCCAATGGTCCACACTGACAGTTGACTAAAGCAAAAACTAGTGGAGAATTAGTAGTGAAGAAACTAAGGCTTCATAATAGGAGCCTTCTTTTCCAATGGCTGTGGTATTCTGCAGAAAAGGAAGAGCTATGGAAGGAGTTGGTAAAAGAAAAATATGATGTGGATAGACAATTAGATAGAAAGCTCGACATGCTTGTCATGGTGGCTGTATGTAACAGAGTAGGAACCTATGACGAGTTTTCAGAAGTAATCAACTGAAACTGCATTGTGGTAAAAGATACAATTTTTATAGGATTAGGATAAGGTGCTGGATAACTACAGATCGAGGGAGGTGTGAGGTTATCTTGCCCCTTGGCCAACTGCCTGAATGATGATGAGGAACCTATAGTATAGAAGAAATCTGGAGGATCGAAATATTGAAACTGTTAGCTGTCAGACCGGACCGGATCCTACTCAAGAGTACCAGACCTAATGCCAGCATGAAGGATGATAATTTCTCAGTTAAGTCTTTTTATGAATGGTTATAAGCAGAGTATGATGGGATATTGGCCATTTGCCATGGAAAATGATTTGGAAAGCAAATGCTGCTGGCTAGAGTTTCTGTTTTGAATAAATTGTTTTGCATGAGGAATGTCTAAGACAGGACAACTTGCCAAAGTGAGGAATTAGTCTGTGCAATAGATGCTTTTTACTGCAGAGAGAGGCTGTCTTAATGGAAATACCTATTGATGTAAATAAGATAAATCCTTACTTGGTTAAAAGAAAAAAACAAATAGGGTATGGGTGAATTGTGGATGCATTAAGCAGCTTGGGTTTGATTTTGGGACTATATGGATGAAGTGTGGATGCACTAAGTAGCTTTGGGTGGGGTGGGGTGGGGTGGGGGTAGAGGTTTTAGAAGAGCCAGAGAATGCTTTGGAATATGATTTCTTTTCTATGTTTGGGCAGTCAAAGAATGGAAGGAAGCATAGATGTTTCAGGATATAACCTTATCCTTACTGGGAACTTTCAATATTCTTACAGAATATGTACTTTTGTAGTAATAGATGATCCTGTCAATATGGTGGAATTCATAGACTCCCTGCACTCTTACAGGGAATGATTCCTCACTCATTTTGTACTGACATAGCATCTTCTTGATGCTGGTTATTGACGATAAAGAAACTTAATTTTCCTATAAAAAAATGTTTTCATGTTGTTGGTACATAAATTATTGGGGTATTGCTACTTTTCTCTTTATGTTGTCTTACAGATGGAATAAGTCTCTTCATTTTTTTATTTGCAGCTGAAAATGCCTAGAGTTAAGACAAACCGTATAAAATACCCTGAGGGTTGGGAGTTGATTGAGCCTACGTTAGCTGAACTGGATGTTAAAATGAGAGAAGGTAAGTAATTTGATGCTAGGTGGAATTCAGCAATCCCATTTTGCCTTTTTTAATTGAAATTCCAGACCATTAACTTCTGTTTTATTTGGGTTTTGGTAGCTGGCAATGACTCTAATGACGGTAAAAGAAAGTGTGAAGCACTCTGGCCCATATTCAAGGTTGCACATCAGAGGAGCAGATATGTATATGACCTTTACTATGGAAGGAATGAAATATCTAAAGAGCTGTATGAATTCTGTTTGGAACAAGGTTATGCAGATCGCAACTTGATTGCAAAGTGGAAAAAGGTAATTGATGGCAACTTCCTTTGGAACTTATAAAATCTGTCTGTTCTAGTTAACCGCCCTGCCTCTTGCTCATCTAAAGTCAAAGTGAAAAAGTAATAAAGAGGGTGAAAATTTGTGATAGCTACAGTTTTTCTCTCTTTACATCTTTGGGATGCATACAAAACCCCTTCATCTTTTTAGTTTTTTTTGACAATTTGCCCATGACAAGGGAACAAGAGCAAATGCCCAAAAGCACAGTACAAAATGAAAAACTAAAAAAGGCGTTCTTTTCTTTTCTTCCTCATCTGCTGACTTCATCTATGTCTGTTAGATTTTAATATCCTTTCTAGGGAAATATTCATATATTTACTAATCTTTCAACATATTATCCATATTAAACATTGTTTGTCTTAGTTAGATGCTAGTTAATGGATGGAAAAGTTTGGAAGATAGGAGGCGTATTTTATTCCAGAAACTTGAAGCTTACCAAGATTTAGCATGTTTTGCCTCTGGAAACAGATTCATAGGCATTCTAGGAAAATGATTCTTCTTCTTTTTCTTGGAGAGGAGGTGTGATCTTTTTAAAATACCTGCACCGTTCTATTGAACTGTGTTTGACCCTTTGCTTCTTATCACCCATCAGATACTTTCTTGCTGAGACGGTAAACAAACGTTTTTCAGGCTTACAGCTTATTTACAGGCACTAAAACCCATCTTACCAGCCTTTGTATTTGGTCACTTGTATTTAACTCTTTCCTGTTTCCTGGGATTCGACTTGCAGCCTGGATACGAGCGTCTCTGCTGCTTGCACTGCATACAGCCCCGGGATCACAACTTTGCGACTACTTGTGCGTGTCGTGTCCCCAAACACCTCAGGGAAACTGCTGTAATTGAATGTGTACATTGTGGATGTCAAGGTTGTGCAAGTGGTGACTAATTTGCTTTTCCAATAGCTGTATGTTATGAGATCAGATGTTCTTACTGGCTTTTCAAAGCATTAGAAACCTTTTGTCTGTAATGACCAAGGATAGTGATGGATTATTCAGTCTTTAACCTTTTATCCTACTTGACTTTCAGACTATTTTTTTTTTTTGGTTTTTCGCCCGGTGTCTCATGCTCCCATTCAGACTCCGACTAATCCAAATTTGTGCTTCATAAATCGCTGTCTAATAGGATTTTTGATACTCAATACTCAAATTTGAAATCTCTGGTTAAGATGAAAGGATTCTATCTATCCACTACAACCCTCGTTGGTGCTCGACTTAACGAGTAGAGAATGAAATTAATTCATGACAAGTAAAAGTAAACAGATGTTCTTTTAGTTCTACGATCAGTTTAACATGAATTCTATAAATAAAACACAAGTATATATGATCATTTTTATAATACATAGTTATAAGTGATATTGTACTCTGTGTCTAAACAGTTGTACCTTTGGTCTACCATGATTATTGCTAAAAAAATACTTAAAGTTAAGCAGAAGTACACTATGTAGGATGTGTTTAATGGGTGTTTTCCCAACTAATCAACTTTATTACCTTAATTATTATAAAAGAAAAATCACTCAAAGTGGAACATAACCTCTCTCACAAGTCAACTAAGTTAGATTAATCTCCACTTAGTCAAATATTTTCTCTTTTCTTATCTTAATCTCACCTATTTAAATTATATATGTACCGAACTTATAAAATAACACTGATTATATTGTTGTATATCGAATGTGTAAATAACTTTTTATACCATTGATATAATTTAATGCTTTTTTACTTTTTAAATATCATTTAGCTATGAAGAGTTTCATTTTGCTATAAGTCAACTCAAGGACCTACATGTTTTAAGCTAATAGTTCTCGCTCAAATTTTAGGAAAATTAAAAATGTACATATTATTTTTCAACATCAAATCTACAATATTAGTTACGAATTCAAACGACTAAATATCTAATTGAGAACTCAGTAATTAAAACGATTTACTCTATTCGATAGCATTAGAACTTTGTCTCGACTTTGGAAGTTTTACATAACATAATATCTCAAAATGGCAAAATAACTGTTTTAAAGAGGAAAAAAAACACTCACTTCTCCTAATTTGACCAGAATTTTTTAGAAAAATTGTTCACTTTTTTGGTTAATCTTCAACCTCATCATTTCTCACCACCCCACTATCCTCTATGGGGTTGGGGGAAGTACTAAAGAAGATATTGCCTAGTCCACCATGAAGAAAAAAAAAGTTTTATAAATATAAGATATTTTTATGTTTTATAGTATCTCAAGAAACTTAAAAAGTTATATTCTTGAATTGAAACATTTCTTGATAATCTTGTATGCAACATCTAAAAATATTGCTTTTTTTATTTTTTATATGATCCTACAAAAAATCTTTGATCAAGAATTCATTTGATTATTGTTTTATGAACAACTCTCCAAAATGTTGTTCATTCTGTACTCCCTTTGTCGAAAAATTACATTATATACATAAGCTCTGAAGTTATTAGTAGACGTTGAATCCCTTTGGCTTCTTCGTGAGTTCTTTTCGTTATATTTTGAATCATGTTAGTGAAAATACTGACTTCGCTCTGGTTAAAATCTTGATCATTCTTCGGGAACTCTTCAAAAGATTTGATCTTTTCCTTGTTCTTGATGTGTTACTATTAGTGGTATAACAAGTGTTGAAAATGATGGAGGGGGCATTTGTGGGGAATGAGTTAGCAAGATTGAGAAGTAGTAATAGTAGGGGAACAAGTTGGAGGTCATCTCAAAGTATTATGGAGGTGCTAGGAGGGCAAAGGGATGATTTTTTCATGAAGAACTATAGTACGCGATGGCGAGAGATGGCAGAGGAGGAGGAGAAGGAGCTAAAATGGGCTGCTATAGATCGGTTGCCAACGTACGATAGAATGAGAAAAGGGATGATGAAGGAGGTGATAGGCAATGGGAGGGTGGTGCATCATGAAGTTGACATGACTAATCTTGGTAATCAAGATAGGAAGGTACTCATGGAGAGTATACTTAAGGTTGTGGAAGATGATAATGAGAAATTTCTTAGAAGACTCAGAAATAGGACTGACAGGTGATTTCTCGTTCTCGTTACTAATAACAATCGTTTATACTATCAGTATACAAAAGTTAAACTCGATGCACAATATTAGTACTCTTCGTTCTTTTTTTGATCATTTCAGAGTTTAGGTACGATGAAGATGTTACATGTTCTCTTTCTAGTTACTAATTTCACTTATTATGAATAGTTACATGTATTCTTTTAAATGGTGTGACATCATAACAATCGTTTATACTGTCAGTGTATAAAAGTTAAACTCGATGTACATACAAGTACTCTTCTGTTTTTGATCATTTGAGAGTTTTAAGTATGATGAATATGCTGCATGTTATACTATACTGATGTAAAATTTTACGCTGAAATAGGGTAGGGATAGAGATCCCGAAAATTGAAGTGAGATTTGAGAACTTAAGTGTAGAAGGAGATGCATATGTTGGGACAAGAGCATTACCTACACTGCTGAATTCCACCTTGAATACCATGGAGGTAACTGTTTTTCCTCCTTTTCACAAAATTGTATTCGTCATACTAAAAGCTATGTTACTCGTACTCCAAAAAAGGTTGTCTCATCCGTGTCGGATCCTCCAAAATATGCTAGTTATGGAGGGTTCAACATGCACCTGACGACATTTTTGAAGGGTCAGAGCAGCATAGACGAAAAGTAAGAACAACACCAAAACAAGGATGAATTGTATGGGGCTGTCCTTCGATCGCACGTGTCTGTTAGTAAAATTAGAAAGAATCATAGTAGAGTTGTAAACAAGGATTCTCCAAACATGTTGCCATACCCGTGTTGATACCTCCAAAGATGCACTACATTTGGAGGATCCGTCACACATGCATCAGCATCTTTGAAGAGTCTCTAGATAAATCATTCTTTCTAAATGCTCCGGTTTAATTAGGAGATTTTATAGAAGATATATGAATTCTTTGTTCTTAAGTTGAACTTATGACATGAACAGGCTGTTCTTGGATTGATTAATCTTTCTCCATCCAAAAAGAAAGTCGTAAAAATTCTTGAAGATGTGAGTGGAATTATAAGACCATCAAGGTATGTTGTCTTCTTACATCCTAAAAGCTTGCCTTTGTTTCTTGATTTACATTACAAAGTTAGTAAAAAATAAAAATTTTGAGTTCATTCCTAAGTTAGTAGTTGATTAATGTTCTTTCCCTTAAGTGGTACGAAGCATGTCGCTGCCAGAAGCAGAACCCCACATTTCTTCTAGAGAATCTCCGAATTGTTTTAGAGCAAACAAAAAGAGATCCTTAAGCCAGAAGTAATTTGGTTTAGATGTAGGATACCTATTCAGAAGTTTACACGACTCAATCATAGATGACTGAATCATCAAAGCTTTGATCTTTTTAAGTTATATTTTGCTTTGTCTTTAGCTTGTTGCTTATCACTTATGCTGAGTTGATTTCAGGATGACATTACTCCTAGGGCCTCCTGGTTCAGGAAAAACTACATTGTTGAAAGCACTTGCAGGAAAGAGCGAAGACGGTCTGAGGGTATGTTCATGCCGATACTTCTCTTTCGTAGAAATTGTTTACTTATATGTCAATGTAGTTTCAACTTATCGAGGACATGACCATAGATAAGACTTAGGAGGTTGCAAAGGACACAAACTAGGATAGAAGGTTAGTAGGTAGTAGAGTGTTATCTTGCTTATCCTTCCATGCTAGTGGCCATAGTGTATCTCCTGTGGTTTTTTTGTCCTTTGATTTCTACTACTATCTAGTGTCTCTTGTACTTCGATTATCGCACTATTTTGTTGTAGTTACTGTTCCTTTTATATATTAGGGATAAGGTCTACGTACTCTCTACTCTACCCTCCTCATACCCCACTTGTGGGATTATATTGGTTATGTTGTTGTAGCTGAATCGTGAGTTATATTTTGCAGGTGACAGGAAAAATTACGTATTGTGGGCATGAATTTCATGAATTTGTTCCTCAAAGAACAAGTGCTTATATTAGCCAACATGATCTTCATCATGGAGAGATGACAGTTCGTGAAACGTTAGATTTTGCTGGAAGATGCTTGGGTGTTGGAACCAGATATGACTTATTGGTGGAGTTGTCGAGACGAGAGAAAGAAGCGGGTATAATGCCAGATCCTCAGATTGATGCATTTATGAAAGCCACAGCAATGGAAGGCCTAGAAACAAGTCTAATTACAGATTATGTACTCAAGGTCTGTAACTTCTGTTTTTTTTTTTCTTTTTAGGTGTCAACTTTCTTGCTTGTGCCAAAATCCATTATATTAAAAGTAATGTCCCGTTTCCAAACAGATTCTTGGATTAGATATTTGTGCTGATATCATGGTTGGAGATGATATGAGACGAGGCATTTCGGGTGGACAAAAGAAACGTGTCACTACTGGTATATATTTCTTAGGAAATTATACATAAATAGACACTCAAACTTGGCATCAACTGACAAAGAAACACTCTACTTTGAGTGTGCACATCTTAACACTTCAACTCATATCCACAGTATCAGTTGAACTCTCCGACTTACAAAATGATCATCTAGCCACCTCCAAAGTTTATGTGTGGTGTCCATGAGACACACTTGAGACGAGTTGGAGTGTTTAGTTGCCAGTTGAGACCAAGTTGAGGTGTCTAGATGGGCACTATCAAAGTTGGAGGTCTTACTTGCCAGCTAAAAGCCAAGTTTGAGTTTCTGTTTATGTATTATGTCATTTCTTAGTCTATCTTTCTTCGTTGTTTTGACCGTTTTCTTATGTTCGAGCTCATCATTTTTTCATTATACTTTCCTTAATGGATTGTCTTTTTTTAATGAAATGAAGGGGAAATGTTGGTTGGACCAGCGAAAGCGTTTTTCATGGATGAAATATCAAAGGGGCTGGACAGTTCCACCACCTATCAGATTGTCAAGTTTATGAGGCAAATGGTTCACGTTAACGATATAACTATGGTTATCTCCCTCTTACAGCCTGATCCCGAGACATTTGAACTATTCGATGATGTTATTCTGCTTTCAGAAGGTCAAATTGTTTACCAAGGTCCGAAAGAAAACGTTCTTGAATTCTTCGAATACATGGGATTTAGATGTCCAGAAAGGAAAGGAATTGCAGATTTTCTAGTGGAAGTTACTTCCAAGAAAGACCAAGAACAATATTGGTTCAGAAATAGCAGGCCATATGTATATATATCTGTTCCCGAGTTTGCTGAGTCCTTCAATTCTTTTCAGATTGGTGAACAAATTATTATAGAACTTACGATTCCATATGATAAGTTCAGTGTCCATCGTGCAGCATTGGTGAAAAATAAATATGGTATTTCCAACTTGGAACTCTTCAAGGCATGTTTTTCAAGGGAATGGCTGCTGATGAAACGAAGTTCGTTCTTGTACATCTTTAAAACTACTCAAATCACTATCATGGCAACTATTGCCTTGACAGTGTTTTTAAGAACACAAATGAAAGCTGGCAATGTAAAAGATTCCGCTAAGTTCTGGGGCGCGTTGTTTTTCAGTCTGATCAATGTGATGTTCAATGGGATGCAAGAGCTCGCGATGACAGTTTTTAGGCTTCCTGTGTTTTTCAAGCAGAGAGATAGCTTATTTTATCCAGCATGGGCTTTTGCCTTGCCAATTTGGGTGCTAAAAATTCCTATTTCATTAGTGGAATCATCAATATGGATCATCCTTACATACTACACCATTGGCTTTGCTCCTGCAGCCAGCAGGTTAGTTGCACATTCACTTGACATGTGAAGCTTCATTCATTTTAGTACTACTGTACTGTGTAGTTTACTAATCTTTGTTCCCTTTCAGGTTTTTCAAGCAGTTATTGGCATTTGTCGGTGTCCATCAAATGGCTCTCTCTTTGTTCCGGTTTATTGCAGCAGCAGGAAGAACACAAGTAGTTGCAAACACACTTGGAACCTTCACTTTGCTTCTTGTGTTTATTCTTGGAGGCTTCATCGTCTCGAAAGGTCACAATTCCATTGCTTTAGCTCTATGCCTCAAATCATTTTTACTAAATTTCTAGTGCTGAAATACTAGAATGTTTTATACAGATGACATCCAAGATTGGATGATTTGGGGCTACTATCTGTCCCCTATGATGTATGGACAGAATGCAATTGCCATAAACGAGTTTCTAGATGATCGATGGAGTGCTGTAAGACCTGATTTCCGTTCACCTTCAATTGAACACACCAAGGATAACGGATTCTAACTTTTTCGTTCTTTTGTCACAGCCAACTAATGGTTCCCAACCAACAGTAGGGAAGACTCTTCTACATGACAGAGGCTTATTTACCACAGAAACTTGGTATTGGATATGCATTGCAGCACTTTTTGGATTCTCACTTCTCTTCAATGTCCTCTTCATTGCAGCTTTGACGTTTTTAAATCGTATGTTCCCTTTTTATGACATTAACTTTCACAACTCAATTGTAAAGAGATCGCGGTATATTAACTCAAAGTATGATCAATCTCAGCTCTCGGAGATATTAAATCTGTCAGTGTTGAGGACGACGACAAAAACAACAGTAGCCCACAAGAAAAAAGAAAAGTTGGAGGTAAGTAACTTCTAGATTTCTGTTTTTGTACATTTTCAATCAGCAACTTCTTCAGTTATTTTGTTGTAATGGAAATGAAATGATTGAAGTAATCAAAGAGACAGAAAAGGGCTGTTGTAGATAGATTTAATCAATAAACTAAATGAATTATTCACTCCGTTTCAATTTTTGTCTTACTTTCGTTTTTAGTCTGTTTAAAGAATGATGCTTTCCTTTTTTGGCAACTTTTTTATTCTAATTTTCCACGTGGCATGTTTAAAACCACAAGATTAGAAGACATTTTTGTACATTCTTCGTATCTTTAATTTAAAAACACAACATTCAAAAGTGACTTTTACTTTCTTAAACTTTGTGTCAAGTCGTAACCAGACAAACAAACTGAAACGGAGGGAGTATTTAATATCTTCTAAAGTTTGGACTTCTATACAAGCCATCAGAAGTCTTTGAATTTCTCTTTGCTGTATTCGTGACTTGTCATCCTTTAAGGTTAACCTGTAGAGCTAGAATAAACACACAGATTGAGACTAATTCGTCGTGTAATAATTACTACCACAGGTATTCAGATGGCAGCAACATGTTCTCAAGTAAACACCAGCTGTGTTGTTCCTTTACCGATTAAGGAATCAAGAAAACGGATGGTCTTACCGTTTAAGCCACTTTCACTAGCATTCAACCATGTGAATTATTATGTTGATATGCCTGCTGTAAGTTTTTTTTTCCAATCTTATTGATGATTCTCACTGTTTCTTTGTTATGAGGCTTATCGTGAGTAGTTGAGATTAAATGGAATAGTCAGGATTCATATAGCCGACCCCAACTTGTTTGGGACTGAGGCGTAGTGATTGTATTATCACTATAGCTCTCTAAACATGGAAGTTTTGTTTTATCAGGAAATGAAGACTCAAGGAATTGAAGAAGATAGATTGCAACTTTTACGAGATGTTAGTGGTGTTTTTAGGCCGGGGATTCTTACAGCCTTAGTCGGTGTCAGTGGTGCTGGAAAGACCACTTTGATGGATGTCTTAGCAGGTAGAAAGACAGGTGGATACATAGAAGGAAGCATAAAGATTTCAGGTTACCCAAAGAATCAGACAACGTTTGCTCGAGTCAGTGGTTACTGTGAACAAAATGACATTCATTCACCATATGTTACAATCTATGAATCTCTCCTCTACTCAGCCTGGCTTCGTCTTCCCTCCGATGTAAAGACAGAAATACGAGAGGCAAGATAGTAGCACTCCCCTCGTTTCAATTTTGTTTGTCTTACTTTCTATTGAAGTCCATTATAAAAAGAATGCTTCTTTCCGTTTATGGCAACTCTTATAATTTTTCACGTAACATGTTTAAGACCACAAGATTAAAAGGGCACTTTGGTACATTCCAAATATCCTTAGTTTAATACCACAAGATTCAAAAGTCTTATTTACTTTCTTTAACTCCGAGCTTAGTCAAAACCAAACAAACATATTGAAACGGGTTCACTTTGAATACAAACTGTGTGATGGTTTCACTAACCTTGTTTCTTTCCAAGTGCAGATGTTTGTGGAAGAAGTAATGGAATTGGTAGAGCTCAAACCATTGAGGAATGCTCTTGTTGGGCTCCCAGGGATAAACGGTCTTTCCACTGAACAGAGAAAGAGGCTGACCACTGCTGTCGAATTAGTTGCTAATCCATCCATCATCTTCATGGATGAGCCTACATCAGGACTTGATGCTAGAGCTGCAGCTATTGTTATGCGTACTGTCAGAAAGACGGTGGATACAGGAAGAACAGTCGTCTGCACGATCCACCAGCCTAGCATAGATATTTTTGAAGCTTTCGATGAGGTATTTATCGACTCTATCATGTATAGGCATAATTCCATTTTGTAAAATAAGTCATGATAAAACCAAATTTGTTGTTTTAAGCTACTTTTGATGAAAAGAGGAGGACAAGTAATATATGCTGGACCTCTTGGCGCTCGTTCCCAAACGATGGTTGAATATTTTGAGGTTAGTTGTCTCTCAATCCTCTGCCTTTTTTTAAAGGTGAAATTTGGAAATAGAAAACTTCCTTCTGTCATGTATCTTGATTAATGCAACATCAAATGCTATGTTTCATTCTCGATTCTAGTATTCCAGTGAAATGATTATGTCTAAATGTTCTGCATTATGGTCTAATTCTACTCTACTAGCACTAATAGACAGCATACAGGTAGAAGCATTACGCCTAGGAATCAACCACACGGAAACTTTGTTCTAAGTCTGTCCTTTCCTTAGCGGGCTTGGGAATAAAAGAATGATGAGGCTGTATATCAGAACTCTCTTCTCTCATAATTCAAAAGGTTTTTAATTTTAAACTTCATTTTTTTCGTTCTGCAGGCCATACGAGGGGTTCCTAAAATTAGAGAGTGCGATAATCCAGCTACATGGATGCTTGATGTCAGCTCATCTTCTATGGAAGCAAAACTTGATGTCGATTTTGCTGAAGTCTATGCCAAGTCTGATCTTTATCAGTAAGTTCTTGTGGATACTGCTAAGCTAATCTGTTGTTATGGTTATGACTTGACATAATCTTGTTGTCTTAAACGAACGATACGTAGAGCATACCAATATGCCACATGCCATATGAAAAGTTAGAAGTAAAGAGTTGTCAAAAAAGAAAAAAAACCGCGTTCTTTCTGAAACGGACTAAAAAGGGAAAGACGGAGGGATATTAACTAGAGTCTCAATTTGCATTGCAGGAGAAATCAATTGCTAATCAAGGAACTCAGCACACCAGCACCGCGCTCGGAGGATCTTTACTTCCCCACTCAATATTCCCAGTCCTTCTTAACTCAGTGCAAGGCATGTTTCTGGAAACAAAACTGGTCATACTGGAGGAATTCTCAATATAATGCAATCAGATTCTTCATGACAGTAATCATTGGGATTATGTTTGGTGTCATCTTTTGGGATAAAGGGAACAAAATGTAATCCTGAACTTCTTTGTTATAAGCTCGATTATGTTGACGAATTTCAAACTGTGAAATGTTTTTGACTTTTTCTTATCCTGTGAAACAGATACAGACAACAAGACTTGCTTAATCTACTTGGAGCTACTTATGCAGCTGTCATGTTTCTTGGAGCCACAAATGCTTCTGCAGTACAATCTGTTGTGGCTGTTGAAAGAACAGTTTTCTATCGCGAAAGGGCTGCTGGAATGTATTCAGAATTGCCTTATGCATTTGCTCAGGTATCACATAAACTTCCCTGAATACATGCTTGATCTTCACTGATCTCTTAGTCTAGTAGCGGAACCAGAAATTTTCCCCATAAGCACTTTTGAATCCTTTTAATATCGATTGATTAGACAATTAGTCATATTTAATATTCACAAAAAGAAATCTATCGGAAACAGCCTCTCTGTCCGAAAAGGTAGAGGTAAGGTCTCATACATCCTACCATCCTCAACAAACGCAGTATGTTGTAAGAAATATTGACATTTTTCAAGTTTCTCAAAGTATAGCAGTTGGTTATGAGATTTTTTCGGTTTTATGTGATTTGCAGGTGGCTATAGAGACCATATATGTTGCAGTACAGACTTTTATTTATTCTCTTCTATTGTTTTCAATGATTGGATATGAATGGACAGCAGCAAAGTTCTTTTACTTCTACTACTTCATATTCATGTGCTTCACCTACTTCTCCATGTATGGCATGATGGTTGTTGCTTTAACTCCTGGTTATCAAATCGCTGCTATCGTCATGTCCTTCTTCCTCAGCTTCTGGAACTTATTCTCCGGTTTCCTTGTTCCTCGTCCTGTAAGACAAACTACTAGCAACCAAAACTTGAACATTTTCTTGATATAGCTAAAAACTTACAAGGTGTTTGTTTGTTTGTTTTGGTTTTAACTTTGTACAGTTAATTCCAGTGTGGTGGAGATGGTACTATTGGGGTTCTCCAGTTGCTTGGACAATATATGGGATTTTCGCGTCTCAGGTGGGAGACAGAATCGATGAACTTGAAATCCCTGGTGTAACTGTGAAAATGCAGGTGAATCAGTTCATGAAAGAATATTTGGGATATGATCATGACTTTCTTGTAGCTGTGGTTTTTGCTCATGTTGGTTGGGTTCTTCTGTTTTTCTTTGTTTTTGCTTATGGAATCAAGTTCTTGAACCACCAAAAAAGGTAGAAGGGGAGAAATTTATCTGAATACACTAAAGTTCACCTTAGATACTAAGTTATATGTTTATTCTATGAGCCAAAGGGTTCATCGGAAACAACCTCCCAAGGTAGAGATAGGGTCTGCATATACGAACTCCACTTGTGATATTACATTGTGTTGTCGACGTTAGTTATATGTTTTACACCTTCAAACAAAAGAATTGTCTAGTGCTTTAGTTTGATACAAAGAAGAGCTTTTGCTTGTTGATTCTCATTCTAGCCAACTCCGCCCAGCAAATGAAATGAAATCACTAACATCTATGAGAATTAAAGGATATCATTTATTGTCTTTTGTTGTTACGAAATACTTCATCTACTAAAAATATAATGAATTATTAACATATAATTATTATTTAATATTTCAATAGTTTTTCTAATAATAATAAAACACTTCATCTACCAAACTCCATTTTAAAATTGATTCTATGTAGATATATAATGAATTAATACCATATAATCATAATTTAACATTTTGATAATATTTAAATTTAATGAAGGAGTAAAATCATAATTCAAAGTTGAAATTTTCTCACTTATAATAATACTAGTTCCTGGACACGTGCATCGTACGTGTTATCCAATGTCAATTGCATCACAAGAAATAATCTTAAATTGCTTACTTAACTTTTTAACTTTATTTTTCCATCACCACAATAATTGTTTTCAAAACTAAAGATATATTGAACCTTGATAAAATGACAGGGAACAAATTTTAGAAATTAATTAAATAAAAATAATAAAGCAATATTGTATTTCATCTATAAAACAAAGTAATTATAATAAACTATAAATAATGAACCAATGGATTAAACTAACAAAATCAGTATACCGGAGAAATCAATTATCTAAGCTTTTGAAGCTTCCCTTTGAGTTTTTAAAAATAATTTTAGTGGCAATTTCAATTTTCTTTCAAGATCAACAATCCATCTAGTATAGTAAAATTGCATCAACACTCTAATTTATCGATATTTATAATCATAATAAAATTTAAAATAAAGATCCGTTAAACCTTAGTAAATAATGACATGGAACAAAATTTTAGAAACTAATTAAATGAAAATAATTAAGCAATATATCATTTAACACTCCCAACAAATACACTATACAGTGATAACATATTAAATTGTACACATTGTTTTTCATCTTTAAATAATATAATCATAAGAAACTATAAAGAATAAATCAATTAATGAAATTTATAAAAATCAGTCTTTCAAAGAAATCAATCTTCTTTCTTTCATACCTCATGAATCTTGCTAATGTTGATTATGGAAATGGTAACCTTCATATATCATCCCACAAAGTTTAAATTCGGCAATTCTTTGATTCCATTATATATTCATTAACTCTACATACTTCATCATCTATTATTTCATGTAAATGTTGCTTTAAAGAAAAGAGAAAAATAATGAAAAAGAAGTCGTAAAACAAAGATTAAAGAAATCCTACTCAACTGAAATATGTCCATGAGAAAAATGGAAACAATTTTCTTTGATGCTCTTTGGGATTCCTTTAACAGATTTATTGATTATATGTATTAAATTAAATTAGTCTACATTTAATTACTATAGAGCTTTTGAAATTCAGCATATATATATATATATATATATATTATGCATAGGACATGTACCATTTATTATTTATTGTAAAAAGTTATTTTCTTAATGGTAATTTATCAATTAGTAATGACTTTCCAACTTCTTCATTGTTTCACTTAGAAATAACGTTTCATCTTTTTTTTCTTCTAAAATTCCATGATTTTTGATAATGTAGTACAAATGAAATAGATACATGAACTCTCTAATTCCACATTTAATTTCTTTTTCAATTTTTCTCAAGATAAAAAATAGTTAATGAATTTTGTATGTGCATTTAATATCTAAATAATTTGACGTGTTATAATATTTTAATTTGGTGAAGGACAGTTTCGTAATGTAACTTTAAACTCAAAATCTTCCCACTTATAATAATACTAGTATCTGAAATGTGCGTTGTACGTTTGTTCCTTAATATTTTATTTTAAATATTTCGTTATAAAGTTCAGTTATATAATAAGAAATGCAGAAATTAACAATTTTAGTTATGATTTAATCTCTTATGGTATGAATATGTCTATGAATAGCTAATTGTTTTTCCAGATCAAACAACTTATTTATTGAAGTAGTTTACAATGAATTTCTACTCGAAAAAAATATTAAACAGATATAAAAGTCTTTGACGAAAGTAGCAAAGACATGAAGAAGAAATAAATGCAATTCTAGTTATTGCTGAAATCACAAATATAAAAATCTTTTTCTTTTGTGCTTATATGAATTACATTCTTTTTTTAAAAAAATATACAATAGTATTTTTTAAATGAAAATAAAAAAATTGACGAACATTATTTTCATTTTCGAAGATCTTTTGATCTTTGTTTTCATAAGATGAAAATTAATTATACGAATCAAAAGATTAATTTAAAAAATTGGGATAAATAGTTCTAATTTAAAAATAATCATTCCCTTTTCATATCAAACACTATATCACTAAACATATTAAGATTGAGGCTTAAACCACACATACATATATAAAAAGGATAAATATACCTGGAAAAAAATAATCTCTAGCAGAATGAGAATGAATGGAAAATGAGAGATAGAAAACTAGTTTTGTAATGTAAAGAATATGAAAAGGTGGAGAAAATTATATGAACATTGATCAACAATAACTAAGAAAAATATGACATGAAACGTTTTTGAATTGTAATCAAAGAGATTATGACTATCTATCTTCAATCTTAAGTATTGAATTTAGTGTAACGCATTAAGTTCGGCTGGAATGAGTTTAACTGCAGAAACTCAAAGGATCAATAATTAAAGATTAAAAAATAACTGTTTTGCTATCATTATTTATTTAATTTTCAAATTTTGTAAATGACATTTTCTAATTTAATAAATAAGTGAAGGGCATTTTAATAAGCTAACTTTGAACTTAAAATCTTCCAACTTATAATAATATATGATATGATGATATATATAATAATATATATATATATATGATGATATTTGGGTGTATCTACTTTCATCAAGTTAGATAGCAAAATATAATTAGCTGCAAGCAAAAGCAAAACCCAAAGCCAAAGTGTCTAGCTATCATTCAGAACATATATTTTTGCCCTGCCAAACTAAAACTTGGTCTTTCCTTCTCATGGTGCAACTGCAATAACCTTGATCTGCTTCTTGCTCCTCACAGAACTTCGTTTCTTCGTTTCGAAATCAACTTTGTCCAGGTCTTCTGCAATTCCAAGGTAACCATAAAGGATTTTACCTACTTTGTCTGTCAATGGTTCTTTAGTTTCATCGTCATTGTTTCCAGACTGACCAGAACTTATACGCTGGAAATCCGCCCTTCCATGCTTCCGATGGGCGTAGATATCACACAGTCTCACTGCTTCTTCCAAACCTGAGAGAGTAGCGCTAAACTTCACCATAAGAATACTCTGATTTGCAGGCTTACCACGAGAAACCTTGGCCTTCTCCCCGAAGCCCATATCTGTAACAAAGAGCTGTTCAGCTAAACTAGCGGATACAAGGATAAAAGCAATCGAACATCTGAAAATCTCATCAAGCAGCAAATCGATTAAACAATGAGGCGAAATATCCTTTCGAATTGAGATATATCTCTTCTTAGTCCCTAGAGGAAGTAAGGTGAAACAAATGTCTTCATCAAAAATAAAATATGCCCGAGTTCTTGAACGAGTTTGAGGGTAAAAGTCCACAAGTAAAGGAATTTGAACCAGTACAGGTAATATCCTTTTCTAATTGTATTGCCTTTTAAAAGGGAGGGAATGAGCGGGTGGCTAGCTTTTTATTAATCCCCGCGACCCATTTTATTGACACACTAATAACATGATTTTATAACCAAACAAATGTATCCAGCGTGTTTCAGACCACCAAAAGTAACTTACCTCTCAGCTTAGACTCGAGCTCTTCAGCTGATACAACCACACGCTGATCCGGATTGCTGCTAGTTATGGAACTGTTATGGATGATAACAACTGGAGGCCAGATGATTAGATCTTCCTTCAAAGCCACAGTTTCAGCATTGGATAGCTTTTCACAAACCCAACTATCTTCATGAGAATCTGCACTCTTCCATCCCATCAAAGCACATAAAGCTTTGTGAAGGCCTAAGTGCTGCGATCTGAGACCAGCCTTAGAGGATGTTAATGCATGACGCACGAGGCTCTCTGAGTCTACAAACTCTTCTGAATCTCTGAAACAGCATAGAAGACGTCATAAAGAAAAGAGTCCAGTGAAGTTCTTGATGAAGAAAAGGTCCGATAAAGTTTTCAGAAACAAAACAAGGTCAATACAAAGCAAAGAAAATAAGCTATACAGTTCTCCAAGTAAACAGTAAATATAGATGGAATTTAGGAGCAAAAAGGTAAGCAATGACATTCTAGATACTTAAACAGACAAATAGACCGTTACTCAACTTACCAACCAAAAACACCTCTAAAATGAATTTAGTTTTCACAAAAGACAACAGAACTGCAGGTGTTTACTTAAGTTCTTCATTCAGGTGGCAACTACAACAGACATTATCTTTAAACAAGACTCATCAAGAAAAATTTCTCATCTCGTCCAATACAAAATAAGCCAGTGAGAGAAGCAAAATCCAAAGCTCACAAAGATTAACTGGATCTGCAAAGACTAGGCTAAAAACTATGTCTGCCTAACAAGATCTGGAATTAGTCGCTAAAAATGCAAATGCCTATAGTCGAGTATACATGTAAGCAAATTCTCCTATTTGATCATGCAGTAGGATCAACATTGACTATGGTTAAGTGGAGACGCTACTAATCATCAGACTTAAAATAAGAAATATGCAAACTGTTATAGCTTCTATTTAAACCCAATTATCAAACAAACTGCTTCAGCTACAGCCCCTTTCCCAAGCAATCACACCACTTGAACATCTGGTGTGTCAAATCCAGGTTAGTGTCAAATACTTAAGGGAACAGCAGAAGAGGTTTCTTTAGCAACTCATTCAACATCTTCCCTTTTCATTTCCTCAAAGTCATGGTTGTTTGAACAACCAAGGTATTTGATCTTCTTTGTAAGCACCATTTTAAGATAAGGGCAAATGTACTAACTCAAAAAATACATTTGCTCTTCATAATAAGCACCTTATATGAGATGGTGCTAACTAGCCAGATCGAGAGGAAATGCCCTAAGCTTTGGGTTATATAATTTCCTGAACAATAAGACTTCCGACCTACATAATTGAACTTTTTCTCCAACTCCGGAGTTTCCATGCATCAATAAAGTAATCCTTGAAACCACACTACTTAGAGCCAAATATATAAAAAAAATCCTTATATAACGACTGTATTCAGGCACATTTCATTCCATCCGTGCAGGATTTTTTTTTTTACTCCAACAGACTTCATGGGTTGAAGCAGCATGGAATGAAAACGCCTCATGGGAGCCCAGCTAGTCTCCTTATTTACTTTAGCCAAATGAGTCCTCATAAAACCAGTAATATGAATTACTTCCACTGACTTGACCGCAGCAATATAGTTATGAATAAGTTCAATTAAAAGAGAAGGAGTTTACTCCATCTATTAAAACATTTCATGATGTAAAAGACAGACCTACCTGCCACACACGAGGCACTTTAAACTACCAGCTTGCTCACTGAATTTTCTTCTTTTAGCTGGAGTCTCATTCAAGTGCCTCACGAACCTGAAGAAGGCATTTTGGACCAGCTGCTTAAAATCCTTAGAGTTCTCAGGAGGTTCAGGTTTTGCTGTAGTAGTAATACCTTCTTTGGGGTCATCACCTGGTTCAACAACACTTTCATCTAAAGTATCTTGATTTCTAGAGAGCTCATGAGAATTGAACTTTTTCACCCACGGCGGAGGTGCATGATTCTTCACTATACGGGGTCCCAAGCGCTTCTTCAGTGAAGATTTATATTTTGTTCCTAGTGGGCGTTCAACATCAACATTCTGGTAACGTGGCCCCAGCCGCTTCTTTATATCACTTCCACCAGATTTACTAAATTTGCTTGTACGTCTCAACATTGACACTGAAAGGTTTCTGGTGGAACTAATAGTTGCAGTGGCTTTGTGTGGCCTACCATTCTTCGCATATTTAGAGCGTGGAACATTTGGCTTTCTAGACATAACTACAGAATCCATATCCCTACTGATCCGCATTTTATCAGCATCTCCACGGTCATGGGTTATGTGTGCAGTCCTTATATCACTTGAAATCATAATTCCGGCACCATGATTGCTCATTGTGCCATGTTTTTCTCTAAGAGAAAAATTAGATGATCCAGGCAAGTCCCTTGAAATAAATCTTTCACGAGAACCTGCCTCTATCTTCTCTAAATGGGGGTCGTATTCTCTATACAAGGCATCAGATCTTTCTAGAAGATCATCATCCATCTGATACTTATGAAGCTCTCTTTTACGGGAGCTTTCATAGCCTCGATGTGATTCATTTTCATACTGTAGACGATTAGCCCCATAATCCAATATGTCCAAATCTGGCTTTCTTTGGTCTAGTGCTCTGCGGGACTCAAAATAATCCGGCGGTGACCGTCTTTGTGAAGAAAAAAGAGATTCCCGTGGCTTATCTTCCATCAAAATCTCCCGATGAGAAAATTCATCATATTTGCCCAATCCCATGTTCCTTGGAAGATTTTGAAGATGTACTTCTCCAGAACCCACTCTCTTCCCATAGAATTCACTAGACAGGGCATTAGGACTACCAACTTCACCTCTTTGAACGTCAGAATAACTGTATGCTTCACGCCTTTCCTCAGCTCGACCAAAGTAAGACTCCGTGTAGTTCCTGAACCCACTAACTTGCTTTTCAGGGTTCAGAGATGATATGGTCCTGGGACTTTTATCATATCCGTCATGGCCAATAGACTCAATAGCCTTTCCACTGTCCAGTCTACCACCATGTGAATGGATTTGGCCCTCTATACCATATGAACTGGCAATATCATCCTTATTAACTCCGGGCAACATGTTAGATTGAGATGATATCGCGTACTCAGTATTGAATTCTGAATATCGTCTGGTCTTCAAGGAGTCCTCCATGTATGGGTCCATTGATGTCGGCACTCCTCTTCCTGCTGCTTTATGAGAATGGAAACCTTCTTGTAAATGTATTTCCTCATCTTTGATAGGATCAGCATCCAAATAACGTGATGCCAAAGAGTAGCCACCACTATTTCCAATGCCAGAGATTCTTGGCTGTGCACCAACATCAGGGAGATGAGATTCATATGAAGAGTACAACGCCCTCTTATCAGCTTCTGAAGAAATGATACCATCACCGAAACCCGGATAAGGCCTTCCACGATTTTCTCTCTCGCTGCTTACTCTACTACCACTAACTCCATATTCTCTGGACCCATTAACAGTATCAAACTTTCTGGGCTTATCCAACAAATGGCTCCATGGATACTTATTAGAAGTTGAGTCCTCATTCCCTGAGCCCTCCTTTATCTCATGCAGCCTGTGTGAATGTTCACCAAGAATGTCAGTGTTTCCTCTATCACGATCAGAGATTCTCAAGCTCTGAGATGGCCCATAATCTCTATCTCCACCAACATAATTCATGGGTCGGGCATTCTGCAACTCTCCAAAGTCTCCACCACCATCAATTCCCATCCTTCTCGACCTCTCAAGCTCGTGAAAGTACTCACCCCGCTGTTCACTAATCATCTGGCCACTAGGTGAAAGGTGACGCTCCCTACTCCGTCCACGTGGTGAGCGCTGCTCCCAGTTCCTAGTCCTTACTGGTGGCGATATCTCCCTGTTCCTATTCCTTCCTGGTGAGTGCTGCTCCCAGTTCCTAGTCCTTGCTGGTGGCGAAATCTCCATGTTCCTATTCCTTCCTGGTGGAGAGTATTCCTGGTTCCGTCTCCTTACTGGTGGTGAGCGATCGCGGTTCCTGTTAGTTTCCACAGGTGAGTATTCACGCCCCTGATACCTCCTTGGTGGTGAGTTTTTCCGCTCTTGAATCCTCATTGGGGGTGAGCCCCTAATCCTCCGTGGAGACACATAATCCCTATCTCTTATCCTCCGTCTAGGCGAGTAACCCTCATCCCTAATTCTCCGTGGAGATGAGTAATCCCTGTTCCTATTCCTCTGTCGAGGCGAGTAACCACGATCCTTTCTCCTTTCCGGCAACCGTGGTGGACCTCTAGCATCTCCTCCAAATCTCCTCTCCCCCCTCATTATCAACAAAAGACTAAACTTCAGCAATTTCCAACCTAAATCAACCCAAACTTCTACAGCAAACAACAGCTTCCCACTTTCAATCACCAAAAATTTCACAGCACAACATAAAAAAAAAAAAACTAACTTGCTAATCAACAGCAAAACGACAGATCCCCGAAACCCTAACCCTAAAATAAATTATATATTCGTCCGTAAACTTCTTTCTACCGCTAAAATATATTCGATTCAAGCAAAAGGGTATTCAAAAATACCTCTTTCAGATCAAACAATCCGCAAAAACGCGATCAACAGATTATCAAATTCAAACCTTTTTAAGATGAGAATATGAAGGAAATTCCACTGTTTCTCCTCTAATCATGATGGTGATGATGCGATTGGTGCAAAGTTACGAAGATGGAGAACTGTGATGCGTCTGTAATGGCGTCAAATTGGAAGATTTGACAATGGCGGATCTATGGTGAAGGGGAAAAGATTGATGGATATGTGTGTCCAATGTTGGGCCGGGTTACTAAAAGGGCCATCTATGATGGGCTTAGTTGGATTTCGTTAGTACTTGAGTAAAAGGCCCAAACCAAACTACTTTGAGAGAATTGGACAAATAGCAAACATTTAAGGAAAAACTACAAAATATGGCAAACATTAATATACATTTAAAATAAATAGCTACAGTTCACTTTTTTTATGTTATATGGATATAATTACACAATAAATAGCAAAGTAATTATAATATAAATAATTAGAAAATTATTAATATTAAATAGGGAAGTTATTATTACACACCTAATTTATTATGTTTAGGCATATTTTATGTGATTGGTTCTCCATGTTTGCTCTCATTAATACTTTCTCTTTCACCAATTTTTCTATATTACAAAATTCTGTATTTTTCTCTCATATATCTTTCAATTTAATATCTTTTTGATGATTTTAGAAAGAAGTTTTGTAATTTGAAATCATCATATATCACTTAATTGATTTTTTCTCCTTATTTTAATGAAGAACATATTTGTATATATATGTTGCATCTTTTTTATAGGCTTTCGATTTACTCGTTTCTATATTACAATGACTACAGTTATTAAAAAAAAAGTAATACAAGAAGAACACAAACAAAAAGAGATTGAGGTTTGTGTGATTGTCAAATCTGTATATAGTATAATAGTTATATACATAGATACTAGTATTCTAATTATTATTTTTTTTGAATCACATGTATTCTAATATTAACACAAATTGGAATGGTGTTATCTGAATATAAGTATTTGGATACATAAGTAATCTATCGAATTTGAAAGGTTAATTAGGTAATACAAGTATAATTGGATACATTAATAATATTTTTTTATAAACAAATACATAAGTCAACACCAAGCCTCAAGTATTATAAGAAAAACTTGACCAAAAAGAGATTGTCGTTTGTTGATTTTTTTTCTCATTTTTTTAAACAACCGAATACTTGCATACTTTTCTTTCTACACATTCTATTATTTTCCATTTTTTTTGTATTGTCAAATATTCATCTTTTGTTAAATAACAAAGTATATGTATACTATATTAGTGTATTCATTTTTTGATTAACAAAAATATATTCATTTTTCAAATTATCGTGTTTGTATGCTAAATTGTTATACTTTATTGTGTTTAATATATAATATATTAAGTTTTTATAAATAATTGCATCCTTGATATATCAATACTTTAAATTTTATAAATAAAGATACTATTTTGATACAATTAATACAGTTTTTTATTTAGTTCATCGTAATTAAAACTGTATCAATGTATGAATAGAAAAATAAAAAACATATACAATAATATAGCTAGAAAAAGAGTTAAAATGTAGTCATTTTTTATAAATACCATACTTATAGCTATTGAGCTTTAATAACCCTATAAATATAGTCATTTTTGTAAGTTACTCAACATTTAAATCAAAATAAATCCTATAGCTACTGTTAAAGCTTTGTATTTCGTAGTAAATTTTGCACGATTTTTGCTATTTGGTTCGAACCCCCTCATCGAGCGGAAGATTCATTTTTATCCAAATTCATTCCCTATATTTTCTCTCTCATTTTCTTTCAGTTATCTCTAAAAGCTCTTCCCAAATCAATTATTTTTAATTGGTTGTGGCCCACCCTCTATTTTTATACAAATATATTAGCTATCTTTACTCTCACAATTTCTTTCAATTTTTTCTAAAATATCTCCCCAAATCTGAATTTTCTTTAAAAATTATATATCCTTATAAAACACAAATGGATAAAATTTGTTTGTGTTTGTATAAAGCGAGAGGAAATTATATAAATACATATATTTTTGTTCCCCTCTCCCAGATCTCGCTCGCCACTCTCCCTAATCTCGCTCGCCACCCTCGCTTATACAAATAAAAACGAATGTATAAATTATGTTTCTGTTTGTAAAAAGTGAGAGAAAAATGTATATACACATGCAAATACATATATTTTTTTATATACACTTATAGTTATACAATAAAATACTCCCCTGCCCAGTTTCTTTTGCCTTTCTCTTTTTCTCATTTAATACAATTTTAAATTGTATATAATTTCTCTCTTTCTCATTTTATACAATTTGATTCAATTGTATATTCCCTGGCCAAGTCTCTTTTGTCTTTCTTTCTTTCTCATTCTATACAAATTCAAATTGTATATAATTATTTTATACACTTATAATTATACAATTCGTTTTATACAATTCTCTGCCCAAGTCTCTTTCTCTTTCTCGTTTTATACACTTCATTTTATACAATTCGCTTTAATTATATATGTATAGCGAATTATACATTTATATGTTTGTTGTGGAGTGTAATTATGCAAACTTTGCTATAGCATACAAATATGAATTTTATGTTTGTTATAGGTGAAAGTTTCCCTTTTAACCATTAAAAATAAGTTCGAAAATAGCAAACATAATAGACATTATAAGGTTATATAGCTATAATTTCGATAATTACGCTCTATAACTATAGTTTCATTTGCTATGGAGGTTGCGATTGTATGTTTTTGTTCGTTTGGATATTTCATTTGCAAATATACAAATAGGGGAAATATATACAAATTCTGCATTTATACATTTTAGAAATTTTCAAAACTCCATTTATATATTTAACTTGTCAACATACAAACAGGTTGATTTATTATGAATTTTCATAAATCGTATACGAATAGATATGGCAAGCATATACAAAATTGTGAATTTATACAATCAGAATCCAAATTATACAAATTATGGATCTATACAATATGACGAATTATATAATTGTGAATAGCAAGATTGGGCGAAACTATAGTTGTCAATTAGAATTTCCTTAAACAATAGTTATAGCATTTAATATGATTTAAATGTTTGTTATTCTAAATAATTTTCCCATAAAAAACTACTATAGTCGAGCATTATCATACTTCCAATAGTATGATTTAGGTATCCTAGTTTTTTTTTCTCCAATGTGTATTAGTATTTATTGTACACTTGTTTTTTACATTGTTTGTCTCTTTTCTGATTTATTTACGTTAGAAAATTTGATCAAGGGTGTCATATAAACAACTTCCATAGTCCACAAAGATAGCGATAAAGTTTGTATATTTATGTTCTAAACTCTCAAATCACGCTTGTTAGATTACACTGAGCTTATTGTTATTGTTCTTTAATAATAATAAACAAAATTCAATAGAGATACCACTCAAATATAAAGAAAAGTCTAATATAATATATTGAAATTCAAAAAATTTACCGGTGAGACTATTATATTATATTGGAGTTTGAAATTCTCGATATGTGAACCTGGAAGAGGATAGATAGGGCGAATAATGAATTTCGTTGAACAAAGAAAGACCAAAGGAAAATTCTATTTACATTTCACTTGTAAAAATTCTAAACCTCCATACACTAATGAAGTTGCACATATTAGAGGTCTCAAACTCAAAGAAGAGTCCTAAAGTATGTGGTTCTATAACTCGAAAGGATTTCGTTATGAGATTCGTGGTGAATTCAAGAACAAAGTGAATCATGTTTCTAGAATTTTGTCTTTGATTTCAAAATTTTATTACATCGTGTTGAAATATCACATTTAAAAAAATTGACTTTGTTGGAGTTTCATATAATTGAGATTTTGAACTCTTACACACTGTACTAAAAAAATCATATTTTAGTTGAAAATATTATTACTCAAACATTATTTTCGTGTTAATATTGACTAATTATATTATATATATTCGTTACATTTAAAATAATCACTAAACTTAGAATTCTAATCTAAATAATAATAAACCCACCCAATTTTCACTCTATAGTGTGTGTCATCATTATCCATGACCAATAATTAGTCTTATATTATCACTAATTAGCAAAACTAAGAACTTTCTGAGTTTGAATTATCATTACATCCAATTAAAAATAATAATTTGATTCACAAAACATTTCATATTTACGTAGAGTTATAACTTAGTTCTATAATAATTTATATTTTAGCCTCTCTTTTTTTTTTTGGCTAGGTAATAAGCACATTCTATAGTTTATGAATGTTAGGTTGTATTAAGTAAACATTTTAATACGAAAAAATAAGTTAAAATTATTAAATTCTGTCAAATTTGTAACTGTAACGATGATTCCGCCCTCGATATAACTTTCTATCCTCATTTTGTAATCTCAAAGACAAAAGTACATTTGTGAAGTGTCTCCTACATAATTTTGGTATGATTTTAGCGTATGATAAACTCTTGATTTAAAGAATTACATAAATTCATCATCTGGTGTTTAATATCTATATTAGGATTTAATTAAATTTAAATTTACATCGAAAAATCTATATTAAAAGATAAAACACTTTAATTTTAAACATAGACAATTTTATATCTAGAAAAATTCGAATTCAAAATATTTTATCGAAGATAATTATAAAAAAATACTTATAATTACCCCACCACTACTTTAATTGGTTTGAAGACATGCTTTAGCTACAATTTTTTAAGTACTTAAAATGATTGAGATGTTCATTCATTTATCCAAAGTATGACTACACATAATTACTCAAAAATAACAATTATTATATCATATAGTATTCTCATCATACATCTCTTATGCCTCAAGTTTAAAGAATATATTTTTATAAATTCGTTCATCTCAATTTATATGATAATATTTAATTATATATATGAAATTTGAAAGAAAGATAAATTTAGAATTTGGTATTTTAAAAAAAAGGTCATAAACATTAATGTGACTATAAATCATGTTATCGAAGAAAATTGGGAAGAGAAGTATAAAATTAATTAAATAGTCTATAATTAGAGTACATATTCTTTCTAAGAAAGACTTTTTTCTAAAGAAAATGACACATAATTTAAAATAAAGAAAATATAATTAACTTACGAACAAAAATAAATATATTCATTTTGAATTATGATCATGTCGAGTCAAACATCGTCAAAATAAAACAAAATGGTTAGATAGAAATAGCACTAAAGGAAAAATAGAACAAAACTCTTTGTTATAAGGCATGATAATATTTTAACACAAATTCGAATTAGTCGAATTTTAAAGCGATTTTTAATTAATTTCTCATTTAGTGTTCATTCTTCATTTTAAAATTTAACTAATTCAAATTACATGCTTTTATATATATATTGAGATCGAAATTAAAAAATTTTTGATTAAAAATATAGAGATCTTAGTTATCCTTCGCTACTAAGCCACTTACTAAAAGTATTTTTAAAATTTCAAAATTTTGAATTATAAATCAAAGGTGGGCCTAAATTACTTCTAGCATAAATAATTACTTATTCAAGAATTTTTTTCATTTTCAAATTTTAATATTATATGCTCTCAATGATTCATAATTAGAAATATTTTCATCTTAAAGAATAAAACTACTTTACATTATTTTAGTCTTCATTTGGTCCCTACCTTAAAAGAAAAGGAAAATCTAACACACAAAAAAGAAGAAGAAGCTGTCATTAACCTTAATCATGATGATTTAATTTTTAAAAGAAGATTCATAAAACAAAATACCACTTTTAAAAAATTAAGGAACACAAAAAAGAATTGTTAAGAAAAATGAACTAGTATATAAAATGTTTCAAATTTGTTTGCAAAACACACACATATATATAATAACAATATATACAACGTAACTGTAATCTCATAAATAAAATATGAGAAAGAGTTAAATATTTACATATCTTATCTTTATTTCTGTAAGATAGAAAATTAATTTTTGATAAACTATTCGATCAGACGACAACACGAAAAAAGTATAGTCAAACTTATGAAATGGTCCAATTTTTTTTGCCTTTTTTTCTCTTAACACCTGTCAAAAGGAGGTGTGAAATTGAAAATATATGAAAGGTAAAAAAAAAAGTTATATATATTAGAATAATTAAATATGAAAAAAGGTAGCCAGCAATTTACACTAATCTCCTACTCTGTCTTGGACCCTAAGGCTCTCATGCAAAAAAAAAAAAAATTATTTTTTATTTTATAATTAGGTAAAGACTTATTATCTAATTTGTAAAGAAAATCTTGTAGGCCAATCACACAAATCTTTGTTGGAAAAATATATATATATATATTACACCAAATACTTTTAAAGACCCCTCAACCAATACCACTTATCCACTAAAGTTATTTAAGTTGGATAATCACTACTTAATTTTAGCTTTTCATGTTTCACAATTTTTCAAACTTTTCAAAAATATCATTTTATTACATAAACTATGATATTTGTTTTAGGAAATCTAATACGAGTGTGATATTAAAAATGAAGAATTCGCGATGCAATTAATTAAACTATTGATATTCAAATTGTGAATAAAGTTTAGATAAAGTAAATTATATCATAAGATCTGTATACAACACATCTCGTACTCACTCAAGATCTGGATG
Organism: Solanum lycopersicum; assembly: GCF_036512215.1. Lineage (NCBI taxonomy): Eukaryota > Viridiplantae > Streptophyta > Magnoliopsida > Solanales > Solanaceae > Solanum > Solanum lycopersicum. Next base: position 58,154,031 of record NC_090810.1, on the reverse strand, counting down.
AATAGGCTGCATTTTGTAAGCAACTTACATAGAAGGAAGGATGAATGACTGAGTTTATAGCTTAAACTCGTAACATATAAACAAATATTTGAAAGTAAATTTTAACGATAAAAAATTATCAATTTTGGCAAGAACTATTGTGGTTTCATGAATTTGCCAATGCACCAAACTGTGGAAAAAAAGTAGTACTAACTATTATAACAAATAAAACCCACTAAATACTATAAAAAATTATTTATCGTAAAAGTGTAAAAAGTATAAATTCTTCGTAATAAGGTCTGCATATATTGTACTCGATCGGTCCTTTCCGAATCACACTTATAGAATATATTGTTGTATAAGTGGAAAAAAAAAAGTACAAGTTTAATTTTCTTAGGCAAGATGTTTAATTAATGATTAATCTTTTAGGAGGGTATTTTGGTCATTTCACTTCAACCAAAATTTGTTTTAAAGAAAGCCAGATGTTTTAGGTACCTTTAAAGTCCAATATAATCATCTTACAATAGTACCTAACATTTCATTATTCCAACCTAAGAAAACTCAAAGAGAAAAAAAAAACAAAAAAATGACAACTCCTAAGCAAATGGAACAACAACAACAACAACAAATTATAAAGATGAAGAACTCAGGTATGATAAGCTACAATGGTAGCCCGATGATCGATGATCGAGACGAGGAGATGACACGATCAGCATTGTCTGCTTTTCGCGCTAAAGAGGAGGAAATCGAGAGGAAGAGAAAAGAAGTTTCCGATAAGGTTCAAGCTCAATTAGGTCGCGTTGAGGAAGAAACTAAGCGTTTAGCTGAAATTCGCGAGGTAATACAATATATACTTTTGCTATTAACTTATCATTCTTCTTTTAAACTGAACGTCTATAAGAATTAAACAACATCTCAACATACTGTCTTTCTTAAACTGCACTTATAGAATTTTACTGATACATTGTTATGGTTATTGTTGACATATTGACTATGTTACTTGTAAGAGTTTATCATATTTTTTGTATTTTTTTTTTTAAAAATGTTTTTTTGACAATTTTTTTTTATTATGTTGAAAATGGAAAATCAAGTAGAAGCTTGAAACATTTGTTGATCCAGCTGGAAAAGAAGTAACAATTGTGAGGAAGAAAATTGACTTAGTCAATCGTGAATTAAAGCCAATGGGACAAAATTGTCAAAGAAAGGTGAAACATTTTTTTTTACGATAAAGTTATTTTCGTGTGATTTACTGATTATAAGTTCAAGTCATGAAAATAGTTATTGATATTTATAATAAAATAGACGATATTATATCAAACTCCTTAAAACACGATCTTTCTTCGAAACGAACCATATTTTTGTCCACTAAATTGCTTCTTTTTTTAAAAGAATTACTTTAGGAAAATTAAGTAACATTACTTTACTAAAAGACAAAGACAGACATATAATGTTTGTTTTATATCAATTGGTATTCTAAAAAAGACATTGGATTCTATGTTTGACTGGTGGCTAGGACCACCAAACCAATACATTTCGTCGTACGAACTATAGTTATCTAGTATTGATTTGATATATAAATTAAAAAATAATAAATAATAAATGTAATTATATCGAATTATTCTTATTAAATGTAAGTGATATTACTATTGACTAATATATAGTATTTAATATCAAGAATAAAATAAAAACAACATGATAAATTACCCAGTAATTTTATAATTTTAATAAATATGATTAGACATTTCAAAATAATACGCTGAACAAGTGAAGATAAATATATAAAGTAGCAGAGAAGAACATTTTTTGAGTTGAGTGTATCGAAAAAAAATCTATCTATCTTTTAAGATGAAGGGCTAGTGGTGTATAATCTTACTTGATGGATTGTATTAGGTATATGATATTATTTTTTGAGTGGAGAATAATATTGCTGAGGCATAATACGTAATGTGTTTTATTGTCTTACGTGAACATCGATATTGCTTGGATTTTTAAAAAAATGTTATCATATTTTGGTTGAAATTCATGAAAAGATGTATTTTTTTAAAGAACTTAATACACGTCAATAAGTATTTTAAAAATCACTAGTTTCAAAATACATAGTTGAATAAAGAAACGAATTCAAGATTTTAAGATAGTGATTTAGAAAAGATAGTTCAATCTTGTTATATGCTTACTAATTAATTTTTTTCTTTAAATATATTTCGTTTTAACTGAAAATAGTTGATCGAGTTAAACTAACGAAACTCGTTCTAAACCCATCTCTTAACATATCCAATTATTAAATTTTGATAATTGGAAATATATAATATGATGAAATTAGTTAATACTGAATCTTGTAATTATATTTATTTATTTTTTTCCAGGAAAAGGAATACAAGGAAGCACTTGATGCATTCAATGCAAAAAGCAAGGAAAAAGCTCAGCTTGTTACCAAATTAATGGAGGTAAGTCTTTTTTTTTTTTTGGCTTCGTTTAGCGTTTGATCATAAATTTAAAATTTATCTCTAAATATTTTTAGTCATGAAATTTGAAAATTTAATCTTTAAATATTTTCAAGTTGAAGAACTGACTTAGATCAATTTTTTCCAAGTCAAATGCATGTTCAAATATAACTTCAAATGAACAAAAATTACAACTTTAAAAACTCAAAATTTTCAAGTTTCAGCGTCAAAATCTATAGTCAAATAGAAGCTACAAGATAAATAGAAATCGACTACGAACAAATTCTACCGCTAAACAGCAAAACTCCGTCGTTATTCCTATGTAACGATAAATTAACAAAAAAAAATATGTTAACTACGTGCTATTTCACGATCATATTTCTAAAATGAATATATTTTTACTTTTAATCTTTTTTTTGAATTTTTTTTTTATGAACGATTGAACAGTTGGTGAGTGAAAGTGAAAAACTGAGGATGAAGAAATTGGAGGAGCTGAGCAAGCATATAGAAGCATTGCACTAATTAAAACTACTTTTATATAACCAAAAAAATTGATGTATTAATCAATTGAAACTCTCACATTGAACTTTTTTAGTTTGTTACATTTTTTTCTATGTTTGTTGTATTTTTTTTTTTTTGGTTTTAAGTTTGACAAGTCAGGTCTAATTTGACATCCTTAAATAGGATAAATGATGGTTTGGTATTTTTCTAATTTGAATTTCAGATGTAAATTGTGAAGATGTGTTTTTTTTTTAATTTTTGTATGATGATCATAATTCATGGATTTTTCCTTCATAAATTTCACTATATTGAACTGATTTTTTCCCCTTCCAATTCTCTTCATATTATTTCTTTTATCAACTTTAAGAGTAACAAAAGGTAGACGGAGTAAAGTTTTGACGCTATTCATTAAGGGCGGATCAAACAGGATTGAAAGATTATAGATTTGATAAAATTTTCAAGAAAAGATATATATAACACTTCAAACGAATTCCACATAAAATGAAGAGTTTTATAAGGTATAATAACTCAAATTCATATGATACACGTGCATTTAAGACTCGATATGACGTAGTCGAAAAGATAAATTTGTACTATTTTAAACCCAAATAGACGATATTTTAACTAACAAAAAGAGGGTACTTATATATATATATACACTTGGTGCTTCTTTATTTGGCAAAATTATTTTCCGGACAATTATCTATCACATCAAGGGCTAAAAATTTAAGCAAAAATATGTTGTGTGCGTGTCATTTTAAGGATATTTCATCGATAAAGATATAGCCTTGAGATAATTCACTTATTTGTTATGCTTCCATGTTTATTTCCAACATGCACGAGTCGCGAGCCTAATCTCTTTTACTTTCATTCAACAAGCTCAATAAAGGATGAGTCACTTCCTTTTGAGATGCTATTTACAATTTCAATTAAAAATTGAATTGAGAAATAAAAAATCATTTTATAAAGTCTATGCAGGACTTGTTCGAAACTAGCTAGTGGAAACGATCTTAAGAATGAATAATGCTATGGATCAATGACTTAACTCCAAGGATATCTTATTTAAAGCAATCTCTCGAGTTTTTCTTTATTCGAACCAGTCTTGCAAGAAAATAAAATTTCACGCATTTCTAAATTTAGGATGGAAGGAGTGAAAATGATTAGAACTAAAAACAAGAAGATCTAATTCTTTCTTTCTTAATGTTTGATATCTATTTAGTCGATTGATTCAGATTCATATCAAAAAATTTATTTTAAAGAGGCCTCTATTTCCGTGTCGGAACCAAATGAGTATTTATACTTACTTTTTCACTACAATCTTTCGCGATAGAAAACATAACTTTCGAAAACATAGAGGGTAAAAGTTGCAAATAGAAAAACATTGAGATGCTAAACTATTAACTATCTAAACATAATGAACTAGTGTGACAAAATACATATTATTATTACTCTTTTAACTTCTTGTCACTGAAAACATTAACCCTTTGAAGCTCAGCAATGGAGATTGTTGAGAAACTGCAAAACCCTAACAATGGAGGTGAAATTAAGCTCAATCCCACATCAAATTCAAAGCCAAAAGTAGTAGTAATAATGGGAGCAACAGGTTCTGGAAAATCAAAACTTGCTATTGATTTGGCTTCTCACTTTCCTATTGAAATCATCAACGCTGATTCCATGCAGGTGTTGATTGTATCTTCGTGTATTCTCATAAAGTTGAAATCTTTTTGTGTTTACTGCTAACCCTTTTTGTTTCTTGGTTAGGTTTATCAAGGATTGGATGTTCTTACCAATAAAGTTACTCCCCAAGAGCAAAAAGGTACTTCGTTTCCCTGTTTTTGCAGTGGAATTGTTCATGTATGTCAAAGATCAAACGCTTACCATTATGCCAATAGTCATATTAGATATAGCAAAGGGGAAACTAACTGCACCACACACCACACAAGCTCTATGTTTGATCATGACTCCAATTCGAGCCACCGAGAGCCCTTGTGGGCCTTGTCATAGGCAGGACGTTGTCCTTATCCAACAATTTGTATAATTTTAGATGCTTGTGTTTCCAGAGTAGAAGTTTACGTTTTGTTTGAATGGTTGTTATCAGGGACAGAGCTTAAGTGTAAGCTACTGGTTCGGCTGAATCCAGTAACTATGGTTCAAATTTTTTTTTTTTAAATCATTGAATATGTACAAAGTAGTATCTAATTTAGAACCTAGTAACTTAAAAATATTAAAATCAAGAACACATAAGGTTCGAATTCTGATTCCACCTCTTGTTACCTATTGTATTGTATATCGTTGTATTAATCGAAAGCCGGTTATAATTGTTTTTTAATAAATTTTATTGTATTTGTACTGTGAAATTCGTTTTTATGTAACGATGAATAATGCCAGGAACAACCCATTGGGTGGTGTCGTGTCGTTAGCTTATTTCTTTTCATCCTACTTTTATCATCTAAAAATCTTATTTTACCCTATTCCCTATCTTTGTTATAATAACTCTACTTTTTCTTTGTAATACTATAAGCTTATTCTTCAGATTGCTGGTTCATGGCATTATACAACGACGTGAAACAAGACATCTAGCCAAATGTTATATTCATCAAAAACAATACAGTAATAACAATACAATACATATGAAACAATATATAACAACCATCCAAACAAGCTATTAAGAAAGTGTAGAGACTCTTGACACATAAGTGGAATAGAATACTAATAGTATTAAAGAGTTTTCAATGTGTATTTTGAATGGACCAAAACAAAAAGGTTCTGTATAAAATGCAACAGAGTGCTTTATTTCTGCATAACTTTGTGAGTATCTGATTTTTTTTTGGGTTGCTGTGTCTCTGACAGGAGTGCCTCATCATCTTCTTGGTACTATCAGCCCCTGTGTTGAATTTACTGCCAAGGATTTCCGTGACTCAACTATCTCTGTGAGACCTCTTTCTTGATGATCTCAATTCTTGTATTTATGTACAAAGCTAATAGTATGTTCATGGTCATTGGATGCTGAAATAGTGATATTATAGTTACCATCAAACCTGCATCTTCAATTATGGCTCCAATGCTGATTCCTTTGCTTTTCGAATGAGTAAATATGTCCATGGGCGTTTTCTTTTGCCTTGTTGCTTGAAATTTTCTCCTTCTACTGAGGTTTGTTAACTTCTTGAAGCCTGTAGGCAAGGCATATGCTCTAAAGTTGTTGGTCTTTGATAGGAGGGGATCGGCTGTATCCATTGTTTTCACCAAATTTCAAGGTGAAAGGATAGACAAGAAAACCCTCTCTACATGCACATAGATGTAGGTATTTCCTTCTTACATACCACCCCACTTCCATACACCAATTTTAGTGACTAGGAAAGATATTGCTCGTTGTTTAATTAGTTAAACAAATGGACATAATACTCATGTCATTAATTTACTTTGTACGGGAACGAATATGCTGAAAAAGTTCACGACTAATTATCTACAGTTAAGTTTAAAAAAGTGACTGTATCCAAAAAAAGTTACAGAAAGTTGTTCTCAGAATGATCAGGAATTTTTAAGTGGGCCAGCTTAAAGGTCAGGCCTTTGTCTCACTAACCTGATAACTAGTATAGCCTCCTTTTTCCTTAACGGCAATGTTCCCTTCCTTTTCAATACTTAAGCGAGTATTATTACCACATTCTCTACCAAAGAATCTGGACTTCTGGGTAATCTAAGATTCTTCTATGAAGAACGTGGTTCTTCGTTTGAACAAATAATAACTGATCATCCAAGCAAATGTTAGTGGTGTTAGTGAAACAAACTAACCTTGGTGGTTTTTGTCACGAGGCTACATAACCAGCCTATATTTCCCTATAGTAAGTTTGATTTCTGCCTTTCATCTATCTCTGTAGGAGAATATCGTGCGGAGGAAAGTGTCCTGAAATGTATATATCCATCAATGGTCATACCTCTCTACTTTTTTAGCTAATGTGATTACTCTTATTATTTGTATTTTCAGATAATAAATGAGATATGGTTGCGCAACAGGCTGCCAGTAATAGTTGGAGGAACAAATTATTATATTCAGGTACATTTTTACGCATTCTCCTCTCTCCGGTTTCTTACTCGTGTGTGCATGAGTCCATCATGATAGGAACTTTCAAAGACACTAGGATCGAAATGATATTTGATGCAGAAGTTGTCTACCTTAATAGTTTGCATTATTCAGAAACTTACTTTTCTCCTGAATGATTCACAAGGTTAGTTAAGGGTTAGATTGCCAGGTGCTGCCCCTTAGTTTCCAGTGTTCTTTGAAATGATAAGCGCAAAATGGGCGACAAGGTCCATGAGGCTTGAAGTGAAAAGTGAGCCTTGTGGACCACACTGCTTTAAATTTGAGATTTAAATAATTGACAATTTTTCGTTAATAACATGACCAATTTCAGTATCTAATACACATAACATGACCAATTTCAGTATCTAATATGCAATAATGTTGTTATAAATCTAACTCAAAGTTGAGATTTAAATAATCAACAACTTTTCGTTTCGATCACTTTGCACGCCATGGTTTGAAGTGCAACTAGCTGTACCTATGACGCGATAGCCCTCACTTCGTGTTGCTTCATCGCTTTAAGTGACAAAGCATTAGTTTTAAATAACACTGTTAACTGCTAGTATCATATTTCTCCTCGAGTATGAGCTGTCCTAAAAATCTGCAGTAGACTCCGCGCCTTCACTCTTTTATATGTGTATAAGTATGTTGGCAAGTAGCTAAATCTTTTGGTTCGTCTTCTGTTTTTGGTATTTTTCTAACTTCTGTTTTTCATCTTTCCTAAAGTTCTTCCTAACTGTTTGGTGTTAGTTATAGTTATCTGAATTTGATTATTTTTGCATTCAGGCTCTTGTGAGTCCATTCCTTCTTGATGATTCTGTTGAAGATGCAGAGGCTAATTGCTTAAGTGACTTTCAAGGTAAACAATAAGTTGTTTTGTGTTTTTCGTCTTAATTTATTTACTCAGGATCAAGATATATAGCTACTCTATCTTTCTTTCTCTGCAGAAGATGAGAAACCTGATCTTGAAGTTGAACTTATTAACGAGGATTATGATTGTGCTTACAACCGTCTTAAAGATATTGATCCAGTTGCAGCCAACAGAATTCATCCAAATAATGGGAGAAAGGTGTGGTGATGTTTGTCTTCATATGTCTCAATTTATTTGCATGATTCAATCAGCTGAAGCTGTTCGTCCGGATATGTTGATTTAACTTTCTAACAGGAATCGTATTTGATTTTGCACGTTGCAAGTTACGGTCTCACATGTTTATATGTAACAGCTCTATGTGTAGTCTGGCATTGTTTAATTTTTTCATAGAGCTGAGCTAATTTGTACTGAAGACTTCTGTGTCCTGGAATGTACATTGAGCATTTCTGGTCTCTGAACCTATATCTTCAGATTTCAATGTTGTTATAGCAATGCCTCATTTGTCTGAACAGATGGTTACTTGTAGCAGAATGTTAACACTTATTGCTTTTGTCCTACATATTATGCCGTTTCTGAGGTGGTATGTAAAAGTAATAATGCTTCATATAGACTCATGATTCCTATATATTGTATAGCAGTTCTGATGCATCTGTTGCCTTAAACTGCAGATCAACCAATACCTGAATCTGTATGCACGATTTGGTGTTATTCCAAGCAAACTTCTTCAAGAGAAGACTGTAGAGGTGCATGCTTCTGTTCACTCATTGTTTTTACTAATTTAATTTTCCATTAATTGTATTGATTTCTAATGATAGTAAGATTTGGATTTTGCAAAATATTTTTAATTGTTTTTTAGATACTATACATGATGGGACAGCATTATTTCTTTAGGACTCTCTTCAGAAGATATTTGCATTAAAAGGATAGTCCTGCATTCATGCTAGGTCCAGGGAAGGGATGCACCCCAAGGGTATGACTTATACAACATACCCTAATGCAAGCATTAGTGGTTGCTTTCACAGCTCGAATCCATTACCTATAGGTCACACAGAGACTCTTTACTGTTGTTCCAAGACTTCCCTTCTTCAGACGATATTTGCATTGAAGTCTTATTGTAGAAATATGGAATAAGATGAAGGGAATGTCTATATATGGATCAGTTCATCGTATTAGATTCCTCGACTATCAACCTTCTTTCAAGTGGTTGATAGAGCTTTAGCTTCACTTTGCTAAAGCTCAAAATTGTCATTTTACAGTGCTCTTGCTTTTATCTTTTTCCATTCTTCCATCTGTGTAATTTGGAACTACTGTAAGTCTCGCTATTCCATGTTTCATATTGGAATATGAGCTCTCAGTATAGCCTGTTGGTTTGATGAAATTACCATAGCATACCTCTTCATGTTATTTTGTTGCTTGTGGCAGGGCAGAACTGGGGTCAAGTTGATAATTCAAGATATGATTTTTGCTTCTTATGCGTGAATGCATCTCTGACCACTTTGGATCCATTTGTCGATAGAAGAGTTGATCACATGGTTGATGCTGGTCTATTGAAGGAAGTTCTTGACATCTACGTTATGAATGCAGACTATACAAAAGGCTTGAGGCAGGCCATAGGTGTTAGGGAATTCGAGTCATTTCTTAGGTGTTACATACTGGAACATCAAAAACCTTGTAGTGGATCTCACGATCAGACACTAAATGATCAGATATTGAAGCAAAATATACAGCATTTTGTGGGTTCCCCTGATGATAATGAATGGAAAGCTCTTCTAACTGAAGCAATTCAACAAGTCAAATTGAACACACGGAGACTAGTTCGACGTCAAGTAAGTACTACTCCCTTTTATGGTAGGTAGTTATATCAGAAGCGAAAAGCACAAAGAACCTCAGAGGTTCGTTGGGGCTCGAAGCATAAAAGGCAAATAAAACGTGGGCTTTATTGAGAAAAGGCACAAATGGAGAAAACATACAAATAAATATATATATGTTAAGTTTAAAACTAATAACTGTAAGCATGAAAATGATTGTTTTTACGATAAAGTGAAATATCAATGGTTTAGCATCCTTCTTCAGGAAATGCTCATTCACTAGGAAAAATATGTCCTCAGGGCTTAAGCGCGCCTTTGATAACACTGAGTTGTATGTTTAAACAAGGTATATAACCAAGGAGAAATGTTTATGTGGAGAATTTTCAGTTTTTCAATTCAGCCTGGATGGGGTTTTCAAGTGCTTGGTTCTGGAAAAACCAGATATAGTTGCACTGAATATAGAATTTTGGGAAGTTTTCTGGTTAAAGGTGCAGGTTGATATGTTCAGAACAGAAATTTCTTGAAACCATTTGCTGTCATTTAAATAGACATATTTTATAAAACATTATTTGGATAATATAAAGCCTTCCAGAGTTCCTAAAAAGATAGAGCAGGTAACTCCTAATACCCTATTGCTCTTCCGTCTTCACTTTCATTAGTGATCGAAACCTTCTTACTCTATGCAACATCATTTAATACAAGAACAAGGAAGTACTTGCTAAATTTCTTTCTTAAGGCATACGCTAGCTGTTACTGGATACCGAGATTCTTTGAGTTGCATTTTTTAAAAAATGTTTATGGTTGTCTGGTTGTTGTCAGAGGAGAAGACTCAATCGTTTGCAGATGCTATATGGATGGAACATACATTATGTTGATGCCACGAAGTCCATAATAAGTAAGTGACGGGCTTTATACTTGAACGAAATTACCTAGTCCTTATCCATAGCAGGTATGCTGTGTTCTGGTTTGGTTGTTGTTCGTATCTCTGAATTGATTTGCATTTTTTGAGAAGGTGGCTCTGATGATATATGGACAGTAGAAGTGGTGAAACCTTCTGTAGGAATAATCAAATCCTTTCTCACCGGGGAATCCAGTACAGAAATTGGCAGCAATGCTTCTGAAGAAACAAAGATGATTCAAAAGGATCTCTGGACTCAGCATGTTTGCGAGGTTAGTAGTCAGCTGCTACATTCCTCCGTCCCCCCTTTTCCGACTCCTCTCGAGTAGTAGGAAAGGAAAAAAGAGTTGAAAGTATAAACGAAGATAAACTGCCAACCATGCAATATGTTTACAGTTTTACCAAATCACATGTTTATCATTCGTTTGATCATAGGCATGCGGGAATAAGGTCCTTAGAGGCATGCACGAGTGGGAACAGCATCGACAGGGTCGTGGTCATAGAAAACGAATTTCTCGACTTAAGAAGTCTGGAAGTTTGTGTTTGTGAAGCAAAACATATGTACACCACCTTGCTTATAGCACAGTTCTTTGCATTTCACCTGTGAGTTTTATATTATATGCATTCTCACTTTACATGATTTTGGGGCAATGTTCACCTATTCAAATCCATTTCAATTCATAACTTAGCTGATATTGGAACCTCAGACAGTACTTGTGGGATCGGAAACAACCTCCCTACCACACTATAGGTCTTGCATACATGCTACCCTCTCCCGACTTCACTTATAGGATTATGCTGAATTTGTTGTTTTATTGGAATACCATATTATTATATTATCCACACTCGATGTATCTAGTCGTGTGTGAGTATTGGTATATTGAAGTCTTACATCGATAGTAAGGAAGAGAAAAATTAATTTTCTTTTTATATGATCTCGGACAATTCTTACCTCTTAAATTTGTCAGTCAATATCCTATTCCTTTTTCATGTGGCTCAGAATTGGCAGGCCTTTAGTGGGCCAATGGGCTGCCAAGAGTTTTAGTGGGCTTAATTCAGAGCTGCACGAATGGGCATATGGGCCACTTTGACTCCACTTTTGTTGTCTTTTGATTATTTTTAATATTTGAAAATTGTTACTATTTCTCCCTCCGTTCTCGATTTATGTGACATTCTTTCACTCGATACAAAATTTAAGGAAAAAAAATTATGTTGACTAAAATAGTCTTTGATCATTTGTGTCATTGTGTGACTATAAATCATTTCGTTAAGGATAAAAGTAGATTCGAAATAACGAGTTTCGAGACCTAGCAAAGTGTCATGGAGTTTCATTTTTAAGACATGCTATAATAAGTAGGAACAATTTCAATAGGAAACTTTACCTAATTAGCGCGCTTCTCACCTCAATGCTATACTTATGCAACGAATACGAAAAGTACATTAAATTTGTATAGTTAATAACATTTTAAAGAAATTCAACAAACATATCAATTATTTGAAAAAAAAAACTCAGGTCACATTCTTTAAATTAAGTGATGTTATGTCAATGATTTTTTCATAACAAAATTCAATAAATGAATTAGAGACCACATAATATTTTGGACATGTATAAAAGTCCATATAAAATAAACATGGCTTGCCCTACTTAAGATATTAAAGCAAAAAACATGAGGACTAAATAAAAAGAGATATCAACCCCCCCCCCCACCCCCATCCCCACCCACACACACACAAAAAAAGAAATAATATTTCCTTTAATGCATATATGATATGACAATTGGAATTAAAAAGATTATATTTTAAAATATTATATATAATATTTTGACATATATTCACTTGAAAATAGTGGTAAGGATCTGCATATGTAATAATATATTCTCGACATGTTTTAGGTCATAAGTTTCAATTTTATTTATTTTCAACTCCATGTACAATGAAGTATTGTCACGTAAATTAGGACGGAAGACAACATAGTTTATCGTACGTATTTTGTAAAATTCACTAAAATCAATCAAAATACATAAATTTTAAATTCTGAATACGCTCGTAACTGAGTCACTTTCTCACTATGATGATGTTGCATTTTGTAAACAAATTCCAAGAAGAATATGGTTCAGAGTGACCCTACTTCTTTTTTAAAAAGCAAAAAGGATGCACCTTTTTCCATATATTGTTTTGCAGGTATTGTCTTTTAAAGGAGAGACTTGACTTCATGGTACAAAAATTGTGTGTATAGTGATGACAGACTGGTGAAATTGATAGAAAAGAAAAAAACTATGTGTGATATATTATTATATATATATATGTATATAAATAAGTGTCTTTTGGTGAACCATTTTGCTTCATTGGTTTAGTAATAATTTAGTTAATTACTAGACATGGCTAATGAATTCAAGCATTTGGTTTTGGTTAAGTTCAAAGAAGATGTTGTGGTGGAAGATATTCTAAAAGAGTTGGAAAAACTTGTCCAAGAAATGGATATTGTCAAGTCATTTGTTTGGTAAGTAGTCATTTTAATATTATGTAGATTTTGTTGTTCGGATTCTTCAAAAATATGTTGATAGGTGCATATCGGTTTTCCTAAAAATAGTGTTTTCTTGAGAGATCCGATATGAGTGTGACAACATTTTAAAGAGTCCGAGCAATAACAAAATTACTCTATTCGTTCTAATTATGTGTTAGTATTCCACTTGCACAGAGTTTAAGAAAGGAACTTGTGATTTAAAACGATGCCATAATTGTTTGTTATTTAAATTATGACAATCTTTTGGGACATAAAAAGGAAAAGGAAAGTATGTTATATAAAATTGCGACGAAAGGAGTTTTAGAAGTTTAGTTGTTATAAATTCTATGTTGCTCAGACTTTTCAAAAGTTGTTGTAAAACTCGTATTGGATAACTTGAAAATGTGTTACATCTCATACACATCCAACGACATTATTAAAGACCGAGCAACATAGATTATGATATAATGAATGAACTAGCTATATTTTTAATAATATAAAACCACACTTCATTTATCACTTTTTCGTAAGTTTTACACTTTTAACTATCAAGAATTTCCCTTTTCTATCTGAATATTAAAACACACCTCGAAGTTGAGTATACCAACTATCATTTGTTCCATTTCCTATCTAGACTATCATCATCTACTCAACTCGCACGATGTGTTACAATATATAAATAGTGATAGTTCAAATAGTTGAGATGTGAAACTCGCAACAGAAATAAATGATAGTTCAGATATGTTTACATAAATAGTGATAGTTCAAATAGTTGAGATGTGAAACTCGCAACAGAAATAAATGATAGTTCAGATATGTTTTTGATCGTTACATGATTTTTTTTGGCAGGGGAAAAGATGTTGAAAGTCATGAAATGCTTAGACAAGGTTTCACTCATGCTATTATAATGACATTTAATAGCAAAGAAGACTATCAAACTTTTGCTAATCACCCAAATCATGTTGGATTTTCAGCCACTTTTGCCACTGTGATTGACAAGGCTGTGTTGCTTGATTTCACTGCTATTTCAGGCAAAGCCACTTAATATCATCAATTGTCATAAAAAAGAAAAAAAAAGAGAGTATTATGTGTGTTTCAATGTTTTACTATGGTTTTTTTTTATTGTTCAAGTGTGTGTTAATTAAGTGAACATTTCTTTTAATCTTTGCTTCCAAAATTGTGGATGGTTTAAGATATGTGTAATGTATCACTATGAAATAAAAACTTTCTTTTTTTTGGGAACTTCTGGCGTGTATCGGTCGGTCCAGTTCGATTTTAGGTATTATCGATTTGGGTTATCGATTTTTGATTTTTAAATATGTTAAATCCAATAACAAATCAATAAGATATTATTTTATCGGTTTTTAGTTTTTTGGTTTAACTATTTTTGATTTACTCAATAAGAATATGTCCATAAAATATTATGTTTTCTTACTTTTCTGAATACTTTGAAATAGTAAAACAAGAGAAATTGCATCAATAAGAGAAAATATAGTACGAAGGCTATAATTACATGTTACCACCAAAACATAGTATGAATTTTTTTTATGTTAATCAGATTACGGATCTTTACAAACTTGTAATTGTTACAACCTACAATTACAAACTAAAACTAAAATAAAATAGTTCAACAAGACTAAAACTAAAATCAAATAGCTATAATTGTGAACCCCTTACTTTAATCTTTAGGTTTTGAGTAAACAGTAAAAACTAGTAAAGCGACGCAATATGAAGTTCCATAACTTATGCAAATTCGATGGGATTTTCTTGCTAAAGCACCTCGTGTCTAATTGGAAGGGTGATGTAAAACCTTTAGTGCAAAATCACCGTATCTACGAGATCAGTGTCAAATCAGGGAAAAGGGTGCTATTCCGTTTTCGCGACTCATTGAATATGTTAGTACACATAATTCACTTTCAAGGAATCTATGTCCTGAACTCGGTTCTAAAGGGGAGGGAAGCTCTTTTGGAGACATGATGGGAGTTGCCGGTGTATTGGGCACTGTTTTGCTATGCGCCATTCAAGGTGCTACCGTAGAAAAGACTTTATTTGAAGACAGTGGTGGTGCTAAGACATTCCGTGCTTTTAACCCAACTCAAGTTGAAGAAACTTATTCAATAGTCACTGCGGTTGGTAGAATACTAATAATTTGATATAGTTATAGTGTCTAATTATATATTGAATTATTAATATTTAATAATTAAAAAAGGTAAAATAATAAATTATTACCGTCTTATTGGGTTATCGGTTTACCTAATAACCCAATAAATTTTTTTATAAATCCAATAACCTAATAACCCAATAACATTTTTTTCAATTCGACTTATCGCTCGGTTCGATTTTTGCACACCCCTACTTACAAATGAGCACGTTATGATAACCTGCTCATTATACAATAATTCACAAATCACATACAAATATAAATCGTATTAGAAAATCTCACGTGAGTCCTATTAAAAAAATATAAATTATTATCAAAATTACATTTTAATCAGTATCACAAACGCTATTCAAACAAAAAATATAATTTAAAATAACAAATCTTTTTGAACTGCTTCCAATTCATTACTTTCCATATGGTGTTATATCCTAGAACCCCATATCTTTTTTTAATATGCTATTTTTAATTAAAAGTATTTTTCAAAAAAAAAAAAAACTTTTGAACATTAATAAGAATTAATATTTATTTTGATAAATTTAAAACAAATTGATAATATTACATTTTTTTTTAGCTCGAGGAAAACAAGTTCTGCTACTACTCGAAAGTACTTATTTCTTTCTTAAAAACTTGACCAAAAATCATTAACTTCTTAAATTACATGTGTATATATAAGCAAGTGACTTTTTATTTTCGTTTTTTCTTTTCTTTTTTTTTTAAAAAAAATTAATAAGACATGGTTCGAAACTTGATATATTTTTATAATAACACAATCATATATTCAGTGTAATTCTGTAAATGACGTATGGAGAGAATAGTGCATACGCAGTTGATATTTAATCACATGTTGTCAAGTCAAGTTAACATTATCTTTAATAAGTTCATTTTTTAGCCGATCCTAACTTGTTTAGAACAGAAGTATAGTTGTTATTCTTCGTCTTGATATATAGTCACACCACTTTTTTTTTGTTGTTGTTAATAATTGGTAAAAGAATTTGCTAATGATCAATTGATGTTGTCAAAGTCCATAAATACTAAGTAACATTTTTCTTTTAGGTTCGTTTTAGTTGATCCCGACTTGTTTGGAACTGAAACGTAGTTATTACTGTTTGTCTTGATGTATAATCACATATTTTGACAGGGGAAAAGATAGTGAAAGCCATGAAATGGTTAGACAAGGTTATACTCATGCTATTATAATGACATTCAACACCAAAGAAGACTATGAAGCTTGTCTTAGTCAGCCGAAAGAAGTCGAATTCGTGATTTTTTTTTGTCACTGTAGCTGAAAGTCAAAGCTTCTTCGTAAAGAGTCTGAGCAATATAACTGTGCCGCGTTTGATGTTCTTTAAGGCTATTTGAAGTTTCATGTGTTTTGAATGTGAACATTGTATACATTTAGTTGTATCAATCTCTATGTATGAAGTATATCTTGTAATAATATTTGATGAATTTGTGTCCTTTTTCTAATGTCTTGTTGCTTGTGTTGGTTAGCAAAAAGATAAACTTAAAACTACAAAACAAATCTAACTTTTGACTTTTCATTACCTATGTCTCTGCTATATTTGTTGGTTCATGTGATTTTTAGATCTAATTTATTCTGACAAGACATAAGTATCTTTATTTGATTCTGTAATTTAAAATTCGTAATTAGTAGACTACACGAACACAATTTTACTGTTGCTCCAGTAGCTTAACGGGATGTAATGTACACAATCTTTCTTTGATTCTACGTCTTGAAAATCGTGAACTATAAGTCACATAAAAATAATTTTACTGTTGCTTTACGATCCCAATGGAATGTAACATAACAATCTACCTTGATTCCACGTCTTGAAAATCATGAACTATAGGTCATATAGAAATAACTTTACTGTTGCTTCATGACCCCAATGAAATGTAATGTAACGATCCACCTTGATTCCACGTCTTGAAAATCGTGAACTATAGGTCATGCAGAGATAACTTTAGCGTTCCTAAAGCATATTCTATTAGATTTTTATTTATTTAAAAAAAAAAGGTGATTATATTTTATCCTAAAGTTTTATGATGCTGAAAAGAATATAATAAGTAACAAAAAGATAGAATATTTTAACCTGCAAATTGAAAAAGTTGATTCTTTGATTCCTCTTTTTTTTACAACCTTTCATCTATTATTACTTTTTTTGTATATTCACATAACTCCATTCTTGAAGTGTAAAAAAGATCAAATCTTGAATCAAGTAAGCAAAAAACAAACAAAACATGGAAATCTTGATCAAGAAAGTTCATTTTCTAGTCTTTTTGATCATTTTTATGAATTTTTCCTTTTCACAATCAACACAAATGTATTGTGGAAACATAAAGATTGAAGATCCATTTGTTACTCAAAACTCAAAAAATTCATCTTTCTTGAAGAGCCTTGTCCTTTGTAGATCAAACACTTTATACTTTAAAACTTCTCTTGATGGCCTTTTCCAAATCTCTTCAATTGATTACAAAAACAAACTTTTAACTATTTCTCATCCTTCTTTCTCTTGTTTGATGATTAATGATGTTCAAGAAATGAAATGTTCACATTATAGAAGAGTTTATAAAAATGTGAAAATTGAGTTAGGGACAAGGATATCTTGGGATGTTGATCATGTACCAAATCCTTGTGATGAGTGTAGAAAACCTCATGGGAATTGTGGAGTTGGATTGAGATGTCTTTGCCATATAACAGAATGTAGTAAGTTTACACATTTAGCCACTTTGGCTACAAAAATATATTTATATACATGTTTTATACACTAAATATACATATATTATACATCTGTGGGCTATTTTTTTTCTTCATTTTTTAGGGTGGGAGGTTGTTAAGTTAGTTTTACTTTTGTTTTAAACATCAAATTTTGTGTTTTGTATGCAGAGGTGGAGGTTTCTGTTGGTGCAATTAAGAGATCTAGTGGTACTATGCTCTTCTCTTTGCTTTTCTTGATTGTACTTTTGAATCATCTTGAAGGGGTTTTAATGTAGTTAAATTCATCACTATCATGTGTAAAAACAAAGATATATTTACTTTAACTTACTTTCTATGACAAAGAATGAGAATTTGGCATTTATGAAATTATTTGTTGTTATCTTGTACCGAAAGAATATGTTGGTCGAACTCGCTAAAAATATCACTAGGTTCTAGTGTGTGTCAAATAAGTAACTTTTTTGGAGGATTCAACACACAAGTGTGGATTCATTTATAGAGTCAGTGCAACATAGCTAAATAGTGTGATCGAGATCTGTCTTGCTCGGACTCTTTAAAAATACGAATAAATGTGTGTCAGATCCTCCAAAAAGCAACACTGGTGCATGACTAGACATTAGCTAAGAAAGTGTTTGATGAAGATTTCCAAGATGCTTCTTGTTTCAATATATGTCAAGAAGTGAAAATTACTAGTGGTGGGGTGCATTTTCCACTTAATTTGTATGAGCATGTGCTAAACTTTACTACTTGGAACACCTTATGGAACAAGTAGGGACATGATATACAGCCCTTTTTAGTGAATACATTGTTGAATTTAAGCTTTTCATCATGCTGTAAAGTTATGTCATTGTTTGCCTAAAGTTATATGAATCCACACTCTTTTTTCTTCATAGAATTATGCACCAAAAGTTCACGAGCAAGGTTTGTCCAAATACGATATAAAGAGATAACTTTACCTCCCACCCTCTGGTGTGGGACTCAACGGTGGGATTCAATACCCTAGGAGGCTAGGACACCCAAAACTGGATATCCAGAGTGTGGACAATATAAGGTGAAACAAGAATTGGATGAGTCTGACTCTGATGCTACATTGAATCTAACTCGATCTGAACGCTTGATCACGAGAAGAAAATTTATCCAAAACCATATAAGAAGACACTCCAACAAACCAATATGGTACTCAACAATGTGCATGTGGTAGGGACCAAAATTTGAGGCAAACAAAATGCAATATCATGTCTTGTGATCATAGAAGAATTGTCTTGTTGAGAGGTTGAAAACTAGAGAATTTATAGATGATAATATGTTCTTTGTTAAAATTGACTCTTTCATTGGGTAAAGTGCAAAAATATATACAAATATATATATCTATCCAATCAAATAACAATCATAATAAATTAATAACCTAATAAAAACGTGATAAACTAACCTATCATAACACGTTAAATCATGCGTAGAAAATAAAAGAAAGAGAATTTGGTGGGAATAATGATGAGTACTTTAATGGAGCTTGAGGGGCGCAAAGAGTTCATCTAAATCCCTTCTGGTTTCTTCGTATATTTATTTCGCCGTAACTGAAAATTCCAATTGGATTGTTGGTGGTAATTCATGACCTAACAAAAAAACATTTTTTTGTTGTTTAATTGCAAAATCAAACTTTAAAAAATAGTATTATATGAAATTATAGGGAGAAACTTTTATCTATTTTTGTCAATTAATCTATTTGGGCTTTTCTAAAGCCTCCCCATGAGTCAATTTGATGTAAATAACACTGACTGATTTACACAAAGTATAAAGTGAGAGAGGCGAGGGAGAGTGGCGAGCGAGATTTTTGGGAGAGAGGCGATGGTGAAGTGTTTGTTAGATATTAGAATTAAATGAAAATGTGGTAATAACGTTTAATTTGAATTTATAGTTTGATATTTCATACAATATTCCCTTTTTTAAAATACACCGTCAAATTTGAGTGAAAATTATTAAATTGTCCAAATATATATATATATATATGAGATTCTGTGTCAGCATGAGCCCAATACATGTTATTGTGTCAGTCTTAATTTGTGTGATACAGTTGAAATTAGAGAATCATTTAAAAATAATTACTATGATTTTAGATATTCTAAAAAATTAAATTAATTTTGTAGCTTTTTGTTTAGAAGTTAATCAATTTCTCAAAATTAGATCAAAACTAATAATATTCAACATATTGGTCTAAAAAGTGGCCAACTTCTAAAAATAAAACCACAAAAAATAAGAAAAGTAAACCAAAATAATTGTCCACTAAATTGATTAAATTAAAAATAGGTAACATGTGTATAATATTTGTATAATCAATGTATAATAAATCTATCTGGCTATTCGTATAAAAATATCCTAAACTAAAATAACGATCTATCATGAATAACACATCTTAATTGACCATATTTGAAATTATTCATAACCTAACTCGTTCAAGTAGTAAATTTAAATTCTAACTTTACCTCTGCTATCGATACCAAATTGCGTACTCTGGTAGGAGAGAAAAATAATTAATAACTTGATTTAGTATTCGACCAAATTATGTTATTATCATTTCTTGATTCATTAGTAAGCTAATTTTATTTCTATCTTTAATAATAGGAATTCAATTTCATCTTTTTTTTTTCTTCTCCCTTTTCATGATCTTTCCTTAATTCTATAAGCGGGATTTAA
This sequence comes from Solanum lycopersicum, assembly GCF_036512215.1. NCBI lineage: Eukaryota > Viridiplantae > Streptophyta > Magnoliopsida > Solanales > Solanaceae > Solanum > Solanum lycopersicum. Next base: position 58,133,384 of record NC_090810.1, on the reverse strand, counting down.
TCGAATAGAATATATGTAGACTTTATAAAAGAAATTATTTGTATTTGATGTTTGAACCAAATCGATGATACACAAAAGTACTACTCCCGCTTCGTGTATATAATGAAATTTTGAAATAAATTTGTGAAAAGAATGAGAAATAATATTACTTAATGATTTATCAAGTTTGATATAGAAATGTCCTCGAAAATAAGAAGTTTTGATCCAAAACAGATAATATAATTAATAGTAAGTTAACACCCATGTGACGTATCTATTAGGTTTTTATCTCAAATGAGAATGATTTTGCTCACTATACATGTCGTTTTATCACTATAAAATTCAGTGTTCGATATTTGCTTTGGAGCTCCTATTCTTATATACATGCATTAAAAAATATATGTTGGATATTTACTAAAAGTTCACCAAATATTTATAATACTTGACGGTTAATATTATTATTATTATTATTATTATTATTATTATTATTATTATTATTATTATTAACTTTAAGTTGTTGTAGGAATCCAAATAAAAGTTAGATCATGTGAATTCAATTTTACTCGATTAATTTGAATTTACATCGTGATCATATAATATCATTAAAGGCAACATCCAAATATAGAAGTTGAGTAGTATAATTTTAATACAACAATATTTATATGTTGATATATAGTGTAAAAATGAGAAATTTTCAGCAGTATTGAAAGTGAAACAACATTAAATTTGTCTTGGTGGCCCATATTGGTATTAAGGTGTTTAAGAAAAATAAAAGAATTACACAAAATGGAAAAAAACAATTCACAACCAACTTTGATAAATTGATGTGTTCATTCACTTAGCAAAGTTGATATGTATATCAAGTATATGAGGTTATTTTTTTTAGAACCAATTTGAATTTATCGTGAATTGATTAGTTTTACGTGAATTGTTATCAAATTAAAATCTTTTTTATTTATTTGATTTTGAGGCGGTAATGTTAGCAAGCTGACACTGGCGGAGTTCAAAAGAAGAAACTATGATGAGTTATATGAATCGATTCACAAGTTCAATATCAATGGTTTGATTTCTAGTGGTAATACATAGCAAATCTGTGTATATATCATCTACGAATACACAGTATCGAAGATGTTAAAAAGGGATGAGGTGAATCTAAATAATATACATGAAAGAAGTCGTAGCCTAAACCCACAATTTATTTAATTGCACGGTTTGTCCTTTAAATAGATTGATTTTTAGTTTTTGTCTATAAAAATCAAACTTATGTCTAGTCGGGTATACATCCTTAAGGGCGTGGGGCACGACTTGTGAAGTATTGTGATGTGAAAATATAAATTTATGTCTGACAAAAAAAAGTTATTTATTATTAGGAGTAAAAATTTAAGACCAACACGAAATAGAGAGAAAAGTGGAAATGACCCGATTCATTTGTCCCTTGGACTACATTATCATTGAGCCCAAAAACAAACTTATCATGTGAACTTGCATTATAAAAAGACTTCACTTCGTATTTCATTTCGACTTAAAATTTATCTAAGGTACCACATACATTTATTTTTCCGAACCTATCAATTCTTCTTTTTAACCTGTCCTCATCGATCCATCCTCTATCATAGACGTTACATAGCCAATCTCGACTTGTTTAAAATTAAGATATAACAATCACTCTAGTGGGTACCATACCAATTAAAATATGGGGTTCATAAAAAAAAATAAAAAATCAATTTTCATGTACTTTTCTTCTTATCAATAACAGACTGTCTGATGTATATAATTACAAGTTGTAATTTAATGAAGAAAAAGCCCCATTTTTATACATGGTCCACCCACCCCACCCCACCCCCCTTTGTCTCTAGGAGTTTTTTTTTAAAAAATCCGTTCTTCGACGTTTTATATTTTTTATTAAAGTATAATTGAATTTAGATTTACATCGAAATTCTTAAAGGGTAAAATACTTTCTGATAACGATAACTTCGTATTTATGAGATATAAATCTCAAAACCTCTTAATTAAGAATGAAGAAGTACTTATCACTCGACTACGACTTTTTGTTGGTTGTCTTTAGGAGTTGTGTACTAATTTGCCAGTGAAACTATAGTCAGTATTGTTCAGACAAAAACTACAAAAAAAAACTTGTGATCCTTCATTATTATTGCTGCTGGCTACAGTACCACTTTTTTTTTTTTCATATTAAATTTTGGTGTATCTTTGTGTATCTACACATAATTTAATATTGTCATGATATTTCCAAAATAAATTTTAAAGTTTATGAATTTTCAGAAATCGAGGGAAATTGAACCATCGTCAAAGAGGACAATAAAGTTTAAGTGAGTATTATCGTTGCACCAAAAGCCTACGAAGTCATTTTATTCTCCAAACATACTTCTTACTATAACTGCGAGTGATGACAGAGTCAGAATTTTCGTTCGGATGAATTAAAATATAGAGAAGTAAAACACATTAACTAAAAAAGTTACGAGAATTAAATATCTAATATATAATGTATATATGTTAAATAGTTTTGACTTTATATATACAATTTAATTTTTTCGATAAAAATATTTTTAAAAAAAACTTTACGTCCCTAGTTTCGGAAATACGAATCAATGAATCAAATTTCCCTTTCCCCACCAAGGGGCGGACTATAGTTTCACTTATATATTCAATGTAATCTAATAATTTTGTGTTCGATCATATATTTGCATTATAGATTTTAAATTTTATAATATTTATTCAAAATCGAATAATCTATTTTTTTTTATAGAAATTAAAATATATTATCATAAAATCCTGACTCCACCTCACGTGATTCTAACATGAAGGAAATCATTATCAATTGATTCTAAAAGCCCTACTTGTCTTCTTAAAGCTAATAGCACTCACAACTTTTAAATCAATTGGAAAATCCAAAAGCACAAACTAAACAACAATTTTGCATTCAAATTTTATACTATTGGTATAAGATGCCTTCTTTTCTTCTTTTTTTTTTTATCTACACATCCACTTTGATAAATTCAAGAAAAAGGGAGTATTCTCCAAAAAGTAGTTTTAAATTTTTAAAATTAATTAAATGAGGAAGCGGTTTATAATTCTGAAAAATTATCTATAGTTTTTAGTAAAGATTAAAAAAGGAAAACTAAATATGCTAAGTCAGATATTAAAATTTATCAATAACCGAAAGATCAAAAACTCTATGAACTTCTTAAATTATACTATATATATAAAAAAAAGTTACATTCATTCTAACTAGGTCAATCAAAAGAATAAGTCTTCTCCCTTTCTTCCATTTTTTTTTCTTTTTCTTTCCTGATAGATTTAATATAAACTCATACAAATCTATAAATTAAAATAAGAAATCTAAACCAAAAAAAAAAAGGTTTAAAGGGGTAAAAAAAAGAAATTATCTAATAATTAAATATATAATAAAAGAGAAGAAATTAATCACCTTTCAATTATTTGCTCTTATACTATTCAGAATTGTTGTTCGATGAATAAAATTTCTTTCTTCATCCATAACTATAACGAAACTCCAGGTTCAAATTCAAGTCTTTGTAAAAAGCGTTCCTCAGATATTAGGAACGCAAAATTGGTATATCGAACACCAGATAAACGAAAAAAATCGAGAAGAAATCATGTGGTCTTACTTGCATAGATCATGAATGAGAACTCAACTTTATCTTGATTCTTGTGCATCAACTTGTCTCTATCTTCTAACCACAATCTACTATCCAATCCACTTCTTGTCCTAAACATAAAAACAGCACAACCAGAGTTTGTTGAATCAAAGAACCAATCATGAACATCCCACATAACATCCACAAACAAACCATCCAAAAAAATACTTTGATTTCCCCTAAAATTCCATTGTAATCTCTTCACTCTAATCACCATCTTTTTATCAATACAAATTGACAAAACAGGATAATTATGTTGTTCTTGTTGATAATGAATGTTTTTTCCTTCATTTTCACCCTTACAACTTATCAAAATATCATGTTTTGATCCATTCTCACAAAATTGTGCCCTTGTTGAGTAAATTGTGTGGCCTACAAAATGTTCTTGTCTTGACACTAAACTAAATTTTGCAATTGAAGTACAACAATTCTTGAATATCTTTTCTTCAATATCATGACCAAGGCTTAGTACAATTTGAGAATCAAATGTAACAACAACACAGTACTTATCAATTGGTTCTACACCAAACATGTTGTTGTTGTTGCTGTTGTACCTAGCATCACATAAATCCCAGAAAACTTCAATTTTTTTACGATCATCATCATCATCAGAATCAAACTCGATTGATTTCTTCCCCTTTTTCTTCTTCGAAATCGCGCTAATTTTGAAGGAATTTGAAGGATTATCACCAAATTGTATGTACAAAGTTTGTGACACATTTGTTTTGGACCATGAAACTATGATCAACAAATGTTTTTTATTGGATAAAATAACATTGTACAAACATGTAACATTGTTTTGTGTTGAAAGGGTAGTTGATGAATTTTGAGGAAAACAAGAAGTTTTTGAATAATAATTAGAACAAGAAGTAGTTTGTATTGCATTTTCACTAAAACAAGAAGCAAAATCTCTCATTTTTTTTTTATAAAATTGGGAACTAAGAGGAAAATGAAGAGAAGTGTTTTTATTTTTATTTTTTTGACCTTATTATAAATAGGAAGTTTCAGAGGAAAATGAAGTATAAATTCACTTTTCTCTGACAAGCACATGAAAAGTATTAAATACAATTTGTTTTCTTGTTTTTTTGTTTTATTATTTTTGTTTTTTTAGTTCTTTCTCTTTGTTGTACACTAAATTTCGAAAGTTAATGAGATGAGAAGAATGTCAAAGAAATTTATATTTCTTTAATTTAAGGCATATTATTTTTTATTTCTTGATTATTGATAAATTTTAATTTTAATCGATATGATATCAGACTCAATATCTCTATTTTTTTCTTAGTCCTTTGTGTAAAATATTTTGTTATATTTAAATTATTTTTAAAAATATAAATAATTACGGTAAATCGATAACGTAATCAATATCTCGCAAGTAGTTTTGAAAATATTGTGTACACTAACTTAACTTTTATTTTTCGCAAGTAGTTTTGAAAATATTGTGTACACAACTTAACTTTTATTTTTTAAAGATAGGAGAGTTTATTTCTGATATATTTTCAATTTAAGTAAAGAATAATTGAAAAAAAGACGCATCATATGATAATTGAAGCAGAAAAAATAACAAGAAATTCAAATAAAAAAATGTAAGTAATTTATATATAGCCAAGTGTGTTTAATTGGATATTATAATAACTAATTATAAAATTAAAAAATTTATAGATAATTGAGGGATGAAAAATGTTGTTAGCCCTTTAATTTATTATTTGTCTGCCAGTTCATCTGAGATACTACTATCAATTAAAAAAATGAATTTTAAAAAATTGTGGTTTTTTTTTATTATAGTATATGGAATTTAATAACTATATACTATATTTAAGTACATTGCTAATGAAAGTTTGACCAAGTAGAATTATTTATATATAAATTTGGTATAAATTGCATATAAGTTTCTATTTTATTCAGTTTCTTGTAACCTTAGAATTGATGATTGATAAGACAATTAATTAAGATATAATAATTCATATTCATTGAATTCTAAGTTTCTAAGAATATATAGAATAGAATTTAAATTTAGCTTCTATTTTTTTTAATATTGTAAATATAAAAAGTATTAGATAATCCCATATTCTATTAAGTAAAAGGAAATTGTGATTCAAAACTCATTTACTTAATTGAAATTTATTTCTACGTAATATTTAGCTATAAAATATTTTATAATAATGACTTATAATTACCTTACACTTAACTTTTTTTAAAAAAAAAATAGATCATGTAGGATTTGTTTTATTTTATCTCTCAAGAGTTGTTAGTTAGATAGAGACGTAGAGTTAAAAAAAACACTATTGAATAGGGTGAATTAAAATGTTAAAACGAGTTATATTGATATTATTTCTTATTCATTATTTGATTTAATGTATTCAGCAACAATTTATTTTTAATTATATTTATTCATATAATAGTAATTCTGATATTACTAATATTATAATTTGTTAATGTCATAAGCTCAGAATCCTATCAAATAATTAAATAGTAACATAATTAATACATGTATTATTTTTTTAATACGTCTTACGAAACGACCCCTCGATAAAAAAAAAGTTGAATGGGTGGACTAAAAAAGAATTAAAAGGATATAGTGGAAATGGTCCTACAAAATTAAAACCAAACTACTATCGACCCACCAACTTCTATCCCTAAAATAGTTACTACTAAAAATAATTAATAATAACACTTTTGGTCCCTTTTAAATATTTTCTAAAAAAATTCTACATTTGCAATTAATATTATTTTTAGTATCACTATTAATATGTTAAAATTAATATACTGAGAATTTAATTGCAAATAGCCAATAAGCTTCTTTTTTCTATTTTTTTTTTTTATGTTGGTATGGATAAATTTATTTTATTGTAGGTAGATGAAAGACACATTAAATTCTTTTGTAACCCCCATGAATCTATTAAATTTTAGATGAATAAAGTCCTTTCATATCACTCTAGTCTCCAACCCCACCCCCCCCACCCCTCCAAAAAAAAAACAAAAAAAAATAACTCCTAAGATTTTATAATATTAATAAAATAATATCTGATTTATATCATTACTGTTATTAAAATGGATCGACTTTGCCCTAATAGGCTAACGATAACAACAAAAATATTGAAACATTGTTTAGGGTCAAATTCGACCTTTCACCAAAATAATATAATTGAAAGTGCGCAAAAAAATATTAAAATGTTAATTTTGCACAATAAAAGTAATAATAATTTTTTTTTCAAAAAAAAAGAAGGTTAGAACATAAAGGAATTTAGAAACAATTAAGTTTTATTTAAAAAACTGTTAAAAAATTATCCATTAGAAAAGAGAAAAAGAAAGATAAAGGGAAAGTGAAGATTTAATTTAAATTTTTAATAGAGGGATTTAATAAGGTTAAAAAAAAAAAAGCTGCATAGTTTAAGAAAGAAGCTAAATTTGTAATGATAAAAGTGTATAAAAGTGGGGGGAAAAAATAATCTAAAGATAAAGGAAAAGAAAAGGCATTAGTCATATTTCAAAAATAAAATAAAATTGTAAGTGTAATGATTAATCTTTTAAACCTATTATTAGATTCTAATCATAATTACTTTTCATGTTTTTCTTAACACGAGATGCATTCATCAAGGTACATGAAAAAAAATAGACATTTTGCGAAATTCACGTGATACGTGTATGATTATGTGCTCTAAATGTGTCCGTCTAATATACGAATTTCAAGATTTATCCAGAACTATTGTTGTATGACTCAAACCTTATGTCTTGCACCTATTACGTATCGTTTTAGAAATCACCGCATGCTCTTCCCCTTTCTCGAAACTATCTTCTTCTATCTTACCTCTCCTCTCATCGCATTTTAAGTCTTTTATTGACTTTCAAATATATAAACTTTATTATAAAACAAAGATATTTTATAGTCCTAAAAAAAGGCATTTTCAAATAAACATGCGCAATTAAAATTACACTATATAGATATTAATTAATCGATCGTCAATAAAAGAAGGACAACATAAGCATTAAATATCATATTAATCGAACTTTAAAATAAATATCGACAAAAAAAAACACAAAAAGGTTAAAAGAGCAATTAGAGCTAAAGAATAATGGACCCCAAAATTGTAATTTAAGAGCTATTGCCCTACCACCATAAACAACAAAAATATAATGCACTAGCAAAAAAAAAATAGTACTAAAAAATAATGTACTCAAAAATTGGTTTGAAATAGGAATAAAGAGAATCAAATCTATTCAATTAATTATTTTGTTGTTGATTTACTAGACATAACATTGGGTCCAAGAATTTTTTTTTTTTTTTTGCCAATTGGTGCCTAGTGTCTATTATAAATTTGATTAATCTGAAATTACGTCGAAAAATTTCACTTAAAAATAAAATGTTTTAAGATGAATTCATATGAAGGACTTGAATTCGAAATTTTGTGTTTAAGGCTGAGGAGCATACCAACTATAGCCAATGTGACCTCTTAGACCATGACTTTTAGTTGGATAGATGGAATCCTATGTCGATATTCGATTTTTGATTTGATTATACTTAAAGCTTTTTTGAAAATCTCGTGTTGAGAAATAAAATACTTTTAATTTAAAATTAGTGATGTTATATTCATCGCTATTTAAATTTAGATATTGTTATGTATATCGAACATTTATAGAACTTTTATAATATTAGTATATTTTAATGTTATAATAATAATCATAGTTGTTTTTGGGTAAAGAATTAGGATTAATTATTATGATCAATTGCTTGTTAATTATAATAAGTCATCTTAAAAAAAAAATCCTCCCATTAATGTCAATGTTCAAATTCAAAGTCTTTATAAATAAAAAATTTATAACCATAGAATAACAAATGGAAGACACTAATAAGTAATGTAAATAAATAAATAAATACCTAATCAAAACTTAAGCCATCACAACATGAAAGAGTGTGCTGAATGTACTAGAACTTTGCTACAAATAATTTACTTTAAAGATTGGAAAGATCTAGAAGTTTTTTTATAAGAAATAAAATCAATTATGATAGTCTTTGGTAAAGAGGAGACTGGTGATCTGTTTCGAAAAATATTTTTCAATTTTTTCATAATCGAAAAAGTTGAAACTAAAAAAAATAAATTTCTCAGAAACAAAGAAAATGAATTCATCATGAAAGATGACTCTATATTCTTCAAAACCTATGATATGGAATTATATGGAAATATTATATCATGATTTGAGATATTTTAATATAAAATTAATTCACAAGTTTATATTTTATTAAAACAACCCCACAGTTATATTTACTGACCATTTATTTCGCATGTAAATAAAATTTATAATTATAACATTATTTTTTAAATCTATTATTCTCACCGACATAAAACTTATTATCACCGATCGCTTTAATTCACATTCACGATTGTTAAATAATAAAACTTTTAAGAGCCCATGAAAGATGTTTCATTTTTACTCAAATATATTGATAAGAAACGAAAGTTAGGTTGAAAGTTAGATTGAAATAATTATTTAAGTGGAGAATAAATAGCTTAGTAATAATTTATTATGCGATTTCATAATCTTTTATTTATTTGATAAGATTAAATAAACAATTGGTGCTATTTTAATAGTTTCAGACCTATTATGTTTATGAAAAAATATACAATATCAAAATTTTATATCGCATATCCAAATAAAACTTTAATTTCATCTCATAAATTAATATTATAATATTATACCATGATTTTATATTATTATACTATATTACTGCCATCTCTCATTTCTCATCCCACATATAACATGATAAAAATTATATATGAGAAAAATAGTAGACATTCAATAAAATAATTAAGATGTGCACATATAAACTTAATATCACTATAGTAAAAAAATAAAAAAATAAAAACAACTTGTCAAAGTTGATAAATGCTTTTTATTTTTTTTAAAAAAAAGATAAACTAACTTCCAAAATACTTCAAACACAACTGTTGTACTTTTTTCCTTTATTTCCATATATTTCATCTGTCCTCAAATGACATGTGAACTTTTGAAATAATAGTGAGTTTATTATTTTGGCTTTGTTAATTATGAAATAGACGAATTAAAATTTTAATATTTTAATTTTTTTAAGTAATTAATTGAGAATATAATAAATTTAAAAAATTGTCATTTCTTGATTTGTCGAAATGCACAAATAAAATGGGACAAACAGAATAAAGAAAATTAGATAAGTAATTAGGAGAAAATAGTTTGAAATATATATGTTATATCAATTCCAAAGTTTGTGCAGAACCTATTATTCATTTATAATATTTAATAGTGTATTTTAAAGATATATAGATATTTACGTTGACATCATAAATATTGCATCATATCTTTAAAACAACACTATTAAGTTGTCAGTAAATAATAAATTCTACCTAAAATTTGAGATTTTTACAATAATTTCAATTAAAATTTAAATATATTTTGAATTTTTTTCTTGACTAGGAATAGTTAGAAAAAGGATTTAAATGAAATTTCTTCGCTTTTAACCTTGTGGAATATCAAAATATTCGTTTCCAAAACCCAAGAAAAAACAAATCATCTTTAATTCACAACAACCAAAAATTCGAAAAGACTAAAACCAAAAAAAGTGTATTCTACGAACCATGCACCTTCCTAAAGTATGTCGAAAGATTGGTGCGAAATTATGATTTAAAGTTTAATCTCTTCGTAATAATTTAAGTTTGAGGTGTTTTACGCTTTTTAAGAAAAGTAGATTATTATATATCAAATATAATTTTTTATTTTTATTTTTATTAATTTTTGACAAAAATAACTAAACATTAATTGTAATAATTAATTTCAATACTAACTTAACAGGTAAAATTGGAAGAAGATTTTAAACGTAATTTTGAAAATTGAAAATTTAAGTTAATTTGAAAAAAAAAAGGCTCAAAGGTTAAGTTATTATGGAACGAAGGCAGTATGAATTAAGAATTTTAATTCTTTTGAATATAATTATTAGTAAATTTAATAAATATTTTAAGATAGATAGCATATTCAATAAAGGGAGCCCAAACAAAACATATGGTATGATATTAATCCTTGTACAGTTGTATTAGTATGGATATAAAGATTAACACAATGAGAAATCACGGGCAAAATTACCATTTGTCCCTTATAAGTTTATAATTACAAAAAATTTTCAAATGATACAATAATATAAGTGCTGATACATTAATTTGATATGCGAGTTACATTAATCGTTAAGTAAAATAAATTACATTTTATACATGATACACTAATCCGATCTACATTTTATACATGATATATTAATTTGATGCGCGAGATATATTAATCTAATGCACCAGATACATTATTTGATGCGCGAGATACATTAATTTAATGCGCTGATACATTAATAAAATGAGGGACTTTGGGAATTTGTAAAACTAATAGAGGATAATGGTAATAAGAGAACTTAAAGGTGAGATTTTATCATTTATCCTAAATTAAATTATATTAATTGATTTGTCCTTTTTTTTCTATGTGAATCCAATATTGTATTAATATTGGTATGATTACAAAAGAAATAATATACTATTTGGGTTTTTTGTAATTGGGCTTTTTATTTACTTTGAGATGGCCACATATGTAACGGCCCGTTATTAAAAGTGGCTAGAAATGAAGTGGGCTTACACCTTTTGGTGGATAAAAATCGCAAATATTAACCAATTTTCAATTATTTTAATAGGAAAATATTATTATCGTGAAGTTTTACAAATTAAAATTAAAATTTCGTGATATTTACTAAAAAAATAAAAATAAAGATGATGAGTTGACCTATTTACCTAAAGTTTATTTAACCACCAAAATTACTATTAAACAAAAATAGGATATTCATTTTCTTAAATGATCTTGAAAGACATTTTCCTTGTTATTTAAAATCTTGACATTGTTATTTTGTTATTTTAAATCTCGACATTGTTATTTCATATTATATAAAAATAATACCACCGTGTGACATAAATAATATTATGGTTGCATATAACGAAATTACAATTTAATCAAATTCGAAATGAAATATTCTAGTAACTTTAAAATGAGAGATTTTAAAGTTAGCTCAAAGAGAGAACAATCGATCAAACCATACTATAAGTCTAAGGTTTTGATTTCATCATTGTGGGATGTGCAACTCATCCATCATTCCCTCCTCCCGTCCAAATCCAGATATTCTATTCAGTCTAGTGTACGTATGTTTATGGACCAGAGTTATTTTCATTCTTGTAATTGTTCGAGCCACTAAGGAGGCCATATTAGAATTACTACTTCTCGAGAACCATAAGGGCTCAGATTGAATCACATCTAACTCTAATACCTTATCAAAATTGATCTCGAGTCTAACTCACCTCAAAAATTTGATCAAAGGAAAAAGGATTGTTCAAGCAATAAAAAAACACCATGGTTCTCGTCCTTCACCAATATTGAGTTCATTCCATTCATCATATCGCACATTGAACTAAAGTGTTCAAATGAAAATTACCGATAAGTTTAAAAAAACGTCAATATAATGATAAAAGGGTATTATGGTCATTATACTTGAGGATAGGAAAAATTATATAGAGATATAAGTTATCCTTTGTCTCTCTCAAATGGCTTCAGCCATGGATATATCAACAATGGCGCAAGCCATGCAGCTCCATGCCCGACTACTCAAATCGGGTCAAGAAGACCCAACCCATTTCCAAAATCTCAGCAAACTCTTCACTTTCTCCGCTCTTTCGCCGTCCGGTGACCTCACCTACGCCCGCCATATCTTAACCAATCTCCGAACCCCAAATTCATACTACTACAACACCATGATTCGTGCATATTCGGATTCTATTGACCCGACCCGATCTATCACCCTCTTCCTCTCAATGCATTGCAGAGAAGAACAACCCGGGGTTGTCGTACCCGGACCCGATAAGTTCACTTACCCGTTTGTACTTAAAGCTTGTTCGAAGTTACGGAATACCCAGATGGGGAAACAGATTCATGGGTTGATTTTCAAGTCGGGTTTGATATCGGACCGTTATGTGAACAATGCCCTTATCCATATGTATGCAGGTTGTGGTGATTCAGGTCTTGCTTTGAAGGTGTTTGATGAAATGTCTGAAAGAGATGTTGTTTCTTGGACTTCAATGATTGATGGTTTTGTTGATAATAATAGACCTATTGAAGCTATTAAGTTGTTTGAATTGATGATGGAGAGTGGCGTTGATCCGAACGAAGCTACTCTCGTTTCGGTTTTGAGAGCTTGTGCTGATACTGGAGCTTTAAGTATTGGGAAGAAAGTTCATAGCTTTGTGAAGGAGAAGGATCTTGGTATGAAGGCTAATGTTGGTACCGCGCTTATTGATATGTACGCGAAATGTGGGTGCATAGATGATGCACGACGAGTGTTTGATGAGACGATGGATAAGGATGTTTATGCTTGGACAGCAATGATATCTGGTCTTGCTAGTCATGGGCTATCGGAAGAGGCTATGGAACATTTTGAGTTGATGAAGAGTTGTAGTGTAAAACCGGATGAAAGAACGATGACTGCTGTTTTATCAGCTTGTAGGAATGCTGGTTGGATTGGTAAAGGATTGTATCATATAAGGAGTATGAAGAAGTATAAGTTAAGACCAACGATTCAGCATTATGGATGCATAGTAGATACGTTTGTACGTGCTGGACAGTTAGACGAGGCAGAGCAGTTTATCAGGAAGATGATGCCAATTGATCCGGATGTTGTGCTATGGAGGACGTTGTTATGGGGTTGTAAGGTTCACGGAGATGTTGAAAGGAGTAAACGCTTACTAAAGGACGTTGAGCTTTTGAAAATGGACTCTCGTGATTGTGGGAGTTATGTACTTCTTGGGAACGTCTATGCAGCCACAGGGAATTGGAAGGAGAAGGCGAAGATGAGAGAGTTGATGAATCAAAGAGGGTTAGTGAAGTCACCGGGGTGTAGCAGGATTGAGACTGATGGCAACGTCCATGAATTTACAGCTGGAGACTCCAGACATGTTGAAGCAGAACATGTTTACGCAAAATTAGATGAAATGGAACAAAACGTTAGAAGAGAAGGCTATGACCCTAAAGTTTCAGAAGTCTTACTTGAAATAGATGATGATGAGAAAGCATCTCAGCTTCTCCATCACAGTGAGAAACTCGCGGTGTCCTTTGGACTCATCAGAACTGACCCGGGAACTGTTATTAGGATAGTGAAGAACTTGAGGTCTTGTGAGGACTGTCATTCTTTCATGAAACTAATCTCAAAGTTATACCACAGAGAGATTATCATAAGGGATCGTATACGTTACCATCATTTCAAGGATGGTGAATGTTCTTGTGGAGATAGATGGTGATTGTACGAGTAGTTGTCGTTGAGAAAATGTACCAATAGTTTGTTTATTGCTCAATTTTGAAGGACTAGAGATCTTGATCTTTCTGCAATTGTTGTTTCACAAAAAACACTCTTTACTTCTTATAGACAAACCTGTTAATAGTGTCATTACAAAGCAGCAACATACCTAGCAACCTAAACACCAAATTTACAATATTAAAAACAAACCCTATACAAAACTTCCCTTTTTTTGCACGACCAAAGATTCGAGGTAGCACAGTTTTATGCCAAGCCAGGCTCAGCATTCAAACAACATGAGTCACAAAGATATCTTCCTGGCTTAGTTTAGGATGATGCTCTAGAGCAAAAACATATGCAATGTAAACCTACAAGTGGGGTTTGGAGAAGGTAGGATGTACGCGGACCTTACGTTTTACCTTTGTGGGCTAGAGAGGCTGTTTCTAATAGAGTTTCGAAATCTTCAAATCAAGCTGCAAGTACTATAATAACAATAAGGAGCACAATTCCAAAAATCACCAGGAGTAAGCAGGTCTGCAGAAATCGAAGTATAATATGTCAAAAATCTACAGACAATAAATTATTCAGTTCGAGGAAAATAACGTGGAACGAGATTTTCTCTCTCCGATTATCTCCTACAATAAGATAAGAGGTAAGAAGCAAGGAAGCATGCACCTATAAGACATGGAAAGGTATCCAGAAAGCACAGTAACAGCTATGATGTGCACAAAGTGAGAAGGGAACAGAATCACGAGTTCAAATTCGCAGATACCAGGTAGCAGATGAGGATGATGTAAAATTGGAGTGTAATTGCATTTTTGAATATTAAAGAACTTCACAAAACCACTTGATATATTCTCAAACTTTGAAACACATAACCTAACCACTAATTCTTTCCACATATTTCGTCCCTTTTCTCATTTTCTGATACATCAACAAATAAACTCGAGCAATTTCATGACTTGACTTGTTAAGATGAAATTTCAAAGTCAATCACTAGCCGTTCGCGAGGACTCTTCACTTTTGATGCCACGCCGTGTCGGATTCTTCCAAAAATACAGTACTTTTGGAGAATCCAACACGTGCACGTTGACATTTTTGAAGAGTCGAGGTAACATAGAGTACTACATGCTTAAGCACACCAAACCCGCACTTTTGTCTTTATTATGAAGAAGTGTGAAATATGTCAGATTTACCAGAGATGAATTTGATCTTTGGGTCTTTGCAGCTTTAGCAAGTTGTGTTCTCCCTTGTGCAGTTGCAGCATGAGAGTTCTCAATGTTGGAACCAATATCATCTAAAAAGAAACTGCAAACATCAATATATGTATTCCTATGTACCGAAATGCTAAAATGAAAGAGAGTGATTATACCAATCATGGTTCCTTGCTCGTGAACAAGCACGGCAAGATCCTTGAAAATATCATTCACTTCACCTATCTGTTGTTGTACTTCTTGTATTCCCTGGTCTCTTTCCTCTATAATAGCTTCATTAAATGAAATCTCATTGTCCAAAAGAACAACCTCTTGCCTGCAGCAGAGGGATGTGGAAGATAAAACAGAAACTAAATATCACGAAGCCAGAATTTGTAATAAAAGAAGATATGTTAAAGGGGGTAAAATCGTTGATCTTATATGACACTTGCATCACAATATACTTTCATTTAATGTGCCTGAGATCTAAAATTTGTAACTTCAGCATGTTGTCATTGCAAGCAAATTACACTGGCTGTCAGTTCTCATTTTAAGGGTGAATTACAGTTATCATCATCTGACTTCCCATCGTTGATGTTTGTGACAAATTAAAGAATACCTAAGGAAAAAAAAAAGGAATAACATACCATGTCTTCTCATAAAAGTATTAGGAGCCCCATTCACATTAACATCAACTTTGCCTTAAGTGTATTTTCGAAAAACTTAAGTTTGTTTCAGAAAAATCTCAGTTAGATTCAATCATATTTGACACCTCTTCCGAACAATTTGTCTTTGCAGAAAATTTACAATATTTTACGTCGTGTTGCATAAATGTAAATCACCAAAGTTCCAACACCTAATCGCAAAGCTTGAAATGTCATCTGATTTCTCTACACACCAAAGAATCCTCCATCTAATTTACAATAGACCAAAAAGTCACCTTGAATCGAAATTTAAAGACCAATTTCATTTCCTTGTGCATCAAGAAATTGACAACAATCTTGCTGGTAAATTTTAGTATTTAATTGAACCATCGGCACAACAAAATTATGAGAGAAAGCATCAAAGTGTACTAATTGTAGGCTATTTTACCTTCTAGATTCCACAAGTAGAGCTCGCTGTTCTTGACTTTTATCTGAAGAGACATCTATCTCACTGTTTGTGTAACTGTTCACCAAAAGAGGATGAAGTTTTATTTGAGAATATCAAACGGCAAGTTCAATTATTGAGATACAAGTTGCTTTTAATGTACTTCTTCATATTTCTAACTAGGTTACTATAAGTAAATTCCAGTAAAGTATAACCCATCACTTACCTAGAAGGAAGAACTGCTTGGGGAACAAAAGGTGAATATGACGTTTCCCTCTCAGCAGCAAGCCTCTGAGCTTTTTGAAACTCCTTCAATACAGCTTGAAAATCTTTAGCAAGCTTCGCATCTGTAATTTTCTTGCTAGCCTGAGAACAAAAGAATGAATTCACATTATAAGTAAAAAAGGGAGGTGTAAGAAGAGCAAGAAATAGAAACAAGGCTGGCAAATGTTTAAAATATAAAAAATTGTAATGAGAGAAGATGAATATATGTTTTGCACATACATATCAAAGTGCAGAACCCCCAAGACAAAGACAGAGAAACAGAGGAGAGCACTTTCTGAAACTTACACTGACTTCAATTCGATGATCTGTTTCGCTGGCTTGCTTAAGTTTAGCAGAAGTATCTTTCACTAATTGCCCAATATGTAGTCTTGTCTTGTGCCTGCAGTTGAGAAAATCAGCACAAGTACCAAACAATTTTGAAATTATTTTAATCTAATTATACCCATTATGGAACTACAAGTAGTTTGTCACCTTTCAGCTCATCAACACACTATAATTGTTGCTGCGGCATTAAGTTGGGTATGGGATTACAAAAGTTGGACTGCAAAGCTGGAATTAAATATCTGCTTAAGCAATGATTCAACATGCAATCTCAAATCCCAAAGATCAATACATTGCCTTAACCCACCCTACAAACTGCTTCTTTTTCCTTGTTACCAACCCATAACTTAGTCCTCTATTCACACTGGGAAAAGGGCAAGACATTCACCCTGTTCAAGATGAAGGCATTTCACAGCCAACCCTTGCAGTGCTATCCCACTTTTTCAAAAATTATTTTGGTGTCACAGGGCTATGGCACCTATTCACCAAATTACCTAAATGATATTCTGAAAAGGAACTGCTAGGACAAAAATCATCACCATAAACATGTAAACATGAAACGATTATTCATATCACCTAATAGAAGCACTGTGTTAGACAGATCTGGACTATGTTTCTTACCATTTTTGGTGTTTTCTGGATCATGCCATGATGCATAAAACTTGCCCTGTGCAGATGGGATGAACAGTCAAATATCAGAGGAGAACAGACATTATTGGATTGCTATCACCTGGCCCCTGCTTGCGTTCTATGCTTTACTTACCCATACCTTTAGCCGATTTAGCTCTTAATACAGGGTCATTCAAGTCAGCTTTTTTTGTTATTGGGATGACAGAGAGGAAGAATAGATGTTTTAATGACAAGAGAGACGGCATAGAACAAGTTAGGTGTTTGGAAAATGTGTGTCTATGGTGTAGGAAGGCTCATATATCTGACTTACTACTAGATCTCTCATCTCTTTTTTTAAATAACCATGGTGTCCAAGCCAGCTAGAGCGCACCTAAACTTATTTCACGGCGTACCTTTTACCTCCTACCACCAGGTACTGGGTAACTCAATCTACCAAGGCTAGGACAAAGGAGAAGAAATCGTGGGTAACTCAATCTACCAAGGCTAGGACAAAGGAGAAGAAATCGCCTAGTGTTTTTGCTTCCGTTGGGATTTGAACCTGAGACCTCATGATTCTCAACCCACTTCATTGACTCACTATTAGATCTCTTGTACTCCTTCAGTATTTAGCAGGATGTTCCTCTTTCTGATGTACTTATTTTGGTATCTTCTAGGTACCTTATCATCAGAAATAATAATAATAATAGCTTTTTCTAGTGCTATATATATATATATATATATATATATATATACACACACACATGAATTCACTATGGTAAAGGATTTTGAAGAGACAACAGTTAACTAATATTGTCATTATGCTGCTTATGATTAATTACTCAACTTGCACGCTTTACGTCAGTGAAGCACATGTACCACTTTTAGTAAACATGAAACCTTCTTGTTTTTTGTGTTTCACGCTCATATGCAAGCGGACTTCCATAAGGCATATGCATTGCAAATCAAAACTTCTTTTCATACTATCTCCTTAGAGCAGAAAACATGCTTTACCATCTATCACTAAACACATATCCTATACCTGCAAATTGTTTCTGATAAAAAAAAGGACAAAGTAGATGGTCCATTTCTTCTACCTACAATAAGTTCATCACCCCACGTATAGGTTTGTTCTTTTCTCTTCTCCTTCCAAATGTCTCCCTCCAGAGTCCAGACTGTCTATTTTTCCAAGTATACAAGATATCACACTCGGTAAATTTTCCAACATAAATAAGAGGCTGCCATTTCGCATGCATGAAAAGCTCTTTGTTCACATATACAACAACATACCAAGTGTAATCACACAAGTGGAGTCTGGTATAAGCTTTATGATGTACGCATACCTTATCTCCTACTACATTGCTAATGATTCTTAAAAGGCTATAAATCCAGAAAAAAAATCAACTCAATTATACCTCAACTATCAAATCCTATCAAAATCTATGCAAGGACAATAACCAAAAAAAAAACTCATTTTTACTAATCAAATATCAGATAGAAAAACTCACAACTTGTCACGTAGCTCCGGGGTATCCTTAGGGGTACCTAGGGTATTAACCAGTCTCTGAAAAGTGGAAACGGCGGTGTTGATCTGGAAAATTCCAGAGGCCAAAGCTTGAGTGGCGTCTTGCTTCCCGTTGACATTGCTCCGACGAGGACCCGATGATCGACCGGAATCTAGATCTTGAAAGCTCATTTCTTCGAATTTTGATCAAAATTCAGAAATCCAAAACCTAAATTCGGCGAAAATGGAACAAGAAATTGGAGAAGAGAGATTGGATTCGTGCAACACGTTTAAATGCTTCTTCTTTTTTTTTCCTATTGGGTGTTTCGCTACAGTTCTATTAAATCTGAATTTACGAATAGCTTATAATTTTGTTATACAAAAAAGTGCTCTTTATCATATTTAAACTCAAAATCGTGTTTATATAAATTGTATTGTTCTCTAACTTTACATAATATCACGCATTCAGAACAATAAATTTACAAGAAAAGTTGAATATAATAAATAAAGATAAAATAAGAAAAAATAACTAAAATAACGATACGATCACACGCTAAATCGATCCTTATATAAAATAAAATTTTTCATCGTTACTTAATAATACAATACGGTATAACTCAAGTAACGATAAAAAGATTTGTTTAAACTAATCATATAGTACGATACAAAAGGTAACAAGCAACTAAACAAGATATGAGAGAGGAACAGTTTCATCTACGGGTGATGGAGTGTTAACTATATACACGAATAATAATTATTAAACTATTTTAGTGAAATTTTGTACACTATTTCTTGGAAGAGAACTAAAACAAGAAAAATTAGTTCAAACTAAAATTTTTTTTTATGGAAAATAAATGTATGTTTTACTCAGAAGTGTAAGAATGATATTATCAAAAAGAGATTTTCTACTAAAGGCTGAATTGATAAATCATTGACGCTTGAAGTTGTCTCATCGTAAATATGGTAAATAGAGACAATCCACAAACTATACTAGCATTATTAAACTAATTGAATTTGAATACATTTTCGATTTTGTAATATGAGCGAAATACACTCCTAAATTCACATCAAGTTTAGGAGAGTTTTCAATATTTCTTTTGATGTTTTCTTAAGAGTTTCATGCTAGTATAAGAATTTGAAATCACTTGTTACGTCATGTATCGGATTCGAGATGTATCTAGTATCGAATGTGATTGTTAATATCAACACTATGATGCGATATGCTCAATCATTCAAGAAGGCAATCATATTAGCATTATCGATCTAATTCAATTTAAATACACCTCCGATCTTGCAATATGAGTGACAAACATTTCTAAGTTCTCGTTAAGTTTAGAGGCATTTTCAATATTTTCTCTTTATTTTATTAAGAATCTCGTGCTCCAAGAAAAGTTTGAGACTACTTACTTATATCACGTGGTAGATCGAGATTGCATCTAAATTTAGTTAATCAAATAAAAAAATATTATGATGTTATCGATAGTTCAGAAATAAAACTAGCAATTTATTATTAAATTTTAAAATATTTACAGTACTTTTATATATATATAGAGAGAGAGAGAATTTCAATAATTTTGTGGCATATCTTATAGGGAAACTTACATAAACATACGATAATTAAAAATATTTACCACTTGTAGTAATAATATTTCTTTTTTACTTGATTGTTTTTAATTCATTTATAATACAAGTTTAATTCATATCACAATGATTAATTTTTTATTTACATATAATATAAATTTCAATGATAGATAATTCATTTATCACACATTTTAATACACTTATAATACAATGTGTCAAACTTTTACCAAACAAACATAATATATTTTAAAAAAACAATTATAATTCATATATATTGCACACATAATTCACTTTTAATACATATTACAGATTTAACATAATAATACTATGATGACAATAAATTAAAAATATTACTAAAATTAGTAATTATTTATTAAAATATACCAATTTACGTAATTTTTCCTATCTTATATCTATGTCAAAAAGTTTATCATTTTTAGCTAATCACAAAAATAGTTAATTAAAAGAATAATTTTTATATTTATCAACAACAAGGGAAATGTGAGAATCATTTAAGGATAGTGAGAGTATTTATTGTTTTTCTATTTTTAGTTTGCATTTTTTAAATTTTATTTTGTCCTTTTGTATTGGATTTGGTTTTACTTGTAATATCCGTGCCTTCAATTAATATGATCCACTCTATCATAACATTAAATGTTTGGTCTATTTTTACTTATTCAATATGTTAAAATAATTATTTAATGTTAAAATTAAAAAGATTAATTATTTTATATTTATTTTATTTTTATTTAAATATTAATAAATAACTTTTAATCATAAAAATGATATAATAAAAATATTCAAAGAATTTACTATTTTTGCATAAATATGTCAAGTCAAAATGAATAAATAAAAACATATATAAAAATTCATACCACGTAAAATTTATCTCCTTAGCATATATATTTTTCAGCGTTCGAATATAAAAATTTAATTGACGTAATTGTCAAAATTTTAGACAGTTTGAATCAATAATAACATTATTAATTATATATTTCATGTGATTGCATATATAAAATTAGAGAAAGATATAATGCATACTATCTTGTAAATTTTTTTTTTTTAAAAAAAGATAAAATACACAATATTTGGTAATTTCTATGAAACTATTCTGAAAGATTTTTTATCCAAATAATACATATCAATATAGTGAGACAGGGACATATAGAAATAAAAGTCATTCGATTATCTTTAAAATTCTAATAATTTACGACAGTATACGCCAAATTTGATCAACATAAGTAAGAAGTCTCTTGTTTGCACCATTTCAACCATTTCGTTCTATTAGAAATAATCTTTATATCTTTACAAGGTAAAATTTAAATCACATACAGTAATTTATTTGTATATGCTATTTTTATTTTGCAAAAAAATAAATATAATTAGATGCAATTTAATTTTACGAAACTCTAATTTTATTTATACAATAACCTATTTGATATAATTTCATAGTGTTACCTATTATAAATAATTTTTGTATGTTAATACTAAGGTATCATCATTTCAAAATAAGTTTTCTCATAATTTTATTTCAATCATATATGAGATGACTTCTTTTTAATTATTCTTTATCCCTAGTATTAAATGAGTTTTTGACATATAATATACATAAAAATAAAAGTATTCATTAGTTTTTCATTTAAAATTTGATATCTATATTGATATTCGATTAATCCGATTGCATTGTATAGGGCCCATTCAAAGCAAAACAATCGATAGAAAGATCTTTTATATTTTGAGCTCAAATATAAAATATCTAATTAACAGAAAACTAACTTTATTTACGACACCATATATAAAAAGAAAAAAAGGATAAATATATTTGTAACTATTGTAAATAGTATACCCTCCGTCACATTTTTCGAACGTTGGTACTCCTTTCATTCAGAGAGTAAAGCATGTACGCCCTTCACTCTAACAAAAGACTAAATAGAAACAAGTTAAACAATCTTATTAGTCGATTCGATACTTAATAAATGTCAGACCAATGGATAAAATTCTGACACATATATGTTTGTTAGTGTAAAACGTATATATGTTTTAGTTTTTGAACGACAAAGACATCAATATTACAAAAAATTACATAAAATATTTTCATACTATTTATGATAATTCGGAGATATCCCGATATAAAATAATAAAATAGTGTGTTCTTAAGAAGAACGTTAGAAACAAAAAGGATAAGGGTGACATCATTTTTGGTGGAGAACAGAAGGAACCATACGGCACCGTTTTCATCACTTTGTCTCTCTAAATTCTCTTTCTTAACCATTGTCTTCTTCCGTCACTCTCTCTCTCTCTCTCTTCTTTCTCTCTCTACACAAGCTTAGCTAGCTAGCTCCAGCAGTGTGTACTAGTACAATTCTCACTCTCACATTTCTCTTTTATTATCTCTCACACACCAACACCTTTTACTGTGTGTAATAAAAAGTTCATTGCTTTATGTGAAAGTTTTCATTTTTTCAAATTTTTGTTTTCTGTAGCTGTTTTTGAAAGTTGAAAAACCCTAGCTAAGAAGTTAGATCCACGAATACCCATTTGGGTAAAAGTTAGTTTTATTCGAGCTATGTGTTGAGGGAAAAAAAAATGGCTAGCTCCGACCCGAATAAGCGTCCTCGACCCGGTCCATGGCCACCTGCACCGGAATCTGCAGCAATGCCGCCTACTTCATGGGCAAAGAAAACTGGGTTTCGCCCAAAATTCTCTGGGGAGACGAATGCTAGTGATTCTGGGCAAATTGGGATACAGCAGCAGCAGTCGACCCGGAGGAGAGAGTCCGACCCGAATTTGGATCTTGAAGCGGGTCGGGTTAGGCCTAGACAGGAGAAGGTTAATGGGGAAACTACAGGTGAGAAGGATAAGCCACCTGTGAGGAAAAGGAGAGACTCTGATGGTGGTGGTGGTAGTAGTGGTGGTGGTGGAGGAGTGGCTAAGAGTACTAATGGACAAGCAGTTGGTACTACTGCTACTGCTGAGCCAGCTGCTGTAGCTACGACTGCAGCTGCGGCTCAGCAGCCGTCTCGAAGAGTTTCGAGGAATGAAGAGGTTGTAGATGTGTTGCCACAAGTAGTTGATGATGATGGTTTTATGTCTAGGCATTCACATATGAAATATGAGCTTAGAGATACTCCTGGTCTTGGTGAGATGATTTTTGAATGTGCTGTTGTTACTGTTCTTTCCCATGTTTGTTGTGTAATGCTCTACATTTCGCGTTGTTTTCGTTGTTGTTATTGCTCGCATATATGTATCACCTTTTTTCAAACAGTTTGGCATGCTTTGTTTAATCCGAGAGTCGATCACATTATACCCTCTAAATACCTTACTTGTGGGATTACACTACGTATGTGTATGTTGTTGTTGTATCGTTTGAATATGTTAGTTCAGTGGTGCCACTGAGTTCTTATTTGAACACGTTAGTTAATCGAAAAAACTAGCATTTTTCATTGAATTCCTTGTTTGATAGGATGATGATATGCTATGTGTTTGTGGGTTTTGGTCCTTTTTCTGTTTTGACCATGTAATTGTGATATTGCGTATTGGCAAATGTATTCAGATTTAAATTAAGATGAGTTACACCTGTTCATGTGTAAAAGATTTGATCTTTTAAGTCTTAACTGTGAGGTTAATGATGTATGTTAATATATAGCAGTTCCTATTGGACGATATGTATTTAAAATTATCTTTCAGTGTTGGGATTGTTGATATTAATTCCGCTTGTCATTGGAAAATCTGTCATTTTCCATTGAATTGCTTGTTGACAGGATAATCAAATGCCATTTATTTGTGTTTTTTTGGACTTATCTGTTTTCAGCATGTAATTGCGATATTGATTATTGAGTATAGTGAATTGCAGTTTAGGTGGAAATTAATATTAGTTACATCAGTACATGTGGAAAACATTTAATCTTTTGGTCTAATAGTGAATTTACTGATGTATGTTCATATGTTGCAGTTCCTATTGGACTCTATGGATTTCAACATTATCTTTCAATATTGGGATCGTTGATATTAATTCCACTTGTGATAGTTCCTGCAATGGGTGGTAACTATGTGAGTCTTTTACTTCCGTTTTATTCTTATTCATGCTATGTTTACGATAGTGTAAGTTTTGTTTTATTTAACTGATGTGAACTGATAAAAGTTAGTACTTATAGGAGGATACATCAAATGTCGTCTCCACTGTGCTCCTTGTGTCAGGAGTGACGACGCTGTTGCACACGTCATTTGGCTCGAGGTTACCTCTGATACAGGGGGCTTCATTTGTTTATCTTGCTCCTGCTCTTGCAATAATTAACTCCCCAGAGTTCTTGGCATTGAAAGGAAATGTAATGTTTCAAAGCTTTTTCTTGCTATGATTCTTGTCTCACCACTGAATTTAACAATAGCACTATTTAACGGTTGCCTATCAAGTCGTTATTCATGTCAAAACATAGTAGTAAGAAGGTCTCCTACTTGCAGAAATTCAAGCATATCATGAAGGAGTTGCAGGGAGCTTTAATAATTTCTTCAGCTTTTCAAGCAATTCTTGGATACAGTGGGCTGATGTCAGTATTAGTGAGGTAAGAAATTCTCGTTCGACATTTGTATGTATTCTTCTCCGTTGTCATGTTGTGCTGCCATGCCAATATATGCTTTCATAATTATGCAGCTAATATTTGGAGCCTCATGGACGCTAATAAAACTGAGTAGTCGATTCTGTTGCTTATTGGGTCTTTTCATCATCATTAGTTCTCAGTTAAGACGATTCTCTTCACTCTATTCTGCTGGTCAAATTATACCCAGTAGATTAATCAATATGACCTACAAAGCATTTTTTAGTGCTAAAATATAGTGATGTTCCGTGTGCTTACGATGCTATATGATGTTGGATGATTTTAGGGAAAATCAGGATTTATTTTTAATTGACTCCAATGGAGTGGTCTTTAGGGTGCTAATTGAAGGACAAACATTTTTTCTTCACACCGTTAGTAGGTCTAGTAGTTTAGATTGGTTAGACTGAGCCACCCTATTTCGTTGAGAAGGTAATTCATTCTTCTTCTCCCTTCCCCAAACACTTATTTTACTGTCTTTGGTATTTGTGTATTATGATCGTGGTGGGGCCTTTCCATACTAGTAGACGTTGTAATACTCTTGTGGTTTCTTGTTCTTCAATTTCTTTTGTTATCTGTTGTTTCTTGTACTTGGATTATTGTATTATTTTGTTATTGCTGTTCTTATTCCTTTTTTTTTCCAGAATGCTTTGTCGTGCTATTCTTAGTATTTAGTTGTGGCTTCTTCATTTTTGTTGTTTCTTTATAGCTTTTCCTTGAGCCAAGGGTTTATCGGAAACAACCTCTCTACCTCGCAAGGTAGGGATAAGGTTTGTGTACACGTTACCCTCCGGAGACTCCACTTGTGGGAATACACTGGGTTGTTTTTATTGGGATCATGGAGGGACCTATTTTTATTTGACCGGTCCCATATCATTCGCTCAGTTACCTTTTATCTTTTTCTTTTTGGGCAATAGGAAATGCCATGAATCACTTGAAAACAATATGATCTTTAACAATGTTGTGTTATTGAGGAGGGTTCTACAATTCGTGGCTGTTTAGCGTACTTAATAATTCAGTCTATGGTTATTACTAAAATAATAATAATTCAGTCTTTGGAGGCAAGAAAGATTGAGACTATCCTATAAACTGAATTATTATCATTCTCAAAATAATAATTCAGTCTATGGGATAGTCTCAATCTTTCCTGCCTCGAGATGATTGATCAATTGGAATCAAATGATAGACGATAACAATAACAGATAATCTTGAAAGTCTCATCTTTAGATATTGACTACCAGACCATACAGATGGCATATGAACTTGATTCCCCTGCCGTAACATATTAACAGAGGAAGTTCTAGTTAACGATAACACATAAAAAGAAAGGAATGTTGTTCTTCTTATAACCAATCCTCCACAACTATTTCTTCTAGGTTTAAGTAGACTTTAGTCACTTTATAAATTCTTGAATCCTAAATGGTGAAGCATATGTAAGAAGAGCTACATGACTCACTTTAAGATTCCCGGCACAAAAGAACAAGGAAAATTTACAAGCTGAGGTTTGGTTCTTATCGAAAAATGATATTTTCTTGGTAATTAGCTACTTCTTGGTGATTGGATAATGGCAACACAACCAAAAACATTGTGATATATGTTGGAATACCAAATCATGTTTCCTACTTGAGACATGCACCTACCTACCCACAGGTCTCGAGCTGTACTACCTTTACAGTTGAGCCAAATCTATTCTAGAAGAAAATTTTACTGCCACTCGTAGTCTTCTGTTTCTTTTCCCTCCCCCCTTGTTTGTATAGGTCTTGTGAAAATTTTAGTTTCTAACTTTACTAATGCAGTTAACAAATGATCGCACTCCATGGTTATAATCAGAAATTAAAAACAATAGCTGAATGAATTAATCTTGTCCTTTATTTGGCTTTCTCTAGCATAACCTTTCTAACGTTGTTTGTGTGCTTTCGAGGCTTTTGGTTTTAACTGTGAGCTTCCTGCTTCTTTTCATTCTTCAATATTCTTATTTTTGGACTCAAAACATGGTGTGGAAATATTAATCTAGAGACTGTTTTTCCCTTTTCTGGTCTAGGTTGATCAATCCTGTGGTTGTGGCTCCTACAGTTGCTGCTGTTGGACTTTCATTCTACAGTTACGGTTTCCCACAAATTGGTACATGTCTTGAAATTGGAGCGATGCAGATATTGTTGGTTATTCTTTTCTCTCTTGTAAGTTGCCACGTTGTTCTTGTTTAGATATCTTCCTGTATCATGTAAAACAACTGAAATGTCTCAGTACAATGTTGGTCACGACATTTTCCATTATTTTTTTGCCAAGGTATATCAGATTAACATTTTCTTTTGCAAGTATATAATGTCTAACTTCTTCAATTTAAATCTTTTCTTGTCATGCAGTACCTCCGTAAGATATCTGTTCTTGGTCATCGTGTGTTTCTCATCTACGCGGTAAATCTGTGGTTTACTTTTTAGCTTTTATTCCTTTTCTGTTTGCTCACCTTCCTCTAACGATGCATTCATGTTTATGTGCAGGTTCCATTGGGTCTAGCAATAACATGGTCCGTAGCTTTCCTTCTGACGGCAGTGGGAGTATATAGCTATAAAGGCTGTGATGTGAATGCACCAGTATTAAATATAATATCCGATCACTGCAGAGAGAATATCCCTAAGATGAAGCACTGTCGTGTTGATGCTTTACATGCATTAGGATCTGCTCCGTGGTTTAGATTCCCTTATCCATTGCAATGGGGTATGCCCGTCTTCCACTGGAAAATGGCTCTAGTAATGTGTGTTGTATCCATAATTTCATCTGTGGATTCGGTGAGTTGTTTCCTTGTTGAGTTTTAGTTTTCTCATCCTTATAGTAACAAGTTACTCCTAAATTATCGCATTTTCAGTAGTGTCATCTTGTGAGCAGAGACTTATTTAAGAGCTGTCTGACATTAATATAGACCTCAACTCAATTGCATCATTAATTGTGCGGACTCTTCATTTTTGATGCCGCACCTGTCTCAGATTCTTCAAAAATACACTACTTTTGGTATCCAATACGCACCCGTTGGCATCTTTGAAGAGTCAGAGCAACATAGGACTTGCATCACTGTGCCTTGAGTCAACTTGAGGAAAATATATTGGTCAAGGAGAACTTTTTATTTATTACCGTGGTGCTCGGGCTAGCTTGTGTGCACCTCGACTAATACCTCCCATCTCCCGCCAGCAACAGGGTACCATGTATCTCTGTTGGGAAGTAAGCGCCTAATGTTTTTGTCTCTGCTGGGATTTGAATCTATGACCCCATGGTTCCCAACCCATTGACCACTAGGCCACACATGCGGACTTGTTGGATATCTGTGCATTTTGTCTTAATGCAGCGTTGTGGGTTATTCCCCCTTGTCCCAGCAGATGACCTCTTTGCAAACTGAACGAATGGAACACCCTCAGCTACGTGTAGCCTATGTAGTGGAATTTCAAAATCATAGAGTTTGGATGTTTTAAGTACTAAATTCATATGTATTAGATAATTCTTATTACTTGATCAAACTAAAAAAATGTACTAGATAAGTTTTGTATTCTTGATTTTGTGTGCCGCACTTCGACAAGTGTGCGCATAACCTCTTGGTTTTCACTTAGAGCAAACATTGTGGTTCTTTGCACTTTTGCTTTCAGACACACTCGGATACTTGCTTTAAATATATTCTTAATGTTCCAAGCTTGTAAATTGACTTACTATTCCCGGACTGCCTCTTTGCTTAATAGTTCTCTTCTCAAATATTGGACAATATATAGAATGCAGCGTTGAACTGTCATTTTTTTTTCTAATTATTCTTTTGTCAACTTTCAGATTGGATCGTATCATGCATCATCATTGTTGGTTGCGTCCAGACCGCCAACACCTGGTGTTTTAAGTCGAGGAATTGGTCTTGAAGGACTTTGTAGCCTCTTGGCTGGTCTATGGGGCACAGGAACTGGATCTGCAACTTTGACTGAAAATGTGCACACGATTGCTGTTACCAAAATGGGAAGCCGCAGAGCGATTGAGCTGGGGGCTTGTGTTTTAATTGTCCTGTCTCTTATAGGTATGTTTCTAGAGGTACCTTTATGAATTTATAAAATTCGGATAAATATCCTTCATAGGTTGTAGGTTGTTCTGGAAACTGTTTAACATTTTTCAACTCCCAATAATTAATCCATGTTTCATGTCAGGAGGTAGAAAGAAGTACTGATTTTGTGTGTCGAAGAGGAAAAGAACTTCGGTTGACCTTTTTAATTCCACAATCTCAATGTTCTACTTTGTGTGTGTAATATTTTTTTTTTAAAAAAATAAAAATAGATTTCATATTAGAAACTTCATAACCGAGATAGATTAGCATGTGCTCTAATTTGGTAATGAGATGATTCACTCGGACCATACAATGAAGAGAAAATGGGACATAAATACTGGATGTCGTAAGATACGAGAAGAACTTGCAGCATATCTTTGTAAATATCTTTGCCGATTTGAAAAGAACTTTTGGATGTTACCTTTGTTAAATAATGCATCTAGTCCCCTCTCCATTCATCATGTTCTACAGTTCTAATGATTTCAAAACTATCTAAAGGTGATGAATCTTCCTGAGTGAATTCTACTAGTTACTGATATATATTCCGATTACTTGGGAAATGGGGCATACAATGAAGAGAAAATGGTACAGCCTCTCTACCTCCCAAGGTAGGGGTATGGTCTATACACTATCCTCCCCGGCCCCTACTTGTGGAATTACATTGGGTATGTTTTTATATACTATGTTTTTATCCGTTTCATTTTTGGGTTTGTGGCACTTAAAACTAAACTACTACTACCTCCGTCCACATGATTTCCTTTTTCAGAGTCAAATGATAAACACTTTGACTAACATTTTACGATGTACTTTTTCATCATATTGATATGCAAAAAATTGCAATTTATAATACTTTTCGTATAGTTTTTGAATATCTAAATTTTTTGTTTAAAATATCAAATTAATGTAATCTCGTTTCACTTTGAAAATTAGTCAGTCTTTCAAAAAGCGCAACATCACAATTAAAAGTGGACGGAAGGAGTATTTCTTGACAAAGATTGAGTATAAAGATGTGAATCTGATTGATTCTATCATTCTTTGTTTGTCATTATGAATAAGGAATGGGATGAAGAATATGTGAACAAAGAGATATACAAGTTTGCTCCGACTGGCCCAGGGAGGAAACTTTTTTTCCTATATTAGAAAACTTTGAAAAACTAAGCATTTCACCTTATGGTCAACAACCTTGAGGAGGTTTTCTTTAGTTTCAAGGGTCAGGAGCATTATTATAGACCCGAAGGGGTAATTTGTATTAATTCTGTTCTTGATTTAGAGAGGACTAAAATTGTTACCCCTTTTTTTCATTACCTAGATCAATTCGATCATGTCAACTAAGGAAAACAAGTTGGAAGCTTTTATCACGATTCTTTGCCCCCTCCTCTCCCCTCAAGAAACCCCACATCTTACTGCATTGTGAAGAGAATTATGTTTAATTTAGGGAATTTCCAAAGAAATTTAGGAACGGACCTATACTCCTGCCTCGAGCTCAGAACCTGTGCACCAACTGGCGTTGTGTTCCAACTCTTAAGGGATTTTTCGAGTATTAAAAAAAGGCAGGCCTTTTTGTTTAGTGGTAAAGGAAGTACAACACAGGATGTGTAGGAAAACATCTTGAGTTTGAAGCCCCTCGAAGATTAAGCTTGGTGTTTAAGTGGGGGAGTGGGAGGAGGGTAAGGAGGCAAACCCAAATTCCTCCGAATATCATGGATATCCTATGTCTCACTTTTACCCTTGAAAAGTCATGTACTGGTGTAATCGACACCTATTTGCATACATTGAGTCACCTATTTGTCATAGGGATGTAGTGCTTAACCATGCTCCCTTCTGTCATGCAAACAGGTAAAGTAGGAGGTTTTATTGCATCAATACCGGATGTCATTGTTGCAGGCCTATTATGCTTTATGTGGACAATGCTTACCGCCTTGGGCTTGTCAAATTTACGCTATAGTGAAGCAGGAAGCTCGAGGAACATTATCATAGTTGGCCTGTCTTTGTTCCTATCGCTATCTATACCAGCCTATTTCCAACAGTACGGCATCACTCAGAAAAGCAACTTGCAAGTTCCGAGTTATTTTCAACCATATGTTGTGGCTTCTCACGGTCCAATCCGCACAAACTTTGGAGCGGTATGCAGCTTCGACTTAAAAGCACATGAACTAAAATTCTCTTGAATCGGTCCTAAACTATTTGTTTTGCAGCTAAACTACGTTTTGAATACATTGTTATCACTCCACATGGTGATAGCATTCTTGGTAGCTGTGGTCCTCGACAACACTGTGCCAGGGAGTCGTCAGGAGCGTGGGGTGTACGTTTGGTCTGACCCCGAAACAGCAAAAAGAGAACCTGCTGTAGCCAAAGACTATGGATTGCCATTCAGAGTTGGCAAACTCTTCAGATGGGTGAAATGGGTTGGACTATAAAGCCCGGGGTTATCATTCGCTGCTCAGAGTTTTCATCTAGCAACATTTTTTCAAGCTCGTCAGGGAAGTCTCGCCAGAAAACGAACATGAGGCAACACGACTTCTCCACACGCGAGGCAAGTTCATCGAACAAGTAGGTCTTATAGAGAGGGAGATAGTTGTGTACATGTAATATATCAGTTTGTATAAACTGTATGTAGTTTAGTTGAAATGTCCAGGTGGAACTATTTTTCTTCTTCTATGGCTCCCACTTTGATTTACATTTCTGCAGAGTTGAAAAGATTCATCTATGTATGTACCACAGAGATTAATATTATTCTTTTTGTTACATTAATGTCAGCTGAACTCTACAAAATAGTGTTCAATCAAGAGTTTTCTTATACACTCGATTCGTTCGTTATGTTTTAATGAAATGTTGTTATAGAGAACAAATGATATGATATAATAACATACTTGGTGTAATTTGTCAAGGTATTGTGGCGTGGAGTGTATTTCATAGTGGTAGAGTCAATTTTCGATACAAAAATGAGAGTAGAAATAACAAACAGAAGACATATATTCAGTAGTAATAATAACTAGAAGACATATAATATAACATAACATTGAAGATTATAGAACAACGTTCTATTTAAGATGGCAGCGGAACTGGTAAGTCCCGGTTACCGGTCTGTCCTGGTCCGGTTACGGTTAGTTTCGGTATAGATCGGTTCCGTTCGATTTCGGGACAGTTAACGAGATGGAAATTGGGATTTATCGGTCCCTTCCGATTTCGAAAATTATTATTCCGGTCAAATTTTTTTTATTAAATCTATCCGTTTATAGCCGTTTGGTAACGGCTAGTGGGCTTTCCCAATAGCTATTTTACCCAAATTTCAGCCACTTACACTCCTACCTCCCCAATCTTTATTAATACCCTAAAGTTTTAAAAATTATACAATCCATTTTTTTATTTATAAATACCCCTAAATTTCATTTTTTTAAATCACAAAATCATCTCTTAATCTTCTATTCTCTCAACTCTCTAATCTCTAATTCTCTAATATCTTAAATTTCGGTGTTGCCTTATTTGATTTTTAAAAATTGGATTTGGAACTTCAAAATTCAACTTTCAACTTTTTACATCCGGCTTTTGGCGGTCATAAACATCTACTTTTTTGTTCAAACTTTTATTTTACATTTCATTTATATTTAAATAATTATTTATTTATTTTGTGATTTATTATTTGCATTACATTTTTCGTATTATATATAATCTCACTTTTAATATTTTAATATGAATTCCGGTAAAAATATTGTTAAAAAAGGAAAGGGTAAAAAAAGTGCATTTGAGCATGTAAAAAATATGTGTAACTTTACATCCTCCGATAATGCAAAAATCGGTAGTTCTTCTAAATCAAAAACTAAAAAATCTATTGTATTAAGAATAAATACGGATGATTATACACATGTTGATGATACGATTTTTAATATTGATAGTAATTCAGGATTAGATCCTTATCATGGACATTTACAACGTCGCTTTGGTAATTTTGATGAGGATTTGCCTAGTGATAATGATAATGATAGAAATATTGATAATTAGCTATGCAAGCCTCGTCAGTAGCTTCGGAAGTCGTCTTTAGTGCAGCAAGGTTTCAACTTGGAGAACATAGGCATTCACTAGCAGCCGACAACTTGGAGATATCGGTATTATTTCGAGATTGGATTAATGCCGAGAGAAGAAAATTTGGATCGTGAACCACTATCGACCAAATTTCAAGATGACGTTGATGAAGTAGTGCAGGATTATAGTGACGACGGGATTGAAACAATGGAAGATCTTTCTACTCAACCAATTTCCGAACATGTTACTAAAGAAATGTTGAATGATTTATGAAGAGATTTATATAGTGGCACCAACTATTAGTAAAAATATGATAATTCGAGATTTAATTCAAACAGAACTCTTCCTAGAAAGTGGTTGTGTAGATTAAATCTTTTAATACTCTACTAATATTTTTGTAAATGTAATTGTAATATCAAATAAATATGAATAACAATATAGGCTACTCGCCTTAATTTATTTTTTAATATTTTTGTATTAAATTTAATTTTTAATATTTTCAATTTTTAATTTTATAACTTTAAAGTTTGAATTTAAAATTTTCAAACTTTAAGAATTTGAAATTTAAATTTATAACTTTAAAGTTTAAAAATTTTAAAAAATTTAACTTTTAAAGTTTGAAATTTAAATTTTTGATTTTTTAATTATTATAATTAAAATTATATTCAATTAAAAAAAATAAATCTTTAAGTTTTAAATAATTTTTTTTTTTTAATAAAAATCTGTTCCAGTTATAGGTCCGGTCCGATCCGGTATACTACCGGTTCCCTTCCGGATCGGGACGAAATATGACAAAATTTATCGTTTTACCGGTCCGGTTCGATCCCAGTTCCAAAACAGTATCGTTTCACACAGTACCAATTTCGTCCCGGTTCCGGTACCGCCGCCAGTCTTATGTTCTATAATATAACATAACATGAAGATAATAGAAAAACGTAATCACGGTAAATGACTAATGTGTGAGAGGTTGAGAGTTCTTGGCTAAAATCATCCCTCAACTATAACTCAAAATCTAATGTACATCCTTATATTATCTAAGTGAGCAAAAAACATCCTTATACTATATAAAAAATAACAAGAATCATCCTTCAATCTATTTTTGCTAAGAAACTGATTGAACCAATAAAAAGAATTAATCTGTTCATGTCTTGCCACGACAAGAAAATCAAAGCTACCTAAAAGAAAAAGGATATGGATAGGAAATGACTATTTCATTCTCGAAATTTAAATTTTGCGTGTTGTCAGTTTATATGCTTTTTCCATTATCAAGTAAATTGACTAGCAACAACACATAAGTTTTGAAATATATGTACAATAGGTTCCGATGGTTAGAACGATTATGTAAAAAAATTATTTCAAAAGTATTATGTCCAACAATTTAGAGATTTTCCTTAATAAAATACTTTGGGTGCATGTACTATATACACAATGCAATTCACATTTTATACAATCTACAGAAATGTTGAAAATTTAGTGAAATTACGTAGACGTTTAGTTATGAAATAAAATAAATAATTATTGTATTCGAAAAATTTGAAGTTGGAGTAGTATTTGACCATATTTTTACGAAAATATTTAGATTTGAACATATATTTGTCTGAATATGATTTAATTTTTCAATTTCTAAAAAAATAAAAAAGTCACTTAACTTAACTAGCGCAACCATGTGTATATATATTAATTCAACTTGACACATTTAACTCTTTGTTGGTGGCATGAGTTCTAAAAAAATATAAACAGAAGGATGTAGTTTAAGCTTAGGTCATACTTCAAGAATGATTTTAGCCAAAAATTCGAGATGTTGACAAGAAGGCATTAATTTGATGACTTAGTTTTAGCTGATATTTTTGTTGTCTAATTTTAACTATATATAATTAGACGCTTAAACTTATATAAAGTTAAACAAGTAGATACACGTGTTCTACATATAATTCATGTGACATACACTCGAACAATGTATTATGTCATGTATAACACATATGAGCAGGGGCGGAGCTACATCACATTAAGTAAATTCATCTTAAATTACTTCGGGCGAAAAATTATATTATTTATGCATGGTTATAATAAGTTTATATGTATATATAGTAGATGTTGAACCCCCTTCGACTATCTATTTCTACAAATTATAAATCTCCTTATTGAAAATTCTGAATCCGCCTCTATACATGGAGTACTTAATTTTCTAGATTAATATGGTTCTATCTGTAGTAGCATACCCTGTCTACATTCAATGAATTTAGTTCTAATACACAACCAAAATCCCAATTCACCTACCCATATATTAGACCTTTAGGTAAAAATAAATAAATAATATTAATAATAGTGTGTATACTAAGTTTCTATTATATGAGTTCAAAAACAAATTAAATCACAAACATTTATTTATTGCATCCTTATAATAACTTCTTATGATTAATCTTATGGTTTCTTTAATTTTGTGTATAACAAAAGCTTAATGTATCATGTTATTTGATTTATTATGTTTACTTTAAAATCTAATACATAAAATCTTAAAAGTAACAGAATAATAATTGGAGATAAAATTGAAAATGATTGATAGCACAATTTCAGAAATTTCCATAAAAGTCAAACTCATTCTAAAATTAATATCTAAATCAAGTCACCAACATATACACGAACAAATTTCGAATGTAATTTCTATGAATTCAATTATTATAATTGAACAATTGAATTTCATTATATTGTTACATTTAATTTCGCATAAATAATTATTGATTTAAGATGAATTCGATAATATCAAACTATTTCTATGTCAATGTAAAATATAATTTATGATTAAAAATTTATTAAAGTTGCATCAAATCATAAAAATGAACAATAATATAGTAGATTTAATCCTACGAAACTTTAATAATTAAATACATAAAATTTCTATTTTGAAATCAGACTCTGCATATATAAATCATCTTATACAACGTTGAGATATTTATATTGATATTTATTTATCTATTTATTTATTTATTCCATGCTTTTTCTAAATTACTATAAATTTATGGCTCTAATTAAAGACACTTATACAAAGACATCTATTTCTCAATACTGACATTTATCGAATTATAGTCAATATTTGAAGGAAATATCAACTTAAAATTGACATGTAGAAATATCGTACGTAGAATATCAAGAAAAGAGTGATACAAACAAACTTTTTTTAAAAAATAAAATCTCAAGCTAAACGTTTCAATTCGAGCCCAAAAAATAAAATTGTCTTTTTGACAAAAAATATTATATCAAATTACGTCTCAAAAATAAACTTGTGTTTTTATAACCATAATAAATTCGAAATACAATGTTGGATTAATGTATATGTCATTGGGTACGTAGCTTTTAGCAAAGATATTTCCTTTATCATGATTTATTTTTTATTAGAGATAATGCACAAGTACCTTTTCAATCTATGTCCGAAATTTCAGAGACACATTTATATTATACTAAGGTCCTATTACCCTCATGAACTTATTTTATTAATTATTTTCTATCACTTTTTGGCCTACATGACACTATCTTGTGGATCCAACGCTAGTTGACTTTTTTTTCAAATTAGTGCCACGTAGGTCAAAAAGAGATAAAAAATTATTTATAAAATAAGTTCAGGGAGGTAATAGAATCTTAGTTTAGTATAAGTGTCTCTCTGAAATTTTGGACATAGGTTGGGAGGGTACTTATGTATTTTCCCTTTTTATTATAATAAAGATGTATTTCGTTACTACTCCTATTTGATTTCATGTTTCGTATTTCAAATTTTCTATAAACTGGTGTATGATGGTATATTGCTTTGATTTTTTTTTTCATTTTTATAAACTCGATTTCGAAATCTTATGTTAAAGGTGAAACGATTTTGATTTCTAAATTATCCCAATATAAAGGGTGGTAATCAACTACTCCCTCCGTTTAAAAAAGAATGATTATGTTTATTTTTTAGTCTGTTTAAAAAAGAATGAATCATTTTCTTTTTTGGCAACACTTTAACTTTAATTTTTCACGTGACATATTTAAGACCACAAGATTAAACGACATTTTGATACATTTGACATAACTTACAAAATTGTTCTTTAATCTTGTCGTCTTAAAGATGCCACATGAAAAATTGTTACAAAAAAAAGAAAGAGATCATTCTTTTTTAAAAAGACTAATAAAGAAAAAAAGTCATTCTTTTTTAAACAGAGTGAGTATTATTTTTGATAAACCTCGATTCAAATGTGGTAGTAAAAGAGTAAGAGATACGGTATAAAGCAACATATATATAACAATATACATCGAAAAATAAGAAAATACGTGAATACTATTCCTCTCCC
Source organism: Solanum lycopersicum (assembly GCF_036512215.1). Classification (NCBI taxonomy): domain Eukaryota; kingdom Viridiplantae; phylum Streptophyta; class Magnoliopsida; order Solanales; family Solanaceae; genus Solanum; species Solanum lycopersicum. Next base: position 58,095,825 of record NC_090810.1, on the reverse strand, counting down.
ACTTTGCAACCAGACTTACTACCCATTATGCTTTATTTCAATTTTCGATCTGTATATTTCTATTTAGAATTATGTCATATTTGTATGTTTTTATTTAGAATCATGTCATTAGTAAGTTGAACTTAATCAAACAATTATCAATTTTAAATTTTAATTACGATGGTCTTCCTCTTATTTATTTATATTTGTCAATAAATTTCCTCTACTTATCCTATAGTCGTGCAAACTTTTTTTAAAATTAGATAAATTAATAATTGAAACCATTTTTATCATCATCATTAGAAGAGAAAAGGAACAAAGATAACTCCAACATTTAATTTTTGATTAAGTGCACCACTAAGCTAAGGTTAGATAATTAACTTTCATTTATACAATTTCTTTAGAAAAAAGTCACCGCATGTTGTAGCTTAACTTATTTTTTCAAAATAAAACAATAGTCCTTTTTACATTTAAAACCAGTCCTTGAGCAATTTCTTATATATAAAAAAAAGTTCTTCGAAAATGAAACAAAACTATTTAAAAATAACAATTACACTAACACATGAAATTTAAAGTATTCTATAAACATCAAGAAAAATACCAATTAAAATATGACGACAAACCAAATAAATTATGCACATAAGTTGATAAATTGTATCTTTCTCAAAAACAACACTAACTTTTTGTCAAGAATTTTAAATACTGAATGGTATTAAATATAACATGTTAAGAAAAAAATTTAAATCGTTAAAAAAATGGATAGTCCAATAATAAAAAAATCAAAACAATTATCAAAATCATTAAACCAATAAAAAAAAAATTTAATTTGAATTATCAATTTTAATTCAATCTTAAACTTAACTTTACGTGATAACTTGACGATGATTTACTTGAATTGCAAGAGAGAAACACTTTTTACTCCTTACCTTTCTCTTTTCTTTTGCCCTTTTTAAGTTGCTCACCTAAAAATAATAGTAAATTTATTCTCATCTATATACATTAAGATGTGTGATGGATGTGTTAGAATTTCAATAAATATAGAATAATTATAAATGAATATGAGAATTCATATAGTCAATTTTGTCAAATTTAAATTTATCAATAATTTTTCCATATAAAACACTTCACATTTTATTGGGGAAAAAAAACATTTCATATTATTGTTTTATTTTTAAATTTCCATTTCCCAATAATATTCCACAATCAAAATTATCCATAAAATTACGTGAAACAATTTAATAGAAGTTCTTCTGTTTGAATATATAGTTAATCATCCAAATAGATATTTACTCGGAGTCGAAGCCTAAAGGATAAAAAATGTTAAGAAAAATTCTAAAACGGTATATGAAACTTTTTTTTGACCAAAAGGGCAAAATCGCTCGCGAAGTAGCGATTTTGTCCATTGAAAAAAACAAAATCGCTTCCGAGGGAGCAATTTTCAATTTTCAAATTTTTTTATAACCCTTTTAAGTAAGTCGCCCTTAAATTTTATTTTATTTTTGCTTCTTTTATTTAAAAAAGTTTAAATGAAAAAAATATTTTTTTAAAATTAAATTGCTGCGATTTTTAATTATTTCTTTTTTAATTTTTAAAAATTAAATCACTAAAAAATTTTTGATTTAAAACCGTTGTCTTGGCAGCGATTTATTTTTTTTAAAAAAATAAAAAAAGGCTAGAGAAAGTAATAAACTACACATTGTATTTATTAATTTTTTAATAAACATGATTTTTACTTAAATAAGTACACTTATATATTTTGAAGCAAAAAAATAGTACAATTAAATCTCGAGGAGAGAAAATTGTTTACATAAAGAGTATGTTTAAATACATGCATGCTTTAAAACTTTTTTAAATAAAAGAAGCAAAAAAAAAAAAATTTAAGGTAATGTCGCTGCATAAGCAGCGACTTACTTAAAAAGGTTATAAAAAAAAATTGAAAATTGAAAATCGCTCCGAGGGAGCGATTTTGTCATAATTTTTTATTTTTTTTAAAAAAAAGCAAATTTAACAAATCGCTGCTACAACAGCGATTTTGCTTTTTTCAGTGGACAAAATCGCTACTTCGCGAGCGATTTTGCCCTTTTGATTAAAAAGAAATTTCATATACCGTTTTGAAATTTTTGTTAACATTTTTTACCCTTTAGACTCCGGACTCTATTTACTCGGGGGAATTCAATGGTTAAACCAACACCAAAGTTAAATAGTATTTATTTCGTTTCAGTTTATCTGTCTCCTTTTTAATTTGAGATTCAAATAATTTTTTTTTTTTAATTATGATTTTTCATCTACTTTTTATGTAATAATTTTCAACTATTTTGAATTTTATATCTAAATTTATGGTCAAATAAAGCAATGGTATTTTCCAGAGTTTGATTTGAAAATTTTATTACAAGTTGAATCTCCTTCAATTCAACTGCATGTTACTGTAATTATATAAGTATGTTGTATTACAATGGATAAAGTTTACAAATAATCACTTTTTAAATTTACATTCTTATAATTAATATTATAAATAAGTAATATCCTAAGACTTTTATATATTAAATTAAAAAGTTAATAACACTAATTATTTTTCAAGGAAAAGTGGTTGGTGGGGATGGCGCTATTTCTACGAAATTCTCTAATCTCCATGGAATTCTACTATTAGAAGCAGAATAAATTTGAATCTCTTTTAATATTTCTTATATTAGAACTAAATCTTATAAATTTTAATTTATTATAATATAACATAAATAGAAAAAAAAAGGGTAAACAACAGTTGTGAGTTGTTACTTGTCTCTATCTTCATGGAAAGAAACCACACTATAAATTCACATGAATATGTGTGGATGTCTAGATAGAAACGTGTGTGTTTCTTTATGTATCATATCAACAACTTTCTATTACTATTGTTATTAGACATAATAGACGAGTCACAATTTTTTGCTCTCTTCAATTTGGTTATCATTTAAAAAAAAGATTTTTTTTTTTAAAAAAATATTGACCTTTTTAATGTAATTTCAAGTTTTCATACGATATATTTGAAATTAAGAACATAAAATTCAAAAAAAAATTATTTCTTATAATTTCATATCAAGTCAAAAGAAGACAGAAAATTAAAGAGAAAATACACAAGTACTCTCTAGATTATGATTGAAATTTCTGAGACACACGTATCTTAACTAAACTAAGGTCCTATTATCTTCTGAACTTATTTTTTTTATAATTTTGTGCATCTTTTGTCTTACATGGCACACGCCGTGACTTTACGCAATTGAGACGCGTGAAAAATATTTAGATGTCATGTAAACCAAAAAGATGTACAAAATTACTAAAAAATAAGTTTAAGGGATAATAGTACATTAATTTAGTTAAAGTGTATCTCTAAAAATTCAATTATAATCTAAAAATATTCGTAAATTTTTCCAAAATTAAATAAGAACAAAAAATACCCATCATTTTGGAAACTTAAATAGTCTTCTAAAAGAAATTACTAGGATAAATAATTAGTACGAAACAACCTTTTACTAAGGGGTGTCAAATAGTAGAAAAAATCCCCTTTAACTTTTTGTTTTATTTAAGTTTATATCATAACATTTCTTAATTTCTTTGTCGTGATAATTTTTCTTTTTTAATTCATTCTAAAAAGATTACTTTATTATGATTAAAAATGATATAATCCTAATTTTCCTTTTTATTTACAAACACATAAATATTTAAGAAATATTTTAAATTATAATATTCAAAAGTAATTCTTTTAAAATAACATATCAAATTAAATAATGTCACATAAATGATACAGAAATAATAGTATATATATATTTTTTTAATTTTAACCAAAAATGTAATCTATTTAAGATATACGTAATCTTTGAAGGTACAAAAAATTATTTATGATTGACCGTGAAATTAATAAGAGAGCAAAAAATGGTTGGTGAGAGATTGACCAAACCTCCTTCACCCACCCACTCCCCCAATATAAATACCATGTACATTTCTTTCATTTCTCAGCTTGGATGTTCCCTTAGAACTGCAAGCTTCAACTAAATTTCTCTCTTTTTATATTTTTCTTTTTTTCTCAATTAAGCCCCTAATTTTATAGAGTAATTGCAATTTGCACCCTAGAAAAATGCAATCGCTTACTCCATCATCGTCGGGGATAAATCTCAAATCCTTAATCCAGACGAAGATACGGTCGAACCGGGTTAACTCGATTCGACCAGTTATCACATGCGTTTACCGGTTTGACGCGGCCAACGCCGCCGTCAACACCGGTACCGCGAATACCAACTCTGCCGGACACGCCGGCGGTTCTAGAGCCGACTGGCAGAGTTCCTGTGCGATTTTAGCAAGTAAAGTTGTGTCGCAGCAGCAGAACGCTGAGAAGAGTGGCGGTGCTGGTAACATCACCGCCGTGAACGGCCATAAGGCGGCGATAGATCTCGATCTAGTTCCAATCGATAACCAACCTAAGCCGCTCACCATTACTGACCTCTCCCCAGCGCCGATGCACGGTGCTCAGCTTCGCGTCGCTTACCAAGGCGTACCTGGAGCGTACAGCGAAGCTGCCGCCGGTAAAGCTTATCCGAAATGTGAAGCCATACCTTGTGATCAATTCGAGGTTGCATTCCAAGCCGTTGAACTCTGGATCGCTGACCGTGCAGTTCTCCCCGTTGAAAACTCTCTCGGAGGATCTATTCACAGAAACTACGACCTCCTCCTTCGTCACCGTCTCCACATCGTCGGAGAAGTTCAACTACCGGTCCACCACTGCCTCTTAGCACTTCCAGGCGTTCGAAAAGAGTATCTCAACAGAGTCATAAGCCATCCACAAGCCTTAGCACAATGCGAGCTCACATTAACAAAACTCGGTTTAAACGTAACTCGTGAAGCTGTTGACGATACCGCCGGCGCTGCTGAATACATAGCTTCCCACAACCTCCGTGACACAGCTGCAATCGCCTCAGCACGCGCTGCCGATCTATACGGTCTCCAGATCTTAGCTGAAGGAATCCAGGACGATTCAAGCAACGTAACTCGTTTCGTTATGCTAGCTCGTGAACCAATAATTCCTCGAACCGATCGTCCATTCAAAACAAGCATCGTCTTCGCACATGATAAAGGAACAAGCGTTCTGTTCAAAGTTTTATCAGCTTTCGCATTCAGAAACATCAGTTTAACGAAAATCGAGTCACGGCCTCACCGGAATCGTCCGATCCGGCTAGTCGACGACGCTAACGTCGGAACGGCGAAGCATTTCGAGTACATGTTCTATGTAGATTTCGAAGCTTCCATGGCGGATGTTAGAGCTCAAAATGCATTGGCTGAAGTTCAGGAGTTCACGTCGTTTTTGAGGGTTTTGGGAAGTTATCCAATGGATATGACTCCATGGTGTCCTTCTCGTGAAGATTAACAACCACCCCCACCTCATGAAAAAAAAAATTAAATTACATTTAATATGTTTTATTTTAGGATTTATATCATAGTTTAAATTTAAATTACATTTCATAATCTTTGGTGAATGTGTAATTGTTTATACTCAATTTTTTTTACCCATATGTGATGAATTTATTTATTTTCTAGTTTAATAGTTAATATAGACTTTTTCTTATGGCTCGAAAAAAATAAAATTTTAATCTATAAATCTTAACGTAAAATTGATGATATGTTTAAATTTCGAATATGTTTTTTCAACTGTCTTAACTTTTATGATCTACAAATTTATCAGAATCGGTGATTGAATTCTTGATGACTTAGTTCAATTGTCTCTTTCTCTCCTTTTGTATTTTTTTTATTTAATCATCTGATATTTAATTATTTAATTTGTTTTTTTTTGTGAACCTAATTTGAGAAAAGCACTTTCTATCAATTTAATTTATTTTTTTTATATTCTTGTAATTGATATTAGTAATGTTTTTCAAATAATTGTAGAAATAGGATCAAATAAAAAGGATACACTTTTTTTTCATTCTATGAAGTTATAAGATCCAAGGGAATATAATTTTTAGGCTAATGCTGGCTTCACGACAAAGAGTTATGAAGATGCAAAAGTCCGAATTTTTATTTACGAATTTTGGATTATAATGTTATTTTGTTATTTTTGATATAATATAACATATAATTAATTAATAAAAAATATTTTTTATATAAAAATCTCGTGAAAATTCAAACTAATCAAGATCTTAATTAACCTAACATTTTGTTATAAATAATCGAATATTTTAAGAAAATTAGATTTATGTGAAGTTCAATTATGTGTTTGATCAAAGTTCTTGGAAACATATTTCTCTTCTTTTTTTTTATAAAAAAAAAAAAAACAATCACCACTTGACTTTGTACTCACAAGTTCTAAAAACTACCAAAATATTTATAAATTTAACTCAAAATTATCATTTTTATATTGAAATATATAATACATTATTCTATAACCATAATATGATATTTAATAAAAACCACAATAATCTAATAACAAACTACTAAAATTCATTAAATTACAAAAGCTACAAAGATTTACCATTAAAAATATTTATATTAATAATTGTATTAACTAATTATTCTATAATAATCTTTTCATATTTCTAACAATTTCTTCACATGCATTTTTTATTAGATAATTAAAATAAGTAAATAAAAATTATATATATATACACACCCAACTTGTGCTCTCAACAACTTTTTCTTGACTTCTTACAAACTTCAACCTCATGTGATGTTCCCACAAGGTATCATAATTTCTTTTTCAATATTTTTGAGTCAATTCAAAAAAAACATTATTAACTTTATATACTCAAATAGTTTGAAATTCAAAAAATCACTTGAAATCATTATAAAGTTATTGCCCTATCACATTTATACCATTTGAAATAATTTTATCACATGATGGAAACATTTATGATTTTTTATTTCAAACTTCTTTTTGTTGTTACTATCAACACTAATATAAAAACATATTACCAAACCATTAGTAGGTCATATAGAGTTTTCATGAAATTAAGTTCCTAACTAAAATTTTGGGTTTGGAAAATAAATATACATAAATTGAGTAACTAACATCTAACTCTATTGATGCTAAAAAAAAAAATCATTCCCAATAATTTAAACTCGAAAACTTTTAATTATAGATTACAAAATCTAAACTTTTTAATTACAATACTTATTGATGTAAAAAGTTCGTTGAACATACTCACTCCATTTTGTGATAATTAAAATTTTAAAAAGAAATATCATAGCATACAACTATTATAACTTTATAAAAACATTTGTTGTGATTATAAAAGTTTTTAAGAGTAAACTAGAAACAAATATTAAATTTAATTATTGTCAAAGATAATATAGTTTTTTTTTTCTAATTTTTTTTATTAAAAAAGAAAGTGATAAAAGAGCTATTAATAATTAAAATTATTGAGATTGGTATTTTTGCTAGGGTCAAGGAAAATTGTAGTACTAAGGACCATAGTCTATAATATATTTGCCATTTTTAGACATTCCATTTGATGTAGAGATTTTTATTTTTATTTTTGTGTTGATAAGTTTGTTCTTTTTGTAATTGTGGCATTATCTTTAAAAAGTTATGAACCACGTTATCCTTTTTGGAGTCATATGATTGGATTTATAATAATAATAATATGAAATTTAATGGTATATAATAATAATATTTCTAATGTTTTTATTATCATGTTGACATTAGTTATATTAAATTATTATCTATACAATGTTAGTTTATGTATTAAAAATGATATGTATTGTTTACATAAAAATCCTCTTTAAATATGATAAAAAAATATGTAAAAATATTTTGAAAAATAATTATATCTTTAATCACGATGCATGCTTTAAAAACTCTTACATTATTATATATTAATAATTTGTCATGTATTAGTTATAACTTAGACAAAATATTAATATAAATAACATAATACACAAAACTACTACATATATTTTTCTTTTGAAAAATACATTCTACCAAATAGGGGCGTATCTATGTTATAGTCAAGGTGTCCAATTGAACACTCAATATTGTCAAATAATATCGTACATATAAATATCATGCTATACGAAATGATTAAATAATATATTCTGAACACTTTTAAAAGAACAAGGTGTTGTAGCCTAGTGATATTTTTAGGCGCCTTGAAAGAGTCTTAGGATGCTCATGTGTTGAAATCTCATTAACTCTCTTTTATGAATTTTTTGATTTATGAAATTTCTAACTTCATCGTATCAAACAATCCCACCTTAAACGTTTTCGAACATTTTATTTTAGGTTTTTCTTTTAATTATTTGAATATAACTTGTACAGTATACAAGATGTATAAGCTGAAAACTCGATTAACTCTGAAAGTATATTTCATCTAAATATTTGAAATTAGGAAGAGAATGGGTTGGTGAACAAAAGTAGAAAATGTGGTTGAAATAGTAAAAAAAAATTTAAAAAAAAATTAATTGTAATTAAAGGCGGAGCTAAGTGAAGATTCACGAATTTGGACGAATATTTTAACCTTAATTCTTGTGGTAGGTGGGAAACATAACTTTTCACTTACTATTATTATCTTTATTTTTAAAATTTTAATATTATTATTTTCGACATCATTTATTCATCAATCTTAGGGGTGATTTAACTCATTCATTGCGAGTTTAGTACCACCAGTAACTTTATAAATATAGAATTTCGAACTAATAACTTTAAAATTATATAATTTTAAATTTATGAATTTTAAATTTTAATTTCGTGTCTAATTATTTTTTATTGATGTTTCCCATTCTTATAAAAATGTCAGACAATTGTAATTTTTTTAAAAAAAAATTTCATTTGCACGTTCGTATTAATTTTAAGGGGTAATAGTATTTTTAATCCTTGAATTATTGAATTTTTTAAATTTTAATCCTTGAAATGGTTAACAAAATATACTTAACCACGAATTAATCAAATTATGTAATTTTGGTCCCTTAATGTAAGTAATATATTATATTTATAATATTTTAAGAATATTTTACTGTTAAATATTGAATACTTATAGATCTTTTAACCTATGTGTCACGAGTTCGACTAAAAAAAAATATTAGATATAACTAACACCTTTATTGTCCTACTCAATTAACTCAATCATCCTTGCAGATTATATTATATATTTGAAATTAAGTCTATATGATTATAAAGTTACTAATATTCGAAAATGAAATACAGAGCTAAAACAACTTTTACCTAATTAATTTCAATGAAAATAATATTAGGTCTAATCAAATAATATTAGGTTAAATTTTCCACGAGTTTTTCGTTTTATTAATTAAGATATTTCGTAACTCACATGAAAGTGACTAGTAAAAAATTATGTGACAGAATTATAAAAGCATTTAAAAAATTATTCTTATAAGTTACTCATGTTATCATGTAGAAAAAGAATAAGATATTAAAGTACCATAGAGGCCTAAGTTTAAACATGGTTACTAAGTTGTCTTTATTAGAAAGTTTTATCGACTTTTTAATATGACTCTAAATTAGTCAGATCATAATATGAGTAATAATAATTAATGCGAGACTTCTTTTATAGAGCTATTCAAAATCAAACCAAAATCAATAACTCAAATAGAATAAAGTTATTGGTTCGGTAATGTGTTATTGGTTTAACAGTTTTGAATTTTTATAAGGTTATTAATTCTTAACGATCTGATTTTTTTTTAACGGATTACTCTGCAATGTGTTAGTATCATTTTTTTTGTATCAAATTGTAACGGTTAAATTGATAACGATTAATTAATATGTCGCTATCTTAATGATTTTTAACAATTTAGCTTGTCATAACTAATAAGTCAATTCGGTAAAGTTCAAAAAGGAAGAGACACAAAACCCTACTTTCTGATGTGACTATAAATTTAGTTGGACGACAATGCGAGTTAGAAATATTTTTAAAAGAAAAATATAAGATGTTGAGAGTGGGATTTGAACCCACGCCCTTTCGGACCAGAACCTTAATCTGGCGCCTTAGACCAACTCGGCCATCTCAACATTGTCGTTTACCCAAGTTTATCTTTTATTTATACAATAAAATTTGTAGTAAAAAAACAAAGGATGAATAAGAAATTCTAGAATCATACAACTCGTAGAAAAATAATCTTATACTATAAAATTCTTTCACAATGACATATGTAGTTGAATATAAATAGAATTAAGTATATTCATACGAAAAGTTATAGTTCTATTTTTTTTTTCAGTCATCAATTAAATTTCGTATATATATGATAAAGTATGTCTATTCAATTTTGAATCAATGATAATTGATATCGAAACGAATAATACATAGTATCTTGGATAGAATTAGTGAATCATGTCATAGACGATCATTTGCGTAGTTCAGAAACACTCTAATATACAAGTTTAAAATTTTACTTTAATCTTAATTACTATATAATCATTTCATTCAGAATCAAATTTTTCTCAAATTACAAACAAAATTATTATAACCTATAAACCAAATATTATATACATGTTTATTTTCTTATAAAAGAAGAAAACTTCAATGACCACTGACAATTGTCAAGATGTGGTATATATATATATATATATATATATTATATTTTATGAAATATTGACAAATTGTTGGCAAATCTCTAAAAAAGGACACCTTTTTCTTTTTAAGTTGATGGAAATCTATAACTCACCAATTATATTATTTATCGATAATAGTGAAATAAATAGTATTTTCATTTTCGATTTTCTCCTTAAACAACTCATTTGTCAAACAAATTTAAATTAATCGCGAGATTGATTAAAAAATTAAATAAAAATCTAATTTTCTTATTAAATTCAAAATGGCCCTTACCTACCACCACTCGTCTGATTAATTCAACTACCCTTTGTGTGCATGACAAACTATTCCTTTTTAAATTATTTTTTTAAAAAAAGAAATCAAATGAAATAAAAATAAATATAATTAAGAAGTCATCTTTCAAGATATATTTTTAAGCAAATGAATATTTTACAAAAAAAAAAATGAAATAAGAATTATAAAAGAAACAGTCATTGTTTAACAATTCAAGGATTTTTTTAAAAATATTAAGATGTAGAATTTTTTTTGGCAATAAAATCGGCAAAAAAAATAAGAAATCTTGATTATATTATTTTATTTTATTGTACATTTTTTTTAATAGAAGTTTATTGTGTAACAAATGATAAATCTGGACTGTATATGATGTTTGGTTGTTGAAGAAAAATTAGGTGGAAATTAAGTCAAAATAGGGGGTGTTGGTTAGAATTTTTCTTATACAAGTTGTACAAGTAAAAAGATATAAATAAAATAAATAAATAAATAAGGTCAAATAAATATTTAATATTATACTATTATGATATACATATATTTGTATTTTTTTTTATTTTTGCAAACTCAAGAATTCTACATTTAAATGAGTGACTATGTCTTTTGTTTTCTTTTTTAAATCTTTTTTATTTAATAACCAAGTTAATTTCTTTTTCTTTTTATTTTATATATGTTACTAGCTCTTATATAATATTAGTTAATGCATAAATCATTTCCAAAAGGGAAGTACAAAAGAATAAAAAGAAATGTAAAATGATTTTTTTAAGTGGTAAATTTGCACAAGTAATCACTTTTAGGATTGTTACTTAAAATATGATAAATATTTGGAACAATGATTAATGGCTGGTAAATTGATAAGTCAAATTTTAATGGTTTAGCATGTTTACAAATCGATAAATGACAAATCGAATCGATAAATTTTAAATTGATCGAATCGATCAATACACAATAACCATATGCACAATCCAATATATCTTTTATCGATAAAATTATATTGTGTATATAAGTTTCAAATTACTTCTTATATATATATAATAGATATTCAATTTTTTAGTTTTTCCATTTTTCATTCCTTTATATTCATATTTTTTAGTGAAATTTTGAACTCTGTCACTAATCACTAGCTCACGATCAATTTCAGCCCAAATCATAACCCAGAAACAGATTTTGGGCCCATGAAGTCCAATCCAACAAAATGTGTCGAGCCCAATAATTTTAAAATATTTTTACTTATTCCTTTTGCTTCTATTGATGAGAATTTTAGGTTGTGAATCACTCATCAAAATAATAATCGATAGTGTATATCAACATTACACACACATGATATATATATTTTACGCATAACTAGTATACCTTTTTTTGTATCTATAGTTAGTGTCGTAATTAATTTTTTATAAGTGGCTATATATGTAAGTCTTTCATTATTGATACCTTTATATAGTAACGATCAAAGTTAAGTTAAATTAACAAGCAATTTTACGATTTATAATCCATTTTATACATTAGTATTAGGGAATTGGGTGTAGATTCTTCGAAATTCAATAATTTTTACAGACATTATCTGTTTAAATTGAAAAATACATTACTTATTCGTTGAGAATTCAATAACAAAGTAAGTTTTTTAGTACAACGATTAAAATAAAATCTACTTAAGTTTTGTTGCCTTTCTCGGTGAGAGTTCAATTCCTCTCGTGCACTTACAATAAAATATTTTAAAATCGCTAAAAAATTACACTTTAAATTCTGAATCCACCCCTCTTCATTAATCTTTTTAACTTTTTCATATTTGCTTTTCCTCTTAAATATGTTAGAATTCACATTAATCTTTTTAACTTTTTCATATTTGCTTTTCCTCTTAAATATGTTAGAATTCACTAATAGATATGACCTTAATTACTTTTTTAAAAGTAAACATAGCATTTAATCAATTTTTAAAATTAAATTCTCATCATTATCCCATATCATGGGATTATCAAAATCTTTCTATATATATGGAGTGAAATTATTTCTCCTAATAAAATACCCCTAATCATTATAGCCTATTCCATTATGTGTCAATCAAACATAATTTTTCATGTTAAAAAATTTGAACTTGAAAAATGCTAGATAAACATGTGGCATGCAAGAATAAAATTTGAATCAAAGAGTATCCTATAAAGGATACACAACTTTGATTTTATATATTTATGATGGATTACATATTGCCAACTTTGGACTATATATAATAAGTACAAAATATTATAATATGCAAATTTGATGCCAAAGATCTTAGCCACCACAACCACATACTAAATAATGGCATAAAGTTTTAGTGCCATTTCTTTAAGGAACACAAACCCTTAGTGGCACTATGTTTGATAGTGTAATGAATTTATATTGTTATTACAATTTTACAACTATAACATTGCATGTATAAATAACAGTGTACCATCTCTGATAACTTAAATTTTAGATGAAATGTTCGTAATTTAACATGAAATTCAAAGTAAGTCTTGATTGTAGTCTCATTAGTAATTATAGATTAAAACTTGACATGATTGTACTTGGGAAAAGAAAAAGAAATTTTATTTTGTGTATTTGGTAGATAATATTTTGCATATATTTTGTACCTTAAGAGATTCTAATTTTTAAAAAAGTCACCCTTCTTAATTATTAATAATAATAAGCTAAATGTTTTTCTTCTTAATTCTAAAATATATTTTTTTTTCTTTGAAATTCTTCTAAAATAAAACACCCAACATTATTAATGTTTCCCAAGAGAGTGGATCATGTCAATACTCTTTTATTGCAATAAATTAAGTAATAATGGGATGATATGTGAGTGTCTTGTAAGAAAGCACTCACAATTGCAACCAAACAATTCCTTAAAATAGATATTGTCTTGTATGAAGGTGGAATTCCCACCACTTTAATTGGTTGCTTACATGTGGGAAGCAATGTAACTTGGTGCTTGCATGAGTTGTTATAAAAGTCGTGACGGAGTGATAAATATTTTTTAATTTTTTTTTTTAAAATCATTCATTAGAGATCTTAAATATGAATGAGTTGTTATAAAAGTCGTGACGGAGTGATAAATATTTTTAAAAAAAATATTTAAATCATTCATTAGAGATCTTAAATATGAATTTGTTTATGTTAGAGCGTGTATATGAGATTTCACTATGTGAATCTGTATTCAACATGCAACATCATAATACAAATATCAAACATCAAATTAATAAAAAAAAGACTCTTATTAATTTAGATCAAGAGCAGAGTTATGATATTAGAAATGTATTCAGACGAATTTAATAATTTTTATTTAAAATTTGTATTTATATTAAAAATCAAATTCAATAAATAAAATGAGAATTGAATCTAAGAATAAGTTCAGAATTCATAAACTTCTTAACTTAAATCGTTTCGATCATTTTTATTTTAAACTTCTATTTCTAGTCTTTTTATGAAACTTGTCTATAGTTGGTGAAAGTTAAAAGTTACTAAAACAAAAAGAAAATATTAAACAAGTGTTGTAATGGGAAACAGTTGTTTGCATGTCTAAGTGGTTGACTTCTTGATTCCATTCCACCAAGTCCACGAAGCCACTTGACAATAAGAAGAGAAGTTTCGAATAATTATTTTCTGTATTTTAAGATAATTTTAACGAGACACTTAAAGCTTTATTAATCGCTTTATCATGTGTTGTCTTCTTTTAGTTGCTCACTTACGCTTAATAATTAATAAGTCGAAAAAGATCGCAGTTAATTGTCTTTTTTGTTATTATGAAATAATGAAAAAAAGATAAATATATGTCTGAACTATCGTAAATAGTATGCATATATTCTTCGTCATATTTTTCAGACATTGATATCTCTGCCGTCCAAAAACTAGAGTATATGTCATTTCCTTTAACGAATGACTAAATAGCAGGAGTGACTCAAGCATATTAGTGGCCTAAAGTAAAAATTAAACGGGGCCTTAAACTTGAATTGCTAATAATTTTTACACAATTGATTTCTTTTAGTTTTCAATTGATAATACAATCATTTTTATTTTAAATTATTTTCCATGAGATATAGTACTCCAGATATATCAAATTTCTTCTAATAATTTTTTAATTTTTCATAAAAAATTTACTTTTTCTACAAATAGTATTCAATATTTGTTAAAAAATAATAACTTATAACCTATTATTATTGAAAATGAGGCCCTAATTAAGGCGCATGTCTTTTTTTAACACTGTCGAGCCATCCCTGCTAAATAGGGACACATGGCGCAATCTTATCCGTCAATAAATATCGGATCGGTGCATAAGATTATGACACGTGTATGTTCGTTAATATAAAGGGTATATATGCTCAAGTTTTTTAACGACAAGGACACCAATATTCCAAAAGTATGACGGAGAATATTTAACATATCATTTACGATAGTTCAAAAATATATTTATTTTTTTTCCTAACTCACATACTTTACATCTTTACTTGCAAATAGTTATAATTTTCTAAAAGAATCAATGACACCAATAAAAATAAATCTCCTAAAAATAATAGAAAATCAAATATTCATATCAACAAATTTTAAATATAAAAAAAAAATGCACACTTAGCATTGTTGTCACATGACCAAGCTACAACATTTTTTTTATGTACATAAAAAATATTTGTTTTGGGGGCCCATTAAATAATTATGGTATTTCTATGTCTACAATACCATGGGAATATAAATCCACCTTTTTTTTTTATGTGTATATATATACTTATACTTCTCCACAACACAACCAGCAAAAAACCCAACAAAGTTTTTTTTTTTCTCTCACACAAATTATTAGAACCAAAAATATGATGAAGCAAAATGTATATTTTGTGCTACTTCTTCTTGTTTCCATGATCATTTCTTCACAAGCATCTAGTCGTTTTTTAGTAAACAACTTGCAAGGTAATTATATGAATATTTTTCATAATTATATATATATATTTTCCCTATTTAATTAAGTTTAGATGTTTAGAGTTATTCAGTATTTGTGTCGATGATACATAATGTATACTAGATGAAGTAAGGGTCGTTTAGTTGCTGATTTGTTTTGGAGTTGAGTTATGTAGGTATTAAACCCCGTATGAGTAATATCATGTTTACTAGTTGATTAGGAGGTGAATTATAAATATATAAAATTATTAGGTTGTTTGATTTATAATTTAAAAATTAGTTGCCCGTGATATAATCATCACTGAAAGCTACTGTGATATTCAAAGTACGAAGTTTTTCTTTTTCTTTTTTATAAAAAAAATTAAACATATAACTGAAAAGTGGTTAGTAAACGTTATTTCTTAGATGAATTAATTTACGAGGTCCACATGAATTAACTTAAACACCTATCATAAAAAAAAATAGTCTAAGTTAAATGCACACATTCTCATTTAGAAAATTATATTATATTGTACTTATAAAGCTTTGTTGATGAGTAAATTAATCAAAAGTTTTGAATGATTTGCAGTGGAAAAGGAAGCAAAATTAACTAATAAATCTAGTGATGGAGACTCAATTGAGAAGATGAGAAGTACTAATTTAAATGTAATTTTCTTCTTCTATTTATTTCCACTTTCATACTTTTTAGTCTCATTATTATAGATTTATTGTGTTATTTTTATTTTATTTTTTTTTATTTTATGCAATTTTTTGTAGAGGTTGATGGGGTTAGAAGAATATTCATGTGAGGATGAAAATGATCAAGAATGCATTAAGAGAAGAGTTCTTGTAGAAGCTCACTTGGATTACATCTACACTCAACACCATAATCACCCTTAATTATGAGAGATTATTACTTATACTTATGTATAGTTCAAGGACTAATTAATATCGAGGTAACCAGTAAAGTTGTCTTCACGTAATCGATAGGTGATGGATTCGAACTTCGGAAACAATCACAAATATTGTATTGCATGATGGTATAGATTCATCTACATTACATGAGGCCCTTCCCTCAATCAATCATGTACAAATATAATTGCTTTATCTACTAGACAACCCCTTTTAAGAATTTATTAATATTATAGCTTTTTTTTTATTATTAATATCACACAATAGTGTTTCTGCTTTTTTTATTCTTCTTCTATTGAAATCTGTATCACCTAAAAAATTGGTGCTTCATAGCACACGAAAAGCTTCAAATTGGTGGCTATGCGCGCTTTGGAGCTAATTTGATTTTGAAAATGGGTTGAACTGGCCGTGAGGGCCAACCGGCTGCATAGTCAATATCTTGATCGACGTCGACAAAACATTTCGGCATGTTCTCTTAGAATTATTTTCCACAAAGAGAAAGGGCCAATTGGGCTTATGCAATTAGCATTACTTGATTCATATGTGGCCCATAGTTATTGCCTATTGGGATTATGTTTAGTATATATATTTATTTCATTTTATGTGATATGGTTATTACTTACAAAATCAAAGGAGCTATATTTTCATTTTATTTATAATAACTTGAAAAAATAAATTAAGTCACTAATTATTTGTCACAATCTATCAAGATCAAAATATGAAGATATTTAAAAAAGTTTATAATAGATATACGTTAATAGATGTATTTTTAAATTGTAGGCATAATTTTTGTATATACGCACATATTGTATGTACGCCATTAGTGTATGTACATTTGTATATTTAATGTATCCATGTGTATATATGTTGATATTGTATGCACGTGTATATGGTATATAGGCTATTATTTTACCCAAAAAAATATCACTATATTTTGAAATAAAGTATGATTAGTTTTTGCAATAAAAAAAATATCTTGCTTATTTATGAAATTTCCTCCTTGCTATATGTGTTCTTGTTTCTCCAATGGGCCGGGAGTGCATGTTGATCGACTAATGGGCTCATCAAACTTTAGAGAAAGGATTTACCTACGGAAATTCCACCTTTTAGTTTACTTATTATCATTATTTCCTATGAGTTTTACGAATTTCCAAAATCTCTGGTGCATCACATTAAATGAATCTCACGCATCACATTAGTGTATCTCGCACATCAAATTAGTGTATCATGTATAAAATGTACCTCGCGCATCAGATTAGTGTATCTCACACATCAAATTAGTTGTCTCGCGCATCAAATTAGTGTATCATGTATAAAATGTACATCAGATCAATGTATCATGTATAAAATATAATGTATCTTACTTAGTGATTAATGTGTGTCGTGCAATAGATTAATGTATCAACTCTTATATTATTGTATCCGTTTTGAGGTATTTTTGTAATTATAAACTTTTAAGGGATAAATTATAATTTTACCTAAAAAGTATGTGATTTCTGTAATTTGCGCACTGATAACAAAACACTATATTGGTATCATTAAAGCTAAAAATTTCGCTTAACTGATAACAAAACACTGTATTGATGTCATTAAAATTTCTTGTTTAGAAATTACTCATAGATCAATGATAAACACAACTAACTAATGTGCATGTATTATTCTATAGAAAAACCCCACTTTTAATCACTATGAGGGTGTTTGGATTGATTTATAAGTTGGTTAAATCTACTTTTATGTTAGTTTTTTTTTACTGTTGTATGTGTTTGACGAATATTTTAAAAAAATAAAATAAGTTAAAAACGACTTAAAATAAGATAGAAAGTGCTTATCAAGTTAAAAAATGATTTATAATAAGTAAAAAATGTACGTCTCCCCCAATATTTTTTTTTTTGACTTGAAAATCATTTAACTTTGACTATTTTTTATTTTAACTTAAAAGCTACTACTTTTTAAGTCAATCCAAATGAACAATCAATTTTAACTCCACATTTTTTAAAATTGTTATATCATATTTTAACTAGAAATATTTTTGTATATCTTTTATTTTTCTAACCTAATTAATGAAAAGAGAGAAGTACGGGAAAAACATCTGAATTTGATGCAAATTATTAGTTTTATTCCTGAATTATTGATAGCCATAAAAACATTCTTCCACTTGACTAACTAAACCTAGATACACTCTTGTTATGCAATATGACATAACAAGTAATCTCAAACTCTAGTAAAAGTATTAGACTAATAATAAATAGCCAAGAGACGTGTCAAAAACATCGTATTCAAGTCAACTTAGTCAAGTAAATGAGTGTTTTTAAGGCTATCAATAATTTAAAAATGAAATTAATATAATTTACGTTTAATGGTATTTTCGACTCTTCGTAAAAATAATATTTCATATATATAGAGAGGGGCTAAACTTTAAATATGGTCCAAGAAAAATGGCTTAGCCCATCAATTTTGGCCTGCAGCCTTTGTTGTACAATACATACTCCCATAAGTACAACCATTTCTTGAATAATATATAAACTATCGGAAGCAAAAAAAATTCTCATTCCTTATCTTCATCTTCTTCAGTCTTACTACTCTCTTACTCTCCAATGGCGGACCCAAAAGAAGTTAACTCAAACAGTTCAGAAAATGAGCTAATCCCAGAAGAGGAATCCGACAAAGAAGAAGAAGATGAAGAAGAAGAAGAAGAGGAAGAAGAAGAAGAAGAAGAAGAAATTGAAGAAGAACCTTCTTCGCCTTCTGAATCGGACGATTCTTCTGATTCTGAGTCGGAAACTGAAGAGGGGTTTCGACCAATTACTCGTTCGGGTGAGCCGAACATAGATGACGAAGAAAATGTTACTCCAGAAGAAAATGTGAAGCGTTTCATGAGAATCCTCAATTCGAAAAGCAGGAACAGGGAATTAGATGAGGAGGAAAAAGGGTATACGTATCATGAAGACTTGTTTGATTTTCCTTATGACCCGGAAAATTGGAGGGAAGAGGATTTGAAAGAGCTATGGGGAGATGCTCCGATTGAGATGACGAAACCCGGTTGGGACCCGAATTGGGTTGATGAAGAGGAAGATGATATCATTGCAGAAGAGACTAAAGCGGGTCGAGACCCACCAATTGCCCCGTTTTATGTACCGTATAGGAAGCCGTATCCTGTGATACCGGATAATAATTATGATATTTCCAATCCCAAATCTGTGATTGAAGAGCTTGATAGGATTGAGGAGTTCTTGAAATGGGTTAGCTACATTTTTGTTGATGGTAGCACGTAAGTCTTTTGCTCTGTGGTTTCCATTTTGTTTGCCTTTGCTTTATAATTGAGGTAAAGATTGTTTTTTTACTAACTAGAATGGTGAACTTTGAATATGAATATGATTGGTTATATGGTTTTAGAGTGGTAAGACTTGTGTAGACTCTATCCTTCTGAAACACACTTGTGGGATTACATTGTTGTTGTATATGGTTTTAGCTGCTAGTGTTACTATTCATAAGCATAGGCATTGGAGCTGAATAATGGATAGTCTGCTAATGTAGAGGAGTTATTTGCATTTTTTCTGGTGGTAGCTGGTGATCTTTTCAATTGTTTCACTTTGGCTTTATTGGTTTGTATTTGCTTTACAATTGAGGTAAAGGTTGTTTTTTTTCCTCTGAGAATGGTGAGCTTTGAATATGACTATAATTGGCTGAATGGTTTTAGCTGTTAGTGTTACTTTTTATAATCATAGGCATTGAAGCTGAATAGTGGATTGTGTGTTTGTATTCATTGTGCTAATGTAGAGAAGTTCTTTAAATGGGTTAGCTACAGTTTTGCTGATGGTAGCTCGAGAGTCTTTTGATCTTTCTTTTCCGATTTTTCGGCCTTTACTTAATAACGGGTTTTGTATTTGCTTTACTAAAGATTATTTTTTAACCCTACAAGAATGGTGAACTTTGGATATAAATATATTTGGCTATATGGTTTTAAATGTTAGTGTTACTTTCATAAAATTATAGGCATTGGAGCTGAATAGGGGATTATGTGCTTGTATTCTTTGTGCTATTGTGGAGGAGTTCTTGAAATGGGTTATCTACATTTTTGCTGGTGGTAGCTCATATGTCTTTTGCTCTTCTTTTTCCCCTTTTGCTTAATGGGTTTTGTATTTGCTTTATAATTGAGGTAAATATTGTTTTTTTTCCTTACAAGAATGGTGAGCTTTGAATATGAATATAATCAATCGGCTATGTGGTTTTAGCTACTCCTGGAGTTGAGGGTCTATCAGAGACATCGTTTCCAGGGGTAAGGTCTGCGTACATTCTACCTCCCTAGACCCCACTTGTGGGATTATACCGGGTCTGTTGTTATTATTGTATGAGGTTTTAGCTGCTTGTGTTACTATTCATAATCATATGCATAATGTGGAAGAGTTCTATAGTTTTCAAGTGATATTGACTTACTCTGTTCTTATATAGTTTAGGTTTTGTCATTTCCATACTCTAATGTAGTGCCTAGTTAAAGTCTTCCAATTTCACTCCACAAATTTGGTGAAAGTAAATCTTGAATAAAGAAATTGGATGTGAATGAGATGGAGGAGATTTTTCATACTAAAAAGAGCTTGTAGGTGGAATTTGGAGATTTTTATTTCCTCAGCTAAAGAAACCTGAGTATCTGATCCTAATATGTTAAAAATTCTCTGTTCCTATGATAATGGAAATGCTTATACTTTCTGTCAAATGCTTTTTAACTTGGGATAAAGAGGAAGGATTAGAGGAGTCCAAGTAAAAGTGGATATGTGTCATCCATTTACCAAGTTTGGTAATGGAATAAATAGGAAATTGAAACAACAGCGGGGAAGCTGGCTACTTTTTGTTAGAGGTTGTGTTTTCTTTTGGTGAAGCTCTCATTTTATAGGGTGTTAAAGATGTGAAGCTTTGAAATGTGGTTTAAACTAGAATAGGTCTTCGTAATGAAGCTGGACTCCTACATGAACAGTTGGAATATAACTTGGTGTCTAATTAGAAGAAGTAAATGGTAAATTTGATTGGAACAGAAAAAAAACTTCTGATGACTACTTGTAAGAAGTATCTTACAGCCTTTTACTGACACAATCAGAATCCTTTTACTGTTGGTTTAAAGAGTGCATAATTTTGGAGGATCCCATTTGTGGCTATGTGTTCATAAGATGTTAGGCGTCAGATAGTCAGAGTAATACCATTTCTTTTCTTGGATTATCTCTAGTGTTGCATTTATTTTTTTATTCTTTTGGCTGAGGATATTAATTTAAGTTAATTCTAACTTTAGATTTATCACTTGGTGTATTTGTTTACATCATTGTTTTCCAAAGTGTGTATTTTATTGTCATTTATGTTACTTCCTCAAAAAATTTAATGTTCTTTTTTCATAGATAATCAAGGTAGGTCGCATGGACCGTTTCCAAATTTTGGTCCATCCATATTCTTTCTAAGGTTGATGTTTTGTGATTTTGACCTTTCAACTTCGCAATATTGAGAAACATGAAAGATGTCCTTTTACTTTATTCTTTTGAAAGTATATATCTCGTTGCATCTTTGTTAGGCCTTCAACTTTGCATTTTATATGTACGACATGTTTACACACCTCTTACATGCCTGTATTACCTAACTGATATTTGGAATTGTTTGCCTATTCGTGTTGGCATCCTGTATAAACTAGGTTCTATTTTATTGCCATGATTGCAGTTTCACTTTGTGTTTGGGAATATAATGTCTTTGTTAGGTTTTGCTTCCCCGTCTTGGGATTTCTTGTCAAATTAATGTTGTCTTATGCCTTACTACTCCAAACTCCAGTAAATATATGCTTTATTAATGTTAAGCAATGCTAATGTGACAATTAACTGCTACCATTTGGTCACGGTTTAGCTTTTCTTCCTCCTTCTTCTTGGTTTTAGATGATGTTATCAGTAAAAAGGATGACATTTTATGTTTGAAGGTATGAAGGCACTGTTTGGGATGACTTGGCACATGGAAAAGGTGTTTATGTCGCTGAGCAAGGGCTGGTCAGGTTTGTCAGTATTATTTTTACTAGTTGTCACTTTACCATTTGCTTGGTGTGTTTAATTTATATTACGTTGTGTGTTAGGATTTCTTCTACTTTACATCTGCATCACATCATTTGTTATTTCTTTTTTGCTTCTCACAGGTATGAAGGTGAATGGCTTCAAAACAACATGGAAGGTCATGGAGTTGTTGAGGTTGAGATACCCCACATAGAACCCATCCCAGGATCCAAGTATGTTTACACTCCAAAATGTTGCCCATAGATATTTTTTGCTTTGATGTTCTTGCTTTCGTATTAAGTAGTGTAATTGTTTCCCAGACTTGAAGCCAAGATGAGAGCTGAAGGCAAGATTATAAAGAGAGACTTTATGTCCCCAGAAGACAGAGAATGGCTGGAGAAGGATATTGAAGATACTCTAGAGCTAACAAACGGAAGTTATGAAATTCCTTTCTATGAGAATGATGAATGGATCAGGCAATTCGGCAAGAAACCGTAAGTCTTACGTGAAAACTGAGAATTGATGGGCGTGGAGAATCTCGTCTGTTTGCGTTATTTATCTGAAGCGCAGTCTATGTTAGTTGCAACTGATACTGCGTCTCATGCATGACGTGACTTTTGATATTTATTTGTCATTGAACTATAGATGTTTCCCCTTTAATTCCAGTAAAGTCTTTTTTATTATCGTTTTTTCTTAGTCAAACTCTGTAACATGTGGAATTCTTTAGTTTGAGTGATGGATTAATCTATCCTTGTTCTCTTGCTAATCTACCTGTTATCTCTACTATGTATAAAAAGGGTATAACTGGTGTTGTAACTCAAGGACACAAATTTACATGTAAAACTTGATTATCTTATCATGTTTTTCTGTTAGGGAGAAGGGGCGATATCGCTATGCTGGCCAATGGAAGCATGGAAGAATGCATGGTTGCGGTTTATATGAAGTTAATGAACGCACAATATATGTAAGTTCCTGTCAAACTTTCATTATCGTGTTTTAGATCAGAAATTCACTTATCCAATCAGAAACTTTAGGAAATTGCACAAGACTCTCATTCTCACTAGATAATCTGCAACCTTAAGGAAGATCATGGCATATGATTTTGACACGAGGAGAATATATTGAACTCTTAAGAACAGAAAGCCTTGTAATTTAAACAAGATATGAGACAATCAACTTATCTGTAGTTCTTACAGCAAAATTTGTCCATCCTTTGCCCAACTGGTGGAAGTTAGGTTTGTCTCATAATGGTCGAGAAAAATCAAAGAAAAACCGGTAAAGAAGACAGTTTTTAAGCTAAACCTGGGTTCTCTCTCTCTCCCTCTCTCGGTTTATATAAGGTTGTATGTGGGATATCTTCTGAACAGTTTATTAGTATAGGTTGCTGAATACGAAGAAAAAGAACTCTAGAAACCCAATTCACACTCCAGCTAATGGAAAAATGCCTTTGAATGATCGTAATTGTCGACAACCTGTGCTCGAGAGATAACCGTCCATATACTGATAACGGATGTTCTGGGAGAACCTAACCCCCTTGGATTTGGTTGTGCGGGAAACATAAAAAATTCATAAAAGCTTTACCACTAACAATTCAATCAGCTTATAGCCCTCACACATTGAATTGAAAATACATAAAATTTAAGCTTCCAATCTCATTAGCAGCAAGATTTATGACAAAAGCTAGTTACAGAACATGACTCTATTATTGTAATTTTTTTCAATAACTACTTCTAAAATTTAATAAAAGCAATAGTTTTAAGCTGACCATAGCAATATGAGCTCAAAACTATGGATGGAGGAGTCACATTCTGACTGTTTTCTCATAGACTCATCGTTTCTGGTTTCAATTCAAGATTTTGATGCACATACATCTGTAATGGCTTTGAGAATCTAGGCCCGGATGATAGAGATCAAGTTAACGCTCTCATATTGTGGTGCAGGGTCGTTTTTATTTTGGAGAACATGTAGCAGAGGATACTTATGGATGTGATGCAGAAATTTCAGCGGTAATTTGAAGACTAAGCATATGCTGCTTAGTTTTTTAGCTGAAGCTTATGAAATATTTACAGCATTTATTTCAGATGCATGCAGGTATAGCAGAAGTTGCAGCTGCTAAGGCCCGGATGTTTATTAACAAGCCTGATGGAAGTATGTAGCGTTTTCTTATTTATCTGATTTATGTGCTTTCCCCCATGATTAGTTACACTCTCATCGACTTCCATACTATTATCATCGTTCATAAACTTGTTGAGTTGGTTCAAGGGCTAATGACTTTTCTAAACCTACTTTGCCTGTTCCCCGGTAGTGGTGAGAGAAGAGAGAGGCCCCTATAGTGATCCTCAACATCCATATTTATATGAAGAAGATGATGTGTGGATGGCACCAGGTTTCATCAACCAGTTTTATGAAGTGAGTTGAAATTAAACTTCAGTCTGTTTATTATCTGTGCTGTTATATAGACAACCAATCTTAACAGTTTCGAAAAGCTGTAAGGAAAGTTAACTGAGTCACTTGTTACACAGGTTCCGGATTATTGGAAAGCATATACACATGACGTGGATGAAGAGAGAGAAATGTGGTTGAACTCATTTTACAAAGCTCCTTTACGATTGCCTATGCCTGCAGAGCTTGAACATTGGTGGTCCAAAGGTATGATTCTTTTAGTCATTCTATATCATCTAGCAGGGAATGTTATGGGTAACTTTGCCGCAGATGTATGTTCATTGCTTCTTAATAGTCAACCTTCTGCTGTCAACATCATTGAGAAACATCTATGAACAGCTGTAGTTTAAGGCTTTCTACCTTTTAATATTAGTGTCACAGATTATTGTTAAGTATGTTACAAGAAACACGTGTACTTCACAGTGCACAAAGGCTGTGTGAAAATGCTTGAACGGGGATTCTATTGGAAAGAATTTAGCTAAAAGAGAATGTGTTTGGTTTCCTATGTTTGAAACAGATGCTATATTGCATTATCTTGGGCAGAAAGAATGATTTCACTAAGAAAATCAAATGTCTGCTACTAAAACATGTAATTTATTATATTGTTTATCTGGATTTCATAACTCTTATTACATCTATTTCATATTAGTTAGACATAATACATATATGGACACTCAAACATGGCCTTGGCTGGCAAGAAATCCTTCCAACTTTGAGTATACACATCTTGACCCTTCAACTTATCTCCACTGTGTCAATTGAACACTCCAAACTTACAAAATGATCATCTAGACATCTCCGAAATTTATGCGTCAGTCAGCATTCGGTGTCCACGAGACACAGTGGGGACGAGTTGGAGTATTTAGTTGCCCGTTGAGACCAAGTTGAGGTGTTTAGTTGTGCACTCCCAAATTTGGAGTGCTTGCTTGACAACCGAGGCCAAGTTTGAGTGTCTGTTTATGTATTATGCCGTCATATCTCTTCACCTAAAATCATTGACACTTAAATAAATAAGTTTTCACTTCCAACAATTCGAATTAAAAATAAACCATTACTGCTATACATCATTTCAAGTTTGATTTGTCTTTTCAACCAACTTAATTCCCCCACTGCTATGGTTACTGAGTATCATAAAGTAGATATACCTGAAGTTAGTACTTCTCAGCACTTATTTTTCTGTTCATATTGTTTAAACGACCTGATACTAGTCTCTCTTCTGAAGCCCTTTAATTAGATTTACCTTTTATTCCCCTTTGTTAGATGAAAAGCCGGAGTTTATTTTACTTAACAAGGAACCTGAGCCTGATCCTGAAGATCCTTCTAAACTCGTCTATACTGAAGATCCTGTCATCCTGCACACTCCGACTGGAAGGATTATCAACTATGTGGAAGATGAGGAACATGGGTTACGATTGTTTTGGCAACCTCCTGTAAAAGAGGGTGAAGATGTCGATCCTGATAAAGTTGAATTCCTCCCCCTAGGATTTGACGAGTTTTATGGACGAGGTGGGACTGTCAAATCAGATAGTGTGTGGAAACGGTTTGTTACCTCAGTGGAAAATGCATGCAAACCGATGTTTGACAAACTTGAGAAATGGACTGAAGAGAAGAAGAAAGCAGGTGAGATGAAGATAGAGCTGTTGAAAAAAGAGTTAGAATTAGCAGAAGCAGAATTGTCTCTAAAGGAAGCGTTGGAAGACATGGATGATGAATTAAAAAGAATGCAAGAAGAGGAGGAAAAGAAAGTTGCAATGGGAACCCAAGAAGAAGATGATATTGTACCTTCTGAATCAACAGATGAACTTGAGAAAACTTGGGCGGAAAAGAAGGAAGATGAGGACGAGGACGAGGACGAGGAAGACGAAGAGGAGGTTACTGCATCAAGTTTTGGATCTGCTGACAATCAAAGCTCAGCTAAAAGTGACAAGAAGGATAACAGATCTGGAAAGGCTCCGTTTGGAGCATCCTCTTTGTCATTTGCTGCCTGTACCTTGGTTCCCACTGTAAGTTTGAAAATCACTTAAAGTTTGGTTAGCGAAGCTTCGTCTATAGAGGTTATATTACAATTAGAAATAGTTTTCCTATAATGAATCTAAAAATGTTAATCATCTGAGGGGCAGCTTTCATAAACAGCAGCGAACTATCATAAGCATCGCTCACCATATCACAATACATGATACTAGCTTATCAAAAAACTTATATCGAACATGCTGCAATATGAACAGAGTTATTTGAGAAACTTGAGTAACAGTGTCTGGAAAAAGATAGAGGCTTTAAGGGATATCAGACAATATTCGCCTTATGTAAGGACTAACTGAAAATGCTGTAGCAGCTGTGTCAGATCCTCCAAAGTACACTACTTTCGGAGGATCTGATATGGCACCAAACGACATTTTTTGAGAGTCCGAGCAACATAGCTTGGCAACTATAGAATAAACAACATCCAGGTACTTCGGAAATCTTTACACTTCATTACAATTTTCTTTTGGCTTGCAGGTGCCACCTAAGCTACAGCATACATTTACGGCTTGGAAGGGAAAATTGAGTCCTAAACCGTCATCTCCATTGTCCAACGCTCCATCTGATGTCCATGAATTTCCAAAGGAGCAACAGACTCCAGGCTCAATTAGCTTCCCTTATGCTGTTGCACAAAATGGAAGATTAAGAGCTGTTAGTCAAGCACAGATGCCAGAGAAGTATATCAGCAAGTCGCGTATCAGAAAACGCTCAAAGCAGAAAACGTCTTCACAAATTCAAGGATATCAACAAGAGCTTTGCTTCAACATATTATCACTACACACACCATTGCCTTTGTAGTGAAGCTAGGTTTTTCCTTCCCCTTCCTCAACCTCTCATTAATCTATGAACAACTTTGATCAATTTTGCAGTGCAGCGGCGAATTGTTTGATTCGAGCTAGGCATATCCATGTCATACATTTTTTACACCATGGGGTTGGTGATTGTAACATGGAATTGTTCCTCTTTCTTTCATATGTAACATGTATTGTTCTCATCACTTCTTCTTATCATTGCAGTCCATATTTCTTGCACATTCATCTTTTTAGGTCTTGAAAGTCAATAAATGTGCAAGCACTACCCGTAGAGTTGTTTGGTACTTGTGCTGGTGGGAGATGGACGATATTTCATGAAATTAGTCGAGATGTCCGCATGTTTCGAGACACCACAATTGTATATAGATAAAAAAGATAGATGAGCCACTACCCACTTTTCCTCATGCCTACCTAGTCTCATGAGAAGATTAAAAATTACAATTTGCATGGAGTCTCTCCCTTCATTTTCTTTATAAGTTTGGCATATTATGACATATTATGTCCATGATGAATTTTATTTTGGACTATTTGAAAAAAAAAAACAGAATTTTTAAAAATAAAATAAAATAAAAAGATTCCTAGGCAAATGCATATAACTTTGACATTATTAGTTCCTTTTATTTTTTTAAAAAATAAATATTAGTATCTTCTTCAATATGCAAGTGTAATGGGATAGGTCAAGATGCTCCGTCTTATGATTGTGATCAATATTTTTTAAACTTCAATTATACATTAAACATGTCATTAGAAGAAATAATAAAAAATAAAATGAAGTAATTGTTTTCTCTTCTAATGTATAAGTTTGTAATAAGATAGTAGTTACATCATACATGTTGTTGAGCTAAATCAGCTCGATAAAACTCTTAACTTAATATGATATTGTCACTTTAGTTGAATCTTACGTATTATGTATCCCTTTTTTCTTCTCTAAACGTGGGACTTTATTTATATACGCACAACAATCCCCTCCCCCCCCAAACTAAATTTGCATGATTTATTTCCATTCGTATGCGAATTTGGAGAAAATTAATATTTCTCTACACCGTCACTTGCTTTTTCCATACTCGTTACACCAAATCAATATCACAAATTAATTGATGGAATAAACTGAATCAACAATACTCTTAATATGATATAATATTATCCGAATTATATTGAATCAATATGCTTTTTTTCAAAAGACATCATACCATTAAAATATTCAACACCTTATAATAAACAACTTATTTACCTTTTCTACTTTCCAAGTAAAACTTTTTTTTTCCAGATAGATTCAATATATTTTTACATTAACTTCAAAACTTATATTATTTAATTTTATATAAACATCATATACAAATAAATATTTCTTCTTTTTTTTTCTTTCAAAAATTGCATGCCAAAAGAGAAATAAAAAGGTCAATAATAGAAATCAAAATGAGAATAATGTGCTTAGGTTAACATGATCTCAAGGCCAACCAATAATTTATCTACAATTACAAATGGACACATGATATTTCCCAAAATAAGAGACATAATGTGACAATTCAGAACATTTTAGGGTACCTAAATGACAAAAAAGTATAAATTTGAGGGACCACTTCACTATTTTCTCCCTATAATTGTGCAAAAATGGTCCACATTTCATGTAATTATATTTCTCAAAATTCTAAATATTAAAAAAAAATAATGGACAAATATTCACTTAATAAAAAGAAAATATTGAAATTGTTTAGGAAAATCTCCTGTAACAAAACTCTTTATTGATTATATTATGAATATTTTTTTATGTTATGCTATGAGAATAGAGATTTTTAATTTATAGATCTCCAAATTTTTCCTTCAAAGAAAGAATAAACCAGATATGAAAGAAAATTATGTTTTCTTTTCGAGAAAAGTAATTTTTTTGTCTTTTTTTTTTTTTTTTAAAAAAATAAACTTCAAATAAGATAAAAAAAAAATCAAGGCAAAACTCTAACAATAACACGCCTAGAAAATCGATAAATAAATTTTATAGGATTATTTTCTTTTATGAAATCATTTTCTCGTATTACCTAAGAGTGAATAGGATTTACAACGCCTTCCGTCTATTTTTAATTATTATATTGCAATTTTTAAAAGTTTAATTAGAGTATGTTATTTTGATGTTTTAAACAAAAATTAAATATTTAAAAAATATATAAAAAATATAAATAATTTTTTTTCTTTTTTAACAAAAATAATAAGCTTATAACTATGATATAATAAACTGAAAGTTAGATAGTTATCCGTAATTAAGTATTGAGTTAATTTTTTAACGAAAAGTGTTAAATGGCTAGAAAATAAGAAAAAGTTATAAAAAAAATTATTTTTAAAATAAACTAATCTTTTTTTCATTTTTTAGTTTAAAGGTACTAAAGTTAAAAGGATAAAATATTTTAAAAGGTGAAATATCATAGAAAAAATATCATTCTGATTATATTCATACCAAATTTTCCGACTAAAAAGATTTTTCATTTTTTAAATATATTTGAGTACTCAATATTAATTTAGATAAAAGTTTTTGACTTGTCATTCTATTTAAGTCCACCTAATAATAGTTAATTACTCAATTGAATAGCATTTTTTGAGCTTTTTGACTTGTTTTTCACACATATTTTAAGAGCCACTAAACAATTAATTAATGGTGGGCTAAGAATTGCAATTTTTGGAACAATTTGAAGCAAAATGTCAAGCTGAAATTGGAAGTTTTGAACTGATAGTTGTAAGTGTAAGAGACTACCTAAAGTTGAGTTTAAATGGTAAGTATTTTTTTTTCTCGATCAGAAATTTTGAGTTCGAATTTTAAAAATGAAATCAACCTTTTGCTAGATTTGTATCACACTTCAATATTAAACGTTCCAACATAAATCTGAGTCAAAATCAAAATTCAATATAAATACTAAATATCGAATATATCAAATCCAAAAATGTCACTTGAAATAAAATCTCTCTAAATTATCTTTATCCAACTAGTTCGTAAGATAATGTAAGAACACTCTCAGGACTAATTTAATCAAATCTAGCGAGATCGAAATAAATTGATCACTCTACTCATTAACGAACTATAAGAAGAAAAAACGAACCTGAATAAATCAAAAATCGAATACGTAAAAAGATTTGAAACCCTAATTAAATTGTCATGATATGTCCCATTCCGATTTAATTTTAGAATATTCTACCAAAAAAATATAAAACAGACAAAAAAAAAAAAGGACTGTTACCTAACAAATTATTCATAGACCAAACTCCTTAATTATTTCACTCAAACCTTCCTAGAACACACCTACACTAGATATACTTTAGGCTGGAATAGTTTTGAGTTTGAATTCTCAATAAAAAATTATAATTAATAAATAATATTTTATTTTTTATAGTGGGCTTTTCAGCTATCTGTATTAGTCGAATTTCAGAACAGATTTTGAATATTACGTGAAAAAAAACTTAAACATATATCAATTATTGAGAAATGATTGAGGTATTCTTTTTTTTATTATCTATAAAAAAAATCTCGAATTTGATAATGACATGGACATACTGGGGCAGGACCTAGAGTTTGCGGAACTCCCTCGGAAAAAAATTATGTTGCATATTTAAGAATTAGTGGTTGAGCGGTTCAAACCTCAAATCTTAAGCACTATTTTTTTTCGAACCCTAATGAAAATCCTAAATCCTTCACTGTGAACATATTAATTTATTTCAACGATATCGATCTATTATGAGAATTCAATTTATATATGAATTTGGTTATTAAGTTGTGGAGGTAGAAAGGTCTATAGTCAATGTTGCAAAATGTTGTTTTAATTTCTTGCATTATTTTTAATTGTTTATATAATTATTTTCTCTTTCTTTTTATCAGAAACATAACATGATAATATGATTTGATTATGACCTAAATTCATCCACTTTTTTAGAAAACAAATTCATTGAATATTGTTAAATGATCACATCATACTAGTAATACAAGCAATCTATATTGAATTAAGTTTCTAAATTTTGGCAAGAAATATATGTGAAAAAATGTTAAGATAATTTAACCACAATTTTAAAAACATTGTACTTGTATTAAGATAATTCTTACTTAGTTAGTTCATTAATTTAAACTCTTTGGATTCATAGTATATCCTATTCAATATTATATGATATTTTTAGAATACATAAATAATTTCTTAAATTTATTAATAAATTTCATTCATGAACACAAATTAAATCTTGTTTATCAAGTGTTTTCATTAGATATTTTCGAGTTTGATTTTTTGGAGGGAAATCTTTGTATTTTAAGTATCTATCAGATAGTTAAGTTAACCATATAAAATATGACATACCTTCTATTTATACACATCAACTTCAATTTGAATAGTCATGGGGTTTTATGACTTATCTAGATAAGCAGGTATAATTAAAGGAGGTAAGATAATTTAAACGATCAACTTATCTATGTAATGAATATTTAAGAATGCGCGCAAAACATGATTTAAATTTGAAGAGAAAAGTGTCTAATATAAAAACTTTATCATATGTTCAATTTTAATTTAACTGTCTAAATAAAACAAATAATTTGTAATACTGTTAAATGTTTTATGTCTAAAAGTAAAACAGGTTGCTTTGACATACACAAAAAGAAAATCAATAAAATAGTATTTCTTTCGTCTATTTTTATTTATTCATATTTTACTTGATATAATTAAAATAATATTTTTACTTTGTTACTTTTATTAATGAAGCTCAAGAGTATAAAAGAACGATACATTTACATATTTAGTATTCCCTTTGTCCTTATTTGCTTATTCATATTTCCTTTTCTATTTACTTGTCTATTTTGACAAATTAAGAAAGAATAAAAAAAAATTCTATTATACCCTTATTTAAACTTCTTGAGAATTTATAAGTTTTAATTCTATCATTTTTGAAATCATAATTCATAAGGGTAAAATTATAACTTTACTATACTAAATAATGCTATCTTAATATGTGTGTTATTTCTAAAATGGACAACTAAATAGAGATAGGGGAGTAATATTTTATTAATAAAATAATTCAAATTTACACTATAACTTATTTTAAATTATTAATACATCATATTTTGCTTCAACACAAATTATATCGTATAAATTAAAACAGAAAAATTATCATTTTATAAATCATTTAAATATTAAAAAATAAATATAAAATAATAAAAATTATCTTGTGAAATATCATTAATGAATGGTAAAGGGGAATGTTGTGAAGTAAAAAAAACAAAAATTGGAATGTTTTGGAAGTTTCTATATTTTACACGTGTCATTATTTTATTGGATTGTAAAGCCGTCATAACTAAAACGTTTTTATACCACATACCATTAAAGTACTCTCGCGAAGCAATGCTGCCGTTTGCCACGTGTCATATAATGTGGGATCCACAGGAGATCTGTGGGTCCCATTATTATACTCTTTGTTTGGACCTAATTTACATAATTTGAAATTAGTAATTTAAAATTTTGAATAGAAAGATATAAAAAAGATTAATACATAGTTGTATGATATAGATCTTTTCTTATCAATAATATCATTATATTAGTTTTAATTTATTAGTCTCTCATTTTACTAATTATATGTTATCTCCTTTTTTTTTTATTTTCAATTTCATATTGATTGTAATATGATATTTGTTTGATATATTTTTATTAGCGTTGAAGGTTGAAAATAATTTTTATCATTTTTATAAAATAGAAATACAATTGTGTACATTATACTCTTGCGGTAAGTCACTTATAAAATATTATTAAATTTATTATTAGGTTAATTTTTTTTTAATTTCTATATTATCAAATAAAAGTCAAATTCATTGATAGTTCCTTAAATTTGACATAAAATTTCACTTAGGCCCTTCAACTAGCTAATGTTCATTTAGATATTTCAGGTAGAATTTCACTGTGTCATTTTTATATTTTTCGCTGACATGACATGGTAAGTGTATGTACCCAATATCAGCGCGTGAAGGGACTTTTTTTAGGCCAAAAAATAATACTCTCTCCGTCTCATTTTATGTGGCAATATTTTAACCGATTCGTAGTTTAAGAAATAATGAAGACTTTGAAATGTTTACTAAATTGCCCCTCAAAAAAAGTAACTCATTTTTCTCTCTCCTTATAAATATATTAGAAAATTAAGTGGGGCTTTGGCAGCGATTTCATTTTTTTTTAAAAAAATAGCAAATAAATAATAACAAAAGAAATTCACGTTAAATCGCTGCCAAGACAATAATTTATTAAAAAATAATTAAAAAAATAAAATTATTTTTAAACATCGTCCACTTAAGATGTCGAAGTAAAATTTCGTGTCAACTTTAGAAAAACAATCATAAATTTGGCCTTAAATAAATAAATTATAGTCCAGTAGTAATATATCTGAATATATTAGAATAAAATGTTAAAGTTTCCTTTATACATGCCACACTTTTGTTAATTAGTCTAAAAAGAATATTACATTTTTTATAATTGAAAAAAAAAACTCGAACTTTAAAAATTTTATGAGATAATTTATAATTGTGTAAATGGAGAAAATGTATTTCAAACCACAAATTCTGAATAATCTTTCTTTCAATCATAAAGTTTTTAAACTTATTTTAAATTAAATTTTAAATCAAATATTATCACATGAAAAAAGACAAAAGAAATAAATAATTATAATTATAAAACTTTTACATTTAAAAAAAAAAAAATTGCTCTTATTTTACAGGAATTTCGACCAATCTCAATGGACCTTATCTTCTTCATCCCCATATAAATAGGAGTAAGCGGGAACACCATTTTCTTCAATTGTAAATTAGTCCCTCTACTTCATCTGAATTACGCTTCTGCCATTCTGGTTATGTTCACTGCCGGTCACCGGAAAACTGACAGGTATTCATCCGCTACCGTCGCACAGGTAAACATTAAAGCGTAAATGCCTTCTCCGAGAAATCACCGGAGAGGAGGTAGTGAGGAGAAGAATCGGAAGGGGAAGTTATCGGAGAAATCAATGTCGTTTCACGTACAGAGTTCGGAGGGTAGTACGTCGGAGTTGCTGCGAAGGCCGAGAACAGTACCGGATTTGCTCTCCGCCGGTAGAATTTCAGCCGGAACCGGTAAATCGCCGGAAATGAAGGACAAATTGAAGCTAACGAAGCTGCTGTTGAATGTTACGATTCAGAGAAGTATAGGTCCTGTACATGTTCTAATTTCGCTTGAATCGACGGTTCAGGATCTCATCGCTGCCGCTCTCCGGCAATACTCGAAAGAAGGAAGGCGGCCGGTTCTTACATCCGTCAATCCCGCCGATTACGATCTTCATTACTCGCAGTTCAGTTTAGAAAGTAAGAACTGTTTAATCCACTTCATCGCTGAATCTGAACCGTTGATTTTCACGGCGAACTGATATTTTTCCCGTTCCAGGTTTAGACAGGGAAGAGAAACTGATCGGATTAGGTTCTAGAAACTTCTTTCTATGTCCAAAAACGTCAAATTCCGCCGGCGCCGGTGCCGGAACATCGTCTTCTTCTTCGAGCTGTGCAAAGCAAGCTGATAAAGCTACTGCTACAAAAATTTCATTACCTTGGCTCAAATTCATGGATTTCATGCTGTGAAGAAATTATACTCCAAATTTGTCACTGTAAGTTTGAAACTCTTATCAACAAAATGAAAATTTACGTACCTAATTAATCGAGCTATTAATATTCTTCGTAAATTTAAAATTATTATACATTATACACTGTAGACTAATTTTTGAGTATCTAGAATAATGTTATGATGTTGTTTAAAAGTGTGAGCAGAAAAATAAATATTATTGATCAAATTAAATTTAAATATATAAAGTATAAGGCTATCTCATGAAACGATGCTTCTGACATGATTTTTATAATGAATTTGTAATCTCTACCATAATTTATATCAATCTTTTGTCATGTTATACATGCAACATGGAGTAGAATTATTTTATGCCTTTCTATGTATTTTTTATTTTGTGAAATTGAGATTGGGATTTATTTTAATTTGAAAAAAAAAAAGGAGAAGCCAATAGTATTTTTCAAGTAGCAATAATGTGTAAAATAATTGAGTGCATTATTAATCAAAATTTTATAATAACGATTTCAAATATTTATAACTAAATTTTAAACTTAATATTTATACACATCTTTCATTTAAAAAAAAAGGAAAAAAGCTACAAAAATTATTGAAATTTTGATCCAAACTGTTATCATAATTTCAAACTTTGGATAGGATCGATTACCCCTAACTATTTAATATTCCCTTCATTCCATATCAATTCATTTTTCATTGTTCAAATTAACTTAATTGTTCAATCTTCAAGATTAATTATTAAATACTCTTCCCAATTTTATCCTTCGTTTGGATTTTCGATATGATGATTTTTTCAATAAATTTGACAATAATTAATAGGGATAAAAATGAAAAACTATGTTCAATACATGTCTTAATCTACTTCTCTTAAATGGTGTGAAACACTTCAAAAATTCAATTAATACGAAATTGATGAAATACTATATTTTAAAGATATATATATGCATACGTACACGTCATAGATATTGCATCATTATAAATAATAATTTATTCATACACTATTAAATAGTGCAGGGATAGTATGTAAATTTGAAATTATTACAACAATTTCGATCAAAATTCAAATATATTTCAAACCTTTTCAAAAAAAAAAAAAGAGTACCTTTTAAATGTCTTGCAATGTTAAATGTTTCTTTATTATTATTTGAAAGACATACTTAGTAGAATATTATATATATTTACCATATGTAAATATAGTGAATCCAAAATTATTGTGTCTACTAACAAAATCTTTAAAGATTCCATAAAATTATTGTATTATACTAATATATATGGTCAATAATTTGAAATTTGTGCTTCACGTGATAAATGTGGGACTATTTTAACTTTTTAACATGTACCACAAAGTTGAACATATAATTATAATATATGATATGATTTGCCCTTTAAATGAACAAAGTGCAAACTGGAGTGTACAAAGAACCACAAGTTCAACAATCAATTGAAAGAAGATAAAAAATTACCATAGTTTTTCACCAAAATCGGTTAATTTTACACTGACTGTCAGCCTTCGTAATACTTCACCTTTAATCGAACTTGAAATCAATAGTTGTACTTGTATTACAAGCAAGCAGTGAGTACTACACGAGCTCGTAAGTAAAATGTTTAGCAATCAGCACTAAACATTTTGTTGGTACTTAACACAACAATCTCCACAATACATAGTCCTAAGTAACAGTAATATCCACAGCAAATCAGTGTACACCCCCCCACAAGTGTGTTTTAGCATTTTATTCATCTCAAACTTGTTGATTTTGAACACAAAGGTAAGGAGGAGGAAAACTAACCAGCACTAAGAAAGTGATGTCATACCGATCGAGGATGAAACAAAATCAGCAGCTGTTCTTGGCATAGCCCACTTCATTCCCAACAAATATAGGAACATCTGTCAAATCTGTGTAGATGATATAGAGCAATGTAAGAAAATATGGTAAACTGATTCCACCTCTATTCAGCACATGTAGCAGACTAGCTGTACCCGTCTTTTGTAGATTGTCTTGAGTCGACCACACAACTTACTTTTCTGTATCCTCTTAAATACACCAAAAGAAAGTTGATTAGTACCTGTGGGCTGTGAGTAGTATCTTGTAACAGAGCTGACTGTGAATGAACCACAAGTCCTGCAATCCACAAATTAACGGATCATTACTGTTGTTCGAACGAGAAACTGAGGATCAAAGGTTGGAAAGAGAGTAGTATTTTCATGTAGGATCAACATGAAACAGAGTGATTAGAGTTGTGTACTAGTTATGGGAATCAAAGGTGATTAAAGTTGTGTACCAAGACACGTTCTACCCTACTTAAATCCATGCTTTCAACTTATGGAAGATCTCGAAGAATGTGCTATGTACCAGAGGAATGTACAAGGTCTAGAGCTAGTTTACATATATGGTTTTAAACCTACAATAGACACATCACAAAAGATAATGTTGAGGTAATTATACCTATCAGAAGGCACTTCGTCACGTTATCAGCCAAAAACTTTCGCAGCAACGTTATTCATCTCAAATAATTTTACACCTTGCAATAGAAGGCATACAGACCAATGCATCAATCAGACAAGGACGTGTCAGGTTCGATATAACCTGAATTCTTCTCGTTGGACTCTGATCCGCTGTCAAAATTGATACATTGGGTTTCCAGGGATCCATTTGAGTCGCCACCTGCTTTAAGGAGTCCCTTTAACTCATCAATAATGAAGGGCTCTACCACCTTCCAGAAAAATGTAGCATTGTCCCCCAGAAATCCTATCCAAAAGACCTTCCCTCTATTTTTTACTCGGCAGTGTAACGATTTGGCTTTTAGTGCTTTAAGAATACTCACAACACCCTCTGAACTTCCCTTTACTCTCAACAGAATATCACCAGATGATGTCCGGTAACCACCGTACATATACCAGTAAGCAAGAACGCGAGGTGACAACCATCTATGTATAAGTTTTGGTATACAAGGACGTCCGTTGGGCCAGAACTGATCAGCATAGAAAGTAAAATCAGAATGTGAAATGGTAGTAAAAGAACTAGGAATGTCCGCAGTGCTATCCACCATCATATCATGAGAGCCTAACCACTCGTGAAATTCATCATGTATGTGTCTCTTAAAAATGGAATGGATCCTCGACTCTTCATTAAATTCATAATGGATTGCATGCAATCTTCTCTCTTCATCTGATCTAATTTGCACACCCCCAAGAAGCGACCCTGTCAAAACCTCTCGTTGCTCTGCTGTGAGCTTCAGTCTAATAGGTTTTTCAATTACTTTCTCCCGCAAGCTAAGAACATAATCAAGTCTTTCCATCAATGAAGATTCAATCTCAACGTCGTATTTCTTTTGGCGCATCAAATTGTATATCTTTACTGCCTTCACATACTCTGCAGAGGTCATATAGCCTCTCAAGATACTGTTGCAAGCACGAGAATCAACACCAATTGCCACATTACCACGCATTTCATGGAAGATTTCTTCAGCGAGGCTCAGATTGCCAGTATTCACCAATAAATCCAAATAAATATTAAAAACTGTCAGATTCGGATGGCAGACTTCACGGTACCGGAGAAAGGTAGATTCCAGTTTCTCATGTAAACCTGCAATGGAGTACATCCTCATCAAATCGATGAATGATGGGACCAGCTGTTTCATACCACTGTTTATGAACTCAGACATGATAGAATCTGCAAGGTCTAGTTTTTGATATTTAGACAGCACCTTTATTATTTTATGGTATGCTGCAACGGAGGTGGAACCCAGTTGTTCCTGCATCCTCCTAAATACTTTCAAAGATTTTGTAGGTTCTCCAATCTTTGCATATACTTCCATACGATAGACAAAAGCTTGAGAAGGAGGACAGCCATCGATGGAGAGAAGTTTTGACCAAGTTCTTTCGGCTTCCTCCACATTTCCATCCTTCGAGCAAGCTCTTAAAACTGACACAAGTACCTCTTTGCTCTCTTCAATTCCTCTAGACCGCATTTCTGCTCTTAGTGCAGCGATTCTTTCCATATCGACCACATCTTGATAACTGTGAAGCCATATAAGACCCCCGAAAATATCTCTGTGTATTTCCAATCCAGAGGAAGTCAAGTTCTGATATATAAATTCAGCCTGTTTCAGAAATTGTTTACTCTCGCTCGATGTCTTCCCCAAAAGAGCTTTAAACAGAGAATTGTGTAAGTTAAGCCGAGGCTTATAACCTCCCAAGTGCACCATGCGATTGTAGATGTTACATGCTTCATCTAGCACTGATGGTCCAGATGAACTAAGATAGGCAATAATGAGAATATGGAATGTAGATTCACAAGGCACTCGTCCCTGATTAATTATGTCATCAAAAATCTCCCGGCACTTCAAGTGCTTTCGTTCCTTTCCCAAGTAATCTGCTAGTTTTGTAGCTAGAGCAAAATCAAATCGAAACCAATGTTGCGGCATCATCCATTTGTAAACCTGCTATTTTACAACAGATATTTTTAGATCATTGTGATTTAGAGCTTAGACACTATTATTTTAAATACATAATATGAGTAATTAGGCATCAGACAAATGGAAAAATAAGTTTTTTAATGCAATTCAACGTAAAAGCGTTGGATTTTATTTTGAGGAAGCAAGTAAAATGCCGATAGCTACTCTTCCTTAGTCATTCCAAATGAAAAAAAACAAGGCACCATGGAGTGCGAACCTATTGAGCAATTTTCTTAACACTGCTTAAAGTGCAAAAACGATGAAATGCTAAACCTTGACAAGTACAAAATCTTAAGAAGCACAAGTATCTTATCAGAAAAAATGAACCAAGCACAGAGTAACGGCAATTTTCTCCACCATTTCTAGCAAATATCATCGACATATATAGTTCGTGATAAGTGAAGCCACTAATGATCAACCCAAATGTTATACCAACATAACCAAAAATACAAAAAGATACCATCCTTTTCTATAATAAAGAATTGACTAAACTAAAGCAAATGAACACATTATCCTAAAAGAAGCTTCATTTTCGCGAATACACATGCAGTATAACAGAAATTATCTCCGTAGCTACTGTTAAGAGAGGCTACTAATGATCAATCCGAAAACTTTTACCAACATAACCAAAAACAGTAAAGATAACAACTTTTTCAAACTAAAGGAAATGAACACCACTACCCTAAAAGCAGCTTCATTTTTGCAAACACACATACAGTTCAATGGAATTTTTTCTCCACATTCTCCAAAATTTATATCAAATTTCTTCCACATAATATATACTGATAAGTGAGGCTACTAATGTTCAACTCAAATACCTTTTTACCAACATAACTAAAAGGCATAATACATAATTACATACATATGCCTTTAATTTGGCGTCAATTTATATCAATGTCCTCCACCTTTGATTGTTTAAAATTGAACAATTACACACACATATCCTACATAACATAATACATACATATGCCTTTTAACTTGGGATCAACTTATATCTATGTCCTCCAACTTTGAGTGTTAAAATTGAACAATTAGACACACGTCTCATACATAACATAATACATAAACATATCACACCAATAAGTGAGGCTACTACTGAACAACCCAAATACTTTAACCAACATAGCTAAAAGGTATATAATACATACATAACTTGCCATCAACTTGTATCTATGTCCTTCAACTTTGAGTGTGCACAACTCGAACTTAAACTAGTATAAAGTTGAACAATTAGAACACACATATCCTACGTGACATAAAACGTCATGTAACATGCTACATGCATTGCCGCATAGGACACTTCCGCAGTTTGTCTACTTGTTCAACTCTATACAAATTTATTTGTGTACTTGTGTGTGTGGACACAGGACATAGATGCAAAAGAAATGAACACATTACCCTAAAAGCAGCTTCATTTTCGCGAATTCGCATACAATGAACAGCAACAAAACTCCCATCTTCTTGCCTAAACCACTTCCTTTGTGCATTCAAAATCCTAACCATAGTAGGCGTCCTGTGAGCAGGAAGCTCTTTACAAAGCCAAGCTAATCTTGCCCTACGCCATTGATCAGGTATATCCTCTAATTCCCTCACCTCAATAGATGGGGTTTCAAACTTCTTCAACTCCACAGAGTCAAAAGAATCATCAAAATTGAAACTTTCAGCAACCCCAGAAGCAGAAACGGGGTCCCAATTGTCGAAATCAACTTGATTTTCTTGGGAATCGAGTAGAAGTTGTTGGGGTGAAGTGGAAGATGAAGAAAAGGGGGTGTAAAGGGATATTGAGGGAGATAATGAAAGGGGTTTTAGGGGAAGGAAAAAGGGTGATGAAGGTAAGAGGTGGTGGCGATGATGCCGGCGGCCGCCGTGGTGGCGGCGGAGTGGGGAGGAGGGAGGGCGGAGGACGGTGGGCATGGAGGATTGGATAAGGGAAGTATTACATAACAGTGGAGTGGACATGAAGTGTAAAGTATTTAGCCTGTTGGAGTTGTCCAAGTATAGCCTTATTTATCGGGAATGTTTGGTTCGTAGACTAAATTATTTCGACTTATTCTAAACAATTCAAATATTTTATGTCAGGGGCGAAACCACGTTGGTTGAAGACGTTCATTCAAACTCTCTTAGATAAAAAATTATATAATTTATACTCGCCTATTCATGAAAGCAGTTACTTAGGATGGGATATCATTCATTTTTAACCATCATGCTTCATATTTCATGCTCTTATACTTTATACAAATAATAGCATGCCGATTCAACTGTTATATATTATGTCAATATATATATCGCTAATTCAAATAAAATAGGGCTAAATTTATGTATGAATAAGTTTTATATTTTTCAAAACAAAACTTTGCAAAGTTCTAAAAGTGAGTTTATACCTATATATATATAAATTTTACAGACACTTATTCATACCCTACATAGAATAAAAACTTGTGCTTTGTGAATGTTACTACAAAAAAAAAAAAGACTATAAATATGGCCATATGTACAACAAAAATTAAAAACTACACAACTTTTAAATGTTTGCCATAGTGTGGCTACCTGATATAAATAGGAAAAATTACTTAATATATAATTTATTTTATCATATTTTTTAAAAAAATTATTATTTGAAAAATCACAAAAATTCTCTACATCACTTTATGCGATATATAAGTCAGATACATCACTCTACGTGCTATCGATCGGATACATCACATTACGCAATATATTGAGACGTTGAATAATGTATTCAAAATCAAGAAGCAATGTATCAGAATATATTCAAAATCAAAATACGATATATCCAGATATTTTGGGATGTTTGTGAATCCACCAAATTTAAATAATTTTTAGATATAATTAACTATAAAATTCTCATATAAATAACAAAATAATTTTTTAATGTAATTAACTATAAAACTCTCATATAAATAAAAAAAAAAAGAGTCAATAAAAAGTTGTTCAAATATTGGCCCATAAATGATAATGGTATTATTGGGCTACCTCAAACTAGGCCCATCGGGTTTTCTTCAGTATACAAAAAAAAAAAAATTGAAACTTTTTGTCAAATTGGGAAACCATAAACCCTAGTTAAGCGGCAATTTTTTCTATATAAACCCTCTA
The DNA here is from genome assembly GCF_036512215.1 of Solanum lycopersicum. Lineage (NCBI taxonomy): Eukaryota > Viridiplantae > Streptophyta > Magnoliopsida > Solanales > Solanaceae > Solanum > Solanum lycopersicum. The sequence continues at coordinate 58,052,815 of NC_090810.1, read as the reverse complement.
AAACCCTCATTGGTACCGCCCTCTTCAATCTTTGCACTTCGAATAGCAGTCTTTTTTGCTCTCTTACTTCGCCCCCAGTTTTTCAGCTTTTCAAACAATCATCAATGGAGTTTTGGGGTATGATTAAAATTCAATTTTATTGTGTTTTTATCTGTGTTTTCTGCTTCTTTATTGGTGATTATTTGAATTGAAAGTAATTAACTTTGTGGGTATTCTGTTGTTGCTTTATAGAGTTTATGGTTGAAATTTGATTTTTGTGTGTTTCCTTTAAAAGTCTTGTTGCTATACTCTGTTGCCCTTAATATTTGAGGTCTTCACATCATCAATGGAGTTTTGGAGTTTTGGGGTGTGTTTAAGAATCAGTTTTTATGTGTTCCCTTGTTTGGTTTTTGATTACTTGAAAAGAAAGTAATGAACTTTGTGGATTTTGCTTGTTATGTTGTTGTTGTGCTGTTTTTTTTTTGTGTGTGTTAGTTACCTTGTAGTGTTTTGGGTATGCTTGGAAGTCAATTTCTGTATGTTTAAAAAATAAAGTAATAAGTTTTCAAGGTTATGGATCTTCTTTTGTTCGTTTCTAACTGATATGTAGTTCAATCTTAAGCTATGTTACTGGTAATGTGTATTCGTTTTGGTGTTAAGATTGTATGCACTTTGTGGGGTATGTGTAAAAGCAATTGTTTGCCAGATTTTATGTTTACTTCTTTTAAAGACATAATCTTGATGAATTTTAAACCCAAATTATAACATCAGATAAGAGAAATAAGTTGCAATCTTTGAGCTAAGTGCCCTACTTTGAAATATAAATATTTTCTGATATCACTTTTTAGTATTAGTAAGTTATAGGTGTTCTTCAAAATTTTGATGTGGATTTCTTAAGAAAAAGCTGTATACACTCCCCGACCCCTCCCTCCCTCGTGGGATCATACAGGGTTTGTTGTGGTTGTATTGTGTGTAACTTGTTAAGGTGTGACATCTCTTTCACATGAACTATGTATAGGTGTTGAAGTGAAAGCAGGACAAACACTAAAGGTTAAGCCCGAGCTTTTCAAGCTCATTCATATTTCTCAGGTAAGGTTTTTTCTTGGTATTCTTTCTCAATGCTTAATATAATGTCTCTTTGCTTTTAAATGGATATCAGGGCGTTTTGGAATGTTGAAATGTTGGTTTGTTTGTAGGCTGCCATAGGTGAAGTGAAGGATGTCAAAGAAGCCAAATATGTTCCACTACGCCTAACTGTTGGAGATAACAAATATGTCATTGGAACTCTATCTGCTGAGGATAGACCTCAGTTGATGTTTGACTTGGTCTTTGAAAAGGAGTTTGAACTTTCACATGGATGGAAAAATGGGAGTGTGCACTTCATGGGATACTCTGCTGATGATCCGAGCAGTGAGGAAATTGACTCTGGAGATGATGTTTTTTCCGATGAAGAGAATGTTATGGAGGCACTGAATGGGAAACTTGAGGCTGATGTGAAGGATGTAAAGCCTGATGCAAAGAAGTCTGCACCTGCGAAGGATGAGAAAAATGCTAAGGTAGCTGAATCAAAGAAAGAGACGGAATCTGATGAAGATGATGACGATTCTGAAGATGACTCTGATGATGAAGACGATTCTGAAGATGACTCTGATGATGTGCCTCTAGGCATGGTATGATTCATAAAGACTTCTGTTAATGCTTATTCTGCATCTTTTATATGAGGAAAAATCTTTTTCCTTATATTCCATCTGGGTGTATTGAACATTTTCTCCTGTTGTTTATTCTAGGATGGACCAGAAGGGATGGATCTTTCTGATGATTCCGAGGATGATGATGATTCCGAGGAAGATGATGATTCAGAAGAAGAGACACCTAAAAAGGTATTAAATTTTGGATCTTTCTGTGATCGTGCCCAGTTTTTTCCGGACTTGTGAAGGCGTCGTAATTAGATTAGTTATGCCTAATCGATATTTTAATGATAAAAAGGTTGAGCAGAAGAAGAGACCAGCTCCATCTCCTAAAGTAGCTCCTGGCTCCGGCAAAAAAGCTAAACAAGCAACCCCCGACAACAAGTCAGGTCGGTTATATATATATATTTCATGTTTCATTTAATGAAATGTTACTATACAACCTTTGTCGTTGACATCCTTTTTTTTTCAGGTGGTAAGAAAGGTCCAGCCACCCCTTCTGCTAAGCAAAATGGTAAACCTGCATTCAATGGTAACAACAAACCGAAAACTCAGTCCCCAAAATCTGGTGGTCAGTTCTCCGGCAACAAATCTAACAACAAGTATGTACAAACAACAAACACAGCAAAGCCCCTTCCCGTTTTCCCCCACGCCCTTCGCTTGAAACACGACTAATTTTTTATTGACATTACTTGTGCAGGAACTTCAGTGGCCAAAAGAACTTCAAGGGCAAGCAAGGAAGGAAGTAGAGTGCTTGGAAGATGTTGTTGAAGAGCAAAGAATTTTTATTTTTATTTTTTTAGTTTATAGATGTTTGGTCTCCCTATGGATTTAAGCTATTTTCCTTAGTAGGTCAATTTTGATGAATGTTTTTGTTACCAGAAAGTTTTGCCCCTATCTATATTCATTACTATTTTGAACACCTTTCTTTATATGATCCTTTAATCTTACAACTTCATAGTTCATTGTTTAACTGTGATGAGCCTGTTACTGCTTTGGTTAAAAACTTTCTTTTAACTTGTGGTCTATTGAAAACTATCTTTAATCTCCATTGGAGAGCACACTCTCACTAGTTGGGCTCCAGTTCTCTTCGAAACCTGTAGAATGTGTCGTTGGATCGGAGTTTGATGAATTAACAGATAAATAAGACTTATTTTCTAGGAGAATAAGGTACTGTGAAAAGAATTATCATTTGGAATATATCTGTTTCCCCTGATCTCTCAGCTTATTACAACTGCTTAACAATTTAAGTCAATAATAGTTCCAACATTTTGCATCCCCTTATAACCCATCGATTTCGAGTTGCTTTTTCAAGGATAAGGGAAAACACGACTGATCTTTTCGAAGAGATGGGTGGGGATAAAGCCTTTAACATAATACACTCTTCAACTGTCTAATTTGGGAAGTTGATTAAACACCATGAAGCATACAACATTTTTTAAAGATTTGGAAAGAAATAATGGTCTTAATAAAAGGAGTGTTTATAAAGAATTTTTCATCTTCTAAATACTTCAATTTATCATCTTGTTTGTGCTACCTCTTTTTCTTTGACGCACCGATTTATAGACAGTGGCGTAGCAACGGCCATCCAGGATGGACATCCTTTGTCGAAAAATTACATTATATATATATATATGCGTGTGTGAAATTCTATATATAAAAGATACATATTTTAAAGTTCTAACACTTTTGACAAGAGCTATGATTTTGTCACAGTGGTGATGAGTGTTCATGAAGTTTAAATTGTGTAATTAACCATACCTACATATTGTTTTACCTCTTGAAATTGCAATGTGAACTTGGACTATTTTGGAAAAGCATATGCAATTCATGCTGACAGTAGGTGACTAAATTTTGATCAAATCATTTAAATAGGTTTAATAAGGCATTATTAGAGAGTTTAACACTAGATCCTATTCAAATATAAGGAAATAAGGTAACATCACAGTCAGTTAAACTCAAACTTCAACCAAATATTGTCCAAACGCCAACATACACACAGTACAGACCGTACTGTTAGTTCGAAGACCAAAAACCAAGTAAAAGATAGAAGTACCTAAATAATATCATCAAGTTTCTTTTCTAGACGACTGAGCATTTAGGACCTTAGACTGGTCTCGTATAAGTTCACCGCGATTCATAATAGCAAACAGTAGTCTGAAGGATGCAAAACTAGCAGTTCCAAGTTCCGAAGTTGCATTACCCTAACCTAAAAGTAGACTAAAGGAATAAGAACTAGAACATTTGTCGTCTCCACCTGCAGATCGGTCATTCTTCTCTCGTCCCTGCAAATGCCTGTGAAATCAAACCTGTTGGTATATATCCTCTGATTTGGCTCCACAACCTGTATACATTTCCCGGTAAGCAGTAATAAAAATGAAGAAAAAGGCCAAACAACAGTTTGAAAGCTACTAGCCTGGATGAGCTCTGGTCATAAGAAACCTGACTGCACAAACAAGCACACAATGCATTTGCAAAAGATTATACAAGTAAACATCATGCAAGTCTCTTATTACAAAGCCCTTAAAATGCAAGACCTAAACCTAGATCCCGAAAAAGGACATTTCAGCCTGGATAACCTAGAAGAACAAATGGATGACCAAGAAATGTTATGACAAGCTAAGTTTATTATCACTTTTTATAATCCAATCCTAGCTGAACAATTATGGAATAGTTAATGCAGTGGAAAACCCTGTAACAGAAACGTTACACGACAGTGCTTTTTGGGAAGGCAACACTGCATGAGATGAGTTTATTATTACTTTTTTACATGATCCAATCCTACCTGACAATTATGGAATAGTTTATATGCAGTGGGAAAACCCTGTAACAGAAACGTTACACGACAATGCTTTTTGGGAGGCAACACTGCATGAGTCACTTTAAAAGGCAAATTAATGATGAGCATTCATTTGATGATAGCACATGTAGAAGTGGTATGATATTCAGAGTTCCTTTTTCTTTTCTTTTTTCGAAACTGGTATTATTACAGTGCAGAGAATTTACCACCAATTCGACAAGTTTTTGAAACTTTGTGACAACATATTTTTCTCCCAAACAATAACACAATAGTTTGTGAAATTTGAACAATGTCACATAGGATAAATGTTGAGGAATTTCACATCAAAACGAATAAGTCAAAGAAAAATGTATACACCCTATAACACTCAACAGAAGTTCAAAATTGTAAAACAAATTGAAATGACACAAACATTTAGGGCAGGTGGTTGAAGTTGTGTTCAAATAGCTATGTTTTTGGGATAAGAAGTTTGTGACAGTTGAAAATTGTGGGTGGAACTTCAAGTCTACAAATTCAATGATAATTTATGTTCAAACCACTATTTCAACTTGAAATAATAATTCAAAGGGTAGATGCAATAACAAACAACGAATGATGCACAAAAAGAAGCATATCTAAAGCCAGAACACCAAAAAAATTAAAGGTCGAAAACTTTTCAGATAGCTTATCAAAGAATTGAAAACCTGCACCCCCTGCAAGTAGAAAATGGGCATTAAGCTCTATTACACGGCAGGTGGCCCTCTCAGAAGACAATACATTAGGACAGAACAAAAGCATCAAAAATCATAAGGGATAAGGACACAAACCAGCACGATATATTCATTCATTATCCATATGCACTTTCTTGTCATTGTTGATCATAATATTGATCTTGGTTAGGAGCAGATCCATTCTCATTGCTTTCATTTTTGTAGTTACTGTCTGCATTAGCCCTGTTATCAAGTTCTGCCTGTTCTTTTTCCCGGTTCCACTGCTCAATTCTTGCGCGCCTCTCTTCGCTGCCATCCCTAACTGGACTTCGGTCTCTCCTGCCACCGGGACTCCTACTCCTACCCCTCCTGTGGTCAGGGCTTGTACTTCTGTTCCTCCTGCTCCGACTCTCATAATAATGGTCTCTTTCATCATGCTTTCTACTATGACTCCTGTGAGAGCGGTCTTCATAGCTGCGATGCCTATAAGGGCTTCGGCTCCTGCTTCTGCTGTGCCTTGTCCTATACCTTCCAAACAACTGACGTCGCAATTCCCTAATTACTCGGTATAAAAGACAAGTCAGTTACAACTGAATTTCTAAGACTACTGTTTATAAATGAATTGTTAATATTTTGCATAGAGTGGAAATAACCTGCTGATCTTTTTGAGGTGCATAAAGTTGCAATATCCACCGCGGTTGCAGACATTTTCCTCGTACTGTCGACAGGTGGCTTCACGAAAATCAGTCACAGGAGAGAAATCAACAATGATGGGCCTTCCTGCAGAGTTTATTACCAAAGAGAGAAAATAATCACATTATGAACTATTGGTGACAAACTGAACAAGACGGGCTATATGCTCCAATCAGGGTTGGAGACTCGGAGAGCTACAGCCACCATAAATTATGTAGTATATAGGTCAAAATCTATCATTCATTGATACACACTAAACATTGAACACCCTTTACACAACTAATACTTTAGCATGGTGGTAAAGGGTGATAAAAAACAAAATTTAGATTGCTGCCTCGGAACTTGCACAACATAAAATGAGCTTTTTGAAAAAATATGTGGGATGGGGACGGAACATTTAATTTTCCCTTACAAGAACATGTGGGGATTGGAATAAAACATAGTAATAAACTTTTCCTCATGCTCTCTGCCGTTTAGCAGACACCTCCTCCTTGTCATTCGCCTTAGCAGTTCTATCACCTATATTACACACAACATAATTTCCAGCGAAGGGTGTTCAATTGAACACTCTTGGTTGTATGTAGTTATGAACCTGGTCCAGATAATAAAATTCATACATGACACGTTCTTTCACCATTTTGAATTCTTTTGTCCTCTATTCAAATATTTTATCACTGATATGGTTTGAAAGAATAGAAACTTACCGGCATAGAATCTCCCAGTAAGATTCTTCAGTGCATTTGCAGCCTGCTCTTCCTCACTAAACTGAACATAAACATTACCAACCTGCACAGGGTACATTAATACATAGTTGAAACCCCCAGTCACAGTCAATGGATGACTACAAGAAAGCACAAAAAACCTACCATGTGATCAGCCAGATTGTCACAAATATTCAGGCTCTCAATCTCTCCATACTTGTTCAGTTCTTCAAACAAGTCTTCATAAAAATCCTGCCACAGTACCATACAAGTCATATCTCAAATATCCAATTGGTTACATCTCATATATTTTCTAAGAACACAAAGTGCAAAGCTATTTGCTAACTACTACGCCCTTCATCCCAAAATAAGTAATACCTTAGCAAAAAACTATTTCAGGGTGGAGGGAGCATTATGGACCACTAAAAAGCAATGCCCTGCTTCAATTCCAATTCAACATAAAGCTTACTCAAAAGAAGCAATCATATCATAAAACATGTCAAATCCAAGATCATTCCTTAATCCTTACTATAATACCTACAAGAACGATCTTTTTACATGGAACACACAAATGGTCGCAACAATGATCAATATATAAAATAGAAGACACAACTAGGTATACCTTGAAAGAAGCAATTATATCATAGAGCATGTCATATCCAAGATCATTCCTTGCTAAAAAACCCACAACAACGGCTTTTTACACGGAACAAACAAATAGTGGCCATAATGATCGATAAAGCACAAGGACCTAACTGGGTATACCTAAAAATAACCAGTCATATTTCATACCATAGAACATGTCAAATCATGGATCATTATAATACCTCTACACAACAGTCTTTTCTTTCATGAAATGCACAAATAGTGGCAACTATGACCAATAAAATAGACAAGTAACGAAGAAAAAACAATTGGGCATACCTCAAAAGAAGCAGTCAATATCACAAAACACACAAAATTCCCGACCATGCATACTACAATATCTTTCACAAAATTCCATTTTTTTCCATGAATTGCACAAATACTAGCAAGAATGACCAATAAAACAGACAAGTAAAGCAGAACTTAACTGGCTAAATCTTGAAGGGAAGCAATCATATCATATAACATATCAAATTCATGATCATTCCTTACTATAATTCCTACAACAACAGGTTTCTTTTACACGGAACACAGAAATAGTGGCAACAATGATCAATAAGACAGAAGAACTTAACTGGGTACACCTCAAAGTAAAGCAATCATATCATAAAACATATCAAATCCATGATCATTTTACACGAAACACACAAATAGTGGCAATAATGATCGATAAAACAGAAGCACCTAACTAGTTACCAGTTTCAACCACAAAAAAAAAAAGAAAAAAGAAGCATCTAACTGGGTATACCCCAAAAGAAGCAATCATATCATAAAATATGTCGAATCACGGATCATTCATACTATAATACCTCTACAATAACAGTCTCTTTTTTTCATGAAGCACACATATATAGAGGCAACAATGACCCAATAAAACAGACAAGTAAAGCAGAAGAACTTAACTACCTTCTAAAGAAGCAATCATATCATATGACACACAAAATTCATTATCACTCATACTAAAACACCTAAAACAAAGGTCTTTTTCCTGAAATAAGCAAATTGTAGCAACAATAATCAATAAAATAGACAAGTAAATCAGAAATAAACCATTTGGGTATACCTCCAGAAGAAGCAATTGTATCATACAACATATCAAATGCACTATCATTCCTTACTATAATACCAACAGTAGTCAATACAATAGACAAGTAAAATCAGAAAAAACTAACTGGGTATACCTCAAAAAGAAGCAATCATCTCATAAAACACAAAACACCTAAAGCAAAGTTCTTTATTTATGAAACAAACAAAATGTAGCAACAACAGACAAGTAAAGCAGAAAAACCTAACTGGGTATACCTCAAAAAGAAGCAATCATATCATAAAACATGTCAATCCAGGCAACATGATGGGCATGAAAAGCAGAAAAAACTAATTGGGTATACCTCAAAAAGAAGCAACCATATCATAAAACACACAAAACTCATCTATGGTTCATACTAAAACACCTAAAACAAAGGTCTTTTTTCATGAAACAAACAAATTGTAGCAACAAAGCAGAAAAAACTAACTGGGTATATCCCAAAAGAAGCAATCATATCATAAACCATGTCAAATCGTAACAAAAACAGTAATTTACAGCAGAATTACTTAATGGGTATACCTCAAAATGTTCCTGGATTTTGCGAGGATCAATAGGATTGCCTTGAGCATCAACACCAGGGGTAATTGAATCAGGTCTTTGATACATATTTGAGAGGAGAATCGTCGGACTAATACTGGGTTTCGTGTGGAGCCTGGAACATCGATCTCCATGTCTACAAGCACCGATCTTGAAGTAGAAAGGGCAATTCACTCTATCTTTTTCGGTACCGAAAATTGAAGCTAAGTGTTCTGCCATTACCAATTTGAGATTCTGGAAAGTTCTCTTCTTCTGGAATTGTAGAGAAGAAGAAGATGAAGATGAAGATGAAGAGGGACTATATACGATGAAGAAGCTTCTAGATAATTCTACACAAAATTTGTGATTAGATAAATTGAGAGTGAAATTTGTAAATGTTCAGGTGGTTTGCCCGAGTGGTTAAGGGGGAAGACTTAAGATCTTCTGCACATAAGTGCGCGTGGGTTCGAACCCCACAGCCACCATATCCTTTTTTTTTAATTTTTCCGCTGAGTACGACAACATTCGATGGTTTTAGGTCGTTGGAATACGTAAAAGCTACTCCTTTTATGTTACGTTTTATATTCGCCCCTCACCCCATGGTCACCATACCTTTTTTTCATCTTTTCGGTGGGCAATGAGAAATCAGTGATGGAGTACGTAAAAGTTATTGCTTTTTATGTTACGTTTTATATTCGACCCCATGGTCACCATACCTTTTTTTTTGTTTCTCTGGTGAGCACGACGACATTCAATGGGTTCAAGTCGTTGGACGAGAAGCCAGTGTTGGAGTACGTAAAAGCTACTTCTTTTTTTTTATTATATTGAATAGATTGATTAGTGTATAACTTTTTTTTTATTTCTCGACATTCATTGAGTTCAGGTCATTGGATGAGAAGTTAATGTTTGAGTATGCAAATTTTGTTATGTTTTATATAGAGCAATCTTCACATATAGCAAACACAAAATCCATATTTGTATGCTATAGTAAAATTTGTATAATTGTGCTCCATAGAAAACATAATATTTTATATTTCGTTATACATATATAATTCACTATACATATACAATGAAATCGATTGTATAATTTGCTATACATAAACAAAAGAAAGCAGTTATACACAAATCAATTGTATAATTTGTGTATGTTTAAAACGAGAAAGACAAAAGAAAATTAGGCAGTGGAATATTTGTATTGTATAATTATCAGTGTATATAGGATGAATATATATGTATTTGCATGTGTATATACAATTTTCTCTCGCTTTTACAAACAGAAACACAATTTATACATTTCATTTCTATTTGTATAAGCGATAGAGGCGAGGGTGGCGAGCGAGATCTGGGAGAGGGTAACAAAAATATATGTATATATACAATTTTTTCTCGTTTTATACAAACACAAACGTATTTTATATACTTGTGTTTGTATAAAAAAGTGAGAGGAGCGAGCGAGAGATGAAGCAAGAGAGGGAGAGTGGCGAGCGAGAGTTTGAAGAAAAGAAGTAACCGACAAACAGTTTGTTACATGCACAATAAAAATCAAAATGTGATTGTATCATTACATATAATTTAATAATTTGTCATTATGTATAATTTTCTCATTTATATATTAGATAGACCAATTAATGTATAACTTTTATTATTTCTCTACCAACAACAACATCCGATGAGTTCAGATCATTATACAAGAAGTCGATGTTGGAGTATATAAAAGCTACTCCTCTTTGGTTTTTACTTTTTCTAAATTGAATCAAACGATTAACGTATAACGCGATTAATAAATGATGCGACGGTTCGATTTCTTATTATGACATTTGATGTGTGATAGACACTTGTGCTTCTTTCTATTATATTTCCACATTCACCATTTATTTCTTGCTCTTTTATCATTTTTTTTCTAATTCTTTCTATTTGTCTTTTCAAAAAGAGAATTGACAACTAATTTTTTCACTCATTGAATTCTTAAAAAATTCCATCTTTTGGCTTTTTATTTTTCATCAATTATAAATCTGAGCATTTAATCGCTATAATGAATAAAATTTTTAGATCGTTTATAAATTTCTTAATGAGATAGTACAAAAAAGATTTATTATAGAAAGAAATTCAATTACTATTATTTTCTATTCTTGATCATGTATTTTGATACGTCGTATATAAATCTTTTAAATGAAGATAGTTTAATAAAAAATTAATAATATAGAAATTTTATCACTAATGTTATTGATTATACTAGACATGTTGTTGTTCTCCTCCCCGTTGATACTTTTGTGTTATTTTGCTCAATAACATAAAGAAGTATTTTCAACTCGGAGAAAAAAAAACTAGATATGTTATTGTTCTCCTCCCTGTCGATACTTTTTGTGTTATTTTCTAGATAACATAAAGGAGTATTTTCAAGTCAAAAAAAAAAAAAAACTAATATTACAAAATAAGATGTAATATTACAAAATATCTCTAATATTACAAAATATTATAAAATATCACTAATGTTATTGATTATACTCGATACGTTGTTGTTCTCCTCCCCGTCGACACTCTTTGTGTTATTTTCTCAATAACATAAGGAAGTATTTTCAAGTCGGAGAAAAAAGTATTTTCGAGTCGGAGAAAAGATGAAATAAAACAAAATATGTTATTGTTCTCCTCCCTGTCGATACTTTTTGTGTTATTTTCTCGATAACATAAAGGAGTATTTTCAAGTCGGAGAAAAAAGTATTTTCGAGTCGGAGAAAAGATGAAATAAGACAAAATTATGCGTCTGCCGGGAGTCGAACCCGGGTCTATTGCTTGGAAGGCAATTATCCTAACCGTTGGACTACAAACGCTGTTATTATAATATTGTGACATCATATTAAATTTATAGTTTTTGACTAATAAAATTTTATATACCAAACTGAGAATAATTAGGTCAGGTTCATTAGAAAAAGATCGAGTTTATTAGTTTGTTTTTTTTTCTGAACTCTAACCTATAATGTATCGATACACAATTATTAATGTTTCAAATATAACGATTTTCTAAAATAAAATCTAGTGTATCTTCTTAGTTCAAACTGATAAACGATTCATTCATCTTGTTATACGAAATCATTTTAGGCGAGAAAAAAAATTCTTTTTAAATCCCTCACTACTATTTTATACTCCAATACTACATGTTCTAGTAGTAGTTATACGAAAGTATATACTAGAAAGGCTTCCATAATAGCATAATATATATATTAAAGAGAAAAAAAAAAACAATGCTCTTAGATAGATATAGTGTGTTGTCGAGTACAAAAAGGCTTATGTTATTCCGATTCACATAGTGTCAGCTTAATTTCAATTTACGCATTATTTCTCATATTGAACTAGTTATGGAGATCTGAATTTAGCCTTGCAATTTGTATTTTACAGCCAAACAAAAGAGGCTTTCGACTTTTTTACATTGAACATAGAAAAGTTAAAAGAAGGGTTCATTTTCATTATTACTGGTTCAATTGTTAAAATTAGATTCACATATTTTAAAATCTGATCTTGATACTGATCCATAACAATCAAAGTCGAAGCATAAGCCTATTCGTGAAGTGAAGAGACCTCCAAACTCCGGCCTAGAGCTGTCAAAATGGATTTGGCTCGCAAGGACGGCCCAATCCAACCCTTGAATTAAATGGGATTGAGCTCAATTTTTTCAGCCTATTTAGAAACGAGGCTTTTTAGCCCATCCTCATTTGGTCCGCTAGCCTCGTAAACTCAACTCACAAGCCTTAAATGTCAGCCCGCGGATTGTGAATTTATTTTTTTTTAAGTGTGTGTTTGTTTTACTTGTTAAGATTTTGTCAATGAATATTTTTAAAATATCAATATAAAATTAAAACTATATTTTTTTACATATCTTTTACATTTAAGGGTCATTAGTCCACTAAATTTTCTTATTACCCCAAGTCCATTACTCCATTATTACTATAAATCTTTAACCTCTTTTACTTTTATTTTTATGTCTAATTTTTCGCTTCTCCTTTATTGTCTTGTTTATGAAAATAGTGATCATGTAATATTTTTTGCTCAGATGATTCTATGGATGTTGTATCTTGGTTATCATGTATGTGTAATTTATCAACATTCGTATTCTTTACAAAAAAATATTATTTGTTTTTTGGTTGAAGGGTTAATTCATCCCAATCCATGGCCCGCTTAGAGTTGTATTGGATTGCTATTTTATAGGTCCTTTGATTAAACGGATCAGCTCATTCTAATTTATTTAACTCTTTAACCCGATAAAATTGAATTGGATCAACCCATTTTGACAGCTCTACTTCGACCAATGGAATTCTTATGTAACTTGTGATTCATATGGCATTGGATCACCTTTGTCCAATCACCAATAGTGTATCCATTTCTTTACTTTTAATAGCCAAACATATTTTAATTTGTAAATTAAAAGTAATCCTAATTTCTTTTAATCTTGTAAGTTGTCATATACTTATATTAAATACTGTAGATTCCATTTTGAGCGAGTTCGATAAACTACTATATACTTTTTTTCTATCTATTCATTTTGAATTTTGCACGTTTCTTAAAGAACAATAAATATTATGAGTATTTTATCGCAATATCAATATTAATCGAATGTATAGTCATAACTCTTGAAAAATGATTTGAACATCTAATCCAAATTAAAGTGAAAAAAATCACAATATGTCATGACAATTAAGCTACCAATTGTTCTTTTCTTTCTTTATAAAAAGGATCCAATATGATACTCTCTTCGTTTCATTTTATATGATACTATTTCCTTTTTTAGTCAGTACCAAAAAGAATATCACATTTCTTTATATGGTAAATATTTAAAGGTACAATTCTTGTTTTACCGTTGTTGGTTTCACTTAATTTCAAATAGTACTCTAATATATTTATGAGGAGAGAGAAAAGTGAATCCACTTTTAAAGGTCAATTTGGTAAACAATTCAAAATCTTTATTTATTTCTTAAACTCCATGCCAAGTCAAATAGTGTCACGTAAAATAGGACCGAGGGAGTAATTAATAATGCCAAACTATAATTCTTCTATAGCCATTTGAGTAATTTTGTGTATACTCCAAAATCCAAAGTTTTCCAAAGTTGATACTTTTGGATTTATATTTTTTTTTTTTAAATGTCCTTTTCAACTCCTGTAAAAAATGGCCAATAATTTATGGGTCCATTTCCTGCAAAAACTCATAATGTGGCTATAAAGTTAAAGGTAACCAACTTAAGCATCCTAAACACTTGCCGACAATTATTCCGAGAATTTTAATCAGAGATCTCGAATTCAAATATTGAGTTTAAAATCATTTTTGTTAAGAAGTATTAATGTCAAGGCCCGACATAGCTTGTTTCCTGATCAAATGACTCCTAAGTTTATAATTCAGTTGGTTTATTTTAAAATTCAGAATCCATAAAATTAAAATGTTGATTCCGACTCTGCTTATATATATATATATATATATCATTCAAGTACTTTTTTTTTCCATGTGTTTTTAGCAAAGAGATTTTATGAATATATTGACATGAAAGTGACTCCACATAATTGATACCAAACCTTGTCTCAAAGAAAAGACAACATATTTATCTTTTTCTTCTTTCTTGTATAGTTTGTTAATTTACTTTTTCATTTTGCCAACTTTCTTATGGTTTGTTGTCTATCTTATATTTTGTTCAATAAACATGACATACACCAAATACTAGATAGTTTCTATTTTCAAGATGAGGCCAATTTTTTTTAAAAAAAATAAGTTAGTTATTTCGTTTCAATTTGATTGTCTAGTTTTGACTTGATTCGAAATTTCAAAAAATAAATAAGATATTTGAATTTCATGGTTTTAAATAATGGATACGTAGAATATACTAGAATTGTCATGTCACGTAAAAAATGAAATTAAGTAATTCTTAAAAGAGAAAAGAGAGTTTTTTAAGTAGACTAAAAAAGAGAAAATAGAGAAATTATTTATCTAAAAAAAAAACTAATTAAGTTTGTTTTAGTTAAGTTCATTAAATTTTTAGCTGACTCGATGAAAAAAAAAGTGACATTCTTTATTCCTCCGTAGGATCGTCCACTTTTTTACTCTTTTGGTGATTGAAGCCTAGACTATAGAAATAGACGTGAAGGGTCTTTACTACCCGAGATAAATAAAAAAAAAAGTGCCCTAGTAGTGAAAAGCAACAAATTTATTAGTCTATATACCTTTACTATTTCACTTTATTGGTATGAGCAAAAGCTAGTTAACCAATTAGAACCATCTGCACATATACTTGAAAATAATATTGTATACTATAAACAAATCGTTTGATAGAAATCTTAGATACGTTACCATGAATAGTGACAACATAACAACGTGCCTCGTGTGATTCCATTATTATGATTTAGATACGATAGAATGTTCATAGACTTTACCCTTATAACTTTGGGACACAGTAAAGTTTGTTGAATCACTTGTACCTCTATATATTGAAAGAGTCTTGATAATAATACATCCATGATCAAAGTAAAAGAATGCCAAAAAAGAAAAAGAAAAAAAACTGATTACAGAATTTGGCCATTGTTTGCCATTTTTCTAGAAATCTGAAGAGATGCAAAAATACCAAAAAAAAATAACTTACAAGTTCAATCAAAATATAATTTCACACAGCTAAAAACAGCACTCTAACAAGAGAGAAAAATATGAAAAACTATCTATTTGCTAATCCATCTACTATTTTTTTTTTCTGGTTCAATGTTCTGCATATAACTTATATATCTGTGTAGACGACGAAATAAACAATGTTGTTGTTTTCTGGTGCTGGTGCTGGTGCTGGTCCTCTGCTAAGAGGGGACTATCGTTCCAATGTAGCCGAATCCAGCAATGGTAAACGTTATGACTTGGAGAAACACGTAGACGAAGTACTGACGTTTACCATAAAGGACATCATATAAACCACAGAAGAAAAGGAATGCTGCAAATCCCAGTTCTTGTGGAAGAATTCTGTACAAATTGGAATAGTTCATTGTTAACAACTGAAGCGGATTTAGGACGAGTTGAATCATTTCTCAATATGCAGTAAAGTTTTAAACTATTTAGCGCGATGGAAGTTTTTCTTTCTTACCTGTCTCCGAATAGAGGTCCTCGAGCTTTCTTGACAGGTTTTGACTTGTCCTTGTTCTTGAGAGCATCACCTAGTTTCTCAGTGACAACCCATTCGTTAGCCCTCTTTGCTTCGAGCAAGCCAATGAATGTAGCCTTTGTTCGGTGGTAAGCCATAACGTTCTCGAAGAGAATCCAATAGAACAGTAAATGAATTGACCTGCATAAACCATAGCCAGATTAGGACATTGTGGAAAATGTTAAAACGAGGACGAAAAGAGAACTTGACGTTAGGATATGATGCTACCTTGGCGTTCCGACAGAGTTGAGAGTAGTGATGATGCAAGGAATGTAAATGGCAGCCCATATTGGAACTTCAACTTCAGGAACCAAAAGTGTCAATGGAAGAACGACGCAAAAGAAGAAAAACGTAACCATGTGAGCTATGATCTTCCTAACGAAGAAAAAGCTGTAGATCACGTAAAACTTCTTCCAGAAATTCACTCTCTGCACAAGCAAAACAAGACATCAAAAATGTTGATCGTCGTGATAATTGTGTTAACTTGTTCTCGAGTTGAACGTAACAATAGTAAGTAGTAACACCAAAAAACTATGCTGCTCGGACTATTTAAAAATGTTAACGTGTGCCTGTCACATCTAACATTGGTGCAACAGAGCCATTTGTTGTTCTTAACTTGAATGCAACTATATAGTAACACACCCACCAATAGTGCATTTTTAGGATATTGTGAACCTCGGATCCTCCAAAAGTAATGCATTTTTGGTTACTTTTGGAGGATCCAACAGGGGTGTGACAACATGTTCAAAGAGTTCAAGCAACAGGGCCCACAATAGTGCATTTTTGGCTACTGTGTTGGGTGTCAGATCCTCCAAAAGTAGTGCATTCTTGGCTACTTTTGGAGGATCCTATACAAGGGTGTGACAACATTTTTTGAAGCGTCCAAGCAACATAAATTACAATAGTGCATTTGAAGCTAAAGTAGGTGTCAGATCAACCAAAAATAGTGCATTTTTTGGCTACTATTAGATGATCTGACACTGGCCCAACAACATTTTTGTAAAGTCCGAGCAACTCACCTTGTTCCTGATAATTTCCATCACCATTTTCCTGAACAAATTCGCGGGGCCACACGACCATCGATGCTGCTGAAAACGGAACGCTTTGAAGGTACTTGGAAGTTCACTTTTCACCTAAGACAACAAAATTCAACTCATGAGTCACTCGAAGTTTACCACAAGATTCAAAAGTCTTCTTCTCAATTTTCTCAAATTTCGTGTCAAGTCAAAAAACAAACATGAAACGAACTCCGTATCAAGTCAAGAAACAAACAAACAAATTGAAACGAAATCCTTGTCAAGTCAAAAAACAGACAAACAAATTGAAACGAATTCCATGTCAAGTCAAAAAACAATCAAACAAACTGAAACAAATTTTGTGCCAAGTCAAAAAACAAGCAAACAAATTGAAACGAAATCCCTGTCAAGTCAAAAAAAATAGACAAAACAAATTGAAACGAAATCCCTGTCAAGTCAAGAAAATAGACAAAACAAATTGAACGAATTTCATGTCAAGTCAAAAAAACAGACAAAACAAATTGAAACGAACTCCGTATCAAGTCAAGAAACAGACAAACAGATTGAAACGAAACAGTTAAGTAGAAAATTAAAATAAAAACATAAGTTGGTTCATTGAGGAATTTAATCAAATACCTGGAGGTCACCAAGATAAACAAACTTCCATCCTTTAAGACTAGCTCTAACAGCAAGATCCATATCTTCAACAGTTGTTCTATCTTTCCATCCACCAGCTTCATCAATGGCTGCTATTCTCCATATACCACCAGTCCCTGAAAAAATTCATTCATTTTTCGTTAGACAGAACACTCTTATTATCCTTCCTAGATTACGAAATTACACTAAATATGTTATGGTTATTGTTAGCAGTATTGTCAATAATTAACTACACTTTTCAAAAATGTTATGCACGCTACTTTTAAAGAATCTAACATGCACCCAATGAAAATTTTAAATTGTTATAAGCGATAGATTACATTAGTTATGTTGTTAATGATGGTGATGTCGGTGATAAATGATACTATTACACTTTTTTAAAATATTATCACATTCGTATCAAATATTTCAAATGATATTTTCAAAAGAGACTAAAAAGCAACACAAGTAACAACTATTTTCCATTAACATATGTGAGGTAACTTAACTAATCAAAATTTGAACAAATAAAAAAAATAATCTAATATTTTAAAAAAATTAAAAACAATTTAAAAAATTGTGATCTTCTATCGATATATATCAAATAACTTAGCCCATTAAATTTGAACGATATAAAGAAATAACTTTTAACTTCTTATCTCCAATATATAAATAATAAAATAAGTAAACCATAATAACATACTCTCATGATTTTGATTGTACGTTATTGATATTTACGCTAAAAATTTAAAGAAATAATTGATTTATAATTATTTATTTTTTTTCACCATAAATAGACACTATTTATGTATGTAATGATTTTTATTTTTTTTAAATATTATTATTGAAACAAAATCAGAATAAAACATGTGAGAGATACTTGGTGGAAATTAAAGTTTCAATTAATAAAAGGTCAGAGTTTTAATTATAGATGGAAGATGAAGCATGTGAGATAACAGCTTGATTCTTTCATTGCTGCAAATGAGTTGTAATTAATTCTTTATCTTAAAATTAATTACAATAACTCACTTTATTAAATTCAGTAGGTAGTATACTTCTTTAGTTTCGTAAATTCAACTAATTAAAATTCGTGCTTAACAAAATCTATGTTAAAGATAAAATGCAAAGAAAAATGATGATTTTTTAAAAAATTTAAATCTAAAATCTTCGATTCAGAATGAAGAGGTACATTAATTCCAAAAATATGTTAGATTCGTGTCACAAAAAATAGAAACATTTTTCGAAACTCAAATCCAAATTCTTATGAAAACGTTTTAAAATATCAATATACGACTCACATCAGATAACATTTTTTGAAAAAATTCAAGCAACATAAAAGCTCATTTAAAGCTATGCTATTCAAATTCTTTAGAAAATTTAACAGCTCGTCAAATATATCAACCTTCTATGAGAGCCTTATATAAATGATTTGACTATCTACTCAAATAAAATAATATATTTTTAATTTAACATAAAATATAATAATATTTTAAAAAAATCCGAGACGATAAATACTCACCATTAAAACCAAAGAATGCATGAGTAGATGAGCCAACTTCTTGCTCCACTGTAAAATGATAATCTAATGACATCTCTTGCATTCTTGTCAATAAACACTCATTTGAATTCACTGCAATAAAAAAAAAATAAACAAGTTCAATACATTTTTTAACATGTTAATAATTAAATAAAAGGAGATTGGAAATTATTTAATTTAAAATCAAAATAAAAGCAATGATTAAATTATTTAGATTTCCAACATTACATTATAATACCAGCTGTCTAATTGTTCCATTCAATAATGGATCCAATCATAGATTAACAATTAAAATAATTATTTCTCAATTCAAAAAAAAACCTATAATATTTAGCATCATATCAAATATTAAAATTCTAACACCAACACTAATGACAAATAATGCGAAAGCTATTAAATTTAAATGAACTTATAATTTTAACTCAATCTTTATATATATATAGACAAGTTTACTTAATAAATGTTATAATTTTTTTAAATTAATAATATTTAAATTTTAAAATTCGTTTGTATCGAATAATTAATAAATTAGAAAAATGAAAGAATAAAAAGAGCTGTAAATAGTAAGTGAAGTGTCGGTAGAGTAAAGGAGGAAACAGAAAGGACACGTGGAACTGACACAGTGGAGGTCCACCAAGTGGACCCTGAGGCTCTGAGCACAGCATCATAGCACGTGGGGACACTTAATGACCAATCTACCCCTCCTACGTCTATCGATCTCATTCAATGCTCGATATCTGTATTAAAATTCAACTAAACTCGAAATAACATCGGAAGGTATCAGATTTTTGGGGGTGAAGCTTTTCTATAACAAAGGTTATTCTGTATTTACAAAAGCTCAATCTCAACACTTCTGATTAAAAATATTTCATTATGTTTCACGTTGTTCAACAAAATGACAAAACTACCCCTTTTATCTTCCAAATATGCGCCGTTAACTGCGGCAGAATTTAACAAACGGACAGGATAATAACGTCATTACACCCACCGTTAATGACGCTAATTGATTATGAATGCAAAATTAGTATTAAAAAAAAAAGACGAATATATAAAATATCTCGTATTCACATAAGATATGAAGAAAGATCAATTAAAAAATACGTGACGTAAATATATTGTCTAAATGTAAATATTAACTATAATTTTCACTATCTGAATTGTAATCATTAAGCCATACCAAAATAGAGTAACTTTTCTTAAATATTTAAAATTTTGAAGATGGAGAAGTCTTAATTAGTACAAAAGTGTATTATTATATTAATATAATAATAATAATTAAGTATAATGGGATCCTTGCTTTATTGGCCGATAGCCTATTAAGGGAAACTTCATAAATCAACATCATATTATTATAAGATAATAAAAATAAAGCAAATCCAATCTTAATTTCATAACAACTAATTTTATACTTTATAAATGACTTTATTGTGATTGATAGAAATATATTCAAACTCATACACTATCTTATATAGTAATTTTTAACTACTCAATCGCAACGATTAAATAGCAATAAATTCAGTATAATTTCATTAAAAAATCAAAAAAAAACATTAATTTTATAATTTTAATAATCCCTAACTTAAGAAAATAACCTATATTAAATATCTTATAGTCACAATTTAATGCATAAACATTTTTTAAATACATAAGACTAATTTTTTTTAAAAAAAAAATAATAGTGAAGTCCGTGATGTACGTTATTTACTCGTAATAAATAATAACAATTCCCGTGACTGATGGATTCTTCTTGGGACCCACAAAAAATAATGCAAAAAAAAAAATTAATTAAAAAAACCCAATAATTTACCACTTTTTTAATTAATGCATTTTAAATAATAATTGTATTTAATAGTACCACCGACACTTTCTTATATCAACAAATAAATGCCAATTAAAATCATCAACAACTACGTCACAATCACAAACGGTTAAAATAATATGAGATTTTAATGTCTTACCGAATCTCCATCGACCCTGAACAAGAGCTATTTCGGGGTTATGTATAAGGAACGGAATCGACCTACGGAGAAAATCCGGTTCGGGTCGAAAATCGGCATCGAAAATGACAACGTATTCGCAATCTTTAACATAATTATGTTTTAATCCTTCTTTAAGTGCACCAGCTTTGTATCCTCCTCTTGTTTCTCTAATTTGATACGTTATATTAAGTCCTTTACTTGCCCATCTTAAACATTCAGTTTCAACCATATCCTAAAAATAATAATTAAAAAAAAATCATTAATTAGTATTAATAACAAAATGAGAAAAAGTTCATTAAAAAAATTAATAATTAGGTGAATGGTTTTTGTAATTAAAACTCAACATTCTCAATTAATGCTAAATTGATTGCTTAATATTAAATTTAAAAAAGAGGGACAAAGTAGGAGTCAACATAAATCATTTTCAATTAACAAATATATTTAAGATAAAAAGATCAAAAATCAAAAAATTAATATATATTTAGATAATAACTATTGAAATTGAATTTTAAAAATACATATCTAATAATAAAAAAGTTTGAAGAATATATAGGAAGAAGTGTATACGTCACGTAAAGGTGAATTTTATTAGATCTTATAATATAAAAAGATTGGATTACAAAGATCAAGGTAAAAAAAAATATTAATTTTTTTTAATTTAATTTAGGAATTTTGTATTTGATGTAAGCTTTAAAGTGTAGTACAATGTTGCATAATTGATTGTACTTTCTAATGATTATGATGCAAAAATAATAATTAAAAATTTAAAAGGTTTTTTTTTTCTCTTAAGTAGTGTTTGGCTTACCTTAACAATAGGATCAGTAGAATCATCAAGAACTTGAATCACAAGGCGATCGGACGGCCACGAAAGGTTACACGCAGCTCCAATGGAAATCTTATACACCTACACCAAACAAGCCATTAGGATTTTTCATCTTTTCTTTTTCCTTTTTCATCCGATGCATGATATCCATTTTAAGAATCTCGACTATTTCGAATTCACATCAAATCAAATTCATAAAAAAAAAAACTTTCTACGAAAAATCTTATCATTTTCGACACTAATCTAAATTGACGACCCATAAAACTAATCAAATGGTGAAAAAACTCCCTATCAGACAAGTTCAATTCCACCCGATATCTAATACACGGATCCAAACTAACGTATAACAAAAAGCTACTTACAAAACTCAAACTCGAATTCTGTTGTAAAAGCCAAAAGAATCCTACTCATCAAACCACTAACCATAAATGTAAACATCAAACAACTTTAAACAAAACTAAAACAAATCTCTACCATTTTCCTATCAATCAAACACAACAATAACATACGTAAAATCGTATACCTAGGGGTTTAAAATCAACAAAACGCAAAACAAAAATCTCTACTTTTGTCATTCTAATCAGAATCAACAATAACATACTCAGTAAAATCACATAAGTGAAGTCTGAAAACAGTAGAATACATATATAAAATCAACAAACTAAAAACAAAAATCTCTACTTTTCCCCTCTCAATCAAAATCAACAATAACACCATACTCAGTAAAATCACACAAGTGAGGTTTGAAAAAACCAGAACACGAATATAAAAACACAAATCTCCATGTTTCCCCTACCAATCAAAAGCAACAACATACACAAAGTAAAAAAATCATATAAGTGGGGTCTGAACAGAACAGAACGGAACGAAAAAAAATAAATCA
Source organism: Solanum lycopersicum (assembly GCF_036512215.1). Lineage (NCBI taxonomy): Eukaryota > Viridiplantae > Streptophyta > Magnoliopsida > Solanales > Solanaceae > Solanum > Solanum lycopersicum. The sequence continues at coordinate 58,029,989 of NC_090810.1, read as the reverse complement.
AATCAAAATGTTGTTTTACCTCTTTCTCATTGAACATGGGAATTTGTACAAGAACTTTAGGAAAATCAGCACTTCCAATTTCCAAATCATCATCAGCCATTGGTATCCATTTATACCTTTTATCTGGTTTTTTCATAAAAATCTTAACAAGAACAATGACTATTCCCATATATAATCTTTCAACAAATAACATTAATTCCATTACTATGCAAATGTACACTGCTGATTTCAACAATGGTACTAATAATGGTGCTTTCAACACTTCCCACATCATCCCAATTTGCCCCGCTATGTCCGAGGCAGTTGCTTGAACAGTCGACATAGCGGCGGCCAAAAAAAATTATAACAAGTTAAATTACACTGATAATATAAAATAATACTGCTCTGTTATATTTGATGATCGAATTTAATTCGGTCCGTCGATAAAAAAAAAACAAACAGAGCAGTATTATGACATTGTAGAGAGGGGGTAGTGAGTTTAGTGTGAGTGTGGAATGAGTAAATGGGGAGTTTTATAGTCAATTTTTGGACTTAATTTTCATTTTTTAAAAAAATTTCAATTATGACCCCTTTATTTTTTTTCTTTTTTAATTTCTTTTTTACAACTGGATTTGACAAATGAGAAAAAAAACTGTGTGTATATTTTTAAATAATTAATTAAAGGACCCAATTGACTGAATAATTCAAGATCTATATGAGTAGAAAAAGAATCTAAATTAGGAAAGTGATTAATTGAGAAATAAAAGGGAACTCTTTTGTAAGTTTCTATATAATTAAAAGGCAAATTAAATCACCTTTTGAATATAATAAATAGAATAATTTAAAAAATATAATAGAAAAAGCAAATTAAATCACCTTTTGAATATAATAAATTACCCTTTGAATATAATAAATATAATTGAGTAATTTACTGTTTTTTACATAATTTGTTATTCCATATGTGCAATTTTGTACATTTTCTTTTAAGATTGTATAAATAAAAGTATAATTTTATTAAATCACCCTTTGAATATAATAAATATAATGATTTGAAAAATATAATAGAAAAGGCAAATTAATTCACCCTTTGAATATAATAAATCACCCTTTGAATATAATAAATATAATTGAGTAATTAACTATTTTTAACATAATTTGTGATTCCCTATGTGCAATTTTGTACATTTTCTTTTAAGACGGTATAAATAAAAGGATAATTTTATTAAATCACCCTTTAAATATAATAAATATAATTATTTGAAAGATATGGTAAGAAAATGACTATAATTAATGATAAGTTTAAAATTATGTCTTAAATTTATAAAGTGAACAACTATTGTTGAATATTTTAAAATAGTATAATAAACAGCTATTGTTGGATTTGGAGGAAAATCCCTTACATAAATACATACAAATCATAACTCATTAAGAAATTCATTATCAAAACAGACAAATTAGAACTCATTGAAATGTACAAATAAAAACTCATTTATCAGAACTTGAGATAATTATTCTAAAATTCATAATTTGTAAAGGTTAAATCTAGAATGTGTCTCTTACATTCTGAATAAATGATATTCCTAGACCTACTTATATAACTCATTTTTAACTTCTTTTTTTTTTCCCTAATTTGTTACATACATCAAATGTCAATAAATCAACAATCATATCCTTAGTCACAAAATATTTATGATACACATTGAAGAGAATATTCTATGGTGAAAAAAATCACTCAATGTCCAATAACCAAATCTACAAGATCCATATAAAATAGATCTATGGCAACTAAGGTGTATTAGCTACTAGTATAGTGTTTGGTGAATTATTGCATATGCCCCATAGATGGGCAGATCTTGATTTTTGGACCTATCAATTATACTATTACAACTTCTTTGTCCCCAAAGAAAATAAATTAAAATATTGTCAGATCAATGCACAAAACATTTCGTTTACATATACAAAACATTTCGTTTACATATAAATTTTGAGGAAACATCCACTGTATAGATATAGTACTAACTAAAAGTTGAGATTATTGTAGTTGTTTATAAATTTCAAATTTTAAGAGCAGAGTCATGTAGTGTCAATGAGTTCATTCGAGCCTTATGACTCGACAAAAAATTACATGTTATTAAATGTTGAATTCTCTATAACTTTTTTTGTGTGTCCATTTTTTCATATCTTGATTTTTGTAATGAAAAAATTGATTCTAACACTGCTTAATACGTCTTTGGAAAGAGCCAAAACCAATACCATCAAAATATAAAATAGACTAATTATCCTGAAACAAGTAATGATAACTGATTTCATTGTTCGAATATGTGACTTATAGATAGACAAAATAATTTAACTTTTCTTTTAAGGCTTTCATTAATAGAAACAAAACAAGAACACTTGTGTTAGTCACTTTAAAAGTTGTAATAAGAAGTTGAAGAACAAGATTCATGTGAGGAACAAAGTAGAAGATAAACAAATGACTGACTCATAATTTGACATGAAGACAATAGGATATGATGTTCATTTGCCCACATCTTAGTTGTATTTTTTTAACCACCTATAAAATTATTAATCCATCAATAAAATATTTGCAATTTTTATAATCTTATCTTGTTATTATTAAGTTCTATTCATATAATTTAAAATTTCAAACGCAATAAGTAATTAGCCGTTTAGTCGTATTCATCTTAAAGTTGTACCTTCCAGTCACAATGATTATTTTTAACATAAATTGAAGGTCATTATTTTTTTTTAGTTTTACTCGACGTTTCCTCCTATAACAAAATCTTATGTTATACAAATTTAAAATTTCAAACCAATAAGTGATTGACCGTTTAATCATATTCATCTCAAAATTGTACCTTTCAGCCACAATGATTATTTTTAACATAAGTTGGAAGGTCATTATTTTTTTTAGTTTTACTCGATATTTCCTCCTATAACAAATCTTATGTTATATAAATTTAAATTAATTAAGGTATAAAATAAATATCGGAACACCGAGAAAAAAGAAAGAAAAAAATGGTTGTGTTTTTAGGGTTAGGCCATCACACTTCTTTCTTTGATTTTGGGGTAGGGGAGCTTTTTGTCGGTTGACAATGATATATGTATGATTTTTTTTTCAATATTATTATTATTATTATTATTATTATTATTATTGTATAAGTTTTAATCAATTCGAAATATATTTTTAAAAATTCTTTTTTCATTTTAATACATTAATCAATATTGATGTTCCATTTGCATGCCATATTTATTAAAAATTAATAATACAAAAAATTATATATTATTATATCCTCATTTACAAATTTAACACAATTAAGTATTTATCCTCATTTTCAAACTCTATTCAATTATACATTACCAATTGACATAATAAGGCAAATTTTCAATAAAAACATAATCATATATAGTGACTGATCAATAAATACACTCTAACTTTTATTTTCAATTTAAATATTAAATTACAACAACAAATAATTCTTTTACCATATTTTTTTAAAGAGGCTGCACAACTTTGGGCTTATTTTAAGGAGTTAGCTTTGGTAGTTGTGTAAAAATAAAAGTCAAAGAAATAAATAAAGAAAATTAGTTTTTTAAAGAGCTACATTATTATTATTTTTTGGTAGAAGGGGAATTTATAGTAATAATATTTGAGGAATTATTTTTATATGATATTTGATATTTGTTTTAAGATAAATAACTTTAAATTTTCATCAAGGAAATTGATTACAACATAAATATTCCGTCTTATCCAAAGACCAAAGTAGATCGATATCTGAGGCTCAAACTCGAGATTCTTTAATTAAATATAAAAAAATATTTATCAATCTATCATAACTTTTAACAAAAGTAAATTAAAAATATCAATTCACATAAAATACATATTAAGACATACAACCAAGAATTTAATAAATATTTATGTGGAATTGTTATTGTTATAGAACCTATAAACTTCAATAATTTTTCTTCATTAAAAATATATTTTATTTATTTATTATTATCTTATAATTGAAATACTTATTAAGAGTAATAATTACTTACAAGGATAAAATAATTTTTTTTCTTATGTTTCTAAAATAAAAAATTATCTTAAATAATTACTTATTAAAATTACAAACAAGTTTGTCTCAATAATTTAATTTTGCATTAATAGTAGCTATTTATGTGCATTGTGCTCGAATAGTCATACATTTTAACGGTCACTTTATGCATTTAATAATGGAAAATGAAAGAATGGAGAAAAAAATATCTATTTTTTTTTCAAACTAAATCCCTCAATGCAAATATTGTAATGGTCAAAATTATAATTCTCATCAATATTAAGGTACCAAAAATATAATTATTTCTAAAATTAAAATATTAAAAAGGACAATATATAACTTGACTTAACTTTTAATTTTTTGACTTTGTTACCAAAGTGGTAGACAAACCTAACATAAAAAGATAAAGTCTCTTTTCCAAAAATCATTTCTTCATTCCCACGCACTTAATAATTCCTTATATTTTCACAATTTTTTTAGACAATGTGCGATATATAATTATCCTATAATGAACTTAATATATATTGAAATATTTACTAATTGTTTTTTTTTTAGCTATAAATTATTATAAAGTGAAGATGGATTTTTTCAGTCGGCTGACTAAACAGAAGGATTAATATAGCTCAAATTACTGAATATAATATTTTTAAAACTTTAGCATAAATTTATAGGTAAAGGAATCACTAATATTATTATTATTGTACATATTAAAATTTTGTGAGACTGTACAATATATAATTCATTCGAGTTGGTATTCTATCAATTGTGTTCAACTCAAATTAGGATTTCTGAAGGCTAATCAACCTTAAACCCTAGTTTATGCCTATATAAAGGGTACTAAATTCTCGTATTAGGCATCTCGTAAATTCCATAAAGAGATCAAGATCTCGAGTACTACGCAAATTGATGGATTATTCATGTCAAATTTAAATCATCCTTGTTCGAGAAATACGCCACTAACGGCCCTCGAATCATGGATTAATCTTAGAAGAATAGAATCAAGGGAGGAACATAATTGTACTCGTTATCTTGATGAATAAAATAATGTCAAATCTAAATCATTCTTGTTCGAGAAATACGCCACTAAAGGCCCTCGAATCATGGATAAATCTTAGGAGAGTACAATCAAGGGAGGAACAGAATTGTACTCGTTATCTTGATGAATAAAATAATGTCAAATCTAAATCATTCTTGTTCGAGAAATACGCCACTAAAGGCCCTCGAATCATGGATAAATCTTAGGAGAGTACAATCAAGGGAGGAACAGAATTGTACTCGTTATCTTGATGAATAAAATCATATCAAATCTAATCATTCTTGTTCGAGAAATATGCCACTAACGGCCCTCGAATCATGGTAGAATTAAGGGAGGAACAGAATTCTACTCATTATCTAAATGAATAAAATCATGTTTCTTCATATTTTATTTGTATTATTCATTCATTTTCTATATGTTTAAAATTTGTTACAAACAATTATAACAAATAACAAATAAAAAAAATATAATTAATCGTATATTTAAAAACATAATAATATCAAAGTTAAAAATCTTAAATGATGAGCTCATAATGTCCAAACACATATATGATCCCTTTATATTGTTACGATTGTCTAATATGTGTATTAACTCCCGTTATAAAAATAAAATCAAGATATATAGATGGATCGACTCATCAATTCTCATTAGTTATTTAAATCGATTTACATACTAATAATAAAAATACTTATTATTAACGGCATCGTGAACATGTCCAAATCAAAATATGACTTTCGTTATACTTTAAAATATATATATTTTTTTCATTATACTTTTTTTTTTAAGTCAAAAGAAGAAGCAAAAAAAAATCAAATGTCGAAATAGTAATAATGAAGCGGGAAAATTGGCGTAATTTGCTGATTTATGCTTTTAAATTTATTTAATTAATTTTATCTTAAAGAGAGTCGTTTTCAGTTGTTAGTTAATTAATTATTTAATTAATTGCGTGCTAAAGATTGCCTAAGATAATTTTGAAATTGCTATTTTTCCTTTGTCTTTATTGCCTTTAATCATTCCTAAAAAATATAAAAATTGAAGATTTTGTGAAAAAGTAGATAATAAGTTTTTTGCTTACATAAATAAATAATAATAATCCATTACCAACCCTCAATTTATGGAAATTTTGATTGATAAACTTGTGGAATAAAAGTCTCCATATGGTCATTGTATAATCGAATGAACTCGCTTAGTCGCTTTTATGTAATATCTTGCAAATTATATAGTAAATATTAATGAATAATACATACTTTTAATTTGATTTTTGTGATTTATGGCTCTGGACATATAACATTTAAATAATAAGGAATAAATAGTTTGTATGATTTCAAATTTTAAAAAAGTGCTCTAAAACTTGTTTTTCAATCATCACTATCTTCTCCTCTTCTTTTTTTTTTTAGAATTATAATAAAATACAAAATTATTTTCAATTCTAATGTCATAAATTTGAAATATATTTGAATTAAATGATTAAATTCTCACATTTTTTAAAAATAAAAAATAAAGCATTTTAAGTTAAGTTAAGTCAAATGGTGACATTGAATATTCTCGATAAACAATAAAGTACTAGACGTGTTTGGGATATTATATTTCGTTAAAATAAAACATAATTTGGGGATCGTTGAACCTTGAGGGATCCTAAAACTCCAAATAGATCAACTTGCTTAGGTCAAACATTATTTCTTCCTTAAAAAAAGAATTTTTACTCAAAGTTTAACATATATTTTTATGATCGATTAATTCAAATTCATATTGAACACAGTCTATTACTTTAGAAGTCCAAATAATTTTTGCTAGAACTATGCAATTAATGCATTAAAATAGATCAAATTATCCATAAAATAATAATTCCAATCATAACTCATCTTTTTAAATCAAACCACTCTAAGGATAAGTAAATAATTGCATTTGCACTTGATCAACTATATAATTAAAATAATTATTTCATTCCCCCTCTTAGCATGACAAACTTGTAGGTGAAGTAGCCTAGGGTTCTCATAATTAAGCAATGTATTGTGATCTATTATTTCAACTTTTTTTAATGGACACAAAGCTCCATGAAACTATCAAAACCTAATTTTATGCAAAAGTGATGAAAGAAAATGATGTTTTTTTAAAAAAAATATATGTTTGGCCAAAACCTAGACAAGCTTGCTCATAAGTCATAAGTACCAACTTTTGTCCAATTTATAGTCAATTTTTCTTTACTTGAAAAACTTATATCATTGAATTATTCATAGCAAAAGAAAAAATCCTTTTTATGTTTCTTTACAATGTGCTATTCGAAGAAAATATTTGAACGATAACATACAGAGTTTAATTTATAAGTGAAAGTTCAAAAATGATGGAATATAGTCTTGTATATATATTTTACCTCTATATTTATGAAAAAAAAAAGATGATTTTTTTTTATATACCACTCACAATAAATCTCAAATAATGTTTAGAAATAACTTATTAGAAAGACTACAAGAAATAAAGTAAATTTATGAGTTGGGTCTATGAAGTAAAATTTGATCAAGTCTGAATTCACATATTGCAGAATTTATTTTTAAAAAGAATACTTTCAACATAATTCTTTTTATTCTTAAAAGCTCAAATTTAAAATCTTTAATCGAAATAAAAAAAATACAATTATCATACTCAATGTTATTTATCAAATAAAATAAATAGCTACAAACAAACTCAAATAGAAAGTATTAGCAAACAATAAGTAATAATAACATGTATGAGGTGGCACAAGATCCTAGACTAAAATAGTGAAATAAATTAAGAAATACACATAAAGTATATATAATAATTAATAAAAACAAAAAATTGCCTATTCATGAAGCTTCTATATATCCAAGAAAAAAAATACAAGGACTTATTACTTTATTTTTTGTTTTCTTGTGAAATTAATTATATTTATTAGTAAAAAGCTACAAACTTATAATCTGTCAAACATTTGTTCTCATTAGTAGATTATTGGATTCTTTTTTCCATCTTTGGATTCTCCTTTCCCATTTTTTTTTAATTTAAAGAATTAAATTAAGCAGTTATTGACTTAATTGTTTGAATTAAAATTAACCAGCACAATACAAAATACATGTATAGTATAATTTGACTTGACTATTATGTATAAAGATATTTATATGTGGAATAAGAGGTAATAATTGAATTTTTTTAAATGTGAGATTACTTTTATATATTTGCTAGAAGTTTTAATTCAAAATTATTTACATATAATCTATTATTTTTTATTTTACGCTCTTTATGAATAATAATTTCGAGATAAAACAACGAAATGATACATTTTCCCTTTTCTAAAGCATTTTAGCCAAACCCTATTTAAAAAGTCATCAAGATTAAAATTGAAGATAAGTTTTTTATTTAAGTTCATTCGATTCATAATTAAATAAATTATTTATAATAATATTTATATCCACTCAATAATTTTATTTATTTATTTTCATATTATAATGACATAATACATATATTAGATCCTAAACTTGGTTTCAAATTTTAACTTTGACCTTTAATTTTCATAATACACAAACAGATACTTTAATTATCCAACTTTTAAATAAATAAACACACGAGCCGTACATGACACAATACACATAGGACACCACGTATGACAAAAAATGACATGCAGGACATGTGTGTCTATTTGTTCGTCTTCAAAGTTGAAGGACAAAAATGTGAATTGTAGCCAAATTAAAGAGCATATTTATGTATTATGCCTATTATAATTCACATCCAACTTATTCACCAACCAAACGACCTCATGAATTTTAACTCTTTATTAGTTTGAATTTAATTATTTTAGGGTTTTCCTATAGAGGGAGGTTGAGAGAATTAATAAAATGTGGGACAACCTAATAATAGAAGAGAATTTTATAATTAAACTTCTTTTCCTATAATAATAATAATATGGGACAACATGTACATCAAGGAAAATATTTCATATTTAGATCTTTGTACAAAAAAAATGATTTTGACACCAAACAAGAATATATATATATATATATATATATATATTATTTTATTTTTTGCATAAATGGCCCTTTTTTTTCTCTCATAAAGAGTAATTAATATATGGAACTTTTTAAAATTCTTTAGCTATGATTTTTTTTCTTTTTATATTAGATGATGATTGAAACTTTAAATTCGTTAACCGTCGATATTTTAGAAGCGTCTTTAATAAGAAACATTTTATAACCCTAAATTGAGATATTTTTTAAATACAAATCTAAATGAATCGGAATTTATCGCTAAACTATATTTAATACTGAAATATAACATGATTTTAATAAAAAAATTTATAGTTGAATAACTAAATTATTAGCGATAAACTATCATAAAATTCTGTTAGCTACGAGAAATTTACTCGTTAATTAAAATAATATATGAGAATTAGTTAGGTAACACGTACATTTTTTCATTATAATTATTATTCTCTAACTTTTGTTTGTTCTATTTTTTTTTTCTTTTTATGGTGGGGTGGGGGTGGGGGTGGGGGTTTTGTATTATATTCTGCCGACAGTTCGGTTATATTTCAATTTCACTATTATTTCACTTTAACCAATAAATTAAATAAAGTAGTAGAAAAAAAAAACATTAACATTAACTAAAGTCAAAAATTATATTTTATGTTACTTGTAAGATTAATTATTCAACAGCACATATATAATATTTTATTTTATTTTTTCTGATAGGATATTCTTTTAAAATATTCTAAAAATTCTTAAACATATTTTTGAGAGTGTAATTAAGAGGTCAGAAACAAGTTGTACTATACTATATTAATTAATAATAATTTGATAAAATTAATTCCATCTAGAATTAATTAACTATATTTGCTTGTATCGAAAATGTATACAGAAAATTTTATCTGATGTGTCCAGTTGTCCACGTTACCCATCAATAATGTGTAAATGAAGTAATAGTATGTTATACGTATATGGACATTAATCGAATTTTTTTACGATTTTTAAAATTTAATTCATATAACATTTAAATGAACGTAGCGAATATTTCAACTAGGGCTGTGTATCGGTCGGTTCGATTCGGTTTTGAAGTTTATCGCGTTGTCTTATTGATTATTGGTTTGTAGGGATGCTAAATCGTTATAGATCTATTAAGATATTGGTTTATCCGTTTTTATCTTTATCGGTTCGGTTATCGTTTAACCGTTAAGATTTTACACAAAAGAAAAAATATTGAAAATCACTTAGAAACAAGGTGACAATAAAAAACAAACAATTTTATATTGTTGAATAACCAAGTGCTTGTGACAATAAAAAATAAAAATAGGAAATTAAACTCTAACGTCGAGGACTTTATATACAAAATGGTATAAATATTATTATTTAATTTACTATCGGGTTATCAGTTAACCCGTTAAGAAGAAACTTCAAACCGTTAAGAATCAATAATCCGATAAGAAAAAAATCAAAATCATTACCAAAACCACTAAATCAATAACCCAATACTATAAACCAACAACTTTTTTATCGACTAACTTTTATTCATCCAGCGACGATACATATTATAAATTTCGATTTTTATCAAAAAAATCTTTTTTAGAATATTCTCAAATTGTATACCCCATAAACTCAAATACATAAAATGTTATATTTCTTTGTATTTATCAAAAATATAAATAAAAAAAAACTAGAATTTAATTGGTAGGCCAATAGGATATCAAAAACATGTTGAAATTGCATGGAAATTTGTGATAATTTGTCGGTTATAATTTATATATCTAACTTTTTTTTTAGGTAAGCGAAAAACGCGGGAGAGATTAATTCAATCTCAATAAAATTTAAGTATTAATTTGTTTAGTAAATTAATCATTAAATTACTAACCTAAGACTATTGTTGATTGAACAACACGTATTAATAAGTCCAAATATTATTTATCGTGTTAGGAAATATATAACAAATGTGGACAGACAAACTTCACATATTTCAATTTTTATTTTTTTTAATAATCATGGTGTCCAGATTAATTTTGTGACATCCATTGATTGACTTTTACGTAACATATATCATCTGTCGATGACCAACAACATGTTGCAGTTTATAATTTTGTCCATCGGATTAGGACCAAATGAGATGATATCACCTAGAGTTTCTTTGTTTTTGCTGGAAGTTGCATAATTCTTCGTTCACTTCAGTGATTACTACGTCAACCCTCGAGGGCATTTTGATTGGATCTCTTTATGATTTTAGTATTATTTTTCTTTGGTCAAATTTGGAAAAAAAGGAAGAAAAAAAAAATCTTATGTATGATTGGCAATATGGGGTTAGTCACGTGATGAGCATGTTATTCTAGAGGAAAAGCATATGCTAACACATGATTTTTTTTATAAAATTATTTTTGGAAAAAATTGAATTAAAAGAAAAAAAGGAATATAATTTACAAAATAAATTTTGACTTCTAGTGTAGGATAGACCCTTTTTTTTTTGTAAAAACTTTTATGGTAACCATATGATAATAGAGTACTTATATATATATATATATATATATATACACACACCCTTGTGTAAAGTAGTAAACATAGGTCACATGGATTTATTTTGGATGGACCATATTATATAATAACTATTTGGAGTTTACTAACATGTTTTATATGAATTAATTGACCTACTTAATTGATTCATAACCTCATATATTTTTCCCCACTATATAGTTCAATATATAAATACCCCTTATCATTAATTTCTTGAGGTTTTGGTTGAACATCTATTTATTTATTTTTTTGATTTTCGATCTGATGTTCGATATTCATATTAGAGTCCGACTAAATTTGATTCGCGTTGGAAAGTCCCACATTGGGGGCAAAGCGCTCTCTAACAAAGTCGACTCTGACTCTGCACCCAAGGAGAGTTGAACTCGAGATCTCTCGGTTAAAGATGAAATAGTACTTACCACTCTATCACAACCCTCGTTGGTCGATGAGTTATGTTGAAGCAAGAAGCTTGGAAACCCACAAGTAGGCCAAGTATTGAAGAGAGACAATCGTACTATTCATATTAGTGGTTAGAAATCTATTAAGATCACTCCTTTTTTTCTCAAAAGTCAATTGATTGTTATTTCTACGAAAACCTAAAAATATTAAATTTTGTATTCTAATATGCTATTTCTTTATAATAATAATAATAATAGGGGTTGGCCTCTTTTCCATATCAATTCTTATTTATATCTTTTTTTAGGTGCATGTATAACTCATTTGATAGAGAATTGAGCTTTTTACCTAATGGTCGAGGGTTTGAGTCCTGTTATACCTTACCCTATCCAACACTCAACTATATGAGTAAGAATGCATAGTAGTAATCTTTCGACACGCTTTGACGACTTCACCTTGTTAACGACTTTTATAAAATTATGTCCGTTAAAACTTAAATTAAATTCTAGATTTCCATCTTATAAAAAATATTTCTAGCTCAACTCTAATAATATAAGTATACAATAATGTGTCTCTATAAGTCTATTTTTTAAAAATAAATATATATATATATAAGAGGTTGAAACTTTTGAATATAATTAAAAGAAAAGGGGGCCTTTGAACTTGGGCTAGACATTCTTTTGACTAGAGCACTTAAAAGAAAAAGACAACCATCTTTAAATTCCATTAACTAGTCATAAAAATTTGTTAAAAAAAATATTTATTTGTATTCGATATTTATATAAAATAGAAATATTCAATTATTTAAGGTTAAGAAAAGTGGAAAAAAAAATCATTCAATTATAGTGCAAAGGTATATTTTTTAGTTTTTATATTTATTTACTTGATCCAAACATCGTAAACATCGTGTGTATGTTAATAATATTCTTTTTCTTGTACAATTAAAATAACTAAATTTCATACTATATATTTTTTTTAAAACAAAACACATAAAAATCCTACATAAGTACAATGATTGTTATATAAAGTATTTATACCTCTTATATAAAGAGAAACTACACATATGAATGTTTTTGAACTAAATAAACTCAAGTTAATTTGAAGGTGGACAATACAAAAGCGAATTAGAATATTGTAACAAATTAATATAATTTTAAAAAATACAAAAACGTAAATATCTATCCTCTTTTCTAATCGAAGGCGCGAATAAAACAAAATCAAAAAAATATTTGTACCTCATGGTCTTTGTAAAACTAAATATTGTGCTAAAAATATTTATAATTTACGAAGTATGAGTATTTGATTACTAAAATATACGACGAAATTATTTTTCATTAAATCATTTTTAGATGGGCCTATCCAAAATTTTGTTGACGTTACGAAAATTGGCCCAATAACAAGAAAATGGGCTTTTTAAATAAGGCCTTTAAAGCCGGTTTCGGCCCTTTTAAGAAATAAAATTGTATAGGCTGATTTACGGAAATATCCTTATTTTTACAAAATTGTCATTTAGAATTTTCTCTTATTTTTAAAATTTGAGCAAATTTACTTTTATTAATTTATCGTAAAATATTAGACTCGAATTTAATGTTTGTTCGTACATTTTTTAATTTTACAAACAAAATAGTGTGGGATTGTCTTACTTTTTCAATAACTTACAAAATTTTAGACGGTGAAAAAATAAATCTTGGTTTAGATTCTGGGTGTAATCTCAAGGTTGAATTTTGGAAGAGTCATTGGGGTTTGGTACTAATTTTTTGGTGTCGGCATCAGAGCTGAAATCAATTACCGAGGTTGATTTTCGCATCAGAAATTATATTTTTAAAGATTATTTTTTTGCATCAAGCCAAAAATAAAAGATATTTTCTTAAATATATTTTACATTTATCAACTAAACATAAAAAAATAAGCAAAAAATCTACTTACTTTTCAAAAAAATATATATATTTTCTAAAAGAATATTTTCCATATAAAAAACATTATCCTTCGTACCAAACACGCCCTAATTGATGGTGGTTTCAACCAAACACTCCTAACTTTAAAAATTGTATACTTATTAGACAAAAGTTTGACAATTATGAAATAACGACACATGACACGTGGATCCAAATAATTCAAACATTTTAATTCATAATTAAAAGTAAAATATTTAAATCATCGCTTAAAATAATTAAAATGTCTACAAATTAGCCGATATTTATATGTAGGAGTCCAATTTTTTTCACAAAATAAAAAATGCTGGAGGCATAATTATGATCAATAGAGAATACAAGACTCTAGTTCAAATTTCAATAGAGACATAAATAATGAATAAAGTTAATCGATATATAATTGTAATGACAGAAAATAACAAACACTTTATATAGAACAGTCAAAATAAAGTTAATTTCGTAAACGGTCACCCAAGTTTAGAGAATTATTTTGAAATATCATTTATGTTTCATTTTAGGATCAAAATATCAATCAATTATCCATATTTTCCTCAAATATACTTTGACACTTCATAAATCTAACTCTCTCTTAGTTGGCATGACATGTCATTAAAGTCTTGTTTTTAATAATCGATTAATCTGATTTCTTAACCTCATTTAACTAAAATAATGATCATATTATTTTTTATATATATAAAAGAATCTTTTATTGTAATTACTAGATGGGCAAGGCCCATGCTAGTACGGGCCCAATATTTTATAGTCATTGAGCAATGAAAAATATCAATAAAGAGTAGAAAAAAATTAAAGTAGTACATAAAAAATGTAAAAAGAAAATATCCGGCATGATTGAAGCAAGTAGAAGTCATAACTCATATATGACAGTTCACATAAATTTTCTATTGTCCTTCAGAGCTCCTCGGTTCACTTCCCACTTCTTTTTCCAGAAAGCTTATACGCTCTCCAAAATTTGTACATGCAATATAAAAGTCACAGATCAGAGAACAACCCAATTAAATTCTACAATGGTTTACACTACTTCTTTCAGCTGTAATCATTTGCTATACCATCAAAAGTAATTTTACGACTAACCATCGTAGAAAAATTATTAGACGTGTTTCGTACTTTGTCTCTTCTGTCGAAGATAGATCAAAGGCAATACATCAGATGAAGAAAGATGAAAATTGTGAGAGGAGAAATTGTAGCATAATTTTACTGAACTCGCATTTTAACTCAACAATCAATTTCATTTAACTTACACGCTCAAAGTATCCATGATTACTTGGTGGATGGGGCCAATGCTCATAAAGAACTTTAGAAAGTCAATCAAAAATTTTAATACTGTACATTTTAGTAGAGACATTGAATGATGATACATTTCCGACAGAAACCAGTAAAGTTTGAAAACAGAGGAAAGACTGGGATTGTAAACAAGAAAAGAACATTAATTGCAAGTAGATTAAAAGATAAGTCGATCTATATATAAAATATGTGTTTCAGTCTTTCTCTTACATAATAAGGGCATCAACTTGGTGGAAATATTGTTAACCAAGATACTTCGCTGAATGATGAAAAAATCGAATCTCATACTATAGGCTTCCGAAATACAAAAAGAGCTGCTCAAAAAGTTCTCTTCATAAGTTAAATTTAATCAAACAAAGATATGCCTAGGTTATAAATTCCTTGCGCTGTAACTACTATTTACCTCATAAAATTGAATTTTATTATTATATTCCCCCCACCCCCATAATAACAAGTTAATCAATTTATGCCAAAATCACCATGCCCAATGAACTTCAACTTCTTATTTGATAAAATCCTTAACTACATAAGTAATCACTGATCTTATTGACCCTATTCAAATTTATCATCACTAAATGATTTATTTTGTAAGACCTCGACACTTCATCATCTAGGTGCTTTATTGTTGCATTTTCATGACCACATACACCTCAGTTACCTAATACAACAATACCATATTTAGTATAGTCCACAAGTGGAGTTTGAGGAGGGTAAAATGTGCGCAAACCTGACCGCTATCTTCTAAGATAGAGAGGTTGTCTTCAAAAGACCCTCAACTCAAAGAAAACAAAAACACAGCATTTAAGAAGACAATAGCAATAACAAGATAGTAAGAAAGTAGAGGCTCTAAGCCAAACCTACAAAGCAAAAATACTAAAATCAGCGATAGTATATGCATATGCTATTAACTATTGAGATCTTTGAAGTGTTCAAGCTTTTTCTTATTTTTTTCTTTTTGACAAGTCTCAATGCTATGTCTTTTTTCTCCACTAAAAACTACAATATACATTTTCTACACATTTTACATACTCCAAAATTATTAGATCCTGGAAGAGGTTGAATAGCAACATATATGCTTTTAAGTTAGGCATGAAATATATTCTCTGAGTAAAGAATCTCACTCAACTCTATGTTACTAGAGAACCATTCACTCCACTGCATTGTGTAGAATTATGTCCCTTATCTGTGACTGCACGTATGCGGCAGCTGTCCCACCAACAATAAGTATACATGTTAAAAGTATTAGATCTTTCCATTTAAAGCTCACCCATGTTCAGTAAACTATAGGAGCGGAAGAGAAGACATCTCTAAATATAAATATTCCAATCCAAAAAGTTTTAGCAACCAATTTTTTTTTATACTTGTATAATACCAAATTAAACACTCATATATGAACTCAATTAAATGTTAAAAAAATCAATTTAGCACGCTGCTTATGATGATAGAGGCATCACAATTTGACCTCAAAGAATCTAATTCAGTCAAATTTCGTGCAAATTTTTTTGTTTCAACTACATTTTCACATAATATTGTATCCAAAAGTAAATTATTCAGTCAAGGAGTAACAGTGTCTTACTGAAGAAAAATCTTGACATAAAAATGATTTTTAATAAATATTTTGGTCTCCATCTATTAGTAGGCATTAAGGAAAATATTTGAAACTTCAAAGCTTATATGGTATATCATTTCTATTTACTAAGAAGAATAACACTATCATAAAAAAAACAATTAGTAGAAAGCTTTCGAAAAAAAAAGTGAAATATACTAAGTTGGTAGAGCCCGTTGGAGCACACTCGTTGTTCCTTACCTATGTAATGACAAATAGGTAGGTGGTAAATCTGAAATATTTTTCTAAAATTATTTTATGTATTAATTTTACTATTGTCTTGAGCTATAAAAATATACTAATCATGACTTTATGCAATTAGTTCTTAATAGTTTTGTTATCAGTTTTGTTATCCCTGATCTGGCCATTTGTTTCCGAATACTCTAAGCTCTAAATAATTTTCGGTATCAACTTCTTTTGCTACTTGATTATTATATTTTAACACAGTATCTAACATATAATTATTATATAAATAGTTGTTAACTTGTTATAACATGCTAGCTAAAAGAATGTATGACAGAGCGGCAAACAAAATCATTTGAAAGTAAATACTTACGAGCGTGAGAACATTGGCTAACATATGCATCATCCGATATGATTCTTTGAAGGATGTTTGATGTCTATGGACATCCCATGCTTAGAATATGTATAAATAATATTTAGTTATTGTTGCCTATAGAACAACCAAAGTAGCATTGATATTGTCTCTTCTTCATACTTTATAAATGTGCACTCCCAAGCATATCTGCATACATTATCACACAAACAGATTACACAAACAAAGTTCTATTAAGAACAGTTTCTTTAACTAAAAAATCCCTTACACATTCTTTATAGCAGGAAAATCATGTTGCATTCCCAAAAGAAAAATGGCAACCGAAAACATTAAATAAGTTAATTGTGGCATATTATCAAACAACTTATATGCACAATCCACTTGATATCTTAGATTTATATAGGACGATCTAACTTTTGCACTAATTAATGGCTATAAAAATTAAGTTCATTAAAGAAACATAATGCATGTGCAAATCAAGCCGTTAGTAATGTACATGTAGAAATCTTAGCTAGAAATTGTATCAAAAGAGTAGAAACATTTAAAATTGTGCTTACTTTTAATGGCAGAATCACAAAGAGCCAAGAGACCATCAAGAAGGAAGTAATCAGATAAAACATTATAGCGAGGAAAAAGTGAAACATTTTAGCTTTCTGTACATCCTTTGGAGACAAAGCACTGAAAAATTGAAAAACTTACCCAAATAAATTTGAGATTTGTACCACTGATGAACGAGAGAGTGGGAAATTGGACATAGTAACACACAGTATAAAAAAAATTGAACATATGCATATTAGGTTGAAAAAAATAAGAGAGAGATAAAAATTTTATTTTTCGATGTTACGAAGAATAGATTTTAAAACGTACTATAATGTCATCAATTTTAAATACTTATAAATATATACCGTAAATAAATTATCAATATGCAAATCATTCACGAATTCTAACTTACATTAATTTCATAAATTTTATAGTGAATTAACAATATTAAATGTCAATTAACTACTAAAAAATAATTAATTGGATACTTTAAATCCATACTTACTATATTTTTTAAAAGAAAATATAAAGTGGATAATATTTATATTAGAAATAAAATTTTGATCTTTATTTATCAATATATTAATCTCATATAATATGTATATTATTGAATTGAAATAGGCAATTCAATGAATTATTACTTGTATTTCATGAATTTGGGATGAGATAAGAATATATATATTTGTGGTTAATTGTATGATAAGTTAAAATAAAATATAATATAGCAATAAAAGTATAGGCGAACTCAAGATTTGCAGACGACGGGTGCACCACCAACAATAATGCGCTTAGTTAAAGTATGTACCCAATATTGATTTATATGAAATACAAAACTACGATATTCCTCAATAAATAAATTAGATGATACCAATAGATAAAGTGTCTTAGGTGAAGTGGTGATTTTAAATTTTAATTTGCATTATCAGATCACAAGTTCAAAACTATCATCCTCCTATTTTATTCGATATTTTTAAACTTCATAGCTAAAAGCAGAAAAAAATAAAGCAAAAATAAATAAATAAGCAAATGGGAATTCGATCCCTCAAAGAAGTTCATCATCTAAACTAGCTAACTTCGCTAACTTTTGTATTTTTGGATGTATAGTAAAATATATACCTATCTCAAGATGTATATAAATATTCTATATACATAATTTTTCGAAGTTAACATAATTTTTCAAAGTTAAAGAACAAAAAATAAATTTAAAAAAAAAAAGTTAAAGAATAATTTTCTCTTTCTTACCAACTTTTTTGGCAACCTTAGAATTTATTTGAATACTTTTATTTTAAAAATTGCTTAAACTTTTCAAATAATTTACTAACAAATTTTTGAAAATTACCCAGTAATAATTGCACACAAAGTTTTTTTCATTGAATTTTATTTGGTAAATAAATATAAAGGAATTAGTTTTTTTAATATTTTTTTATAATCTTCATAATTCTCATATAATTCATATATTTGTTTTGTAAAAACATAAGTTTGATGATTAAATAGGTTTATTATTTTTTGAAATGATAATTTAATAACATGACATATCAACTGTTGGGTTTTAGCAAGTGTGAATGGGAAAAGAAAAGAGAGAATATGAAAAGTGAGGGAACTACTTTGGAGGGAAAATGAAAAGTCATTTGCAAAGTGCAAATGAAAAGTCATTTCTTATAAATTTGCAGGTAACGGTAACATTCCGAAAAGTTGTTACTCTTTCCGAAAAGTCGTTACTTTTCGAAAAGTCGTTACTTTCCAAAAAGTAGTTATTTTCCTAACAGACACAATTTTTCAAAAAGTTGTTATTTTTTCCAAAAGACACAACTTTCTGGATAAAATGGGTCTGAACAGATTTCACTGAACAGACATGTTCCTTGCTGAAAATGGCTATAAAAGGAAGTCAATTTTTGATTTTTTAATCACTGAAAATTTTTCTTTCTCTGCATTTATTTTTTTTCTCAAATAAAATCAAAGTGTCGATCGACTGAGTCTGTGTGACTTGTTGCTGTTCTTAAGTTCGTTGAAGTTAAAAAAGTTTGAGGTATCGCTATTTCTTTAACAGGTTTAATCCGTTTTATCTTGGGATAAATTAATCCATAACCTTGGGTACAGTGAGGGGATTAAATTTCTTAAGGACACACAGTAGTTTCTGTGGACTCGGATTAATTCTTGTATTCTATATTATTTTCTGCTTCATCTTATTTCTGTTTCTGTTTCTGTTTATAAACTTTATAAATACAAGTTATTGTAAGAATAACAATCTTAAGAAATTTAACAGTTTCTGTATTTGAGGTTTCTGGAGATTAAAACCTTTATGGTTTTCTACTCTGCTTGAATTTTTAAAATTCATTCGATTAACGATTAAAAGAACATAAAAACTTTATCGTTAAATCAGAAACAGTTTGTGTAAAGATTTGTTCTTTACTGTTAGTATTTTAAATACTTAATTTATCTGTCATTTATGACAGAAAAAAATGACTAATTCAAGTCAAACAAATGCTGGAACAGTAAGTGCTGCAACAACAACGGTTGCACATAATCGTTCAAATGTTGCCTTAGCACCGGCTGAGAAACCTGCAAAGTTTTCTGGAGTCGACTTTAAGAGATGGCAGCAAAAGATGTTCTTCTATCTCACTACGTTGAGTCTGCAGAAGTTCATCAATGAGAATGTTCCTGTTATGTCAGATGAAACTCCGGCTGATGAACGATTCTTGGTAACAGAAGCATGGACACACTCGGATTTTTTGTGTAAAAATTATATTTTGAGTGGTCTGCAAGATGATCTGTACAGCAATGCAAAAACCTCAAAAGAACTCTGGGATGCTTTAGAAAAGAAGTACAAAACAGAAGATGCCGGAATGAAGAAATTCATTGTGGCAAAATTTCTGGACTTTAAGAAGATAGACAGTAAGACTGTCGTCACCCAAGTTCAAGAATTGCAGGTCATAATCCATGATCTCCTTGCTGAAGGTATAAATTTATTTAATGCCTATGTTAGAAATATTAAGTTTTCTCTTAATACTCATATAACCTTTAATGTAGGATTGATTGTGAATGATGCTTTTCAAGTGGCAGCAATTATTGAAAAGTTACCTCCATTGTGGAAGGACTTTAAAAACTACTTGAAACACAAACGCAAGGAGATGACTGTTGAAGATCTCATAGTAAGGTTGAGAATCGAAGAGGATAATAAGGCTGCAGAAAAGAGGTCACGTGGTAATTCAGCAATATCTGGAGTAAATTTTGTTGAAGAAGATTCCACAAAATTAAAGAAAAGAAAGAAAGCATCTGGTCCAAAAAGCAATCCTCCTAAGAAGAAATTCAATGGAAACTGCTTTAATTGTGGTAAACATGGTCATAGGGCTAATGAATGTCGGGGTCCTAAGAAGGACAAGAAAAAAAAGGATCAAGCAAACTTGGCTGAATCCAAAGGAGAAATAGACGATCTTTGTGCAATGCTTTCAGAATGTAACTTGGTTGGAAATCCAAGAGAATGGTGGATAGATTTTGGTGCCTCATGCCATGTTTGTGCCAACAAAGAATTATTTTCATCATATACTCCAGCACTTACAGATGAAAAATTGTTTATGACAAACTCCGCTGTTGCAAAGGTGGAAGGAACTGGCAAAGTCCTATTAAAGATGACATCAGGCAAGGTGGTGACTTTGAATAAGGTCTCATATGTACCAGAATTGAGAAAGAATTTAGTTTCAATTCCAGTTCTGACCAAGAATGGATTTAAATGTGTATTTGTTTCTGATAAAGTAGTAGTAAGCAAAAATGATATGTATGTAGGAAAAGGCTACCTTAGTGATGACCTTTTCAAACTCAATGTAATTGCAGTTGATATGAATAAAGATTTTGCTTCTTTTTACTTGCTTGAGTCTAAATATTTATGGCATGAACGTTTGGGACACGTTAAAAACAAAACCTTGCGAAAACTGATTAATTTAAATATTTTGTCAAAATTTGAGTGCAATAAATCAAAATATCAAATTTGTGTTGAATCTAAGTATGCTAAGCATTCTTATAAATCTGTTGAAAGGAATTCAAATCCTTTAGAATTGATTCACACTGATATTTGTGACATGAAGTCAACACCATCACGTGGTGGGAAAAAATATTTCATAACATTTATTGATGATTGCACTAGATATTGTTATGTCTATTTGCTAAATAGTAAGGATGAAGCAATAGATGCATTTAGGCAATATAAAACTGAAGTTGAAAATCAGTTAGATAAAAATATCAAAATGATCAGAAGTGATAGAGGTGGAGAATATGAATCTCCATTTGCAAAAAATATGTTTAGAAAATGGAATAATCCATCAAACTACTGCTCCCTACACTCCTCAGTCTAATGGAATTGCAGAAAGAAAAAATCGAACTTTAAAAGAAATGATGAATGCATTACTTATATGTTCAGGTTTACCACAGAACTTGTGGGGGGAAGCTATCCTTACAGCAAATCAGATACTTAATAGAGTGCCTCACTCAAAGACAAATGTAATTCCATATGAAAAATGGAAAGGTAGAAAACCCAATTTGAAATATTTCAAAGTGTGGGGGTGTCTAGCCAAAGTCAAAGTTCCTATACCTAAGAGGGTAAAAATAGGATCTAAGACTGTGGATTGTGTATTCATTGGATATGCCACAAACAGTAAGGCATGTCGTTTTTTGGTTCATAAGTCCGAACATCCGGATATTCATGATAATACGGTAATGAAATCAGATTGTGCTGAATTTTTTGAACATATCTATCCGTATAAAACTAGACTTGAGTCATCTAGTGGGGGATCTAAACAACCTAGAGAAGAACCAAAAGAGAATGAACAAAATGAAGAAAGTCCAAGACGCAATAAACGTCAAAAGACATCTACTTCATTTGGATCAGATTTTGTAACATTTCTACTTGAAAGTGAGCCTCAAACATTCAAGGAAGCAATGTTGTCTAGCGACTCAACCTCTTGGAAGGAGGCTGTTAATAGTGAAATTGAATCAATCTTAAGCAATCATACTTGGGAGTTGGTTGATCTTCCTCCAGAGAACAAACCGTTGGGTTCAAAATGGATCTTTAAAAGGAAGATGAAAGACGATGGAACTATTGACAAATATAAAGCAAGACTTGTTGTCAAAGGTTTTAGACAAAAAGAAGGTCTTGATTATTTTGGCACATATTCGCCAGTGACTAGGATTACATCAATTCGGATGTTAATTGCACTAGCTGCAGTATACGGTCTTGAAATTCATCAAATGGATGTGAAAACAGCCTTCTTAAATGGAGAGCTTGAATAGGAAATTCACATAGAACAACCTGAGAGTTTTGTAGTTCCTGGTAAAGAAAAGAAAGTATGCAAACTTATTAAGTCACTTTATGGGCTAAAACAAGCACCAAAACAATGGTATGCAAAGTTTGATCAAACCATGTTGTCAAATGGATTTAAGATCAATGAATGTGATAAATGTGTTTACATTAAAGATACTCCAAATCAGGAAGTTGTTTTATGCCTATATGTAGATGATATGCTTATAATGAGCAAAGAAATTGCTAATATAAAAGTTACAAAGCATATGCTTGCTAGTAAGTTTGATATGAAAGATTTAGGAGTTGCTGATGTGATATTAGGAATTAAAATTCTTAAAACTCCTAATGGTCTAGCATTGTCTCAAACTCATTATATTCAAAAGATACTTGAAAAATTCAAATTTTTGAATTTTAAAAGGGCAAAGACTCCAATTGATGTAAATCTTCATCTTGCAAATAATAAAGGCGAAAGTCAGTCTCAATTGGACTATGCTAGCGTATTGGAAAGCTTAATGTATGTCATGAATTGTACACGACCAGACATAGCTTGTGCTATCAGTAAACTGAGTCGATACACAAGTAATCCTAATCATAATCATTGGTTGGCAATGAAGAGAGTTTTGGGATACTTAGATGACACTCAAAAATATGCTTTACATTACAACAGATATCCAACCGTTCTTTAAGGATATAGTGATGCAAATTATATTACTGGGTCAACTGAAACAAAATCCACAAGTGGATACGTTTTTACTATTGGTGGAGGAGCAATATCTTGGAAATCATCCAAACAAACATGTATAGCTCGCTCTACAATGGAGTCTGAATTCATTGCTTTAGACAAGGCAGGTGAAGAAGCTGAATGGCTCCCGAATTTCTTAGAAGATATTCCATTTTGGCCCAAACCAATGGCCCCTATATGCATACATTGTGATAGTCAAGCTGCAATAGGAAGGGCTGGAAGCATTATGTATAACGGCAAGTCTCGTCACATAAGACGAAGACATAACTCTGTGAGACAACTACTCTCTAGTGAAATTATCACAATTGACTATGTGAAGTCAAAAGATAATGTGTCGGATCCACTTACAAAAGGCCTAAATAGAGAGGGAGTTGAGAAATCATCGACGGGAATGGGACTATGGCCAAGAACAAGTCATCGTGGCGGTAACTCTACCTAGAAGACTGGAGATCCCAAGATCTAGGTTCAAGGAGATAAAACAAAGTCATTGATGACGGTTCAACATTGTCAAAGGGAAAAAAATTATTATTATTATTATTTTATGGTCCATTCTCATGATGAGACAATGTTTAGTAACCAGGATAAAGACATAAGGACTTTTTAATGGTTTCTAAGTTTGATACAGGGAATATCAAATGGTGTATCTATGGGATAACACATTTAGAAATCACCTATGTGAGTGTGAAGTGTAAGCCGCTTCAAGGAGAATCCGGTAAGGCCAATTCTTTAAGCACTTACTATCCAAGATGTGTTCATGGCTGAAACGAACAAAACAATGAGAACTAAGAACAGTTTAAGGGTTGATTGTGTGACATATGTTGTCTAGGTATACACCAAAGCTCAACGGTTCAAAGATATCAAATCTACCGATTGACCGAGTATATCCGATATATGTTCACTATGGAAAGTTTAAAGGGAAACCTACTTATCCAGATGCGATTAGCCTTTACCTACAAGACACACAAGTTTTTTCATGCATATGTTTTAACAATAGCCTTCCCCATTCATGTGGGGGATTGTTGGGTTTTAGCAAGTGTGAATGGGAAAAGAAAAGAGAGAATATGAAAAGTGAGGGAACTACTTTGGAGGGAAAATGAAAAGTCATTTGCAAAGTGCAAATGAAAAGTCATTTCTTATAAATTTGCAGGTAACGGTAACATTCCGAAAAGTTGTTACTCTTTCCGAAAAGTCGTTACTTTTCGAAAAGTCGTTACTTTCCAAAAAGTAGTTATTTTTCTAACAGACACAATTTTTCAAAAAGTTGTTATTTTTTCCAAAAGACACAACTTTCTGGATAAAATGGGTCTGAACAGATTTCACTGAACAGACATGTTCCTTGCTGAAAATGGCTATAAAAGGAAGTCAATTTTTGATTTTTTAATCACTGAAAATTTTTCTTTCTCTGCATTTATTTTTTTTCTCAAATAAAATCAAAGTGTCGATCGACTGAGTCTGTGTGACTTGTTGCTGTTCTTAAGTTCGTTGAAGTTAAAGAAGTTTGAGGTACCGCTATTTCTTTAACAGGTTTAATCCGTTTTATCTTGGGAGAAATTAATCCATAACCTTGGGTATAGTGAGGGGATTAAATTTCTTAAGGACACACAGTAGTTTCTGTGGACTCGGATTAATTCTTGTGTTCTATATTATTTTCTGCTTCATCTTATTTCTGTTTCTGTTTCTGTTTATAAACTTTATAAATACAAGTTATTGTAAGAATAACATCAACTAGGATAGAATGAGTGATTCATATAGATATTTTTTTTAAATGTATTTGTTTATTATAAGTATCCAAAATTAATAATATTATGATACATGTAAAAACTTATTCTTCGTAACATAAAAAATAAAAACTTTAATTATAATAAAAGATTCTTAAGTATGAAGATATATTCTTAATAAACTAATTTTTTTTTTGAAAAAAAAGTAAATAATATGATCATTAAGTTAAATAGGTGTATGAATCAAATTGATCTATTATTAAAAGAAAAACTATAATAACATGTCATGTCAATTAGAAAAGAGTGAGACTTTTGAAGCGTCAAATATATGTGGAGGAAAAAAACAATAATTATGTAATAATTTTAATCCTAAATAAAACATAAATAACATTTCAAATCATTTCTTTAAATTTGAACGATTATTTAAGAAATTGACTCAGTTAAAATATTCACACGTTGATTCAAAATTACTGTCATAAAAGCAGAAATTGCTCAATAACCATACGGAGAGAAAATAAAAAGCACTTAATATAAGGTAGTTGAGTTGTGTACTCATTAAACATGAAACCATCACTATAAGAAAAACAAAAAACACAAAATTAATCAACCACCATCCCTATATAAAAAAGTGCATATAATTGGAAACAAGTGGGGGTGGGGTGGGTGGGTAAATAGTTGTGTGTGTGTGTATATATATATATGTAAGTTCCCATATTGTCATAATTTGCTTCATCATCACTATCTTCCCCATATCATCTTCACTCCATTAAAGCTCAAGAATATTTATAAAAATAATAAGATAATATTTTTAAAAATATTATACAAATACAAATTATAAATATACAATCAAGAAAAATGGGAACAGAGTTTATTGATAATGATTCTTCATCCCATAATGAATATCATGATCATGAAAAAGAGCTTGACGCTGGTGCCCTCTTTGTTCTTAAATCCAAAGGTAATTATATTTCTTTATTCTATGTTCAATAATTACTTCATATTTATATTTCCTTTAATCGAAGTTATAATGGGATAAATATGATCTTTCGATGTTTGATCAGAAGTTTCATCTATTAATCTTAAAATAAAAATATTGAGTAAAATTCGGATATTTTTTTTTTTAGTCAATTACTTGTATTTATAATTGAAATTTTAAGCTAATGGTAAATGTAATTTCTAAAATTAAAAAAAGATTTGGTAAGAAGTGATTTTCATTTATAAAAGGTCTTTTACTCAAAGTGAATTCAGATTAATTTTAATACTCTACGAAATTCATAATGGACATGAAGTGAAACTAAAAAAGAGTTAACTCAATTTTCTTAAGATTTACTATGCATAGTTGGATATTTATTTTCAATTAATCTATTATGTGATTTAATAATTATATTATTTACGTAATTGTTTTTCGAATCTCATTATGAGAAGATGCTTTCAATTAATAGAGAATATCATACAAGTAAGAAGATTCTTTTAATAACACTATATATATTATTTTGGACTTTCATACTTTGGAAGTTGGTTTTTTTTTGGTCACTTAATTTGATTTCCATATTAGTATGTGTTGTAAGTTCAACAACTATTTATCATTAATTAATTAATTAATGTGTTGAAACTTTAACTAAATTTTAATGGTCATTAAAATAATTATATAAAAATGATTTTTTACTATTTATTTATTAGGCCAAACTTGTCATTTTATATGGACACATGCTAAGATATAATATCTCGTTGGGGCACACACTTACAACTGTTTATCATTTTATAATATATAGCTTAAATTAATTATATCATATTTTATTATTATATAATCTCACAAACCAACGATTTTAAATATCAAAATATACGATTCGTATTAGAGTTATAATTAAAAAAAGATAATTAATTATATGATTATTAAATAATAAGTAAAAATATAAAAAGTTTAACAACGAAGTCACGTTAAATCAATATAAAATCAGATTTTTTTTTTCTTTTAATTCTTTAGACTTGATTTTCTTTGTTAGGAAAAATTCAAAATATTATTAAATTTGCTGAAAAAACATCACCTACTTCCCACAGTGAAATTAATGTCTTATCAATTTAAATTATCAAATTTTCAGCCGAATTTTCTGTTTTCTTTTTGTCTTTTTATTAAAAATAAAAAAACAATAAAAAGTCAACCGTCATGTTTGACTAAATTTACCTTCAATGCTGATAAAGTCGTTGTTTTTGTTCAAAAAGTGTCAATTTACATTATATATATATATATATTTATTTTTTCATATTACAGGATCGTGGATGCATTGCGGCTACCACTTATCAACTTCTATTGTAGCTCCACCATTGTTGAGTCTTCCATTTGCTTTTGCTTCACTTGGATGGTGGGGTGGGATTTTATGTTTGGTGATTGGAGCTATTGTCACATTCTATTCATATAATCTCTTGTCCATGGTCCTTGAACACCATGCTCACCTAGGTCGTCGCCATCTTCGCTTCCGCGATATGGCTAACGACATTTTAGGTATGTACACAACGAGGTCTATACAGTTTTATGCTATTATCGCCATCTGAAAGTTAAATTATCAAAATATTATATATAGTACATGCATGTGGAATAATAATCCAAAAACAAGACATAGTAACCAACATATGTTTGCATGTTTCTTTGATATACATATATACTACCTTTGTCCCGTTTTATGTGACATTTTTAGTTTTGTCTGAATCAAATAGTTTAACTTTGATCGAATATTTGCATATGAAATTTTTAAATTTTTTAAAATGAAATTTATATATTTGTAAACTACGTAAAGGGTACTATAAGTCACAATAATTGATAATTTAAAATGTTAAAAAGATCTATGAAAAACTTACGATCAATAATAGACTAGTTTGAATCTCAAAATCCGAAAAATGTCATATAAAATAAGACAAAAAGAATATACAACTTAAAATCGATGAATTATAATAATAAATAAGAAAGGGGTTCATGTAGCTAGTGTGTCATGATAAAAACTTAATTCATTTTGATAGTAATTGGAAAAAAAAAAACATTTTGATAAGTAGGACTATTTTATCTGTATATATCAAGTTGTTAGAATAAATTATTATAATTGGTTATATGTATTTTTCACACCATATAATATAGGTACCAAAATTCATATAATCCAATATTGTAACCTTTTTCTTGGGTTACGTGCATCTTTTCTTTTTTTGCTTTGTATTTTTATATGAGTGGACATTTTCTTTTGAGTAGCCACCAAATTTGAAAAGTCATACTAAATAATTAATTTTCTTAAATTGAAACACAATTTAATATTAAAGTTTAACTTCTATAGTGACAAAGGTCAAAGAATTATAATGTTATTAAATCATGATTGAAGAAAAATAACTATTTATCAGTCTGTTGTATAATAAATAAAATTAGTAACTCAAAAAATAAAATAATTAGCTTGTTATAAAAGGTTAAAATATAATTACATTATGAAAATGAGGGGAAAAAAAGACAGTTTGATACACTAAATTTTTGTTATACATAAATATAGAAAAAATTAAATGATAACAGATTATTTTTATAGCTCGAACTCGTAAAAAAAAATCTTGTGTGATAGTATTTATATATAGCCTAAAGTCGAACTAATATTTTTGACCCACCTACTCCATTTAGCACAATTTTTTTTGT
This sequence comes from Solanum lycopersicum, assembly GCF_036512215.1. Lineage (NCBI taxonomy): Eukaryota > Viridiplantae > Streptophyta > Magnoliopsida > Solanales > Solanaceae > Solanum > Solanum lycopersicum. Next base: position 58,000,695 of record NC_090810.1, on the reverse strand, counting down.
GTTGTCCATAAAAATATAATTTTCTTTTTCTTTGGGTCCATAATTGCCACTTGATTGTTAATACTTAAATTATTTATTTATTTATATAAAACAACAAAATCTAATTATATAATAAATTTTTACAGGACCAAGGTGGGGCAGATATTATGTTGGACCAATTCAATTTATGGTATGCTATGGTGCAGTAATAGGCTCCACTCTTCTAGGAGGACAATGTATGAAGGTGAGTTTCTTCAAATAAAATTTAGACCAAAGAGTTTAGGTTTGATTTTTGAGGTGGACATTTCGTAATTCGATTTGGTTTTGGCTTTTTTTATTTTATTTTTTTGGTTTTTGGTTTTTGTACAATGTGTATCGAATATCGAATTGAAATAATTCGATTCGGTTCAGTTTTTATTATTTCGGTTCGATTTTTATTATTTTAATTTTTTAATGAGCTTGCTCAGTTGGGCTTTTAAAAATTTACAAATTTTTTGTTTGATTTTTCAGCTTAACGGGCTAAAAATAGTTACATCAATAAGTATGTTTTACTTTTTTATTTTTTATTTTAAATTGTAATATTTATTATTTAACATTAATAATTAATATAATATAAATATATATTATAATAAAATATATTTCGGTAAACCGAAATACCGAATAACACAAAATTACATACCGAAAATCAAATCGAAATACCGAAAAATATAAAAATATATACCGAATACCGAACCAAAAACCGAAAAACCAAAATCAAAATACCTAAAAAATTCGGTTCGATACGGGTTTTCGGTTTTCCGGTGTTTATGTAGCCCTATTTGATTTTTTATTTTTTTTAAATATATATATATATATATATATTTTAACTTTGTCCAAAATTTTTGTTATGAAGTCTTAGGCCTAACTCACACCCCAAAAGCTAGCTCAAAGGAAGGAGGATTGCCCGAGCCTTATAAAGAGTCCATCCATCTCATTAATCACCGATGTGGGACTTTTGTCATTCTTTAACATAGATCCTCTATAAAATTTTGCATCGTAATATCGATCAAAATTAAAATATTTTTCAAACCCCTTTCAACTCAAAACTTCTTGATTTTGGTTATTTTTTAAAACATGGCCATTTGCTAGTGAGTGTTCGTTTTTACTTTTCAACTATTGTCATGCAGTTTAACGTATGAAATTTGAAGTCTATGTGGCTTCTTTTAAAGATATTGACAAAAAAATAGTCATGTATACGGTACTATAAAATATTTCTATTTATAAAATATTAAAACTTTTTATACTGTCAGTCAATGTATACGATTTAATACGAAAATAACTTACTTATAATATCTTTTCACTTTTTTTATATATTTTTATTTTTATTTTTGCAGGCAATTTACTTGCTATTAAATCCAAATGGAGCTATGAAGTTATATCAATTTGTAGTAATATTTGGTGGCTTAATGTTGATTTTAGCTCAAATGCCATCATTTCACTCACTAAGACATATCAACTTAATTTCACTTCTACTTTGTCTTGCTTATAGTGCTTGTGCCACTATTGGTTCCATTTACATAGGTATAAATTAATTTCTTTATCGTCAGATTTTTCTATAATAATTATTTTCGATGATAATAATAATAATTTATAATGACGACTTTTTGTTATATATTTTTTTCTAGGAAATTCATCTAAGGGACCTATTAAGGACTATTCAATAAGTAACGATAAGGAAACACGCATTTTTGGAGTTTTTAATGCAATAGCTATTATTGCCACCACATTTGGAAATGGAATTATTCCCGAAATTCAGGTTAGCTTGTGTTTTCACGTGAATTACTCTCGAAACCATGAATAATATGAATATTCATCGGTTAACTCAATCTATTTACCTGTGTTAGACATTGATGAACCAAATATTTTATCCGTTTTTATTTAAAAGTTTTTTTGACCCGATCGTATATAATCTGACTCGACCGTTTGTCACTCCTCGTTTATCTCTAACTATTTACAAATCTTGACGAGTTGTATGCATTTACAAATCTAAGTACAGAAAAATCACATACTTTTAAGGCAGAATTATAATCTATCCCTTAAAAGTTTATAATTACAGAAATTCCTCAAACTGATACATTAATCTGATGCGCGAGATACATTAATCATTAAGTAAGATACATTACATTCTATATATGATACACTAATATGATGTACACTTTATACATAATATACTAATATGATGTGCGAGATACACTAAACTGATAAGTAAACTAAAAAGTGAGATTTCTTGTAATTTTTCGTTATATTCTTATAGACGATATTTGACGATTTTAATATGATTATTACAGGCAACGATAGCTCCCCCTGTGAAAGGAAAAATGTTCAAAGGGCTTTGCATTTGTTATGCAGTGCTTTCAACAACTTTCTTCAGTGTGGCTATTTCTGGATATTGGGCCTTTGGTAACAAAGCTGAGGGCCTCATTTTAAGCAACTTTACACAAAATGGCCACAATTTAGTCCCAAAATCATTTATCTTCATAACCAACATCTTCACAATTCTTCAATTGTCTGCTGTTGCTGTGGTATGTGATACATTATATTGCTTTGTTATTGTCCACGTATCAGATGTCCAGTATTAAACGGGTTGAAATTTCACAAATAGCCACTCCTCCGTCTCTTGAATTGAAAAAATAGTCATTGTCGTGGAGTTTTAAATTTCACATGTGATTGTTTTTTCTAAGAGTTATATACATGTGAATTTGAAACTCTTAGTATGATGGCTATTTTTTAAATGCATGACTGAAAAGTAGCTAGGTCTCAACCCTTTGGTACGAAAGTAGGTCATAGTATCTCAATGAGTCATTTGATGAACTAACTATACTTACGATGTGAGCTATACAGAACAGTATTTCATTATCCTGAATGTGCGGGAATCTTACAAAACCCTACATTTAACCATGTATATAACGGGAAAATTTCACAAATAGCCACTTTTCTGTCTCTTGAATTGAAAAAATAGTCATTGTCGTGGAGTTTTAAGTTTCACAAATGAATGTTTGTCCAAGAGCTATACATATGAATGTTTGTTGAGCAAAAACATTATTCTCTATTTAAATGATCGTAGTCTATTTTTACCTCATGAACTAGCTTTTTAAAATTGAGTCAGATTCAAAATTCATTTTTTTTAACAAATGAAATTAATTTTTCAAAACAATCTACTACAATAGGTTATATTATACAAACTTGCATAAACTATTTACACTATCGACATATATAAGCTTATAATCCGTATGAATACATTATACATTCACTATACACTAGCAGTATTACGACTAACTGGTGTGTATTTTGCAGGTATACTTACAACCAACAAACGAAGTACTCGAAAGGACATTTGCAGATGCTAAGAGCAGTGAATTTTCAACTCGAAATGTGATTCCACGTCTAATATCTCGATCAATTTCAGTCATCATATCGACTACAATTGCAGCAATGCTTCCATTTTTCGGAGACATCAATGCAGTAATCGGAGCATTTGGTTTCTTGCCTCTTGATTTTGTGTTGCCTGTGATTTTCTTCAATTTGACATTCAAACCATCAAAGAAGAATCCAATTTATTGGCTTAACATGTCAATAGCAGTGTTTTTCTCAGTCTTAGGAGTCATAGCTGCAGTTGCTGCTGTTAGACAAATTAGTCTTGATGCTAAAACATATCAATTGTTCGCAAATGTTTGATGATTTTTATATATACTGAAACAACATACATTCAGTCCCCGTATAGAAATAGGGGTGGATCTATTATTTATAGGGAATTTATAATCATATTACACTTCAAAATTTAAGTTACAAATAATATGCATACAAGTTTTGTTGATTGGAAAAAGCTTATAGATTTACTATGACTCTCTGCAGCTTGCATAGCTACATTGACAAAATTATGATCATTACTTACAAATTTGTTTAAGCTATCAAAACTGGAACACTGATAGCAATGTTTAGAACAGTGAAGTAGAAATACACAAACCCCGAATGCCAGTTACATTCACGCTTCTGGAATCTGCTTCAGTGAAAAATTGGAACACTGATAGCAATGTAGCTGTAGCTTCCTCCGGAAATTAAATCAGTTGTAACCAATGGAACGATCACTTTTCAACACTCGAGATTCCTGAGGCCTCCAAAACAAGCCAGTGTTTCAGCAGAGCAGAATGAAATGATCTGATATGTTGTGTGTAATCTATATTCTGAGGAGCCAGAGGGAACATTTTTGGCATAATTAGTTGTTGTCTATTTTCTATGCAAAAAGCATCTTGAGTTCCTCGATTCTTGCAGTCCGAACTTCTTGGTCAGTCAAAGCACCAGAAATCATACGTTGCTTCCTAGCTTGGACTGCCTCCATTCTTTCCTCTACTGAACCCTGCCAGCAGAGAAATATGCATGCAAGGGTTCGATGACTTTACAAACATGGTTAAGAACTCAAGGTGTGCAGTAGAGCATATGATTTCAGGTAAAGCATTTACCAAAGAAGGTGATATTGTTACATGGTGATCCAATTAACTAGTCCTACTTAAGGAGAAAGGTGTTTAGCATACCTTCACAATGAATCGTTTGATCATTACTTGCTTAGTTTGTCCAATACGATGAACACGCATGACTGCTTGCTCCTCAACAGCTGGATTCCACCAAGGATCCTAGAGATAATAGGCAAAGATGAAAACAGTATATATTTGACGACAAAAGAATCGCAGAAAAATAGATGCATACAAACAGTAAACATCATGGGGCCATCAAAGTTCATTGTAAAGAAAGGACAGCACAACATCTAAAGCCACAAGGAGACAAGTACCATGACAAAAGCATTAGATGCAGCCGTCAGGTTTATCCCAACACCACCAGCCTTCAATGACATTAGCAACACCTATACAATATTCAAATTGATTAAGGCAACATAATTAATTAATACAAATATTATAACCAAAGAGGCAGCAACGATGACAAACCGATATGTCATCCTCTTCTGAGAACTTCTTTATTACTTTCTCACGTTGTTGTTGGTTTAACGTCCCATCAAGGCGAACAAATGGAATACTACTACTGCACAAGTATGGATGTAAACAAATAGATTAACTCAAAAATAAAGTGTGCAAATATGAAAAAGACTGTTACCAAAGGCAATTGACAAATCATTTGAACTTCAACTGTTTGACAGGAGTGTTTCAACTAATGGTCGGAAAAGAATCATATCGTAAATAAAGAAAATATCCAAGCATTTGCCAAACTGGAAATCTTTCTGAGTCTCTGTATCCTTATAAGCATGCATACCAAGACTACTATAATTAATTAGTTTGCCATAAATTGACAATACCATGATGTTCATGGAGTTCCTTATTAAAAATTTACCTCAAAAGACAAACAAGTTGCAAAATACAGTTCAAGAAAATTATAAGTTCTTCGGATTCTAACATGAATAGGAATGTGGTGGTACCGAGAAAGAGGAATCTGCAGTAGATCTAAGAAGGCAGTCCACTGACTAAAAACAATGCTTTTGGAGCCAACAGAATGAAGACGTTTTAATTCAGACAACAAGGCTGATACTTTTGATGACTCCACCCAATTCTTTTCAACATCAACCTGAAAGCGGTTGTCTGATGGTGCTGTTATAAGCTCCTGCCTACTGACAGTGTTTCTGCAGAAGTCGAATTTATATAATGTCAAAATATGCAGTTGATCTCATCTTATAGAATCATGTTGTTTAGTAATAACTTGCAGGAGAATACCTACAAACAGGACAGAGGCCTGAATTAGAACTTCGCCAGCTTGCCAAAAGACACTCTCGACATAACCTATGAGCACATGGAGTCAACACCGCATCTTCAAAAGCTTCAAGACAAATAGGGCATTCACCCTGTTCTCCATTCCGCAACTCTTCCACAACCTCTTGAATATAAGCATGTGAAGGGACATCCTTGCCTTCTCCAGTCTCCTTACCACCCTTGAGGAAACGTTTAGCAAGCTTATTTAGATCAGAGAATTCTTGAGTATCACCTCGACTGGTCAAAAATAAACCCCATCAGCAAATGTTACTTAATAGATTATATTTTGTAATTATCAGCTATCAGGTACTCCAGCTGAGTCCACAGTCTAGACACAGAAGCAAGCTACGTAAACAATCCAAAAGATCTGTAAAAACAATTACACCTGCCACTGTATTATAAGTCAAGGATGATGCCTAAACAAAAAAAGATGCTAACGGACTACTTGAAAGAAAAATAAATAAACAATCCGAAATAGCACTTACAAGAAAAACAATGATCACTTCCTAGAAAATCTAGAGTTGATAACATTTCTGGACACTGTATTTACTTCATAGAAGTATCTTGGATCAACAATTGCAATGATTTGAAAATTTCAACTTGTTTTTCTTTCAACAAAGAAGCAAAAAAGAAGTGCTTCCATTTTCACTCCAGTCAGAAGTTAGAATGGAAGCATGACTCACAAAACCAGAACAAACCGAGAAAGCAACAAAAGAAGAAACAGATAGAAGTCAGAAAGATCTTCCATTATCCAAAGCATCAGAACGTTATTATGTTCACAACTTCCTCTGTTCAAACTCAAAAATGATTCTTCAAGTAACGAATAAGCATGCAACTTACTTTTCTTAATTTCCATATGGAACAGATGGAACATGCGCTAATCCAATAGCTTGAAGTTCAGAAAAAATCATATAAATCAAACACTCCCTTTTCTATGTCCTATATCACCCTCCTATAGTCTGAAATGTTCCTTGACTAAGATATGCAACTTTGTACTAGTACTTCACTTTACATAGTTGCTTCAAAGCCACATGTAATATTCATAAATCATAACAAAAAGAAAATGATTCTGAACTCTATTCATTATCAAACCAAGAAGATAATTTTCAATTTATTTCCATTTTATTAGACTTCCTTAGCAAAAAGACTATTTGAATCCAAGTTTATAATGTGAATTAATCGGTCTAACTGAATTACAAAAATTGGTCAAGTTGACAATAATGAGAAATAGGAATGTCTATTAGGGACAGAGGGAGTAATGAGAATCACATACAATCAGAAAAAATTTGAACACAAAACCAAAGTTTGAACTCATCAACAGAGAATATACAAGTGCCTGTTGGAAAGTTACAAAACAGTTTTTCTGGAGCATAAGTTCATTTAGACAAGAAGAAACCACAGAATAACAAACTAAAAAAATAGATAAGCGCATAAATAGAAGTCCAAACCTCATGACAAGAAACGGATGGTCACAGCATTGACGAAGTCGCAAAAGCAACTCCAATATAGAAGCATAGTTGTGGAGAACCCGTCCTTGCTCAACAAACTGATCAAACTTCACCTAATATTGGAGATATAGAACTATTGTAAATGAAATAAAGGTGCAAAGGGTATCTAAGGATAAAATATTTCATGGACAGAGTGATCAATGTTGGTAAAAACCTTGGATCTTTTATACAAAGCATCATAGAAGTCGCGCTCTGCTTCTGTAAGTTCACAATATATCACTTGAATATCTGCTGGTGGTAGAACTAAAATTGGTCTGTGATGCAATAATACCAGCAGCAGAATAACATTTCAATAAACTTGAAAATAACCATTATTAACGAAGATAACAAAGATATAAGATTAGTGAACCCCCGGGATAATTCCAACCTTCCTTCCCTATCTGTACTAGACTTTGTTCTTCTCAACATAATCAGACTTAATATTGATTGAACCAACTTTAGCCCCCTCTCATCTCCCTCCTCAAAAGGTTTCTGAATAAGCTTGTTCCACCTAAATATGATCAAGCAGACAACAGGTTGAATGTCATTACAGTAACATGAGAAAATTCAATCAACTGTAAAATCACTCTCTCACAGAGAACTAAGCTTCATATTTCCCTAAATACAAGAAGGAACAGCACTTGTAGCAGCACCACAACCAAAATCTCCTCATACCCAAATGGTAAGGATCAAGACTAATGCCAGCAAGATTCATGAGGTTTTAGTTGAAGTCACATCAATGGGTAATTAATTCAAAACAGTGTCATCTTTAATAGTCATTTTCAAATCTTAATCTGATAACAAGACCATATGAATGAAAAATCAAGCTGCTGTAGATCATTTGACAGATGGGGGTAAACTTAGAAATAGCATCAGTCATCAACAATTCAACACCCACCTATGACATTTTAGAAACATAATTATATATTCATTCAAAGAATCAAGAGTACCCCACCATAGTGTCTGATAAACTTCATGAAAACAAACACATTTGAAGGTTATAAGCAAGGGATCCATATCTTACCATGCCCAGCTTCCCCATGGTTCGACTCTCAAAAATCTTAGTAGACTGTAAATGTCCTCCAGATTGTTCTGTCAGAGGAAAATTGCAAGTCCCGTAGCAAAATGAGTAAGGTGAATATCAGTATACCTTCTCTTGAAAAAGCATATGAGCACTGGTAAAAAACTATAAGACGGCAACAAATGCTATATTTAAGGAAATATCCAAAAATGTCTGAATCAAATTAAGGGGAAACTAGTATATAGCTAAGATTACCTGATCAGATTAGTGGTATCCTCAAGTGTACTAGTAATAATCAGCTGATGGACACCTAACTGAGCAAAAGGTATCTCAATTTCATGTATGGTGAAGCTTGCTAAAGAGTCTGATTACCTAAGACCATGTCCGACAAAACTGCTTAGTATTTCACTAGGTATCTAGCTATGGAGTCTTTGATAAGATAATTCTTTTAAACTATGATGTTATTTTAAAACTGCAGCATTAGTACCATAGAGATACAACAACAGGCTCAGGACCAGACAAGAAGGATCTATCTGAAAGAATATGACTGCATATTCGGTAAAAGAGGTGGATATCCGGACATCTGATAAAATGTAGAGTACTCGAGAACATCAGTTTTTCAGAAGATATATATTGTTTTCCCTCTGGAAAGTAGGGCAAGAAGAGCTGCATGAACTTGTATCTCAACTTACACAGAGAAAAACTAGCATCTACAATCAGTTCGGACAATTTAAGTTTGAACATCTGGTTCAGCTTTGAAACATAGAGGACAAATACTCAAGGTTCAAGGCATGCTTGAACTTACAAAGCCATTAAAATAAGATACATGATCAATCTAGCAATAAAAGAGATGGACCAAAGCCTTAATAATGTAGCATTTGTATGAATCTAACCAATAATCGAATCCAACAGCTTCTACCTTTCTGAGAAGAACTACGAAAATAGCAAAACAGTATGTTTTACTACGTAGGAAAAAGAAACTTTAATCTCCAAATAATGCTAATAATTTACCAATTAACAAATTTTACAGCTGTAACACTGGATACCTGGATAGGGGTACCAGTAAGACACCACCGACGGTCAGCAATAAGAGCAGCGGCAGCATTTGAGATTTGGCTTTTGGAGGATTTGATAGTATGTGCCTCATCAAGCACCACTCTAAACCATCTAATAGAGAGAAGGCCCCCACTGTCCTCAGCATTCTACATGAGTACAGAACATAAATGAAGACACAAGGACCTAGACCAAATTAGCACAAAGTAGTAACCATAGGCAAACAAGGTGAACGCATAAACTAAAACTACAGTTTGAAGAATAAAAAATATACCTCAGCAGAAAATTCGGAGGCCAATACCCCATATGTCGTTAGCACGACATCACTTCGAGCAAGCACTTTTGCATCCTTTGATCTTGTCTGCCCATAATAAACATAAACAGATAGAGCCCCAGGTTGTGCATGGGCTTCAATCTCTGCCTACAAGTGATGAATTCATCTTCAGATATCTATATGTAATATGTGAATCCCTTTTATTTTCTTTTGGTTTTGACAATTGTGTAGAGCTGAATATGCCCAATGCACCAGATTAGTTCCTAAAAACATAGTAATACTAATTTTCCAGTTGAAGTAGATGTGAAGTACCTTCCATTGACCTAGTAGTGTCATTGGACATATAATCAGATTGCCACCAGAGATAAGTTTCGGCTTGTGTTTCAGAAGCTTATCAAGACTAGAGACTTTTGCTGATTTCTTCACAAAAGTTGGAGAATGACCTAAGATATTACTAGCTTCTCCGTTTTCACTGGACAGCTGACTTGTCGATTGGCTTCCTGATGATCCACCTCTTTCAGAATGACTGAGGAGGAGAGATATAGTCATTATAGTCTTCCCTAGCCCCATGGAATCTGCCAAAATCTTCAGAATATTCTCAAGTCATTAGGTGGAAAGTGCATATATACTACCAACAAACAAACTATCCCAAAAAAGCAAGAGAAGCATAGCATCATCATACTCCTCCTCTAGCCATCTCAAGGGTACTCGGAAATTCAGTGGTTGCATCACCCGAAAATGCATTCAAGTAAACAACAAGCTCCCTCCTGAAATGAATATTTAGTGTACAGAATGTGAAATAAATGATAAAAGGATGTAAGCCAACATTCACATACTCGTCCTTCAGGCGGTAAGCATTCCAACATGGGTGCAGAGTTGTTGCTGCTTCATCCGTGTTTCTTCCCCTCTCCAGTTGCGTCATCCAATGAAGTGCCTGCTTCTGATAGGGTCGCAGTTCGCACTGGAGCGTACTTGGTGGTTCCATTTCCTAAAATATGATTGTGGATGTATTTAATAAACACAAAGAACTCCATAGGCAAATGAACAATGTTGAGTTGTCCATACCTGTAGCTTCGAGCTATCAGCTAAACCAACAATATAGTCAAGATCAGTATCAGAAATTGACTCATCATTGTCAACTTCATTTCCATCTGCAGATGAGGAGCTTTTGGATAAGTTTGCACGCAATATTGAGGCAGGACCTATGGAGCTGTCCTGTGGAGACAAATGAAGCATTAAAACTCAACATTTTAATCAATTGTAGGTTGCAGCTGATCTAAGAGAGTGCAACCCTAGAACAACATCTTGCTACTCTACTTTAATTGGATAAAGGGGAGCAAGAGGGAGAGAAAAACAAGTGGAAACTCTCTCTTGTCTTACCTGTTCGTTCAAAGGTCGCTTCCTTGTGTATAAATCAGCTGGAGTAAATTCTGCCTAATGACGATGAAAAAATAAATTATGAATTAATCTCACTCAATCATCCATGAGATGGATTCTTACAACTAGGCAGGATATGCTGATTCCAACTGATAAACAAGTTGTCATAAGAGGGTTATAATTCATAATAACTAAGATCAGAAAGCATCAACTATTTCCTAAAGCGTAAAGAACCAATGAAAAAATTATCACCTTCTTGAAAGGAGTAAGCCCAAGCAAATGGAACAAAGTGGGAAGGGGGTGAATAACTGTGTCATCTGCGGGATTGCTTCTAGCCTTTAGTGATGTCTGATGGCTTTTACGAAACATGGAACTGTTAATATGCACTCTGTATATAAGGAAAAGTTGATCAAAATCAACACCATCTGTATCGCGTCTCGTGAAACTGGATTCTTCACCTCAAATGCTAAACTACAATACAGTTAAAACAGAGTACCTGACAGACAAAAGAACAGAGTCCATAATCCCCAATATATTAGGGACTGATTTGCAACACCCTTCAATCCTAATCTTCTTATCCCTCACCAGCGGCAGAATGCATCGAGCCCATTCATTTGGAATACGCCCAATCTATCATTCCACAACAAACAACCACAAAAAATTAGGCTTATCAAACAGAATTCCATCAAGAAAGTTCAAGCACTCCCCTCTGTCACACCCATAAAAAACTAATTGTCAATAAATTCTTTCTTCCGACAAATTCACTCCATATTCAGAAGCAGGCGCACCCACAGACCCAAGCTCAAACAATATTTATGTAAGAGAACATATATTAAAATGATGTACCACTGCATTTAACTCTTCTTATTTCTTTTCAGATTTGGGTGTTCTTCGAACCAACTTGCTCGGATCTTAACTGGTCCACCAGGCAGCTTTTATCCAGCCCAAGATGTAATTCTACCCACTAAGGCTGGAATAGATGGTTTATAGCAAGTGTTGTAGCTTGGATTTGAACGTGGAATCTCAAGTTATCACTCACATGCCCCAATGAGTGGTGGATCCAGGATTTAGAAGCGGTACATTCTGGAATATATACTCCCTTTGTCCCAATTTGTTTGGTTGGTTGGGTTTGACTTAGCACGGAGTTCAAGAAAGTAAAGAAAAAATTTTAATCTTATGGTCTTACATTAAAGATACGTAGAATCCTGATAAAAAAAAGTTAAAGATTTGTAGAATGTAGCAAAATGTCCTTTAATCTTATAGTCATAAACATGTCATGTGGAAAGTTAGAATTAAGGAGTTATCGATAAAAGAAAGAGACATTCTTTTTTAAACGGATTAATAAGGAAAGTAAGACAAACAAATTGAAATGGAGGGAGTAACTTTTTTTGGTATAGCCGTCCGGTATCTGGTACCTACTGGCCTTACTAATCCAAATTAACCATTCATGGTACCTATTGGACTGACTCTCGGATTCCCCATTCCCCAAGCTCCAACACGAGACATACGGTTAAGGGTAGAGGATCAACATTCATCTCATCATATTTTTTTGTGGTTCCAATATATATCTCTAACTATATATATGCTCATTCATACATATAAAAAGGTTAGAAGCCTAAAGTTGTGGTCTTTGCTGAGCTACAGAAGCTTTCTACATCCCCACCAGCCTCAACCACTAGACCATACTCTCCAAGACACAGCCATTGTCCTAGCTCCACGTTGATTTTGAATGCAACTTGACTACTGTAAAACCTTGGCAGCTTCCTTCTCCCATTTTCTTTATATGTTCAATTGTCTAGCGGAATTCCATCAAATACAACAAAAAGAGATAGATTTAAGGGGAAGGAACATAAAGAAGAAACCAATACCTCTCCACAAGCCTTTGTAGAAAACCTTACAATTTCAGAACACGCAGCTGCTTGACGCCCTCGTCCACCTCCAAACTTCCCAGGTGAAGGTGAACTCAATTTCTTCTCCACTGGGAACGTAAAATCAACTTCATCACCAGGCTTCACAATCCTCCCTTTACAGGTTGACATACCAGCAACCTCACCACACCCCACATACCACCATTCACTCCCCATTTGACACCCAGCTCTCTTACCCACCAAATCATTACTCCCACATTCACTACCCATATCACGTCCAGCCCTCTTACCCACCAACCCATTATCCCCAAATTCCCTTTCAGAATCCAATCCTTCATTCAAAGAAACTGTACTAATCTCATCTTCTTTGATCTTACCACTATTACTACTAACATTCCCAGCTTCCGAATTCAAATGGGTACTAATCTCAGCTTCCTTAATCTTACCACTATTACTACTAACATTCCCAGCTTCCGAATTCAAATGGGTATTGCGAATTTCAATTTTCTTAAAACTCGGGGTGTCGAAAATGATGTTTATTGCAGCTGTAGGATCGTTTTTCGCCATGTGAAGTGATCTAATTATGTCCATCTCTGTATATTCATCGCCAACAATTGAACGCACCATTGAAACAAGCTCCTCCGTGACTTTGATCCCCGCCATTACACTGAATTCTCACAGACAAAAAAAAACTCCTATAATTACAGTGAATTCCCAAAATCCCCAATTGAATTTTTGAATTTTTGAATTTGTTGAAGAAAATAGTGAAAATTTGAAAAACCCTAAACGGGTTTAGAAATGGCGGGTATGAAAATAGATATGCATGCGGTATATTACAAGTTCCCGCCTACAAAAGTCGTTCCGCGTTCGGTTTTTCAATTCGATTTTATCACAATTATTTTATTTTTAATTTTTTGTTTTGAAAAAGTGTATATTATATTTCAAACCAAACTAATTTGGTTTGATTCGATTTCTTTATTTCGGTTCAATTTAATTGGTGTTTTTAGATTGATTTTTGGTACAATAAAAACTAAAACAAGGACAAAGTTAAAATATAAGATAATTAAAAATTTAAAACTTTGTTAAGGAATAATGTGTCTCTCTATGGAACGAAACGAAAAAATTTATTATGAATGAGGCACAACTTACGCTAGTTGTAATGAGGAAGTATTTTATTATTATTATTATATTTAAATTCGTGGAGTCTACACATTGTTTTTCTTCTTTGCCTCCTATTTCTCTTTCTTGTTGTTCTCTTTCCTTTTTTTTCTCTCTTTTTCTTTTTTTTCTTTTTAATTTATTTTAAAATTGATTTAATTACTCTCTCATTTTGTACATATGAAAATAATTATTTATCTATTTATTTTAACCAATTATTTAAAAAAATATATATTTTTTTCATTAAAAATAAAAAGGCATGAACATACAAAAATTCAAGTTAATTTTTTAAACGGTCACTTATAATCATATATATCGACCACTAAAATTATTTATATCTCTTTTTTCTTATTTTTCATTTATAGTACTTTAAAAATTTTCACCTTCATATTTCGTATCATTTTAATTTCTACTTTTAAAATTTATCTAAAATTTATTTTTTATTTTATTTGAAATTGATGCCTGATCATGAGAATTTGAAATATAACTTTTCAACTTGAAGGTATACTTCAAATTTAAAAAACAAATTAGTACAATCTATTTTAAACTTGAACTTTTATATGCTCGTGCCTTTTTTTATTTTTGATGATAAAATAATTTTTAAAAAAATGATTAAAACAAATAGGTAAATAATTATTTTCATATGTACAAAATAAGATTGTAATTAAATTGATTTCAAAATAAATTTAAGAAGAAAAAAAATGACAAAAAAGAGAAAAATAAGAAAGAGAAATAGGAGGCATACAAAAAGCGTAGATCCTACGAATTTAAATATAATAATAATAAAGTACTCTCTCATACAACTAGTGTAAGTTGTATCTCATTCATAATAAATTTTTTCTTATGAAACACTTATTGTGCCAACTAAAATACTATATTTATCTTTGTCAAGAGCATTATGCTTCTAATTACTTTTCGAGAAAAACAACGATGAAGACGGTTCCTTTACATAATGTACATTGATAAAAATATGTTTGGGTTCCTCTTGGCGATTCATATTTGAAGTTACTATTGAATTGTAAATTTATTGTTATTTTGATTTGTTCATGAATAATTTAAGTAATTGTTAGTTGACTTTTTATTTTTAGTTAAGAGAATACCAACAAATATATATAATATATTTTTTTAATTTTAATTTATTAAATAAAAGTTTGGTTCTTTGATGTACCGAAGTTTTTAGACCCTTATATCGAACATCTAATCGAAGAAGAATTGAACTTTTGAAAAAGAATATCGATATCAAACCGAAAAAACGAAGAACTAAATCAATTTAGTTTAATTCGATTTTTTAATTTTTCGATATTTATGCCCATTTCAAAAGTTATGTTCCAACTTCTTACCAGTTGAATATACGATAAAGTGTTTCGAAATAATTTTATGTGTGTTTTCATGTGGATCACTAAAAATATATACTTCATTTAATTATATATGTTAATATTAATAGATACTTTGTTTCATATTTCTTATTCCATCACTTATCAATATTATTGTCACAAATTTGTAAAGCACTTTTTTTTCAAAATGTAAACAAATTGGTAAAATTTGAGATAAATTAATAGAATTAACTTTTTTATTATGATTTATTAGATTAAGTTGTAAAACTATTGATGACTCAAATGATGTTGATGTGTATAATTAAAAAATATGATATATTTTATTGATTAGTGTATCTATTTGATGAACTATCACTCACAAAAATATTGTTAATTTAATAATAAAAATTATTTAATAGAAATGACAAGTCATGTGTTTATCTATTTAATTAAAATCGACTATAATTCAAGTATGTAATTAAATTTCATATATTGAAATTTTATAAAATAAACTTCAATATTATCTTTTTAAAAAATGAGTTCAAGTATAATTATTACAAGCAAATATTGGATATATGGTAAACAATTATTATTTAATAGTGAGAAAGGATGAGGTGGAAAAAAAGGTCAACCGTGTGAGAATTTCAAATAAATTAGGGAAAATTATAAAAAATAGCAAATTATTTATTCAAAATAAATGTCATTCACCTCCTTTCCTTGGATCCACTCGACACTCTCAGTTCTCTCCTTCGCCTCTCTCACTTTACACATACGCAAGTGTATAAATTGTGTTTGTATACATCGAGATAAACTATATATACAAATACAAATGTCTTATCTGAAATCAAATGTATACAAATTCAAATTTATGCATATATGCAAACACAATTATTGATACATGAACATGGTAATTGCATATATATAATTCTCTAACCGATATACATATACAATTTACCTCTCTCCACTCTCTTCCCTCTCTCGCTCGTCTCTCTCCTCTAGATTCTAATCTCACTCGTCATTCTAGCCTAACAAAAGAATATAGACATAATATAAACACAAATTTCATAGACACAAACCCTCGATTTATACAAATGAGATGCTCCACAACAAACGCAATTTGCTATGGAGCGCAAATATAACTATAAAATGCAAATATAATTTTTATGTTTGATATTCGTAAAATTTACTAAATTATTATATAAATCACATTTTTTGTCGCTACTTAACAACTAATTTTTAATATAATACAATTAAATTTAAAAACAATTAAGATAGGAATTACATTTAAGACAGTCATACATATATAACAATTAACAACTATCCAAGCAAGCTATCAAATAAGAGTGAGTTATTCAGATAATAGAGTTACATTTCATCATCAATCTCTGAGTTTGTGTATTTCGAATTACCCAAAAAAAAACGGGTATAGGCTCCTAAGGGAGAAGGAGGGGTTAAGAAAAAACAAGTTATCTATGAAGACTTTTATTAGTTTAAATTAACGAAGGTCTTAATGTAGAGCAAATATTTCTATTCACCACTCCATCTATCGCCTCTAATTATCAACTATTGTTATCGACGCCATCATTACTAGTTATTACCATCCATAACTACCATTATCAATTACAATTACCATTATCGTCAATCATTATAACTAGTAGTTTCCATCACTAACTATCATTTGTAATTTTTCACCAATACCATCATCGTAACAATATTTGATCAGTAACAACAAACACATTTATTAATAGTTATGATATATTGTCAATCATCATCATTCATCCTTCCATTGATTATCACCCATTTATCACTGTTTCAATAGTTACTATTAACTACGTACTACTACCATGCTCACAATATCACTTCTTATCATCGCCATTAATTACTACTCACGACACCTTTACTAGCCAATGTCATTTCCAACTAGCATCCATAACCACCATCTTGAATCATTCGATCCACCATCAATTGACATATACGTGGTATTATATAATATTGTTTTTTGTTGAATCTTATGTTGTTTATTAAGTTCCAAATAAAGATAATTAAAAAAATTAATCACCATTCTTATTATTTAATATCTAAATTTTAACATATATATTAATATTCATACGAATCAGTACTGAGAAGCATGTGCCCATCATTCCAGCAATGGCACCGAAGATGAAACAAAAAGTCCCTATATCCTTGTGGTTAGTGGAGAACAACCATCGGACCGAATTTGTCGTAGCAACGTAATATTCAGTGGTGGGGCAAAGCACTAGCGAGAAGCTTCCCTTGGGATTGTTTTCCCAGGCAATTTTCCTTTTTTGCGCTTATACGCTTTTCTCCGTCTTTGATGTCAAGCCCAGTCCAAGTGACCCATTGGATTGGATTACTCTCTTGGGCAGACTTCATATGGGGATAAGTTGTTACTTGTAAAATCCAGGAAAGAATGCTTATTAAAAAATCGGTAAGCTGATGTGTCAAATATGTATTCTTATTCATATTTAAGATTCATGCGATTACTAATTTAAACCATTTGATCTTCATAAAAATAAATAAGATACAACTGTAACTTTTTAATGACATAATCCATTAACACCCTATGTCCAAAAAGAAGACTTAATTTAGAGGCGTATTTAGAATTTTAAGATGATGTAACGACATGTTTAGTCGTTTTGAGCAACAGATTTTATTTCTGGAAAAACAGGCTGAGATGACGGAACCCACGACGGACCGTCATGGGCACGACAGACCGTCGAGGGGGCCTCGTTTCAAAACACTTAGAAATTCTGAAAAATGGGTACTGAAATCGACTCTCTGAACTTCGTAACGGAATGGCAGGACGGACCTTCACAGGCGTGATGGACCGTCACAGACTCTTCAGAGAATTGAGTCTCTGAACTCTGTGACGGAGCAGCAGGACGGACCGTCGCAGGCACAACGGCCCGTCACAGGCTGCGTAATCCCAGGCGAGGTCGGATTTCTTTAAATGTTTTAAGAGACGTTTTGGACTATTCCTGCTATAATTATAAATTTAGTGGGTTAATGTTAATAATTTAACTACTTGAGGGTTAAAAGAGATAACCTCGAATTAATTAATGGGTTAATTCACCATCTTTCATACTTAATTATATGCTAATTAGGGTAAAAGAGAGAGGGTTTAAATAAGAAAAAGAAAAGAACAGAAAGAGGGGGAGAAACGAATGAGAAAGAGGAGAAACGAGAAGAAGAACAAAGCTTTGGGAACTTGCTTGCTTGATTTATAATCTTCGGTGGAGGTAGGTTATGGTTTTTATGCTATTCGTAGTAAACTCTTAATAGCGAATGATATGTATTGGATAGTGTTGTAAACCCTTCTATATGCTTAATTATGTGTTTGCATGTTGTGATTGTATAATTGTGATAAATTAAGCATGATGAAGCTATTGAATCCTAAATCTTGAAAAAGAAACCCTAATCTACTTTGTTAATGATGATGCCTTGGTATAAAAGAAGGCTTGATGAACGTAGTGAGATTAGGGGATCGGGTGCCACGTTCCGGTACTAGGATAGTATATGAGGATCAGAGTGTCACGTTCCGACACAAGGATAGAATATGGATCGGGTGCCACGTTCCGGTACCAGGATAATATATGAGGATCGGAGTGTCACGTTCCGACACCAGGATAGAATATGGATCGGGTGCCACGTTCCGATACCAGGATAGAATATGGATCGGGTGCCACGTTCCGGTACCAGGATAGAATATGGATCGGGTGCCACGTTCCGGTACCAGGATTGAATATGGATCGGTGCCACGTTTCGGTACCAGGATAGAATATGGATCGGGTGTCACGTTCCGACACCCGGATACAATGAGGATCGGAGTGTCACGTTCCGACACCAGGATAGTATATTGAGGAGCGGAGTGTCACGTACCGACACGAGAGGAATAAAGATAATGAATTTTGAAAAATGTTAATATATTCAATCTAATGAACCTAATTCCCAAATGAGTATGATGAGGAGGCGTGAGTCCTTATTGATGTGCTTGGTGTTGTAACCAAGGGTTATGGTAACTGTAAATGCTGCATGCTAAGGATATTAGTTGATTTTATGATGTTATCTGATATATACTGTTTTCTATTTTGAGTTGGCCGATGATACCTACTCAGTACTTGTGTTTGTACTGATCCCCTACTTTTATGTTTTCTTCTTTGTTATTTGTGGAGTGCAGCAAACGTGCCATCGTCTTCAACTCAACCGCAACTCTAGCCAGTCTTCATTACTCCGGATATCAGGGCAAGCTAATGCTTCTAGCTTGGACTGGATCTTCCTCTTCATGTCTTGATGCCTTGAACTTCCGGCATGGACTAGCTTTTACTTATTTTAGTTTCTTAGAATACTCTTAGTTTAGTAATTTGAAGTAGATGTTCTTGTGATGATGACTTCCAGATTTTGGGGATAATAATAGTTGTTGAGTTTTTAGAAGTTATTGAATTGGTTTTTATTAATGAGTTAAGTCTTCCGCATTACTTTCTGTTGATATTATATTGAAATGTTAAGGTTTAGATTGGTTGGTTCGCTCACATAGGAGGGTAAGTGTGGGTGCCAGTCGCGGCCCGATTTGGATCGTGACAGATGATGAACACACTTTTATAAAAAGATTGGTCTGAGATATAAATTTGATCTGCTCAATATTTAGGTTCTTATTACAAAAAAAATGTTAATTTTTAAATATTATAGGTCCAAAATTAATTCTCTCTCACACACACACACATATATAAAATTAGTTTAAAATGTCAAAAGTGCTACCAATAACCACTTAAGGAGGTGTTATATAATTTTAGAAAGAAAAATAAAATAAGATAAAGATAAAAATCAAATTTCTAACCTCACGTAGAGAGGCGCACCCAATCATCATCGTATTAAATGATACTCCGAGTGTGCATTCACGTATATTTCAATATTTAAGGAGGAGTGCATGGTTCACGTGAATCCGATGACATTCCCTTGAATACTGCTCTGACACTAATTATGACGTGTTCAAGGGTTCAAATGAAATTTATTTCTTAAACACATGAAAAAGAACTCTCACACATATTTTGAAGCGTCTATTAAATAGTCAAACTGATCAATAACAACAACTCCACAAGATAATATAAACAATTTATCATGTATTAATTAAAATAAATTGTAATTTAACTATCTAAATCAAATATACCTTTAAAAATTCTAGACAAATTTAAACATATTTAATTGAGTAGTAATTGTTACTTAGCATTGGACATACTAATACTCAATTCATAAAATATGGTAATCATTGAAAAATTCCAAAAGAATATAAATTGTTTGCAAAATATTTTAGGGTATTTTTTTTTAAAAGTTACAAAGATGTTTGGCGGGTAACACAAAATTATTAAATCATTTAATTCCCGCCAATTAGTTTCCTGTTATTTGGTAGGTGTAAATTGAGAACATAAAAAAATAAAAATAAAAGTTGACTCACTATATGGTGATTAGTTTTTTTGCCCTTTTTGTTCCCCCCACCCCCACCCCCTTTTTATTACTTAAATGTTATTTTTTTTGTCAGATATTTATAATAAGGTTGATTGGATTTAGAGTCATTGCGTTATAGGTAAGTATGTACGTATAGAAATTTAAATTTGAGATATTTAATTAATGGTGAATGAATTTCAACAATTATAAATGTAATTAATATAGGTTTTTAACATGTATTAATAGAATTTTATGAATGATAATTATTTTTTCTCAATATTAAGTTATTAATGTATATTATATTTTTTTTTGTGAATTTTAACGACATACAAAATATTACATAATTAAGCCACGTATTAGTTATGTATACATTAGTGCTGTGAAATAAAAGTTAATCTTACGAGAATTAACATATATTTAGTAGAGTTTTTGATGATTGAATATATGTTATTATTAATACTACGATATAATTGTGTAAGTTGTTTGAATGTCTTGTATACAATTTAGAGTTACTATGATATTTTTTAAAGTCGCGAATTGTAATTTTTTTTAATTATATTTGATGTTGAATATATTAAAGAATCGTTCACAATTACAACTTTAACATTAGTCAAGAATGATACTCATTAAAAAGTATTGCAATTTACCGTATAACATATCAACATGTATTTATTTTTTCATATTTAAAAGTACAGATACAATTTAACAAGCAAAAGTTTAATTTCGTCTAGTCAAACGATAAACATATTTTTAAATTAAAATAAATACATAAAAATTGTCAATTTGAATTATCTAGAGTCAGATAATGTAATAGATATGATCTGAGTCATAATAAATATTTGTAATTACTTATTTATTTATGATCAATAATAACGTTTAATAAATTAATTATCACTTAAATAAAAAAACCAATTACTAAAAATTAATAATTTTTAAATGTTGGTTGAAACCGTCGTACGTAACCGAAAGTTACAATAACTGTAACGAAAAATAACTATGGTCAGGACTATGATAGTTATAATGAAAAATAACGATCGCCGAAAAAGCGAGGAAAGTCATTTCCCTCCCTATTCGATGAAAATTATTTTCCTCATAAAACAATCAAATATTTAAGTAATTTTTAAAAATAATTATCGTCCAATATCACAAACGAAAAATAACTAGGTAGTGGAAAATATTTTCCTCGTAAAACAATCAAAACATTGAAATGACTAATTTTTTTTGAATCATTGACTCACTGAGTAATGCTTTGGGTAATGAAAATAATATCCAGAAAGCCCACACCATTAAACTTTGGCTACTGAAGAATCTTGATTTTGCCTTTTGGTATTTAGGGCTATAACCCCTTTTCCCCTTTTCTCTTATCTATACATTTTCATTATCCCATTTGGCTATTCAATGGCGGTGCTTGCGGTTTTTTCTTAAAAAGGTAAGATTTTTATGTGTTTTATATGGTGTTTGTGTGTTTATGTATGTTGAACTTTCTTTTTTCTGTAAAGGGTAGTTTTAGATTTGTAAAAAATGGTAAGATTGTGCTGATTTTTTTTTTTTTTTTTGCGATCTGAAGGAAGAATTTGTAAAAGGGTAAAATTTTAGTGGATTTTTGTTGGGAAAGTGCGATTGTTGAGTGAGGGGAAGGAACCCCAGATTTTGATTTTGGTGGATTTTTTTGGTGTATGGTGTGAATCGTATTGGAATTTGAGTTGGGTTTGTGGAATGGAGGGTGGTGTGGTGAGATCAGAACGGAGAGGGAGGAAAAGGAGAAGAAAGGATGTTACAAATGTGGAGGTTGATCAGGATGGAAAGAAAAGGGCTGTTGGGTTGAAGCCTAAATCATTGGTGGGTAGGTATGTGAGGAAGGAATTTGAGGGAAATGGGTTGTTTTTGGGGAAGATTATGTTGTATGATTCGGGGTTGTATAGGGTTGAATATGATGATGGTGATAGCGAAGATTTGGATACGGGTGAATTGGACGAGGTTTTGGTTGACGAGGATGAGTTGGTTGGTGAATGGTTGGATAGGAAGAAAAAGTTGAATGAAATGTTGACAGGTAGTGAGGTAAAGGATGTTGCTTCTCAGGTTGAGATTAAGGCTGAGCCAGTAAGTGCTGTAGTTGATAGGATTGTAGAAGTGCCAGTTTCGAGTGACTTGAGGAATGATTGTCCTGTTAAACTTGAGAAGATGCAAGTATATACTGATGCCGATTCACTGAGCGATTTTTCTGAAGATGACGAGGAGCAGGATTTAAGTTCCGAGGTGGAAAAACCTCTTGTTCCTGCACCTGAACTGCCTCCATCTTCTGGCAATATTGGTATTCCAGAGGAGTATGTATCACACCTTTTGTCCATTTATAGCTTTTTACGGACATTTAGTACCACATTGTTTCTGAGTCCCTTTGGGCTTGATGACTTTGTGGGTGCACTCAGCTGTTCTGTTCCAAACTCGTTGCTGGACTCTGTTCATGTTGCTCTAATGCGTGTTTTGAGGCGTCACCTTGAGAAGCTGTCATCTGATGGTTCTGAGTTTGCATCAAAATGCCTAAGGTGAGTATATTTGCCTATTTCATTTAGGGTATTTTTTGAAGATCTGTTGGACCTAGTTTTAGTCAGTTCTACTTTAATGTTTTTTTGGTTTTGAATCCTTTGGGAGGTGCTTCCTGTCATGCTGTCCTTCCAAAAAATGCATCATTGAACTTGAAGAATGCCTTGATTATGACACCGACATAGTAAAATAGACTAAAAGCTAGATAACTTGTCAGAAGAAGAATACAAATGATGGTTTATGACATGAAGTTCCATTACAGTATGTCCTTATGCAGTTTGACTTTGCCTGTATTAAGGCATTGAATGCCATACTTTCCTGACAGTTTAGTTGTCTTAATTAATCGTGGTATGACATTGTTTGTATGTTTGGGATCTGCTCTTGGGCGAGTTTGTACTGAAAACCATATTTACATTATGAACTCTAAAGGCACTGTCCTATCCCTATAATGAGTCTTAAACATCAATAATAGAGACAGTGTCATTAGAGTAAATCTGATTAAACCAAAAACACAAAGTTAGAATACAATTCAGTTTTACTTGATGCATATTACTCTTCCTGTTCTCAAAAACTCTAAGATTTCTCTCATTCCATATAGTCCACCAAATCGCAGCAGGAATGATTTTCCAGTTGCTTCTGTTCTTTGCTTGTGATCCTGCTTCTTCCCAACTGTACAAGGCCTCTGAAATACTACTAGGCATGGCCCATGAGATGTTTTTGAGCCTTAGAAATGGATTCCACAATTGGCCAGTGACCTTGCAATGGATGAACGCCTGATCGACTGTCTCTTCAGGTTCCCCACAAAAAAAAGCATCCAGCGCATAGTGGAATCCCCCTCTCCATCAAATTCTCATGTGTCATCGCAGCTTCCTTAGCCAGTAACCACATTAAACAGGCCACTTTGTGTGGTATCTTGGCCTTCCAGAATCTAGATGTGTTTCCAGGGCCATTTGGGTGCCTGCATGATTGGGTGGTTCAACTTCCATTTGCTGCAATTACTTTTGAAATTTCTTTACTGTTCCCCAACCACTGCAATTTGTCCTGCCCTTGTGCTTGAATATTTTTTCTGATGATTATGTATCATTTTTGCAAGCAGTAGCAGTTATTCACTTTTGTTGACTTTCCTGTCACTGTATTTTTCATGGAGGAGATCTTGAAATGCGTAATTAATGTATTTATTTCAGTATAAGCAAGAACCAGTGTAGTTGTGCTTTCAGGATTTCTTATTTAGGTTTCTGTATGATTATACAATATAGTAGTTTACATTTTGGGAGCTTAACTATTGTGCCTGGTCGTAGGAACATTGATTGGAGCTTGCTTGATACAATGACTTGGGCTACTTATCTAGTTCACTATTTAACGGGAATGGGGTACACTGATGAACATGGTTGGAAAGGTTTTTATCCCCATACTTTGGAGAAGGAATACTACTCATTGTCTGCTGGGAAGAAACTCATAGTTCTGCAGATCTTGTGCGACAGTGTCCTAGATTCTGAAGAGCTAAGAGAAGAAATTGATATGCGCGAGGAATCAGAGGTAGGAATTGATTCAGATGGTGGTACAGTTTTTGCCCCAGTTGTTGGACCACGCAGAGTGCATCCACGGTACTCTAAAACTTCTGCTTGCAAGGACCAGGAAGCCATCAAGCTTAGTAAAGAAAACAGTGAAACAAATATCTCTTCTAATACTATTTCTTTGGGTCTCAAAGTTAGTGGACAAGATTCCATTCGTGATGTTGATCAAGATGGTAATGGTGATGAGTGCCGTCTCTGCGGTATGGATGGAACATTACTTTGCTGTGATGGCTGTCCATCATCTTACCATGGTAGGTGCATTGGTGTTTGCAAGATGTATATACCCGAAGGAGCATGGTATTGCCCTGAGTGCACAGTCAATGAGCTTGAGCCCAAAATTACAAGGGGAACAACGCTGAAAGGATCAGAGGTGTTTGGTGTTGATTCCTATGGACAAGTCTTTATGGGTACTTGCAATCATCTACTTGTGTACGTCTCTCAA
This sequence comes from Solanum lycopersicum, assembly GCF_036512215.1. Lineage (NCBI taxonomy): Eukaryota > Viridiplantae > Streptophyta > Magnoliopsida > Solanales > Solanaceae > Solanum > Solanum lycopersicum. The sequence goes on along the minus strand of NC_090810.1, from coordinate 57,975,359 downwards.
CTTCTATGTTTATTGGCTCTGTTAAATTGCAGTATTTGATTATGGGATATTCTCGGTGGAGATATATAAATCCCTTAATCTTAAGTAGTTCATGCTGAAATCTTCCTCTGTCTCTCTTTTTAATGTAATTTTTAATCGTCTATTATAGGTTGAAGACTTTGGCTGGGTCAGATTGTAGTGTCAGATACTACTATGACAAAGACATACCCAAGGTCCTACATGCGCTCAATGCCAATGTGCAGCATTATTCCTTATATTTGGAAATATGCAAAGGAATTATTCAGTACTGGAAACTTCCAGCCAATATCATATTCCCCAATGATGGACTTTCTGAAATTAGGAGGCAAGGAGAAGGCACAACAGGTGGTTGCCTTACGTCATCACAAAGCCCTGGGGTGGAGAATACTGCAAGTTGTGTCACTGGATATGGTCCAGGAAATGCTCTTCTAGGCAACTTCCCGATGGAACCTATGCAGAATGAGAATCTTGGTGCAGTTTCCCGACCTGATGGTCTCTGTCTAGCAAATATTGATTCTATAGCAAAACAGAGTAACACACCTATGGATTCGTTTCCATCTGAACAAATTCAAGTGAAATCCATTGCATGTACTGGTTCAGCTGACCATCAACTTATTCCTTCTGAGTGGACTGAACAAGATGGCCCAAATTTGGTAAAGACTGCTATACATAGTTCAAGCCACAGTAACTACTTGGAACTAATTAATGGTACTTATGCTGGTGTCATGGTGTCCCACGGAAGAGGTTGCTTATACATGGGTTCATCTTTCAAACCTCAAGGATATATAAATAGTTACCTGCATGGAGAATTTGCGGCATCTGCTGCTGCTAGTCTAGCTATCCTTTCTTCTGAAGAAAATCAGGGATCTGAGACTCGTGTTTCAGACAATAGGCGTAAACAAATATCTGCAAGTTTTCTGCTTCAAGCTAAAGCTTTCTCAGCAGTAGCAGTGCGTTTTTTTTGGCCGAATACAGAAAAGAAACTCGTGGAAGTACCAAGGGAAAGATGTAGTTGGTGTCTTAGTTGTAAGGCTATTGTGGCTAGTAAGAGAGGGTGCTTGTTGAATGCTGCAGCATCAAATGCCATTAAGGGGGCTGTGAAGATACTTAGTGGTCTACGTCCTGCAAAGGGTGGTGAGGGAAGTCTTTTTGGTATTGCCACATATATTATATTGATGGAGGAGAGCTTAACTGGCCTGACAGGTGGCCCTTTTCAGAGTGCAGCTTTTAGAAAGCAATGGCGTAAACAGGCAGAACAAGCTTCTAGTTGCAGTCTGATAAAGTCTCTTTTGCTCGAAGTAAGTTTTTTGCAGAATTTTGTATATGTTAGTGTTAGCTAGTGTGATATCGACTTTTTTTCCCATTGTTTCTCTTAAAATGTTTGTTGCCACTTCTCGATTCACCATACTAGTTGATAAGAATTGTATTTTGTTTATTTTTTTTGAGCATTGAATAGTACTTTATGTTAGTAGTACTAGGGGCTTCTTGGTAGCGTAATTCATTTAACTGAAGATGCACTTATAATTGAATCTGAAAATGTCTGACAATTGATGTGACATAACGATGTTTAAATAAGTTAAGGAGCTCATGTTGACAAGCCTACACATTTATATTTTGTGTCGATCATATTTTTTTTCGATTCTATGGATATTTCTTTCGAAATGTATACATTTTGGTAGGTAACATGAATATTTAATTGATGTTGCCAGCAAAATGTTGGAGTAAGTTTGTTCATAAAGAGAACATTGTAGAGAGTATCAAGAGCTAAGAAAAGTATGTGTTGATAACCGACTCTATAACATTGTTAGCAAAAATGTACATCCATGTTCATCATATGAATTATATATTTAGGTTTAAGGTTCACAATATTGACCCTTCTTTGAAGACTCTAGAATATCTTTCCTTTCACATGACCCCATCATATAACAACAGGGATAGTGTTCTTTTGTGGGAAGATTTTGTCATGTCTGTCTTTTGCCAAGTGAGGAGGAAATCCGGGGAGCTCAAAGCTCATTTGATGCCCTGGGATTAAAGGGAAAAAAAGCTAAATTACACATGTAACATTACATTTTAAGAATAGATTATTGATATCCTCCACATCCACTTTAGGAAGGGAGCATATAGTGTTTAGTGAAATGCGTCTATTTGGAGATTGTAACTTCCCGTTTTAGGAAAAGATGGTGGAGCCTGTCAAAGAGGAGTGGCAGCTCCCAAAAGAGAAATCACCTTTGGAAGTAGGATTCCAAAAAAAGTAGTCTATAATCAATTTGGATACAGTACTCGTTCATATGAATGCCTAAGAAGCAGAATGAGACAAGAGGAGGCGGGGTTATATGCAAGCTGGGCATTAGAGTAGGCTTTTGATCATGTTAGCTGGTCATACTTTCTTAGTTTGGTGAAAGGCATGGGGTTCAACAACAAATGAATTGGGTGGAGTAAATGTTGTAGCTCTACGTTTTTTTTTGTAATAATAAATTCAACCACATACTAGTGTAGTCCCACAGAGTGACGTTTAGGGAGGGTAGAGTGTAAACAGACCTTTCCCCCAGTGGAGGACCCAAAATTTTCGTTCAGGAGGTTCGAAAAATAAAAATAAAAATGTGTAAATAAGTCTTTCGAAATGGGCCCTTTGAATTTTTTTGGGTTATAAACCACACTTTTGGCACATTTTTGAAATAAAAAATGCTTGAAAACAGAACGGATTTTTTAAAACAAAAATAAATTGAAACTATAAAGGAAAATAAATAATGTTGTTGCAGGGATTCAAACTTGGGGCGTGCAGCTTAATATATTAGGGGTTTTACCATTGAGCCATCTATTTTTATATGTTACAGAGGGGGTTCAAAATACATGCATCTACAAAATACTTAAAATTACCTTATATATATCGTGTATTTTTTTGCCAAGGGTGTTCGGGTGAACACCCTGGACTCAACGTGGGTCTGCCCCTGCTTTCCCCTACCTTAGAGGTAGAGAGGTTGTTTCTGCTAGACCCTTAGCTTGGATCAAGGAAAAACAGTCCAGAAAAAGAAGTTATTGAAGTACAAGAAATAACAGATAACAACAAAAAAACCTGGTTATGGAAGATCATGATGGTCTTAGGTTATTAGTATATAAGGTTTTTCTTTACCGATGATTAAGCATTTTTGAGTTTGGGCTTATGACTATTCTGGGTGGAAGTCTCTCACATTCAGTTTGCAGGAAAAAATACTCTCATGTTATGTGGAGCAGAGAAGTCACATTTGAGTTATCTATGATTGATTTTATTACTTCTTGAAGTTGTGGATGGTTTGAAGCTTAACTAGAGAAAAGACTCATGTTTTTGCTAACGAGGTGCTAGATTTATACAGACTTGGTTATGTTTTAGGTTGTCAGACTGATGATCTCCTTAGAATACCTTTTATTAGGGTCTACATTCAAGGAAAAACAGGTGGCAAAAGATCGAAGAAATGTAAAAAGAAACATATTATGTGGAAAATACATTACTTATCCTTGGGAGGCAGGATTCGTATCAACAGCGAGGTCTTTAATTTAAATACCAGTTACTGTGATGAAAAACCTCCGTAAAACAAGGAAGAACTTTTTGTGTTATGGCAACAAGGAAAGGAAGGATTTTTACTTGGTAAAGTGGAACATGATTTTGAAAGAGAAAAGAAGTGGAGGTCTCTGCTTGACGTACATAATTGAGAAAATATGGTTTTCTTGGGATGATCATGGTGTCTGTGCCAGCTTTCGCGTACCTCGACTAATTCCACGGGATACCCATCACCTCCTACCAACAATAGGTACTTGGTAACTCTGTTCACCAAGGCTAGGACAAATGAGATTTTGTCTCCATTGGGAGTTCAACTCAGTCACTTTTCATTGACCACTAGGCCACATCCTTGGGTGCAACACATAATTGTTGCTCGCTAATGAAGTGGTAGTGGATATATGGCGAAGAAGCAACAAAGCTAGTGGAGAATGTTGATCTCTGAAAAATATAGAGAATAAAACCCAGTGATTTGCTAGCCCTTTTAATACTTGAAACACTGGTAGGCAGCATAAGGAAACACATTTGCAGCTTATAACAAGATTTTGGAACCAACATAAAGATCAAGATCAGAAATGGCAGACCTACAAGGTTTTGGCAAGACACTTGGATTGGAAACACAACTTTGATGATAAAATATAGGACCTTTATTATAGATGTTGGAATGGAACAAAGTGAGGTATAAGCCTTTTACGAAATTGTTTTGATTAAGAGGTTCCTTGAAGGACTCTTATTGAATGTTTAGACAAGGTGGTCTTAAATGATGTGATACCTGACATCATTATCTGGATTAGGCAAAAGAATGACCAGTTCCATGTTGATTAATGCTACAAGGCAATTAATAGCCAGAGGTGCACCCCTACTTACTGGTCAGGGAAGCATCAAGATACCTTACAAAGGTATGCTGTTTTATGTGGCTGATCACACATAATGCTTATCTAACTAAAAGCAAATTAAAGAAAAAAGGGATGTCATTATGTAGGTGATGTTTTATGTGCAATAATAAAGGGGAAAATGCCAACTGCTGCCAGTTATTGAAGCATCATCAGGTTTGAGGGTCAATGGGGGAAAACAGTCTTTTTCTCATCATGGAGGTCCCTCAAATTCAAGAATTGGCAAATACACTCTAGGGTGTAGAGCGGAGGATATACCAACAACTTACCTTGGCATGCCATTCTCAAGCAAGCACAAGGCAGTGGAGATTTGGGTAGACATAGTGGAAAAAACAGAGATGAAAACTAGCTAGGTGGAATGCTCAATACTTGTCACTAGGAGATAATAAACTCTGTTTTAGACTCTCTCATCACATATGTGATGTCCCCATCCCCTCCAAAGTTGTAAAGAAGCTGGATAAGTTGAGGAGGAATTTCCTATGGCGAGACTGCAAAGAAGGGAAGGGGTACTGCTTGGTAAACTGGGAAATAATATTACTTCGCAAAAAAGGGTAGATTGGGAATAAGAAATTTAAGGCTACAGAATAATAGCTTATTGATAAAGTGGTTTTGGAGATATAATGATGAGGGAAATGCCCTTTGGAAGGAGGTAATCAAGGCAAAGTTTTGTGAGACAAGCTCGTAGTGTACTAAAACAGTCATAGAACCCTTTGGAGCTGGAGTATGGAAATTTATCAGGGACCTTGTGGCATCTGCTGGAAGCACAAAACCTCAAGGTAAGTAATGGTAGTAAGATTCAGTTCTGGAAAGAATAATGGTTGATCAAGCTCCTCTTAGTGAGTATAAGAACTATTCTCTGATCTGTTTACTATATGCAACAATCCTAAGGCAAGAGTGTGTGGGTGTTGCAATCCAAGGGCGGGACCTTTCCTTCTGGAGATTTCTGAATGATTGGGAAGTGGAGGGGGTGACAACATTACTTGGCAAACTAGATGGTTCCAATGGTATCACAACAGAGCCAGAGATTTTTTTGGAAGCACAGAAAGGAGGATGTGTCACATTTAATAGTGCATTCAAAAGAGAAATGTATGATCTCTGGGAGGCCACTATACCAATGCAACTTCATTTGGAAAAACTTAACACCTACCACAGTGAAGTGTTTTACGTGGATGGTGTTAAGAGGGTTTGCCTTACTCATGAAAGGAATGCAATTGGTGTCTAGGTTCTTTCTTTGTAACAACTCAGGGAGACGAACAACCATCTGTTCCTCCACCATTGCAAATTCATTGCTTAATTATGGGTATTTTTCTTAGCCTCACGAACACTAGGTGGGTCATGTCTAAACATACAACAAATTCTAAGCTGTTGGATTAGGAGGGGAGGTCAAAAGCCATAAGAGTTGGTGGAGGATTACTGAAGAAACCAATTTATCTTAATTTGCCTTTTGTCTTTTGTGCCAAAGTAACTTGGTAAAATAATGAAAGGTTTGCATGGCAAAGAGAAAGGGGGATGTGGAGTTATTGCCATTAGGGATCAGCAGTGAACAGCTTTTGAGTAATGTGATGCAGGATATACATGATATCTGCACATGTAATTTCTGTCCCGTCGTTGGTTCATTAAGTGAGTATTCTTTCTGCTGCAAGTGGGCTAAGTGCTTATGATCATGTTTGTGGTTATCAATCTTGGTCTGAAGTATGAAATCCAGAAACCAACAGAAAATTCCATTTGCTTAAGTTGCAGCCTTGATTTCTTGGTTGCACATTATTTGAATTCCAACAGAATTTTGCAATTATAGGCTGCTATAGAATTTGGAAGGGCTAACCATTTGTGGCTTTATTTGGGAACTCTGCATTTAACTGCATCGTGCTATTAGAATAATTCAAAAAATAGATACTTTGTTATATGTCTAACATTTGACATCTATTACTTCCTACATATGCTTTTATTTGTAGAATGTCATGTTCTTTGTGCTGATGAATGTAGTATATGGATTTATGTTTGTAGTTTGAGGAGAATATCCGCCTCGTTGCATTTTCTATGGATTGGACAAAACTTGTTGACGGTGGACCATTTGAGTCTTCTATCACTCATTCAGCTGCTGGTGCTGCTGGATCAACTCAAAAGCGTAAACCAGGGAGACGTGGTAGGAAACCAATGGCTGCTATTGTTGAAGCCACTGCTGATGAGAGCCAGGATGTACCAACTGATTTCACTTGGTGGAGAGGTGGCTTGATTTCTAAGTTTATATTCCAGAAAGGGACTCTACCCCGAAGGATGGTGAAGAAAGCTGCACTTGAAGGTGTCTTTGAGATACCCCCATTACCTTTTTTGTACTGCAGATCTTCAATTTTTCACTTGTTGAAAAGAAGGAATATCCCATTACATCTTACCATAATTTCAGTGGAACACAAATATAAATGCCACGAGATTACATTAAACAGCTTATTCTCTTGCAGGTGGTGTAAGAAAGATACCTGGTATTTATTATGCTGAAGGGTCTGAGACTGCCAAAAGAAATAGGCAGCTTGTTTGGCGGGCTGCAGTTGATATGTGTAAGACCACATCACAGCTTGCGCTTCAGGTGATTGAGATATATTGATAAAGAGATTTAAGCTCCTTTATGTGACAAGCTTTTGCTGCATCTGATCAAGTGTTTCTTCTGATGTTTAATCTTAGTGAAGAAGTTGTTCTTTTCCCTTGCAGGTGAGGTATCTAGATATGCACGTGAGATGGAGTGACCTTGTTCGTCCCGAACAGAGCATCCAAGATGGGAAAGGTCCAGAAACAGAAGCTTCAGCTTTTAGAAATGCTTACATATGCGACAAAAGAGTTGTTGAAAATGAGATTAGGTATGGTGTTGCTTTTGGGAATCAGAAACATCTCCCATCTCGTGTGATGAAGAGTGTAGTAGAAGTAGAGCAAACACAGGATGGAAAGCAAAAATATTGGTTTTCTGAGTTGCGGATTCCTTTGTATCTTATAAAAGAGTATGAAGAAAAAGTGGGAAAAGATCTTCCTTCCGCAAACAAACCTACAAGTGCATTTATGCAGAAAAAACCTTTAAGGGCTCCTTGGGCTCCTTGTAAAGATATCTTCTCTTATCTAGTACAGAAGAGAGATGGCAATGATAAGTATTGTTGTGTTTCATGTCAAACGGATGTGCTATTCAGGTATCCATTTATGCATTTATCAAAGTTTCTTTTCTTCTTTTTCTCATGTTCGCTTATTTATGCGATCTCACTTTCTCAGGAATGCGTTTAAGTGCAATACATGCAAAGGTACTATAATATATCATCTTTTTCTTGTATCAGTTACTATCATGTTGTCATGCAGTCTAGCTAGTTGGTCTGGAAGTTAATCCATATTATCTCTTTTTGCAGGTCTCTGTCATGAGCACTGTACAGTTAGTTCAACAGTTGATGCTACAAACACTTGCAAACAGTGTAACCAAAATAGAGCCCTTTCTCAAGGTAAATGCATTGATGAATCTCCAAAAAGTCCTTTACTCCTGCAAGGAAAATACCTTCCAAAGTCAGTATCAGCCAACAAAGGACTAAATGTTAGTAATTTTAACCGTCCATCAGCTTCCGTTGCCACTTTGAAGCATTCTTCTGCGATGAAGCATGGCAATTCCTCGAACTCCACAGCAAAAACAAAGCGCAACAGCCGCAACTTAGGTGTCATTTGGAAAAAGAAGAGTGAAGACGCTGGCACTGATTTTAGATTCAGAAACATACTTCTGAAAGGCAATCCGGACGGGGAATCTCTCATACCTACTTGTCACCTTTGTCGCAATCCATATGATCCTTATTTGATGTACATCCGTTGTGAAACCTGTTCAAGTAAGTTTGTTCCTGGGAGGAATTATTTTTACTCTGTTAATCTTGAATATATGTTACATTTCTTTTTAGGTTTAGAGCAATAATTGATGCATTGCGAGTTTGCAGATTGGTTTCATGCTGATGCTGTTGGACTTCAAGAGTCAAAAGTTAATGACGTTATGGGGTTCAAATGTTCTAGATGCCGTAGGACTAGAATACCTATCTGTCCTTATTTGAATCCAGAAAGCAAAAAACAGTTGGAAGAAAAGAGAATGCGCACAAAGGCTTTAAAGATAGATAATTCAGATATGGAGTTTGGTTCTGGGATGATTTCAGAGCTACACATGGATGACGAGATGTCTACTCAAGTGGTGCCTTCTACGGAGGACAACGTATATCAAGAGGATGATTATTCTCATTTTGTTTCTACTTCAGAAGAATTTAGTGAGCAATTCCCAGAAGCTGATTGTGAATGGAATGCTGCAGCAATGTCTGTGCTGGGTCCTAAAAAATTGCCTGTGAGAAGGCATGTAAAGAATGAGAATGATTTGGATTCTTCTCTTGCAAGCAATCCTCCCAATGCTGATTTTTTTGGAGGAAACATAATGATTTCTGCAGAAGAAATACCAGCTAATGTAGAACGGGGTGCTAAACTGCCAGTAAGAAGAAATGGAGGAATGGATAAGGATTCAGACACTCCTTTTGCCAACAACCCCACTAATGTTGAATTATCCACACCTGTTGAGGTTGAATGGGATACGTCCAGAAATGGTTTTGAGGAAGGCATAATGTTTGAATATGATGATTTCCAGTATGATGATATGGAGTTTGAACCTCAGACCTATTTCTCTTTCAATGAATTACTTGCATCTGATGATTGTGGCCCTCCTGATGGATCTGCTAATTTAACAGACAATGTTGACACATCGTTGGGGTTTCCATCAGATGGACTTTCTGATATGTCTTACTTTCAGCATGAGCATGCACTTAGCATAGATTCTGCTGCTGTCACTGTCCCTTGTAAGATGTGTTCCCATTCTGAGCCATGCCCTGATCTTTGTTGTCAAATGTGTGGCATATGGATACACAGTCATTGCTCACCTTGGGTTGAAGAGGTCTTTGGGGAAACCGGTTGGAGGTGTGGCCACTGCAGGGATTGGAGATAGTCGATGCTTGTATCATTCTTTTGTGATCTTACTGTTTGAAGCCAGAGGTGCATCAGCCTGGATAGTTGGATTCTTGATGCAGTTTCGGATGCAGACTATTTGCTGATACAAGGTACTATTGCTGCTTTTGCCGCAAATAGAGTAGGAAGTCGAAGTTACTCATGATGCCAGCAGGTAATTATTCTGCTAAGCACAGTTGGAGAATGTCTACACATTAAAGGTTCAGTGATGAGGCTGCTGCTATTTCGCGACCTGTCAAATTTCCCCATCTGATCTGAAACCTTTTGTAATCTGCAAGTCTCGTATTTCCTTTCGAATTAGTTAGTATAGCTGGATTATAGGAAAGCAATCATGCGCAGTATACACGTAGAAATTGGTTTAGCAGGAGGTTGTGGTATTTGCTCCAACCTTGGCGGATAAGCGACTCTTTTTGTTGGGCTTATCTGATATTCTTGACTGTATAAAGAGGCCATTAGATGTTACTTCATCAAAAAAGTAAAAAAAAAGTAGGACATCAGTTGGAAATTCTTTTTTCGTCATCTGCAGTTTTACTGAATGGAGTTGACAGATTTAGGCTATACGTTGTGATTTTGAAAGGGGAGCATCATGATATTGGTAGGGATATGAATCTATTTAGGCAAAGAGTGATATATAATGACTGGATAAGTAGTGCTATGGTTAGGAAAGCATGTCTTTATAGACTAATTAGATAGAGTTGTGGTGGAGTGTTAAGTACTCCTTCATCCTTAACCTAGAGGTCTTGGGTTTCAGCTCCCTTGGATACGGAGTTGCCTTGCTATGGAGCGCTTTATCCCAATGTAGGACTTTTCGGTGTAAATCTTGACTTTGTTGGGCTCCAATGTGGCAAACACTGGGTGGAAACCAAAAAATAGATAGACTAACGTTAGCACTAGACCATTTGTTGCCAAGACTTTGGAGCCCCCCAATTTAGTTTATCAAATGTTTCGATGGAGGAAAAATTTAATAAGTCGGGGAATATTGTAAATTGTATTAATGAATCAGTTTAGAACAATCTTATACTTAGCACAGTCTCGATTGCATATTCAACATAACACTAACTTTTTAACAATAACATATTTTTTAACCAGAACTTGCACTGAGGTATAACAGTAGGCGTGTGGACGATAGATGACTGCTGGAGTAGGGTGCTGCCGTCGCTTCAATCAAAATAGAATAAGAAACTATTGTGTGGATGTGAAATGGATTGTGTAATTTGAGTCGAGGGTCAATATAAAACAGTCTCTCGATCTCCACATACCACAAGATAAGGGTAAAAATACAACTTAAAAATGTACACCAACTTATAGAATAACACGGAGTATGTTGTTGAAATAAGTAGTGTGAATTTTAAATTCACAACACGTTTTTCTCTATACCCCTCTATTAAACAACTTAAGGAAAGAAAAAAAAAATCAACGCCAAATACTTTTTTTTCCCTCATTATAATTCTTGTAGAATACATAGGGAGGAGCATATATCAAAGCAGCACTTACAATGGCTTGCGCTATTGACACTACATAAACCAATGGTGTAAAAGCCTGACTAAATGAAGATAAAAATTTAAATGGAACAAAAGATAAAATAAAATAGGCCCTATTATCTAAACTTTTATAAACCTCAACAAAGCACAAAATATTTGTGCAAAAGAATTTCAAAAATTTCAACTGAACCCTTCCCAGAAATTCCACTCACGTGCTATGTCAACCCTTGCTTCCGCCAGCCCTTGCATCGTGTTGTTAGGGTGCCAATCTTGTCTTTTGGGACGTTTCAGCTTTTGTAATATGAACATATTTTACAACCGCTGAATGTGGATATAATTCTCACCATATTTAAAACCAGTTATAGCAAACCAGCAAGCAATGCTCCAGGATCTGATGTTGGCGGTGGTGGACTTGTTGGCTGAGGTTGTGGAGGTACAGGTGGTGCTGCTGCCCGAGCAGCTGTAGGGATACTAACCAATTGTTCTTTAACGAACTCCTTCAACCTACATATCGTTAGAAGAGATTCCATAGGTGATTGATAAGTCAGTAATGAACACAAAGAAGAGAATATAAGAAAGCATATTTTAGCTCATACTCGAATGTCAGTGCAGGATCTCCAGAAGCAACTGTCATACGCAGTTGAGTTCTATCAGCTGGATCTGTTTCTATTCTAACCTGAATATCACAACTAAAGATTTTAGATAACTTTCTACAGAAAATTTCTATTTTAAACTAAATGATAAAATCATAAAGATGAATAAAGATGACTGGTATCTTCTGCACAAGGGAATATGTTATCTTGGAAAACAAGAGGGTTCCTCATTTTTGGGTGAAAATATTGTTCCAGGAAACCACAATTTCCATCTTCTCATATGGACCAATGACAACTGTAATTTAAGTTCTTTGTGGACAAATTGCTCCCTACTTGATCCAGGTAGAAGGCAAAGACCCAAGAAAAGTAATGCGATATGATATACAAACTCCTATACTGCTATAAACTTGACACTTTGTCATATTATATCTAAAAACCAATAAAATTATGGTATTTTAGAGCATCAAGCAGCAGGTACTACAAGATCAATAACTTACCAAACACAACATGGCTCGCGTACTCTCTGAATAGAAAGTTGTGCTAGCAACCAAATTATTTGGATTTGGATCCTGAATAAGAATCACGAAGTGAAATATAATGAGGAAATATGAAGGGTCACAATCCAGAAGGTAACAAACCAAAATATATGAAAGATCAGAAACTTACAAGTCCAGGACAAACAATCAACTGGAAACTATTGAACAAGTTTGCCATTTCAAGAAGTGCCATTGGTCTTACACCTCTAACCTGGTCAAATTAGAAAAATAATTTGAGGTCGTATTTCAGATATCGATATGCGCATGTAAGGTTGAGATGGCAATCTCGGTATGCGTTCGTAATTTATGATGTACTTAATTATACACACTTCAGAGAAAATTTTCATATGCAATTGTATTGCAAAAGTTCAAGAAAGAAAGTGGACAGACCACTTCTTGGAGCTTCAATGGTGGTCCAGATAGTGATCTCCATTGTGGGAAAAATTCTTCTGCAGCTACTGTGATAGGCTGGAAAAACTTATTCAAGACAGCAGGGAGGCGAAGTTTGACATTAACCTGTAAAATGCACAGCCAAGTTAAAAACATACAAAAACAGACTTAACAATGAAAGATTGAACTCCAACCTCAACCCCCCCAACCCTACCCAGGAGAGAGGCTTTTTCACTTTGGCTTGATGCCCCAATCTCATGATTGAAGGTGGCGGGCCCTTAACTAGGCTATCACTCCTCTATCTCAAACCATTTGAAAAACAAAATTCATAAAGAATCAGTACCAAATGAGTTCCGAACTTGTATGAGAAGTCAAGAACAGCGACATCCCTACTTGGACGTAGGTTAACAACTTCAAGTGGGCATTGAACCTGCAGAAAATAATTTAATTGGAGATCAGAAGATGAAGTGACAATCAAATAGGTTAGACAAGTAAAAATGAACTATCTGACCTGTGCACGTGGTGGAATAGTCTCAGGTACTAATGATAGTTCCGTCCTCAAATGAGATGGAGACAATATTATAGCCTGCACTGAAGCAAGCGGAGCCGTATTCTTATTTCCCAAGAACAGGACAAGTCGTCCATGATGTGCCCGCCAATCTGCTTTTGAGCCAATCTGGAATTATGCCAACAAAAATAACTAAGTGCATATAAGTTCATCACATGACAGTTGAAACAATGACTCTCGATTGCTCATCTACCTGAATGTATGGATCCTCATATAGTACACCACTATCTTTAAAGCACAAGGCATGAAACCTTTCTGCAATGCTTCCTATTGGCTACAACCAGGAAAAGTAAGGCTGTCAAAATAATTTTAATTCTGAACAGGAGACAACAACAACAACATACTCCGTGTAGTATCACAAGTGGGGTCTGGGGAGGGTAGGTGTATGCAGACCTTACCCCTACCTTTGGGAGGTAGCCGTTTCCGATAGATCCTCAGCTCAAGGAAAAACGTTTTAAAAGCAGGTCAGAAAAAAAATCAGTGAGAGTTTCTGAACAAGTGAAGGCACCATAATAAAAATATCTAGTGCAGCAAAATTTTCCCTTAATTGCAAAGGTGACAACGTAAGCTAATTTTGCAGCGCATGAAATGAAAGTGCTTCTTTACGGGCAAATTTTAATGAAAATGTATTTAGGGTCATTCGAGAAAGTGCCAGTGATACTAGACAAACACTTTTTAAAGCTTATCCCAGCAGCTTCAGCAAATTAACAACATATCTCTTAAAACTTTCAAGGAATAGGAAAATATGATGAATTGAAGACCTGAATTTGGTAAAAGAATCAAATGGAACAGAAACTGAAAAAGAAATGGCAGCATCTTCGTACTTAGGAGTTATAAATATGAAAGAATGAGGGTAAAGCATATTAACAATCATTAAAGAAAGCAGTACCTGGATGGTGTTCATCTGTTCTTCAATAGGTGCAAGTGCTAGCGCCTCCTCCACAATTGCAGCACCTTCAACACCAGCACTTAAACTATGGTTAGATTGGTTCTCAGCAGAGTGAGGGCCCTCAATAGCCAGAGGACTTAAAAGATCACCCAGGAGATCAGGCGAAGCGCTTGAAGGGGGTTGAGGATCCACAATGGTCAAAGTTCCATTTGACTGAGCCTCCCTTTGATCCACTGAGTCACAATCCTGGCCATAAATAAATGGTTTATTACCATCTAATACTGAAAACATAGACATTAAATACTCAATTTTTTACAAAATAGTCGGAGAGACAAATTACCACATTGCTCGTGCTTGGAACTTTTACTGGACCTAACTGGTTGACTGGTGGAGTTCCATTAGCATGGTGTTGGTCTGTCACTACTAAAGCATTAGAATTTTGCTGTTGTGCACGCAACTTGATTGCACTTTGGTCAGCGGTATCAGTCTCAGTATCCTCAGCTTTTTTTATCAGTGACGACTACATTGTAAAGAGAATATTGTGGCTTAACATCAATGATGAAAAATGATAACAAAATAAAGACAATACCATTCTTAACAGTTGAAAGATACACTATATGATGCAAAAGGAGGTCTGTCAAATTGAACCAATGCATCAATTATGTAGAAACTGCAGATATAAATAATAGAAGTCAAGAAGTTCTGCATGCATACCTGTCGCTCAGGGAACTTTGGCATTTCAGATAAGATGTCCATTAAAGCTGCACCTTTCTTACTCAACTCGAAGTATTCCACAGCCCGTTGCTGTATCTCTACATCGATGCAGCCTTCATACCTGGGGTATTATGCAGCTCTAGCAATTATTGCAATATCTTTGGATATATCCACAGAAGAAAAACAACCTTACAGGATGAACAGAAATCACAACACCATAAAATAATTCTTACTTCCTGAATATTGCCCAAATCTGATTCTGTAGCTCCGGATCTGGTGGCTGTGTATGCATCAAGATCTTAGCATATGTTGACAGAAGAATAGGAATTGTTGAAGTCCTGAATAGCATAGTTTGAGGTAAAAATAACAGACAGGAGAAAAAAGAACAATAAGAAATTGAGATCAAACACTGAATGTCCTTACGTAACAGTAGGGAACTTCTCATGAATGATACTAAAGATTTCCTTTGGACTACATCCAGGCCTTCTGGCCAGAAGATGGCTGTATTCTCCAAGGATATATGCACTGACCTACTCCAGCAGATGGCACAATTAAAATTTTCAATTAGCTTTCCCAATATTTTTTTTCCTTTTTCAAATTGACAATAAAAGGACAGCAGATATCTAAATTCAAAACAAAAATCACAAAGAAGATTATTTAGCTCTTGGGTGCTTATCTCTGGCTGTATGGCAACTAAACATTAGAACTGGAAGAGCAGATGTAATAGCACAGAAGTTCTATGATAAGGTGATGCAAATCTAGCTTGAAGATAAAATTAGGACACCCAGGTCAGGTTGAGGCAATGGAAACCTTTCTATATAAATGAACTAATCAAATGACTTGGATTAACAGTACGCGTCCCTCCATTTAACAAGAAAACAGTAGGCCTCCCTGTAAAATGGAGGCGTCAAGTCAAGCCAAGTCTCAAAGTTTTGACAACATGACTTAAATTGTGATCCTTGAGAGTCAAGCTCGCTCTTGGTATACGGTCCTGATTAAATCAAGATGCAAGCTATTTCTGTCTTAACAACACCTCAAGCCAACATAACTTCAAAACTCGTTCAGAAGGTAACTATTCATCCTTCCACTGGGAAGTCGCCAGTCAGATATCCACAGTTTGGCTTTTCTTTCTTATGCACACGTCTCTAATTAAACTGTCAACCTCCAAGAAAAATTCTCTAGTTAATTATATGCCAATAACAAATAATGTTCATGAAATCATTGCATGTCAAAGTGACTTCAGTTGGACGACCCATTCCAATTATCAACCAGCAACAAATCTAGCATGAACAATATGCAGACATAATCCCATTAGGGTTCATAACATTTGCACACCCCCCCCCCCCATAGAGATTCCCAGTATTAAAAGAGAACGTTCGCACCTTGACCATCGTTTCATGAATGGCGGGTTTATCAAGATATTCTCTGGCCTTCAAAGCTGCATAAGGCTGAGGAAGAGGTTGAATGTATAAAGTGAGCTCCATAAGAAATAAATAAATCAAGCTAGCATATACACAGAGCAGCTATAGTTACCTGTAGATCTTCATTGTTTGTAACAAATTGCACAACACGGAACCAAATGTCATCACTGACGAAATCACCAGCCTTGTCAATTAATTGAAGGATGACATCTACATACCTGCATGACAAACCAAGAGACACACTCTTAGCTGTTATCACATTGTAGATCTGTAAAACAAGATTTAGAGAATTTCAGCAAGTAAAATCTAATTCTGAGTACTTGCTAGCTACTAAAACCGCTAGATTTGGAGTTAGAAATATGCACAAAGAGAGTAACATTTCAGTGTATGGTGGATTTCTCATGATGCCCTCTTTGATAACGATGAACAAAATAAATCCCCTGAAAAGGCTGAAGAAAGATCAAGCCGGAGAGAACTTCTAAGAGACAACATTTTGGAATTTCAATAACTTCAAAAGCAGGAGATGGAACTTCGCTAAATACGGAAATATCCTTGATTCAGCATAGTCAGCATATATGAGCAAAATGTTTTTCTTTTTTTGAGCAGGAATATATATGCAAAGTTTTTAAACTCCAAAAGACAACCAAATATTGCATTCAAGAAAAGTGAAGTTTCAGTATGTCCATATCTATTTCATACCATGACAAATCAGGAGCAAATTTCTCTGCAAGAATTGCAATTTTGAGCGACAGTTCTTCACGCATCACGAACTCTGCTGTACTAAGATACTGACAATAACAAAAGATCAGTGGCATACCTTTTTACTCTGCAACAATTTAAAAAATTGTTCTATAAAGGGCATAAATTAAATATCCATGAAAAGAAACAATCCTGATACCTGCAACAGTTCTTCCACTATGTCTTTTGCATTTGAAACATCACACATTCCATATAGTAAATCAAGCGCACGTCTCCTTATACTGTTTGAAGTACTTAACGTCAGCAAAGAAAGCAATTTGAATACCTAAGTGGAACTTAATTGACAGACACACAAGCGGCTACTGCCGATATGTTCCCATCATTTCACCAGAAAAGAGGACATATAAATAAAACAGCAGACATATTGAATGTCCAGCTCAGCTCCAATGTCATTAAATTGATAAAGAGAGCTTTCTCTTTAAGGAGTAATCATGCACATGTCACACTGAGAAAGCCTTTGGGCAGAAAAATTTGAGCTTTACTAACTTGGTTGTTCCAGCAGCACATTTTACTTAATGTACTTCTGCTGTGAAACAAAAGCAGGGAAATAGGTGATACTAAAACGCAAAGGCTCCAAATCAACCTGATATCAGGATCCTTCAGTGAGGTAATAATCTGTGCTTGATGTCTTTTAATGATGTCCTGTACATCTGTAACCATCAACATCCGAGTCATATTTTCCTGCACAGAAAACAGAGATGAGGAAATCAGACAGTGGTAACTGGATCTGTTTTGCAAGTTCCAACAGTATGAAAGAATATTAGTCTGTATGCTTCTACAACTTACCAAACCAAGATAGCGAATATTTGGCTCACGTACAGCAATGAATTTCCCAAGCAATGCAACACACTGAGACATCATCTCTTTTTCGGCATCAAGATGCATGACCTGCAGCAGATCAATGAGAAGTCAAACTTAATAAGTATACAAGAAAGAAAGGAATAATTTAAAACAGCATCCAGGCTTTGAAATTTTAGATAATACAAGAAGTCCATCTTAGCATATGGAGAGTACAAAGGTGAACTGTTCTCTATTTCATTGAAGAAGATGCAGATTATGTGATTAAAAAAGTTGTCAGGAGGGAAGTAGTAAGATTGGAAAGAATGTGCAGAAATAAACAAAAATCTTGACAGGTAGCAATAACTCCGGAATTTGTCAGGAAACTGGAAAGGAAAAAAAAAGATGTACAAGAGTTTGTACTCAACATCATCACAAATGTCCAAGTAAATGCGCTATCAGAAGTACCACATAGGTTTTGATTAACAAATCACCATGCTTCTACTTCAGGAATATCATTATTTATAAAGAACTAACTTACTCAAATGTAAGATGCCATTACTATCAGCAATTCATGTAGCAGACAAACTTATAAGGAAGGCTAATGGTTGATACATGCAGAAACTTACAAGAGCAAGCGCTTCAAAGAGGACAGCATGTGACGCATTGTTCTTGTTCACATTTTTCACCACATCGGTTCCCATCAATATCCGTTGCAAAACCTGATTGATCATAATGAAATCCAGAACATCTTTGAAATCTACTACAGATTCTTTTGGACAAGTGAAGTTGGATAATAAAAGGGGATATGCTCTCAGTTAAAGAAGGATATTTCTATTTAGCTGGTGAGCATACCTCAAACAATGATCTTCTAGTATCTGGATCCTCAATAGTAGGAAAATATTGTAGAGCCCTCATAGCCTTTACCTGAAATAAAAAATTGTCAAAATTGAGACAATGCTAAAGCAAAGATGTCTGATACCCACATTCTAGCTTTCACATTGATGTATAAAAATTGAGATCCTATCCATGCACCAACATACAAATTCATGCATTTTAATGTGCATGATTGGTCATTCATGCAATTGTGAAGCATATATTTGTTTAACGGTCCGAAGACAACATATTCAATTTTGTCTCTGCAACAAGTAATGGCTACTGCAGATTGCACAGGAAAGTAAATAAACCTGCAGCCATGGAGATGGAATCCCATAGTAGGTATATTCTTGTGGTACGTCTTGGTTCCTTGAAAGCCTTTCCAATACTTTAACACATTTGGGAAGACAACTCCAATATTCTTCGTGGTTATTTGACACTAATGCAACTAGAAGGCTCATGGAAGATGTCACAACACCTAAATCTCGTTCATCTAGCAGTTGTGCCATCCGATCTGACCTGGATTATGAGGAAAACTTTATTTGTTGGGATACAAATGAAATCATTTAATAAACCGTCCACCAAAGTAACTACACTTACCAGCTATCTACATTCATGACATCAGGATTTTTCCTGAAAAGACGTACGAGACATAGTGCAGCTTTCTTCCTCACCAGTGGCCTACAACTGCTTGATATCTGACTCAACAAAATGAAGAGGAGGAGAAAAGAAAAGAAAGCCCACGTCAGTCAAAGAGTTGGGATACTGGATGGCTACTACAAAATATTGACTTACAAGTAACTTTTGAACATCAGGAGCTAGAGATTCTGCAAATTCCCTCCCCCCGATATTTCCAACCTGCACAGATATATCAAACAGTTGAAACTTGTAACAAGCAAACAAAGAACAACAGATCTGCTTTGAGGAAGAGAAAGAAGAAAAGATCTGAAATTCATACCAATGTCAACGCTAGACACTGGAAAGTCTCATTGCGTCCGACTATGTCATTGCGTACAGTATTAATTGCTAATCTCAAAAAATCATGATTCTCATTGAGCAAACATGATGTCACTATATATCCAACCTGCAAAACACCAAAACAACCAGTCAACATCTTTATGCTGTTAAATTACATATTAAACATAAGGTGCAGCACACGAAAGAGTAGCATATACTCGCTAAAATATCAATATGAATGCATGGAAATTACCATGTAAAAATAAGACATCTTAAATTGCAACCACCTCCAATTTAATCAATGTAAAGCCATGACAACAATGGTTTTATGAGAAAATATTGAACTCTGGAAGGATAAGAGTTATTATGAATAGACCAACAGCTAAAGTGCTTCATTCAGCATGGATACGTTCACCAAAATGCTAGCATAAAAAGCAAGATGTGACCAGTGGCGTGCACAGAATTTTCCATAAGCGGTGTCGATATTTATAGATGAGACAACAAAATATCAATTATCATATTTATAGGTAGGATATAGCCTTAACCCATTGGTTTAGTTTAGTTTTAAGCAACAAGAAGTCGTGAGTTCAATACTACTTAACAACAATCTTAAGTTATAGAGGTTATATTTGTCTAAAAAATGCTTAGACTGAAGTTTGAACCTCCGACCTCCAGTACAAATCATGCGCTGAATCAGCACGCCAGTGACGCACCGTAGTAAGCGGTATCATTGGCTTCTATATATCAGTTTATGCATGGTATTAATATATATGTTTAATTTTTAAAAAAATTGATGAAGTGGTTTGCGGTGTCAGGTGACACCACTTGGTTCAACGCGGGTCCCTCCTGGATGTGACACAACTTGTGTTTTCATTCATTTTCAATATACTAGTCATATTTATCAATTCAATCAAAAAAGATGAAAGACTTCACTTCACATAAACCAATTTTGACAAGTTATCCATTTTAGAAATGAAAAGAAGAAAAATGAGGTACCTGCTTCTCAGGATACTTTGGAGCAGAAATCAGAGATACAGCTTCCATGTGACCGAAGTCCACATCATAACCTAGCATATGAATATACAGCATTTTCCAGACATATTTCTTCTTTTCATATGGTGTCAAGCCCTGTATAACACAATACAATTTCAATAACCATGGGCAATGTCTATGTTAATTTAACATACAATGAGGGAGGTCTATGATTGGCGATTGGGGAAAAAAGAGGAAAAAAAAACAAAAATTTATACAAAGCAAACATCAGAGAGCAGTGAGAAAAATAGGGTATTGGGCCTGGTCCTGGATGACTAAGCACAGTTTGCAAGACTTATGGTTTAACTGAATAAAAGTAGGTTAAAAGAAGAAAGGGGAAAAAAGGGAAACAAGCAAAAGATAGAAAAGATAGATAGAGAAAGAGAAGAAGAAGCTAGGGTACAAAATTCATTAAGGTGTAGAGTGAATGCAATTGAAGTGCAGCCAATTCAAATCTATGCAGATTGAAATGATAATGCAAATATTGGAATAAAAATAGCCCCTACTACAGATAAATAATTATATATCTAAGTTAATAGCACACCTATTTCTGCAATATTTCTATCTCAAGTTCATTTTTATCTTAGGTAGGCATCCATTTTGACATTTAACTGCAAGGAGATTTTAAATGTTACACTAGATACAATTGATTGAGTTAATAATTATAAATCTGCTAATGCTTTAGCGTTGCTTAAATTGAGCAGCATATGGAAGAGCACCAAATACCTGCAGCTCATAATGTGTCTAAACTAATTTTTTTTTTGATAGTTAAGCACTATAAAGGTTGAAAAGGATAGTGAGCAAGCTAGTGAACAACCATCATATGGCGTATATGAAGGAGAGACACAACTACATTTAGCACCGATAGCCAGTAAATATGTGGATTCCAGGTTGAGAGGGGATGTTCCAGGAGTTATGTGCAAGCCAGACACAGAAAAAGCATACGACCATTTAAACTAGGACTTCCTACTTAGCATACTTGACAGGGTTTGATGATAGATGGTTGAAATGGAATGATTTTTTTCCATCAGGAAGGGGAAGCAGGCAGGGTGATGCTCTATGGGTGGTTTTAACAACATGATGAGGATCGCAATTCAGAACAGGTGATTAAAAGGCTTCAAGATTGGCAACGGGGAAAGAGAGGAGTTGGAAATCAGGTTGACATGGAATGGTTTTTTTCCCATCAGGAAGGGGACAGGGGCAGGGTGAAGCTCTATGGATGGTTTTAACAACATGATGAGGATTGCAATTCCGAACAGGTGATTAAAAGGCTTCAAGATTGGCAACAGGGAAAGAGAGGAGTTGGAAATCTGTCACCTACTTTATGCAGATGATACAATGATTTCTAGAAAGCAAGAACTACCAGATCAGATTAGGATGATCCTAATATATGGTGGTCAATATGGAAGGAAAGAAATGGAAGATGCTTTAAAGATAGGTCCAGATCCATATATAAAGTAAAATGGAATTGTATTGAATCTTTACTTCTTTAGTGTAAACAACTTTGTATAGAAGATGCAGATCAGATTGTAGATTTGATAGGAAACTTGTAATTGCTCTCTTTTGGAGGTGGCCAACATACCCTTAATGCCATAAAATAATTTTCCATTTTTTAAAAGGAAGATATATTAGGATGACCCTATTAGTATTTGAAACAACATCTGGTTTGAGTGGGAACTGCAGGGAGAGCAGTCAATTTCCAATGAAAAAAGAAATACAGGTTCATGCTCTCACTAACATTTTGGGATGCAGGGTGGAAATTTTCCAAAAGTTTATCTTAGCATGCCTTTGGGCTCTTAACACCAGGCATTAGAAATATGGGATGGCATTGTAGAGAAAACTGACTTTTTCTTTTTAGCAAAATGGAAGTAACAATACTTGTCTCTGAGGATGTTCATTTAGAATTATCCTGTGTCAGAGTCCCTCCCAACTTAAACATGTCTGTATTTCCTATGCCGACTAAGGTAGTTCAGAAACTGGATCAATTGAGAAGAGACTTCTTACGGAAGGGTACTAAATAGAGCAAAGAATATTACCTTGTTAACTGGAAATCTGCTCAACTAAGCAGAGAGCATGATGGACTGCGCATTAGAAATGTGAAGTTACAGAACACTAGCTTACTGACCTATTGATGAAATGGCTTTGGAGATACAATGGTGAAGATCAAACATTTTGGAGGGAAGTGATTCAGTGTAAGTATGGCCAAACAAACCACACGTGCACTAATATAGTCTCCAACAATTATGGAGTTGGTGTATGGAGGTCTGTCAGGGCATCATGGCCAACTTTGTCTGAGAATATCTGTTACAAGGTGGGCAATGGTAGAGGGATTCTTTTTTTGGAGAGATGATTGGAATGGTCAGGAACCATTGATGGATTTCTTTCTTGTCTTATTCTCTGTATGCCACTGGATGAGTATCGGACTCCTCAGGTATGGGACATCACCTTTAGAAGATACTTGAATGATTGAGTGGGGAGAGTGGTAGCTTCCTGGAACTTCTTCCGAACTTGACACAATCAGGTGAAGTGACGAAAGATGAATCCTTATCAGCTAAAAGGGCCAACAAAAGGGAACTAAATGAACAATTTAGGAGAAATAGGTCCATGGAAAAGCATTTGGAAGAATTTGGCACCAACCAAGGTAAAATGGTTTGCCTGGTTGGCGGTCAGGAAAGTCTATTTCACACATGAAGTCATACAAAAAAAATAATAGCATCCAAATGCGACTTTGCAAAGAAGCAGACGAGACAAACAGCCACCTGTTCCTCCATGAAAAGTAACTACACAGATTTGGTAACTCTTCATTAGCCTTATAGAGGTAAAATGGACATACAACAAACCTGATGAGCTGCTAGATCAGAAGGGGGAAAGTAAGAGCCAGAAGAAATGGTGGAAAATAGTTTCTGCCTATATTTGGTGGACTTTGTGGAGGGAGAAATGGGAAGCGTATTTAACATAGATTCAATTTTATTCACAAAGTTAAATGGAATTGAATGCATCTTTTTATATTTGGTGTAAAGAAAACCTGTGTAGAGGAAGCATAACAGATTGTACACCTCTTAAGATCACGGTAAGTATCTTTCTTTTCTTTACCATTCATTTGGGTCCCCAACATGTCCTTAACAGTGAGGAATACAATGTGACCAGTCTCATAAAGTAAATGTCATATGAACTTAATAGTCTAGAGCAAAAGACATTTCTCACTCCCATCAAATCCCCGTCTCATTGGAACAGAGATAATTGAGATGTATTATCACTCTATCACCGGCTGACACTGATGGATAATCCAATGTCTACAGCAACTCCATTCAAATGATTCATTCCCTCTTTTCACCTAGCCCCAATTAACAGTGACATAACGAAATGGCATGGATAAAGCTTCACAAAACAACCAAATTCTGACCATTTTAGATCTTCTTTAAATTTTTGATCTGATGTACAAGTTGGTGATCTAGGTTCTAAATTTTTTTTTACAGGTAACAAAGTTTGTATCATAGCCCAGTACTTCAAACCCCAATTTACAAGAAAAAAAATAAGAATAAAAGAAAACAAAAACAGAAAACTAAAAAGATTATAATCCTAGCAGGAATCAAAAACTTCTCGAATTGTCTTTGTATCTACACAGTCAGACCAAAAAGAAAACAACATAATACAGTTGAGTTTATTCTTTTGTATTGTGTTACTTCTATCCTCAAAATATCTTACATTTCTTTCTTTCCAGAGAATCCACCATACAAGGGCGGGATAGATCCACCATTTGTTTCTATCCCTTTCCCCAATTCAAGCTTCCTCCCAGATAAATAGAGTATCAACAATCTTTCTAGGCATTGTCCACGAGATGCCTCTGAGATTGATAAAAATCCTCCATGACTGATTTGTGATTTTGCAGGATAGAAATAGATGACCAACAGTCTCAACCTCATTCCTAACATGACCATAAAATTATTCCTTTCTTTATCACATTTTCTTTCATATGTCAACACAGCCTCATTGGCTAACAACCATGTGAAATAAGCAGCCTTGTAAGGTACGTTACCCTCCATATATGATTCCAAGGCCAATCAGAGATCTGAAGCTCTGGAACATTCATAATCTTATATCCTTCACTCACCACGTAGAGACCCTTGCGATTATCCACAAGCAGTCTACTCCCCCTTGCATTCCTCTGAAAGATTCCAGGAGCTGGTAGAGTTCAGCTGGGAATTTCCTAATCATTCAGCATTTTCTGAATGACAACTCCCACCCTTGAGGACACCACATCTCTGACACTGTCCAATTTTGGTGTTGAACAAGAACATACAAGTCAGTAAAGACTCCTGCAAACTCCTGTTTCCTATCCACTTATCTTTCCAAAAGATGGTCTTGTTTCAAAAAGCAAAAAAGGAAAAGAAAAAAAGAAAAAGACCTACACCTTAACAAATTAATTATGCCTAGAAACAACATCACCTTGCATCAATGGAATGTCGAAAACAAGGTAATACCATCCTGGTTGTATACACTTTGTATTACTTCAGAATATCCTAATAAAAATCTAAAAATATTAAAACCAGTCGGATCGTCAACCACCAAAAATCATTTTCAATCATACTTCAATGCCTTCAACAATTGAGCACCTCTCTGGAATACCATCACTGCCACTATGACAGGTCCCGTGACGGTATCTAACAGAGCTTGAAATATGTGCCACCTTGAAACTGCTTTATTTTTTTAGTAACCAGAACTTCACTTTGTTTGCCTAAAAGTACTCCTATTGACCCAATTTGTATGACATCCTTTCCTTTTCGGGACATCCAAAATGTTTGACATTGTAATTTTATTATTGTTAATTTGACGGTCATTTTCTACTCAAATTTTCAGAATTTTCAAGAAACCAAATACATTAAGCATGCGCATTCCCCAAGAAGCACACACTATCATAAGAGGTAAATTTTGATTGGCAGCGTGTTCAATCAAACGGGTGATTTTCTCTCCGATTACGGATCCCATAAACAATTCAAATGGTAATCTTTCATATGATGTTTTCTCTATCTTATTAACTTTCAACCACAACTTAAATATTTCATTATACTCACTTATAAATATGTATAAGTAGAATTAATATCTTAAACTCTTTCAGTTAAACACATCACATAAAAATGAACTAAGAATGTAGCGTAAGTATCTACTAATTGGTTTCTCCTTCTTTTTTTTTTTTGATGCAAATGCACTTGGTCTCATAACTGTGATTTTATTTTGGATGAAGTAAGCAGATTCATTTAAAGGCATCAAGAAGATGCGAGCTTTACAAGGATTGGTCTCATAACTGAGTTACCCCACCAGTTTCTCACAATGTATTCAACTTGGCAGTAACCACCTACTATGTCAAAGACCAGTTCAGAAGAACAAGTTTAATTACTGCAGGTTAGTCTTTACTTAACTACTCTGTTAAAGATATCACTACTGGACGTCCAACCCAATCCTAGCATACCATCCCGGCATCCCCCACCCAAGAAAACCTGCTAGTGTAGTTAGCAACAAAACAAACCCAGTGTAGTCCCAAAAACGAGGTCTGGGGAGGGGAGGGTGTATCGAAACTTACCCCTACCTCGAGGAGGTAGAGAGGATATTTCCGGAAAACCCTCAGCTCAAGTAACCAACATCAGAGCAGCTAAAAGAAAAATACAGAAGTAAGGAGGACACATCATTCAGAGAAGAGCAATAACAACAACTAATGTGATGACTGAAGCATCTAGTATAGCTAGCAAAACCGGAACCAAATGTAGAAATAGCACAAACTCAATCACACTTCACTAACGTCAAATTCAAATTTTTCCATTTCCATTTCCTAACAAAACCATTACTCACATTAAACATCTTGTAATAAATATCCTGCTAACACCTAACAGAGTTGCAATTATCAAAAAAAAAAAAAAGTTGAAAACCTTTTCGTTCTTAAAGCGAGTTCGAATGTTGCCGAGCTCTTTATCAACACGAAGGCGTTCCTGTTCTTTGTTCTGACAATTACGAACGTCGCTGATGAACACCGACAATCCTCTCATGCCAGATAACGCCATTTCCGTTCAGATCCAGCCGAGAAGGCTCTTTCACTGTATCTCCCCGTAGATACTCAGCACCTCCGGCTAGCTTTGATCCGACGGTTCAAAATCGAAGATCGAGGTTCAAATTGCGAACGAAAATGGCGGTTCTACGCGTCTCATGGATAGCGTAATTGAGAATTTGACGAAATGTATAAATGTATGGATATGTATGTATAGGTAGAGAGATAAAGAGGTCTGATCTAGAGAGAGAAAGTGGACTGAGAAAATTTGGAAAAGCCGACGTCCAGTTGGGACGAAGACGACTTTTAATTTTTAGTTTAATTTTTTTTTTATTGAATTGAATTGAACACTAACCATAACACTATTTATTTGAGTTTCTATTTTTCCTTTTAAAAATAAAATAAAATGTTGATTCGAAATAAATGATAGAATAGAATATTTATTCCATTTAAATAAAAAGAGATATTTTGAATAAGGTAAGAGTGACAATGATAGAGGACAAAATTAAATGCAAAAAGCGAGTTGAGATGACAAGATATGCATGCATGCTCCGATGTAGAGATCGGGCTATGTATGATTATATGAGAGGTAGAGATTGATAGATCGAGGACGTGATACAATTCCAGCTTCCTAAGATACGATGCAGTTTTAGCTTACTTAGGCATATAGACAAGGTTACACAGAATACGAATTAGAATAGAGAGATGGTTAATTATCTCGCCTATTTCTTCATAGTTATAATATTACTATGAGAGTTTCTTATTATTTCATCGGTGTTACTATATATATATATTGATCATCGAACAATTTTGTTGTAATAATTATTTCTATTTTAATATGTTTTGTCATGTTTTCTTTAGCATACTTTGTCTTGACTTCTTCTCTAAAAGTTATTTTCTTTTCTTTCATATTTTTTTTTAATGCTTTTACTTGAATTTAGAGTCTATAAAAAACAATCTTTGATTATAAATTTAAGAAGGTTATTATATTTTATAAGCGTACGTGGAATGTAAGTAGTGAAAATATAAACTCTTTATGTCGGTTATAAAAATTTATTTTAAAAAGTTATCAATTAACTATGTTTAAATAAAGATGGATATATGCACGTTTGATGTCTCGATTGTTAATATATTTCAATTTTTAGCCCTTGTGATAATTGGCTAAGCATACCTAAATTTTAATTTTTAATTAAAATGTGGGTCATTGTTTCCTTTATTTGAAAAAAAACATGTAAAATATCAAATATAAAACAACAATTCAAATTTAACACTATATTAAGAATTAAATGGTTCATTATTTAATATTTCATCAAATTGGTGAAGGTTAATCCAAAAAGATAAATTCAAAATCACAAAATGCACATACCAATTAATTAAAAGTTATTTGAGGGACTCAAAGTGCAAAGAGATTTCATAATTATGTTTTCACGAGTAATTAGGTAGATAATCATCATTTTAAAGTTAAAAAACTTCAATTACTACCTCTTTTTAATCAATTCACCCTTCATGTGACCTTCTCTTGTCAATTATCATTCAATTTAAATAAAATATTCTTAGCTAAAATATTATTTTCTTTTGTCTTTATTTATGTGACACTTTTCGCATTTTGAGATTTAATCGTAAATTTTTCATAGATCTTTTTAGCATTTTGAATTATTAATTATTGAGACTTATAATATTATTTACGTAGTTTATAAATACATAAATTTCATCTCAAAAAATTTAAAAATTCCATACGCAAATATCCGATTAAAGTTAAACTGTTTGCTTCTCGAAAAACAGAAATGTCACATAAATGGGACGGAGGAAGTAATACATGTAGCACTTTTCACATTTCGAGATTCAAATAAGTTTATCTTTGACAATAAGTTTTTCATAGACACATTTTGAATGACCAATTATTGCGACTTATAATACTTTTTTACGTAGTTTACAAATAAATCAGTTTCATTTTTTAAAATTTGAAAATTTCATATACAAATGCCCAATCAAAATTAACTCTCAAAAAAATGAAAAATATCACGTAAAATAAGATTGAGCGAGTAAATAAAACTTCTTCTGTTTTGATAAATAATTCATAATAGAAAATTCACGTAACAAGTGAACTATTATAAGTACGAGTTTCGCAAAATGATAAATAATTTCGCTACAAAACTCTACTTCATATATGAAACTTAAAAAAAAAAACTAAAGCTAGATTTTTAAAATTATGTAGCGATTTAAAAGTAATGAGTTCAAATAAATCGTACCTTTTCGTTTGTAAATCGAGTACGAAGATTGCCGAGCTCTTTATCTACGCAAAGGCGCTCTAGTTCTTTGTTCTGGCAATTGCGAATGCTGCTGATGAACACCGATAAACCTCTCATGCCGGATAACGCCATCTCTGTTCAGATCGATCAATCGATGATTGATCGATCCTCAGCGACACTCCGATATAAGGATCCGGCGCTGTTCTATGTGTTTTGTGAAGAAGATAATATGAGAATCGACAGAATGTATGGATATATATGGATGTATAATTGTGTATGTATAGGTGGAGAGAGAAATGAAAATTTGAAAAAAGCCGTCGGTTATGGGTAAGAAGACGGTTCTCTATATATATATATTTTTAAATATATGCTCCGTTTGTCTTAATTTATTTATTTGGTATTTTTTTTTATAGTCAGTCTAAGTTTGATCAGGAATTAACTTATGAAATCTTTATTTTTTATTAAATAAAGTTTATATATTTATAAAACTACGTATTATAAGCTATATTAATTAATAATTTAAATTTTATGAAAAATTTATTATCAACAATAAATTTAATAAATTTATTTGAACCTTAAAATTTAAAAAGTATCGGAGAATTTTGTTTCAAAAAGTGCAACTTTTCTTCCTAGTAATTATTTTTAATTTCAGTTTTTACGTTATATAATATATTTAAGATTGTAGTAATATATTTAAGAGATAAGAAAAGACTCTCAAACAAAAGGACATAAATTTCACATGAGATCCTATGAATCACTAGAGATTTATAGCTGTCATGCATAGGAAAAATTATATAAATCAATTCATTATTAAAAAAAATTATTGATTTTAGTAATACTTTTTATTTATTATTATTTATAGTAATATTGTGATAAATTTATGATATGTATTAAAAGTTAATTATATATATAATGTATTTGAATTATAATTGTTTTTTGAAATATATTATGTTTGTTTAGTAAAAAAGTATCACATTGTATTACAAGTGTATTAAAATGTGTGATAAATGTATTATTCACCATTAAAACTTGTATTATATTTAAATAATAAATTTATTTTTGTAATATGTATTAAACTTGTATTATAAATGAATTAAAAATAGTTATTGAAAAAAAAATGTTCTTGCTATAAATGGTAAATATTTTTTTATTATAGTATATTTATGTAAGTTTTCCTACGAATTGTATTTCAACGTGTATAGTTTCTATTGGACAACATATAATAAGGGCTTGAATGGAGAAAGATTGGTGCGCTTCGAAAAACTTAATTTTTTAATTTACCTCGATATGACATGTATTATTTGTTGTCTATAAATAGTTAGAATTGATTCTTGACAATACTAAAAATACATTTGACATTCTTGCACTCCAAATCTTCTTTTACTTTATATTTATCGGGAATTTTGGATTTGAATTGACTTTTAAAAGTAACTTATAAGTTGGATGCTAAACTTTTGACTTTTATTTTATACTTTTTCAAGCTAAATTTTTCTCAAAAACCAATAAAACGTAAAATAGCTTAAAATAAGCTAATTCAAACAACCACGATAAAATACATACAAATTCCTTTGATTCCGAAATTAACAACACAAAGCGACATCTGATCTTCTTTGTTCTATTACTATTATTCTTAATAAGTTTATTTAGTAATGAATTTACCTTTTTAATTTTTAGTGAATCGATTCATGTGTTTTTGATCTCGTGACAAATTTAGTTATATCGATTTTCAGACAAACAAGTAAAACTCGAAAAAGGTCACACTCTAAAGGATGTGACGTAAACGATTTATCCTAGTATAAGCATTTATGATTACTTTCACGGTTCAAACTCTTGACATATAAATCACATAAAGACAAATTTACCTAAAGCAAAGTCCCTAAATGTTCTTTAATTATCGTTAATACTCTCCGTCCGAAATTGTTTGTTATGTTGTGCTTATCAAAAGTCAATTTAACTAATTTTCAAAGATAAATTAGATCACATTAATTAGATATTTTAAACAAAAAAATTAGATATTCTAAAACTATATGAAAAGTACTATAAATTACAATTTTTTGTGTATAAATATGATTAGAAAACATCTTAAATTATTTGTCATTATAATTTGACTATAAAAATAAAAACCATGACCAACAATATCGGACGGAGAAAATATTATTAAGTCTATTTTAAAGATAATCACACAAAAATAATAATACTCAATAGTAAGTGAATTAAAATTATAGAAAATAAAACAAGTTATTTTGCTTCATAGGATTAGGTTTGAGACAGGCTGTAATTTTCTGTTATCCTCAAAAGACAACTTTAATAAGAATTAACAACTGGATTATTCCTTTTTTTCCTTTGTTGTTTTCTGTTTTGTATTACATCAACAATAGTGTCTAAATTACTCCGAAATAATTCCTCACTTGGTGTTCGCTATCTGCTTTGAAACCTGACTAATTTAAATCTTTACGACCTAATACTCATTATAGGAAGAAGAAAAAAATACACCCCACCTAAATAATATTTTCATTTACAAAGCTCAAATAAATATTAATGATAATATAACTTCTCCAATGACTATCGGAACTAGCTCGGACTGTTCAAAAATATCTGACATGTGTGTCAAGCTTCCCAAATAGTGGATTTTTGAATGATCCGACATGAGTATAACAATATTTTTGAAGAGTTCGAGTAATGTAGAACAGTAGCAAACAATAATTTCAACAGGCTTCTAACATCTGTATTTGCTAGGTAATCCTTGCATAATAAACTATCTTTTCCTTTCTACTGAACTACTCCTATTATCTAAGTGAACAGCATTGCAATTCTTATTCCTTGCAGCACATTTTCTTATTGCACCCCACTTAGCTTAGCCCATTCCACAAACTGCATACCTCCATAAATATTGTTAGCGAATCGTACACCCACGGTGAAGGCCAAGGCAACAGGGGGAACGCGTTTGGCCACAGGCGATGCTTCAACTAAACGCTCTAATCCGTTTATAATTTGGTATCGGGTATTCGAAGAGACTGCCAGAAAGAATCCTGAATGAAAATGGAGGAAGAGAAAGAGTCATTTCAAGTAAAAGGTAGAGAAAGGCTACAACAGATGCAGAATTGACAGCAGAAAGCACTTTGGAATAATTGTAACAATATTCATGTCAATCAAATTAACTCAAGATTGCATAACTATGGTCCATTAAAGACTTTTCACTTTTTCTCCTTTCAAAAGTATATGATGTGAGCTAAATGTTCAAGTCCCTCCACAACACAAATTTATCTATTAATTTGTCATTTACTCTTCACCAATAATTCAGTTTTCTTTTGACACTACAGCTTCAAATCTTCATGAGCACAGAGGTTATCATATAAAGAGCACAACTAACAAAAAACACCAGACAGAATATAATTCATATTTCTTAAAAAAAACTAATTTGTATTATTGGGATAACAGAATAATGCAGATATAAGTAGGGCACGAATCATGCAATGAACTACGAAACTATTTCACCTGTGTGAAAGTTTTTCCGGGATTAAACAAGCCTGCCATTCTCTACTTAGGGAGAACGAACAACAAAATTTAAATAATAAATCAAGCAAGTTATGAAAGATGGTAGGTGTAACGGAGTGACTAATTATTGATGTTTTAACGAAGAAATATGGGGATATACATAGGGATGGAAGATGGTTCTAGTCATGCCATGTGTCATACGATGACGGATTGAATGTCATTGATAATTGATTCTTTGCGTGGTTGCAACTTGTCTATGTGGTCATATTATAAAAGACACTTGGGCAAGTTCCTCTACATAGAAGCTATCTATCCAAGTTCTTTTGAAATACCACTATTACTTTGCCAACAAACACCCGCATATTTTAAAAGATTTTTAAGAATAAAAGAGTAAGAAATGATAGAGTAAGACTTGCTAGATTTGTATGGTCTGAATGCAATAGATCTGGTATCCCAATTTCAAATCACATTTTGACCCTCATAATTTTGTTGTTCAACGCGATGTTGCGTGAATAGATCGTGTGCTTTCCTTAATGCATATGTCTGGTTATTCATGAAAGCTCTAAAGACTTGGTCCTAATAGGAGCTCCCCGCTCCACTCTCATAAAGGTGAATCCATCAAAAGTATATTGTATTAAATGACCCTCCTTAAAAATATGAATTCATTATTTAGCTTCTTAATAGAAACGATGGGTTCGAGTCTGCCCTTTGCTCTATAATTATTTAGCTGCATAGATTCAAAGGTACAAATAACAATTCAAAAGCAATAGCACATACCCCAAAGTGCAGCACTTCCTATTAAAGGAGGGACAGGTATGTCCTCTTCTGACTTCTTGATGCTCCTGTTAGACACATAAGAATATCAAATATCAACCCATTATGAGAATGAATAGCACACCATTTAGCTGAATAGACGCACAGCTGATTTCATGGCGATCAGAGACAAAAACTAAGCATCACATATTGAAGATAAAAAAATGTGTACATTGGAGTGAATAAAGATGTACACATTCCAATAGCTACATTTTGAGAAGTTGTGCATACACAAGATCCATGTTTAGGTATTCTATATACTGTACTTCATAGGGAAAATAGCATGAAATCTTGATAAAGAGTCCACAAAGTTACAATAACATCCATGTTAAGAAGAATATGAAAGAAACTAAATGCAGATATCATTGCATGAAATCCAACTTCAAAGATATCGGAGATCCACCTAAAAATGAATAAAGAAAATGTAGCCCAAAAAGAAGGAAACTAAGAAGAAAGAGCATAGCTATAAAGCAGCCGGCAATAGTGAAAAATTCTTGTCAAGTAGCTTTCAGCTGCCATAAAACAAAAATAACAAGGCCAGCCAATTCTAGAATTGATCTAATATGTAAATGTGACAGGATATAATTCAGAAGAGCAAAGAAACTCTAAATTTGTTTGATGCAACTGGCCAAAAGGCTTGAATAAGCGCGACTTTCAAAGGGAAAGAAACACTCAATAACTGTAGCTTGAATATGGCTGAGTGAGAGTTGGAGGTGTACAGTATTGACAGTTCAAGTGAACGAGAGTGTTTCACAAACATACCTCTTAGCAGTCATTATCAAATTTGCAATGCCCTGACCAACAAGGCCGCACCCAAATCCAACTGAGCCATACAAAAATCCCTGGTAATCATGAAAGTAAAATAGGTTATAACACTAAAAAGTAACTGCTTCAGAACTACAGGGACTCAATACTTGGGGAACAACAAATCAAATGGAACCAAAATAACAGATTATGAATCAGGACTTGAAAAAGGATTCATGTAGAAACAAATTCTCTCATCCAATATCTATAATCTGTAGTCTGGTAGTACCAAGATCATCTAAAAGATAGCAAAGAAGTTCAATTTTTTTTTCCGGAACTGACAAAGAAGTTCAAATTATTTACTTTTCTGAAACTGACAAAGAAGTTCAATTATATTTTTACCTTGTAAAAGAACGTTGAAATACGCTGCTGCAATGTAAATTTACACCCCGGCCTCTCAGCTTCAAAAACACTGCACAAAAATGGATATTCAGAAATCAGGACCAGAAACACTACTATTATCAGTTGTCATAGCACACGTCAAACTTAACCCACATAAAAAAAGAGGATGCACTGATCGTGTTATTCCCAGTTTTCACATAGAATCCTACACCCTTGTGGTACATAAAATCATCTGACTTCTAACCTAAGTGAACAAGAGAAGTTTCAAAAATCAAAGTTCTAGCATGCACTTAAGGCAGCTAGTAATAGCCATACCCAGGTCCATTTCTACGAAGCTTGTTCACTTTTCATAACATGTTTTAGTCCTAAAATGGTGAAGCTTTCCACAATAATCTTAATGAACAGGAGAAGAAACTATACACAAAAGAAGCATTAAGTCTCTGATGGTCAACCTCAATCAAGTTCATCTGCATGAGCAGAGAGTTTTCAGCACAGACGAAGTGAAACAATTTCATGAACATATAATTACTTTCTGTATCTAGCTTACTGAACTCCCTCAGAAGAACGTGACAGTTGTTACTCTGACGCAATTAGTGTACGCACTAGATGTTGTATGACATCCTCAAAATCATGAGAACAGAAAGCACAAAGTTGGAGTCATTGACTTGAAAGCCAAAGAAAACAGAAAATGCTGTAGAAATGAAGGTGCACAAATAAATCAGTCACCTGCTGGGAAGAGCTCCACAAGCATGTCGAAAGCGTCCAAAAGAGCTGCTTGAAACAGACTGCTTGCCTATTCGGACATAAGGAGCCAACATACCTACCAATGCAATGTCAACAACAATTCCAACAAGAAGATCTGCCGCATACAACTCAAACTCTGCCCAGAAATCCTTTCCCCTTTTCTGAACCTCTGCAAATGTTGCACAACAGGAGTCGATGACAATCTGCAATACATCAGATTACGCATAAACTGCCAGTCTTATCAGGTTTAAGCTCTATAACAGTCAAGCTTGTTAGCTACCAGTTCTTTAACTGATGTATAAAGTTACCCATCAGTTAAACAATTTATTAATCCATTTTCCACAACCCATTCCTCGACTTAGAATGTTTTTCCTTGAAAATCTATAAGCATGATTGTCCCCACAGCTTAGTAAAAGAGAGCAACTGATTCCATAATCACTTATTACAAGCTTTGTACTTGAGTCATGCACACCTCAGATCACAGTGGCTACTTTGTAGGTTTCTACCCTATATGATAAAAATGCAAGTCAAACACATTTCACAATCATTACTCTTAAAGAGAAGAAATATTTTTGGCATTTTTTTAAAGTTTAGTGTTCGAGCTAGCTTGAGCGTAATATTTGTGGCACGCTACTCAATTGATAATACCAATTACCAAACTCCTCATGACATTAGTGATCAACCATAATAAAGTACTGGCATAACTACCTCTCAATTTCAGTATTTTCAACAATTAAAAGAAAATATAGCTCCAGATTATCAAACTAACCTCTGTTCCGACTTTAAACAAAAACGACGGATCAGCAAGCATTCGATTTCTCAGCATTGAGCAATGTCTCATTAAGAATCCTAGCGGCCAAGCTGAACCCTGAATGTCAAAATACCATTTCAAAATGCAACCAGTACATCTACACACATCAAATAAAGTTGAACACTTTTGCATCAAAATTAGAACTCCCTCCATTTCAATATACTTATCTTACTCTCTCTTTTAGTCCGTTTAAAAAAAGAACATCTCTTTCCTTTTTTTGACAAATCTTTAGTTCTAACTTTCCATATGACATCTCTGGGACCACAAGCTTGAAAAACATTTAGATAGTCTAAGCTAGCATGCAGTCATATATTTTGGAAACTTATCTTCAAATATGTGTTTGGCCATGAAATTTGATCTTCAAATATTTCCAAGTACCCAAAAACTAGCTAATTTTGGATTTTTGAACTTCCACTCACAAAATTTCACAAGTTTTATCATATCCAAATACAACTTCAAATTCCAAAAACTCAAAATTTCAAGTTTCAATTTCAAAATCAACGGGAGCTTACTATATCTTACGTTAAACAACATAAAATTAAAAAATCTTTGTACTTTTTAACTCTACATCAAGTCAATACCAGACAAACAAATTAAAACAAAGCGACTACATTTCTTTCACCTGCATATCCAAGTAACGACTAAGAATCAATCTCCGAATCCCTGTAGTTTTAGCAGCTTCCAACATATCAATAGGCAATTTCGCCCCCAATTTTTCAGCCTCTTTAACCACCTCATCAAACTTCACTATCGGCCCAAACTCTTTTTCATCATAATCACCACCGCCGTCACCGTCATCTCCGCCGCCGTTGTTGTCAGATGGAAACCCACCTTTTCCGTTACCCCCATCACCTCCGTCAACAGTTCTAACGATGGATTCTTGTCCAGTACATGTAATTCTGAAAAATCGATCAGTTTTCATAATCGATTGTTGTAAAGATACAAACTTTGAGAGATTTAAGCCTTTGAATTGTGGAATTTGGGTTGTGTTTGAAGAAATCGAAAGATTTGATATATGAGAAAGTGATGATTGAAGCAGAGCCATTGTTTGATGAAATGAGCAAGATTCACTTTCAAGTTTATAGTAGGAGCAACAACGTAAGACAGAAATTCTTTTATTTATTTTGTCTTCGAGTTCGACTAATTTAAATTCAGTTATTTTTCGAGGAGTCTAATTAAAGGCTTATACATTTAGACTATTTTATCATCGAGTTCGACTAATTTAAATTCAGTTATTTTTCGAAGAGTCTAATTAAGGGCTCATACATTTAGACAGTGACGGACTCAGGATTTTTGATCAGAAGGATAAAAAAAAAATATAAATGTGTAAATAAATCTTTCGAAATGAGCCCTTTGAATTTTTTATCACACTTTTGACACGTTTTTTAAATAAAAAATATTTGAATATGCATCTACAGAAATACAAAAAATTTATCTTAATATATATCGTGTATTTTTTTACCGAAGATGTTCGAGTGAACATCCTAAACCCAATGTGGGTCTGCCCCTGCATCCAGATGTTTGTGCCCTTTAACTTGACTTCAAATTATATTTATGTCCTTCAATTTTGGATGTGCATAAACAGACACTTAAATTTGTATAAAGTTGAACAAATAGACACGTATGTCCTATATGTCGTCCTACATTGTCCTACATGGTGTCCTATGTGTATTGCGTCATGTAGGACTCATGTGTTTATTTATTTAAAAGT
Organism: Solanum lycopersicum; assembly: GCF_036512215.1. Taxonomy (NCBI): domain Eukaryota; kingdom Viridiplantae; phylum Streptophyta; class Magnoliopsida; order Solanales; family Solanaceae; genus Solanum; species Solanum lycopersicum. Next base: position 57,937,910 of record NC_090810.1, on the reverse strand, counting down.
TGGATAGTTAAAGTGTCTGTTTGTGCATTATGAAAGTTGGAGGTCAAAGTTAAAATTTGAAGTTAAATTTAGGGTCTAATATATGTATTATGTCAATCAAATAAAGCGTATTTTACTTTAGATACAATATATTCAAATGATTTTGCATGGATCACTCATCTCTATCTAATCTCCTTCATTACTCTCTCATGTATCTAGTATGTATTCAGAGTGATTCGCATGTATATTGAATACAAATGAATCTCGCTTGTCTCTCTTTATTTTTGGAATGTTGTAGCAAAAGTATACATAATCAAGTGTAAAATACCTAAAAAGAATTCTAAATCAATAATAAGATATGTAACATTTTAGATGTATAAATAATAATAGTATATGAGATAATAAAGTATGTTTGATAATAAGGAATTTTTTAATAATAGTACTAGAGAAATTGCAACAAATTTGGAGAGTTAAATTAGTGAAGTGTGCATGACCCACCTAATTTTGTATATAGAGATAATGGTAAAAATATGAACATTATTTATTTCTTTTAGAGTTTTATTTTATCCGAATTATAAGATGTTTGTGTTTGTTATCTAAATTATCATATTTTGATTAGTATATTATTATGCATAGCGAATGTTATTTTTTTTGTTTGAAAATAATATCAAAAGCCATTCTAGAGATAATTAAATTAAGTTAGAGATAATGAATAAATATGGGAACTATAATGTGTTTGCAACTTTCGCCTAGACTAACTATTTATCAAAATATGCATCGAAATTTTGGTGATTCAAAACACTGGTCTAGCCAACTTTGAAACATGTTTTGATAAATAGTTGATAATAGTTCAGATTAAAAATCGCAACACTTAACAATTTAAATATAAATTCGCAAAAAAATAATAATTCAAATGTATTTTTAACTATTATCTCATTTTCATATTACATATTTTACTTGAAACCAAAACATTCATAATCATAACATTTGCTTAAATATCTATATATTTATCATTTCATAATAGGAAAAGGTGTGGATTTATGGCAAAAAGTCTTTAACTTTATTATCCATTAAAAGTTCAACGCAAACATCTCCTTGGTATTACAATTTTTTGCTCGAAGTCACTTTAAATCACTAAAAGGTCGTTTGATAAAATGTATTAGCAAAAATAATGCATACATCAACATTGTTCTCGTAGTTTGTGGTTTAATTTCTCCAACTCAAATCAAAACTCACTACTCCATTTCACTCTAGAACTATTCACAAACCAATATTGCTAATCAATATAGACCAATCTCATAACCAGTGTAGTAGTAGGAATAGTATGAAAATATAACAAAACTTGATATGTAACCAATTGGTACAAACAATTAGAAGAATTCCACACAACTTGAAGATAATGAATGTAGAGCTTTATGTATAATTCTTCTAGAGATATAATTAGAGCACCACCAGCCCTCCATTTTATAGCTAGTATACTTTTGAAACTAAAACATGAATACCTTCATCATATAGCTTTACAAACTCTTCATGAAGCTGTACATGTATAAGAGAGAAATGTGGACAACAGAGTCCCATTATATTGTTCCTAGAAAAGGAACAGAAATTTACTAGTATCAGCTGAATTCTATGTTTATGTCAAGATACATGAGATTGAACCATAAATTTGGTTTCTTCTCATCTTCTTCCATCAGGAGACCATCGTTCCGATGGATAAGTATTTTCGTTATGTTTTTGTTGTTGTCCAACCGACGTACTAAATATAATCAGCCAGCCAAGCAGGACAGTTGTATCTTATGAAATGAATTCGAAATGGTTTCTCAAAGGGATATATAGGTGCCCTGAATTACCAAGGGATGAATCTATTCCAAACATGTAGTGGCGAGAATTCTGGTGTGGAGGGGGAATAGACATCAAACCTGAGTCTTCTCGTCATGAAATCAAAGAGGAGCTTTTACGGTGTCTTGAGCTTCTCGGTTGCTCAACTGATGCTCTTGGGGTTGGACCTGTGCTTTCAACCACGTCTGGTTGAGTATCCGAGGATTGGGGAAGGAGCTTGCATCCAAACCTTCGGGCAAGAAAGCGCGGAGAACTGAGGTAACTATGTGACTTTGTGACCTTTCTCATCTCTTGTTTGATTTTGCTGAATTCTTCTTCAAGTTCACCAACCCTGGACTTCATTCTTTCCAAGTCCACCTTTAGACCCTGGTTCTCACGCACGACTGTCACCCATCCGTCTCTTTGTACAATTTGACCTGCCATGTCACTAGGGCCAGTGACGGGAGCTGCAGGACCACTCTCTGTATCCAAGACTTGGAAGCGACCAGCTACAGCTGTTCTAAGCTGCAATTGCCCGAAGAAAAGAACTTGGAGAACAACTCGAAGAGGCAATCTGTCATTCTGGGATGCATGGGCGCAAGCATCAATAGAGAGCTTCTGACAGTCAATGATGTTGCAAAGCTGCTCCTTCTCTTTTGCTGAAAGCCAAGGATGCGCCTATACAATTTTCATTTCAATCCATTAAAAGTGTACAAGGTTCCACAGTGCAGAGTTGGAAGTAATTTAGCTCTAGGTCAGTGATGAAGCATAAAACAAACAAAGCAAAAAGATATAAAAGGTGAATACATGTTGAGACTACACATATGGCATAAAAGAGAGCAGAAGAAATAAGCTAGAAAATCATTTTGCATAAAAAAGACTAAGCAGCTTTCCGAGATGCATTCACTTTTTACTAGAGGCCTACCCTCAGAAATGAAAGACTCTTTCCTATTTAAGTCCGTATTCAACAATGGATATGCAATTGACATGCTATGAAATATAAAAAGGCAGACATCGATGGAATAGAATGAAATGACTAACTATCATGTGACAGTTAACTAGCAGGTAAATAAATTAATCCAAACAATCAGCTTAAAAAATAGTCCAAAAAAAATTTGGGGAAGGGGATTACAAGGTGGGGATTCAAACTCTCACCAACACGGTGAGAGTTCAGGTAGCCAACCAATTGAGCTACTAAGATTCCCTGGTCCAAAAAATCAGCTATATCATCACTAAGCACACAGTAAAATATCAGGGACCGAATCAAACCTTGAAGTATATATCTAGAGCTCTATATAGCCCATCATGCAGAGATCTTGAAGATTCTGGGAGAGCTTCAGCAAGTGAACGCACTTTTTCTGGCTTTAGGTTCACATCAGATGCAACTTCTGCAATATAGCTGTCAACCAACTTCGCCACTCTCCTTAAAGGATGGGATGATGGTGATGTTCCTATCTCAAATGAAGATGGATTAGGTATTGCAGTGATCCCAGATTCAAAAGATATAAAATGGTGAATCATTCGTTCAACACAGTCAGTGTTATATAGTGTATCAGAATCTGAGTAGGAAGGTATCAGCAAACCATCTAGGGATGCTAAGTCCAACTGCATTCCTGTTCTCCTCTCCAACGAGTCCAGGCATGTCTGCTGCACACCAAGTATCAAGGCAACTCGCAGAAGTCCCAACAAGAAACGGCAAAAAGACTTGCCCTTCAATTCAGGAAGCTGTTTAGCAACACTTTCAAGAAGAACTTTCTGATTGACAGCAGCTGGTGTCATACTGAAACTAGCAACTGTTCTAGTTTTACCAATTTGCCCACTCTGCCACCGGCCAAGTCCTGGAAGGTACTTCCTACAGTAGTACATCATAGCACCTGCTAAATTTTCATGTCTAATACCTCTGACTTCCATTGTTCGAATTAGTCTCTGAAATAATGGCACAGAAAGATATGAGATGTCTTCGAACCACCAGTCAGATTCAATGGTTTGGATTCTAGCACCGGTGTTAATTCCATTCCACAATATACTACCTCCAGGGCTCTGTAAACAGCCATACAACAACATAGGCCATCCAAATAAACTAGGATCTGTGCAGACCATCACAGAGAGAGCATGCGAGCATTTACTAATGATCTCTAGCTTGTCTGCTCTTGGTATGATAGAATCACAACTTTGGAGAGCTAATATGCAATCTTTCCAATTCTTCAGAATATTCTTATGAAAGTAAGCATCTGCCTTAAACAGTAAATTATCTTCACCATAGTCCTCTGTCATCTCCAAATAATCTGCTGCACAATAAATCATTACTATGTTCCTTGGGGTATATTCTATTCGAATACCGTAGCAGAATTTAACTGTGACTAAAAATATGTCACTTCCACCAGGGAAGTCTTCTAAAGTTGTCAGGAAAGTCCCTTCATGTGGACCTTGAACTGCTCCTAGTAGTTTGTCAATCCTTCCACATCTCGACATAAGTGGAAACTGGAGAAACAGCATTTTTTGGCTGTTAGACGAGACTTGATATAGAGAAGTTAAATTTGCTGTAAAAAGGTGAGTTGGGGATTCCATATAAAGTCAGCAATACTTGATCATTATAGGATGCATGACAAGAAACAACATTAAAATAAAAAGTGTCAAAGACAAACATAAATAATTGCGAGGAAAAATCAAAGCAAGCGCATGCAAAATCACCCTTGAGAAGAGTAGAGTTATTTTGAAGATTTGACACCATAGTCATCTTCCATAGATCACTGATTTCACACACATCACTTCTTAACTGGAGCTTGCATAAGTTCAATGGAAAACTTCTGTTAGATGACACTGAGTTGCCACAAACATTAGCATTCCAGTTTATTTCGGTTCTTCCAGTAAAGCATCGGGAGTCATTTCATACTTCGAATTTTGAATACTCATCAAAAGAAGGCAAGAATTGAAAAGGACATGATGAAAATGAATAAATGAACAGCAAAGGTATTAAAACTACTCTTTATGAAAAAAAAAGAGGAGATAATTAGCCAACACTATAATTTCTTTCTCACAATTAGTGCACATCAAGAGGAATTATCAGAAAATTAGATATTTCAGATGCTGGAAGTAACAATTTCCAAACAGTATTAGATGTCATGAATAACCTAAATATAATTCTCATCATTCTGACCATATGCCAACATGTTTAGAATAAAGTACTACTCCCTCCGTCCCAATTTATGAGTTATTTTGACTTGGCAAGGAGTTTTAAGGAAAAAATGTGGTCTAAAATAAGTCATAGATATTTGTATGGCTATAAATCATTATATTAAGGGTAAAATAGGTATTTTAATAGTTAAATTGTTATTAAATAGAAATGTGTCATTCTTTTTAGGACAGACTGAAAAGGAAAATAAGTCATATACAGAGGGAGTATTACATAATCCATGAAGTTTATGATACTTTTCAGCATATCATTACTATAGAAGAACTATTCTCAAGCCCCATTATATATTGCCAACATATCCATTAAACCTCATGACAGTACTGGATTATTATTACTAACAATAAATAATTTTAAACAACCTCATCAATTCTTACCACCATTTCCATTAACCCTTACCCAAGACCTATTATTCAAACTCATTTGATTGTAGCTATTCCATAAAAAATATACCAACACAGTAGATGATAACTCAGAAAGTGATGGTCCAAAGCAAATTGGATTAATGGATTCTCAAAGGAAGTTCATTTAAATAAGTCTATAACTTTGAACATAGAAACGAGCATCTCCTATAACTCCCGTAATAGCATACAATATGTAGTTACTAATTATTTTTAAAAGAATATTCAAATTTAGGGAGTATATATTTGTTAGGGACAATTCAAAAGGTAAAATTAGACTATATTTTTATAACAGAGGGAATGATGCTTCAAAAGATGTGTCCAAGTAGCAATCTAAAGGCCTAAAATGAGTCATATGGATTCTCTTATCCCATATAAACAGAGGCTCAATCTTTCAGGACTCCAGTTGAATGGATTCATCAACCAGGCTGAATTAACACCTACAATAACCATCTCTTTTGAAAAGATGAGAAACCCATCGCATTCAAACTAGCAAATGGTGATATGTTAACTTTCTCAAAAAAACTAGCAAACGGTGATAACCATTGTACCATGCATGAAACATATGTAGGCTTTAAAGTAAATTGTAAAAACATTAACTCATTCTTGAACAAGCACTGCCATGTTTTTCTCAAGTAGGAAGCAATAAAAACGGCATTATTTTTGAAGTATGATACTCCATTTTGTACTTATTGAATCTACTTCAGTAAGGTAGGGCTACGTTTGATATTGACAATGGGTCGCAATTCGACTGAGTTGTTCACGAGGAAAAAGGAAAGACTATAAACTCTATGTTCGTCAGGTGCCATTTCAACAAAAAGAAAAATTAATGGTATAATAGCTATGTAACAATCTAACAGGGCATAACTCAAAAGTAGAAAATTGTCATCTCTCATAAATACTAACTCTCATAGTATTATTCCTTCAGCATTTGCCAATATTGAGCAATCTGCTTCTTGAACTGAGTTCTATATAACTTAAGAACTTACAGCAAAAAAAATTAACAAAGTTGGAATGCAGCATCTCCATTATAAACATGGTTTATTTAAATGCATGATAAAGGAAATGAGATAACACTTCACCTCAAAATTGCCTAGCACAAAAGGTCACATGCTAAGTTGCATATCCTTATTTTAAAAATTTAAAGGAAGAATAAGTACCTTGTGAAGGTGGAAGTTTACTCCGTCCACAACCAACGTAAAATCACTGACCAAACTTGCATTGCAAAACCTGTCATGTGCATCAAATTATGAATCAAGAAAGAAAAAGAAACACAGCTAAATAATTCCAACTTATCCAAATCTACAATCAAAACTTTTGGAGTTAATGAACATCATGATGTTTTCATTCTGAAAGATGAATGCGAGTCTCCCCCCCCCCCCCCCGGGCTTTGGTCTAGGATCTAGTGGTAAGAGAACAACTTGTGATAATGTGTTCGAATATTGCCACATACAAAGGCCTGGCAATTAAGTAGAGAAGAGTAGAGGGGCAGACCCATTATCCGCCGAATTCGAACCATTGAAGATTTCTCAAATATAACAAAATGTGAATGAGACTCCAATCAGAACTTAAACCGACCCAACAGATCTTTTGGTATTGATACACAGTAAAATTTCTACTGGCATTGAAACTAAATAGATTGGTAGCCAAAAACTAAAACATCCTCCTGGCAAGAAAATAGATAGCTCCCTCCCTCAATATTACCATCAAAATTGACCCAATATTGCCTCAAAATCTTAAGCACATATTGGGAAGTAAGCTTATAAGCAAGAGCCAATGTTCAGCTCCTCAACAATATCTATGCCGGATGCAGAATTCTGTCATTTTAGCCCTAAAACAAATTTACAGCACAACAACATATCTACTGTAATCCCACAAGTGTGGTTTGGGGACGGTGAGGGTGTAAACAGCCTTATCCCTACCTTGTGAAGGTAGAGACGTCGTTTCCGATGGACCCTCGCTCTAGCGATAGCATATCAAAAGAAATCAATGCAGGAACAACAACATAACCCGTATAATCCACAAGTAGGATTTGAGGGTGGGGTGTACGCAACCTTACACCTACCTTCTGAAAGTAGAGAGGTTGTTTCCAATAAATCCTCGGCTCAAGTAAAAACATATCAAAAGAAATAAACACAGGCACAACACAACAACAACGTACGCGGCGTAATCCACAAGTAGGGTTTGGGGAGGGTGGCGTTTGCGTAGCGTTACACCTACCTTCAAAGGCAAAGGGGTTGTTCCTGATAGACCCTCAGTTTAAGTAAAAACATATCAAAAGGAATAATGTAACATACCAGTCATTTCCCTCACGGTAGAATCCAGTGACCTTCGCAGCCGGCGCCATCAATGATCCAAACTCCAGAACACAACAACTTTGTTTCTCACCCCTTCACTCAATTTGTATTTTCTCCAACACAACTTACACACCTTTTTCCTCCGACACAAATTCTACTGAATTCAATTGAAAGCATCTGAACCTATATGATGCTGGCAATTAATTACCAAATTATACAAACCCCCATCAAAGGAAAAAAGCAAAATCACCAAACATGGGAGCCACATAAATGAAGTCCAACATGAGTCAAACCTTAAAGGGTCATAAGAATCCACTAATTAATTAGACACCAAAAAGAAAATCATAATCATTGGTCCCCCTCTCTTACAGCTAAGCTTCTTAACCCCCTACCAATAAGGGATGTCTGGGTTTGCGTTCGAGCCCCCTGGATACGGTGTCGTCTTTGTTAGAGAGCGCTCGCCTCAAATATAATACTTTTAGTAAGACCCCAATGCGGGTACTGGACACAGGACAGAAAACCCAAAAAAAAAAGGCTTTTTACCCCCTCACTCCAAACCCACCCTTCTCTTCTTGTGTTTCTAAGGAAAACTGAATTCACTGCTCACAACAACAACCCCAACAAAGGAAACAGCACAGCAACAGGTATAGGACTTAGCAGTTGCGAATTCGGATTTAGTCGAGCCTCAATACAGCTATAGCACACTGGGTGGAAAACCAAAAAAAGAGAGAAAAGCTTATTACCCCCTCACCATTTTCTCTTCTTGTGTAATCTAAAAGAAAACAAAATTCACTGGTCACAACAACCCCCAACTAATGAAACAGCACAGCAAAGCAACAGGTATGGTCCATAATATACAATACATTACTTTTATATATACAGTATATATTATATACTTGTGGCATATGTGTAAAGAGAACCCACAATAAACCCAACAAGCAACCGGCTTGAAAAAGAAAAAAAAAAGAAGCAAAATTCCACCAAAGATTCTTCCTTTCAGCAAAAACCCATTACAATATTCATTTGGGTTTTTGACTAGTACTATCTTTTTACATTTACATTACCCGGCACTACATGTACAAGTACACACTATATACCACTATATTTCATACAAATGGACGTAGAAAAAGTGAAAAAGAGACAAAGGGGTTTTACAGGCCGGCGAAGAAGGATAATCTAGAAGGATATGGAGACAAGAAGACATGGCTAATGATGAAGAAAGCGGAAATATGATTGTTTGAGTTTTGATTGACGCTTTTTGTCGAACAGGTGGAGTGCGTTTTGGGTTTTAATCGAAATACACATGGATCCAATGAGAATGTATGTGGCTTCGGGTTCTGTGAGGAGCTACTCTTCTATTTTTATCTATTTCAACATTTAAAATTCGATACATATTTTAATATTTATATTAAAATTTAATTTGCCAAAAAAATTTAAAAGCGTTATTACAATCATTTAATGTTCGAATGATCGTAATATTTATATTAAAATTTTAATTTGTCAAAAAAACTTAAAAGCGTTACTACAATCATTTAATGTTCGAATGCGTTTTGTTTTTTTTGCCTTTTATATTACTTTGGTGCTTTGCTTTGTGTACAAGATAGAGAAAAAAAATAAATTTAGGACATTAAATTAAATTCATTAATTAACTACTCATCAATAAAGGTTGGAAGACAAAAGTATATTTAAGAGAGTTGAAGTGGAATGTCATGTGTGTAGTGATATTCATCTCACAGTAAGAAATTAATATTTCTTTCGTTTCATATTAATGAAAAAGAATTATTTTATATTAATTGATCACTTAATAAATTAGAATGGTAGTAAAAATATTTATCTTATATTAATTAATTAATTAAAATAAAAATAATTAATTTTTTTCTCTTTTGTCTTTACAATTAATATGACCTTTAGAAGTTTGTACAAAGTTTTGAAGATCTAAAAATTTATTTTTCAAGAGATCAATTATTATGAACAAAGGATAAAATAATAAAATCAATCAATCTACTAATAATTACTTAATCATGGTATAAAATAAAAAATGTCTATCTCACATGAGATAGAGTGGGTATATTTTAACAATTTAAAAATAATGAACATATTTTTATATGAATTGTATTGTGAATGTTAAATTACTTTTTCCTAAGGATAAATTTAATTTATATTTGCACCACATTTCGATTAGTCTAATATGTGCTATGAAACAATTTGCTTGTGCATTCGCGATTGAAGATTAAATTGCAAGCAAATATATGAGGGACATATCTATATATATTAAAAATAAGGCATAAAAATAATTTTATATAATTGTAATTTTATAATATTAGAATATATTTCAAATTTGTAACATAAATTCTCTTATCGTCTAATGTATAAACATTTTTTTGTAAAAAAATATTTGCACTTTGCGACTTATAAGTTTATAATATTAAAGTTCAAATTCAGTTAAACACAATCTCTTAAAAATTCCCTTTTTGGTTACATGTTTTGTTATACATAAATGCTCTCCAAATAATTATAGTTCTCTAAAGGGTTATATAATTTATGAATTAAACATTTCAAAATTATAGCATGAACTTATAATCTTTGAAATTAAATAGTTCGGAAAATGATTGAGATATTTTGGTAATGGGCTCTACCAACCCATAAACTTAAATGTGCCATCACCTCTGAGACTAATGACTGTTGTTTTCAGAGTACTACATGTAGTAATATTAGGTTATTAGCATTTTAATATTAATATTTAACTTATTAAATTGCTTTATTTTGGAGTTATAAGAATGGATGACTTCTACATCATCCATTAGCATTGGTTATCCATCAATGTATTTCATTCTTAATTCCTCCATTACTCCCTTTGTAACCTATGTAACATATGTAACTCCCTTTGTAACATATGTAACATATGTAACTCCCATTGTAACTTATGTAACCTATGTAATTCCTAAGGCCATTATCTTCCTATTCATTGCTAGGAAGACTTCTTGTAGTATAAATAGTGGTAGTCTTCATTTGATTTTAGAGACACACAATTCATAAGAGAAAACAAAAAGTGAAAGAGTTAGTCTAAAGAGAGTTCTTATTAGTTGAAGGGAGGTGTTTTTTTTTTTGTGGAGCTTTGGACTCAACTCTTGTCCAGAGTTGTTGAGTTATACTTTGTAAAGGCTGTTGTATCCTGGAGGGGACAAGTCAAAGAGGACTACTGCTGGATCGGTGAAAACATTTGCTGCAGTGGGCTTGAATCTCCTTAAAGAGAGCGAGATATCCGCGCCTCGGCCTGAAGAGATTACTTTCTTCATTTTATTTTCAATTGTAATCTTGCAATTTTATTATCATGTAAGTTTTTTCACTAACAATTTTAAGGAGATTCAGCATGGCTATAATTGAAAAAACCGCGGATGTCAAGATGGGAGATCTTAACGAGCCATTTCGGTTCAATGGTAACCATTTCAAAAGATGGAAAGGTAAAGTACTTTTCTATTTAAGTCTTCTCAATGTTTCTTATGTATTAACAGAGAAGAATCCAAATAAAGAAGACACCACCACTATGAATGATGATGAAACTATTTCTCATCTAGAGAAAGTGGAAAAGTACGATGGTGATTCCTATAAGTGTCGGTATTATCTTCTTAATTGTCTATCTGATAATTTTTATGATTATTATGATAGAACTTACTCTAGTGCAAAGAAAATTTGGAAGGCATTGCAAAGTAAGTATGATAACGAAGAGGCTGGAGCGAAAAAATATGCAGCTAGTAGATTTTTTCGTTTCCAAATGGTGGACAACAAATCAGTGGTAGATCAAGCTCAAGACTTCATCATGATTGTCGGATTCCGAAGAGGTTAAAATTGGAGATAACCTTATTGTTTGTGGCATAGTGGATAAACTTCCACCTTCTTGGAAGGAATTTCAAAAAACTATGCGCCACAAACAAAAGGAAACCTCTCTTGAAAGCTTGATAATGAAAACCAGCATGGAAGAAGAAGCAAGAGGCCAAGATGCACTTTTACGAACAGAAGAGAACAACATCACATCGAAGGTAAATTTAATTACTTCGAATAATGCTACTCCTGAAACTCACAAAAATACTTCTTTAAAGCCTAAGAAGAAAAAATTCAAGAAAAATAATGGTAGCCCTCCCAAGAAAAATAATAGTGAAAATCACCAAGCACAAAATCAACAAGTTCAAGAAAAGGGACCATGCTTTGTTTGTGGCAAGAGTGGGCATATTGCTCGATTTTGCAGATTCCGAAAACGTAGTCCTAACCCTCAGGCAAACGTTACCGAAGAACCTTTTGTGGCGGTGATTACCGACATAAACATGGTTGAGAATGTTGATGGATGGTGGGCTGATTCTAGTGCAAACCGTCATGTCTGTTATGACAAAGACTGGTTTAAAAAATATACTCATTTTGAGGAGCCCAAAACTATCATGCTTGGTGATGCTCACACTACTCAAGTGCTTGGAAAGGGAGATGTTGAATTGTGTTTTATTTCTGGAAGGATATTAACATTGAAAGATGTACTTTATACTCCTTCTATGAGAAAAAATTTGATGTCTAGTTTTCTTCTTAATAAAGCAGGCTTTAAACAAATTATTGAATCTGATCAATATGTAAAAGTGAAGAAGGGTATTTTGTGGGGAAATGGTATGCATGTGATGGGATGTTTAAGTAGAATGTTGAAATGAATAAAACTTCTACTTCTGTTTATATGCTTTCTTCTACTAATTTTTGGCATGCTCGTTTGTGTCATATTAATGATCGTTATGTTGAAATCATGAGTAGTTTAGGATTAATTCCAATGGTTAAAAAGAATTTTGAAAAGTGTGAGGCTTGTAGTAAAGCCAAGATCACTAAAAGGCCTCATTTTCGAGTTGAAAGAAAAACTGATTTGTTAGAATTAGTTCATACTGATATTTGTGAACTTGGTGGAATTCTAACTCGTGGAGGTAATAGATATTTTATCACTTTTATTGATGATTTTTCTAAGTTTGCATATGTTTACTTGATGAAAAATAAAAGTGATGCTTTTGAAAATTTCAAAACTTATCTCAATGAGGTTGAAAATCAGTTTGGAAGAAAAATAAAAAGAATTAGAAGTGATAGAGGTCGTGAATATGAATCAAATGAGTTTAATTCTTTTGTTAGATCATTGGGAATAATTCATGAAACTACTCCTCCTTACTCTCCTTCGTCTAATGGAGTAGCAGAAAGGAAAAATAGAACTTTGGTTGAATTGACTAATGCCATGCTTATTGAGTCACATGCACCTTTAAATTTTTGGGGTGAAGCTATCTTAACTGCTTGTTATGTGTTGAATCGTGTGCCTCATAAAAAGTCTAAATTGACACCTTTTGAATTGTGGAAAGGTTACAAGCCAAGTTTGGGTTATCTAAGAGTTTGGGGTTGTCTAGCCTTTGTGAGGCTAATGGATCCCAAGATTACAAAGTTGGGTAAGAAAGTTACTACTTGTGCTTTTCTTGGTTATGCTTCAAATAGTACAGCCTATAGATTTTTTAATCTTGAAGATAATATTGTAATAGAATCTGGTGATGCTATTTTTCATGAAAATAAATTTCCTTTTGATTCTAAAAATAGTGGGGGTCAAAGGATTGAACAAAATATTTTGTCACTTCCTAGTTCTTCTAATTCAACTTTAAAAAATAAAGATGTTGATTTTGAGTTAAGAAGAAGTAAAAGAGCTAGAGTAGAAAAAGATTTTGGTCATGATTTTTATGTGTTTAATGTTGAAAATGACCCTCTAACTTTGAAAGAAGCATTATCTTCACATGATTCTATTTTTTGGAAAGAGGCTGTAAATGATGAAATGGAATCTCTAATTTCTAATAAAACTTGGAAGTTAGTTGATTTACCACCGGGTTGTAAAACAATTGGTTGCAAATGGGTCTTAAGGAAAAAATTGAAATCGGATGGTTCTATTGATAAATACAAGGCTAGGCTAGTTGCAAAAGGTTTTAAACAACTAGAAGGCCTAAAATTTTTTGATACTTTTTCTCCGGTAACAAGAATTACATCCATTAGACTTTTAGTTGCTATGGCTGCAATTTTTGATTTGCAAATTCATCAAATGGATGTAAAAACTGCTTTTCTAAATGGAGACCTAAATGAAGAAATTTATATGGACCAACCCGAGTGTTTTGTTGAAGCAGGCCAAGAAAGCAAAGTATGTAAACTTACTAAATCCCTATATGGCTTAAAACAGGCACCAAAGCAATGGCATGAAAAGTTTGATTCCTGCATGATTGAAAATGGTTTTAAAACAAATGAGTGTGATAAGTGCATATATCATAAGTCTTGGAATAATTCTCATGTGATTATTTGCCTATATGTTGATGATTTGTTGATCTTTGGCTCTAACATGAATGTTATTGATGAAGCTAAAAATGTTCTTAGAAGCCATTTTGATATGAAAGATCTCGGTGAGGAAAATTTTATTCTTGGAATAAAAATAACAAGAACATGTGAGGGGATTTTCCTTGACCAGTCACATTATGTTGAGAAAATTTTGAAAAAAATATAACTTTCATAATTGCAAGCATGTTGCTACTCCTTTTGATTCAAGTGTTCACTTATTTCCTGTTGAAAGTGAAAATGATGTAATAAATCAAAAGGAATATGCTAGTATAATCGGAAGTTTGAGATATGTGACTGATTGCACTAGGCCTGATATTGCTTATGCAGTAGGAGTACTTGGCAGGTTTACAAGCAAGCCAGGTAATGAACATTGGCATGCTATAACAAGAGTTATGAGATATTTAATTGGAACGAAAAATTGTGGTTTGTTCTATAAAAAATATCCTGTTGTACTTGAAGGCTTTTGTGATGCGGATTGGAACACTTTGTCAGGTGATTCCTGTTCTACAACTGGTTATGTCTTTACTTTAGGTGGTGGTGCTGTTTGTTGGAGATCAAAAAAGCAAACTATAATTGTCAACTCTACCATGGAGGCTGAACTAATTGCTTTAGCTTCAGCTAGTGAGGAAGCGAATTGGTTAAGAGATTTATTGTTTCAAATTCCTTATTTTGAAAAAACAATTCCTCCTATTTTAATTCATTGTGATAGCACCGCTGCAATTGGTAGAATTCAAAACCGTTATTACAATGGTAAATCCAGACCTATAAGGAGGAAACACAGTAATGTAAGATCGTATTTGACAAATGGTACCATTAATGTTGATTATGTCAAATCTTGTGATGATCTTGCAGATCCTCTTACAAAGGCCTTAACAAGAGAAAAGGTTTGGAGCACATCAAGGGGGATGGGATTGAAGCCTACAAATTCTTGAGTCATATATGAGGAAACCCAACCTGGGGACTAGAGATCCTATAACCAGGTTCAAAGGGAAAAACTAATCATATGATGACTTGTTGTGAAAAATGCACTATTTTTCCCCCTCCCTATGATGTGAGTGCATTATTTTCTGTAGTTTGTGAAGGTTGAGTTGATAAAACTCTTAATGAATATCTGTAGCCTGTATGGGTGGAGTGTTAATCTTACAAGAGCACTCTCGACAGATTTCACCTATATGATGTGTGGAAGTAGGTCGCTTCCTATGAGAATGGGGCTTATTCTCAAATGCACTCATAAAACCGGGATAGCACATGGCCATAACGTGCTGGCTGTTAAAGCTCATGTCAACACCTTGATTATTATGTGTGAACAGTGATATTTTATTTCCCTTAAGCAGTCATAGTTCAAGTCTGAGACCACTACGACTCTGGAGTAAAAGTTACTGTTTCACTAAGTGAAGGTTCAATGTAGAGCACACCTTCATTATGCATAGTAGTCTTCCTTCAGCTGATATACTCTCTTATCTAAATATTAAAATGAGTGGGGGATTGTTAGGTTATTAGCATTTTAATATTAATATTTAACCTATTAAATTGCTTTATTTTGGAGTTATAAGAATGGATGACTTCTACATCATCCATTAGCATTGGTTATCCATCAATGTATTTCATTCTTAATTCCTCCATTACTCCCTTTGTAACCTATGTAACATATGTAACTCCCTTTGTAACATATGTAACATATGTAACTCCCATTGTAACTTATGTAACCTATGTAACTCCTAAGGCCATTATCTTCACTATTTACTACCTCCATTATCTTCCTATTCATTGCTAGGAAGACTTCTTGTAGTATAAATAGTGGTAGTCTTCATTTGATTTTAGAGACACACAATTCATAAGAGAAAACAAAGAGTGAAAGAGTTAGTCTAAAGAGAGTTCTTATTAGTTGAAGGAAGGTGTTCTTTTTTTTTGTGGAGCTTTGGACTCAACTCTTGTCCAGAGTTGTTGAGTTATACTTTGTAAAGGCTGTTGTATCCTGGAGGGGACAAGTCAAAGAGGACTACTGCTGGACCGGTGAAAACATTTGCTGCAGTGGGCTTGAATCTCCTTAAAGAGAGCGAGATATCCACGCCTCGGCCTGAAGAGATTACTTTCTTCATTTTATTTTCAATTGTAATATTGCAATTTTATTATCTTGTAAGTTTTTTCACTAACATGACATTATTGCTTTTTTTTTATTATTTTCTCCGTTTCACAAAGAATGGTCTAATTTAACATGGCACGGAGTTTTAAAAAATAAAAAAGATTTTTGATCATGTGATCCTAAATTAAAGTTATGTTAAATGTATAACATTGTTCTTTAATCTATAGCCTTAAACATGCCACGTGGAAAGTTGTTAACAAAAAAAAACACCATTTTTTTTAAACAGATTAAAAAAAAGTCATTCTTTTTTAAACGGAAGGAGTATTATTTTCCATCCGATGTCTCTTCCCCATTCGGCTAGACTAAACTTGAATTGCACCAATATATCACGCATTGTGGAGTAAACCACTCTCTAAGAAAAGCAATTCTATGTCCCGAAGGACTCAAATAAAAGAACTAACAAAGGGCAACTTTATACCAGGAACATTTAAACCCAAGACGTCTAACAAAGACAACTTCATATCCAAGAAGATTCGAATCTAAAGGTAACTATAAAAGACTACTTCCCACTCTTATCATAACTCTAGTTGGTATATGACAGTATTGCTATGTTATCAAAGTTCCAAACTTGTGATGCAATCATGCAACACTTGTTTGTAGTTAATGTACTCGATATTATAGGAGCATTATAATATAGTTGTTGGGTATGTAACAAGAATTGATGGGAAATAGAGGGAAGGAGAGGAATTTAAAAAGTTTAGAACTTGAAAGGTTGGGAACTTGAAAAGTCCTCTAATGCTTTATTGGAAAAGGTAATAGTCCCTCATCGGTAATGGAAATGAAAATAGGAGAGTTTAAATAAATAAACACTCTTATTAATTGTTAAAAGGGTTGGAAAGAGGGACCCCCCTCGCGCCGTCGTCGTCGCTCGCGTCGGCTTTGGCTTTGGCTTTTGATCGATCGAGAGATAATTTTTTGGACAAAATTTATTTTAATTATTTATTAATTAATTTAAATGGCCAAAAATTATTTTTCAATAAATTAGTTGATAACAGAATTTAACCGAAATATTTTTAACTTTTTAGTTAACCCGACCCGACTCGGATCCGCGCGAGTGACCCGTTTTAAATTCCGTTATATTCAAAATTTCCCGCCATGATTGTTCTGAAAGGTTGCAACTTTCAGGAACAGTCAATACCATTTGAAAGTTTGCAACCTTTCATTAATGGCCGTGTCAATTCTGAAAGGGTAGCAACCTTTCAGAATATATTATTCTTGCCTATAAATACCATTCAGTATTCAAAATATTTACGAACGAATTTTCTGAGCTTCCTTCTTCTTAAAAACATATATTTCTTCGTGTACTTTCCTGCTGTGGATTGATTCGCTGACAGTAGAGTTTTTGGTATCTATACTCTACTGATTAAGATCATTTTACCCTGGGAGGTTATATTCCAAATCAAACCTCGGATACTAGAGGGGAATAATTTCCTTAAGGGGACACTGTGAATTCAGTGGACTTGATTTTTTTCCTAAAAAGAGAAATAAAAGAGTATTCAACATTCTGGTAAGTTTTACAGATTAAATTATTTTTTATAAATAAATTTCTGTTCATCTTATTTACTGGTTCTAAAAATCTCAGTTACTTCGTGTTTCTGAATGATTTATTACAACCAGTAATTTCTGATTTTCTTAACACAGATTGGCAACAATCTTAAGGAAATTATATAATTCTGTGTTTCTGGTGGAGACAAAAATCTTTGTGATTTTATACTCCTTTAAGTCTGCAATTATAATTTATTGCTTACTTATATTGTATCAATTTTATCAGAAATGAAAAACACTGGTGTTACAGTGGCTGTTGTTGCACCAACCCGAACTCTTGTATCACAAGCAGAGAAACCGGGTAAATTCACAGGTGTGAATTTCAAAGGATGGAAGCAACGAGTATTTTTCTGGCTTACCACTCTTGGTCTGCAGAAATTTACAAGTGAAGATACTCCAGTACCTGCTGATGATATGCCAGACAGGGAAAAATTTATGATTGTTGAAGCATGGAAACAGTTAGACTTCCTATGTAAAGGTTACATTTTGAGTGCTTTAGAGGATGACTTATATAATGTCTATAGTGCAATAACAACTTAAAAAGAGTTGTGGAATGCACTTGAGAAGAAATATAAGACAGAAGATGCATGCTTGAAAAAAATTGTGGTCGCAAAGTTTTTAGACTATAAAATGGTAGATAGTAAAACTGTTGGATCACAAGTGCAGGAACTTCAACTTATTCTCCATGATCTGATTGCTGAAGATATGGTAGTAAATGAAGCTTTTCAAGTGGCTGCAATGATCGAGAAGTTGCCTCCTTCGTGGAATGATTTCAAGAATTATCTAAAGCACAAGCGTAAAGAAATGAAGCTTGAAGATCTTGTGATTCGTCTCAAGATTGAGGAAGATAATAGAAATGCCGAAAAGAAGTCGCATAAGAGTTCAACAATCATTGGAGTTAATATTGTTGAAGAAGCTCCTACCAAAGACAAAAAGAGAAAGAAGTCCAACGGGCAGAAGTCAGAACAGGCCAAGAAAAAATTCAAAGGCAACTGTTATAATTGTGGCAAGGCTGGTCATAGATCTTCTGATTGTCATGCTCCAAGAAAGGACAAAGACAAAAACAAAGGCAAAAGCAAAAGTCAAGCAAACATCGTGGAAAAGATGGAAGATGCAGATGACTTGTGTGCAATGATATCAGAATGTAACTTAGTTGGAAATCCCAAGGAGTGGTTTCTCGACTCAGGTGCTACTAGACATATTTGCTCTACAAAAGAAGCCTTTGCAACGTACACTCCTGTTGAGTACGATGAAGATTTATTCATGGGAAACACAGCAACAGCAAGGATTGCAGGAACTGGGAAAGTAATGTTGAAAATGACATCCGGCAAAGTGTTGACTTTAAACAATGTTCTGCATGTCCCTACTATTAGGAAGAATTTAGTTTCTGCTGCACTACTCGTTAAGAACGGGTTTAAGTGTGTCCTAGTTAGTGATAAAGCTGTAATAAGTAAGAATGAAATGTTTATAGGAAAGGGCTACCTCAATGAGGGTCTTTTCAAACTAAATGTAATGGTTATTGATAGTATTAATAAAAATTCTGCTTCTGTTTACTTATTGGAGTTAAGTGATTTATGGCATGCCCGTTTGGGACATGTAAATTACAAAACCTTGCGAAAATTGGTTAATCTAGAAGTATTGCCTGATTTTAAATGCGATAAGTCGAAATGTGAAATTTGTGTGGAAAGTAAGTTTGTTAAACATCCTTACAAGTCTGTTGAAAGAAATTCTAAAACTTTAGACTTAATTCACACAGATATATGCGATATGAAGTCAACACCATCTCGTGGTGGGAAAAAGTATTTTATAACTTTTATTGATGACTACACTCGATTTTGTTATGTATATTTGCTTAATAGTAAGGATGAAGCAATTGATGCATTTAAGCAATACAAAAATGAAGTGGAAAACCAATTGAATCTAAAGATAAAAATGATTCGGAGTGATAGGGGTGGAGAATATGAATCTCCTTTTGCAGTGATATGTTTGGAATATGGTATTATTCATCAAACTACTGCACCTTATACACCACAGTCAAATGGTTTGGCAGAACGGAAGAACAGAACATTAAAGGAAATGATGAATGCCTTAATGATCAATTCTGGTTCACCGCGAAATCTTTGGGGGGAAGCCATCCTTACAGCTAATAAAATACTCAATAGAGTACCTCATCGAAAAACACAATCAATTCCATATGAGTTGTGGAAAGGAAGAAAACCCAACTTGAAATATTTCAAAGTGTGGGGGTGTTTAGCCAAGGTAGAGGTTCCTTTACCTAAGAGGATTAAAATTGGACCAAAAACAATAGATTGTGTCTTTATTGGGTATACTGTGAATAGTAAAGCCTGTCGATTTTTTGTTCACAAATCTGATAATCCTGAGATTCATGTTAATACGATAATTGAATCAGATAATGCAGAGTTTTTTGAAAATATTTATCCGTATAAAACTGAAAGTGAGTCAACAAGTGAAAGACCTAAACGACCACGAGAAGAATCAATGGAAAATATTCTAACTAGTGAGGAACTTAGGCGAAGTACTCGACAACGAAAATCTGTTTCTTTCGGACCAGATTTTGTAGCACTATTGCTTGAAAATGAGCCTCAAACATTTAAAGCAGCTATGTCTTCGTCAGAGTCAACTTATTGGAAAGAAGCAGTCAATAGTGAGATTGAATCAATTTTAAGCAATCACACTTGGGAATTGACTGATCTTCCTCCAGGAAATAAACCTTTAGGATCAAAATGGATCTTTAAAAGGAAAATGAAACCTGATGGGACTATTGACAAATATAAGGCTAGACTGGTAGTCAAAGGGCACAGACAAAAGGAAGGTCTGGACTACTTTGACACATATTCTCCAGTAATAAGGATAACATCAATTAGGATGTTAATAGCACTAGTAGCAGTGCATGATCTTAAAATCCACCAAATGGATGTAAAGACAGCCTTCTTAAATGGAGAATTAGAGGAAGAAATTTACATGGAACAACCTGAAGGGTTTATAGTTCCTGGTAAAGAAAAGAAAGTGTGCAGACTTGTGAAGTCACTTTATGGACTCAAGCAAGCACCCAAACAATGACATGCTAAATTTGATCAAATAATGTAGGCAAATGAATTCAAGATTAACGAATGTGATAAATGTGTTTACATTAAAAACGTCATGAATAATGAAGTCATTGTTTGTTTGTATGTTGATGACATGTTAATAATGAGTAAAGAAATTGACGATATAAATGCTACTAAGCGCATGTTGTCCAGCAAGTTAGATATGAAAGACTTAGGAGTTGCTGATTTGATCTTAGGGGTCAGGATTATCAAAACTCCCCAAGGACTGGCATTATCTCAATCTCATTATATTGAAAAAGTATTGGATAAGTTCAATTACTTGAATTTCAATATAGTCAAAACTCCAATTGATTTAAGTTGTACATTTAAAAAGAATGAAGGTCAAAGTGACTCTCAATTGGAATATGTCAGAGTGTTGGGAAGTTTGATGTATATTATGAATTGCACGCGACCAGATATAGCATGTGCTATTAGTAAACTAAGTCAGTACACTAGTAATCCGAATCAAACTCACTGGATGGCTATGAAACGTGTGTTGGGTTATCTAAAATGGACACAACATTATGCGTTGCATTATAATAAATATTCTGCTGTGATTGAAGGATATAGTGATGCAAATTGGATCATCGGGTCAAATGATGTAAAATCCACGAGTGGTTATGTATTCATACTTGGTGGAGGAGTTGTCTCTTGGAAATCTTCCAAACAGACATGTATTGCTCGCTCCACAATGAAATTTGAATTCATTGCTTTGGATAAGGTTGGTGAAGAAGCGGAATGGCTCCGGAATTTCCTAGAGGATATTCCATTCTGGCCCAAACCTGTTGGACCAATTTGCATACATTGCGATAGTCAAGCAGCAATAGGTAGGGCAGGAAGCGTTATGTACAACGGGAAGTCTCGTCATATACGACGTAGACATAACACTATAAGACAACTGCTCTCTAGTGGAATTATCACAATTGACTATGTAAAGTCAAGCGATAATGTGTCAGATCCACTAACGAAAGGCCTAGTGAGATCATCTAAGGGAATGGGTTTACGGCTTAGGACAAGTCAGCATGACGGTAACTCTATCTAGCAGACTAGAGATCCCAAGAGCTAGATTCAAGGAGAAAAACAAAGTTGTGGCTGACGGTTCGACATTGTCAATTAACTCAATCCATTCTCATGATGAAGACAATGTTCAGGAAAAGGTTAAAACTTTAAGTCTTGTTAATGAGGTAATAAAGCTTAAAGTTTTTAATGATTTGCTAAGTTTGGTAGATTTGACCAAATAGTGTATCTACGAGATGACACGGTTAGAAATCACCTATGAGAGTGTGAAGTGGAAGCCGCTTCAAAGAGAATTTTATGTCAAAAGTCTATTCTCTATACACTCATGAAACCAGGAGGTGTTCATGGCTGAAACGAACACAACCATAAGAATCATAAACAGTAAAGGGTTAATTGTGTGACATATGGTTGTCTAGGTATACACCAAAGTTCGACGGTTCAAAGATATCACATCTACCGATTAACCGAGTATATCCGACATATGTTCACTACGGAAAGTCCAAGGGGAAACCTACTTATCCAGATGCAATTAATCCTTGCTTGTAAATACACAATTGTCCGTGCATTCCTATGTTATAACTATTCCCCATCAATGTGGGGGATTGTTGGGTATGTAGCAAGAATTGATGGGAAATAGAGGGAAAGAGAGGAATTTAAAAAGTTTAGAACTTGAAAGGTTGGGAACTTGAAAAGTCCTCTAATGCTTTATTGAAAAAGGTATTAGTCCCTCATCGGTAATGGAAATGAAAATAGGAGAGTTTAAATAAATAAACATTCCTATTAATTGTTAGAAGGGTTGGAAAGAGGGACCCCCTCGCGCCGCCGTCGTCGTCGCTCGCTTTGGCTTCGGCCGACTCGGATCCGCGCGAGTGACCCGTTTTAAATTCCGTTATATTCAAAATTTCCCGCCATGACTGTTCTGAAAGGTTGCAACTTTCAGGAACAGTCAATACCATTTGAAAGTTTGCAACCTAAGGTCGTGTCAATTCTGAAAGGGTAGCAACCTTTCAGAATATATTATTCTTGCCTATAAATACCATTCAGTATTCAAAATATTTACGAACGAATTTTCTGATATATTATTCTTGCCTATAAATACCATTCAGTATTCAAAATATTTACGAACGAATTTTCTGATCTTCCTTCTTCTTAAAAACATATATTTCTACAGTAGAGTTTTTGGTATCTATACTCTACTGATTAAGATCATTTTACCCTGGGAGGTTATATTCCAAATCAAACCTCGGATACTAGAGGGGAATAATTTCCTTAAGGGGACACTGTGAATTCAGTGGACTTGATTTTTTTCCTAAAAAGAGAAATAAAAGAGTATTCAACATTCTGGTAAGTTTTACGGATTAAATTATTTTTTATAAATAAATTTCTGTTCATCTTATTTACTGGTTCTAAAAATCTCAGTTACTTCGTGTTTCTGAATGATTTATTACAACCAGTAATTTCTGATTTTCTTAACACAGATTGGCAACAATAGTGCAGGGCGTCAGGTTGACTTCTGGAGCAGTAATCATGTCATAAAAATTTGGAATCCAGCATAAATGACAAATCAGTACAAGTAAAGAATGAACAATCACATAAATGAATAAATAGGAAAATTTATAGCCCCATCAACAGGTCGATGAAAATGATACAAGATGTTTCCATACATAGGAATAAATATATAGACGACAACAGATCTTATAAGAACAGGACAGCTTTTCTTTTATCTAATACCCCGATAACTATTTTGAAGCACTAGTGACATAATACACCCAGCCTATGACACCTGCATTCCTGTCCATCTAGTATCCTTAGCATTGTATTGTTAAAAAGGTTTTCAAATTTCTTAATAAATATGCTGTCACAAAATAGAATACATGATTCATTACAGAAGGGACGTAAAATTACGTGTATGAGGTGAAGGACTATGTAGATTTTTACTCAGGAGAATCGTAACAAGATATTGAAAGACCTGCCAACAAGCAGCGAACAATCAATTTGCTGTTGTTTTAGACATGGCCTGCTTGACAGCCTCAGCGTATGTCCTGTGTTGGTATGTGAGTGTGGATTCTAGCAAGTCCCATAAGGAAGTCTTTGGGTTCCAACCTGGTCATCACACAATTTAACAGTCAGATTATTCTCAACTTCTGCAAGTATTAAAATAGTCAATAGACGAAGAAACAGGTCAATACCAAGCTGCCTGTTGATTATGGTCATGTCCGGAATCCTCTTGTCACTGTCATCATACCCCTCACCATAAAATTCTTTAGAACTTACATCAATGGTGGGTGTTTCAATAGAAGACTCTCCACTCACCTTAGCATACACCTGTTATTACCCAAAGGAGTTGAGAAAAAACATGGTATCGACAATATGCTGCATGAAATTTAGGACAAAGGAGTAGGCGTAGGAGAAAGACATTGAAAGATTATTTCACCTTAGTCATCATTTCAGCCAGCTGCCTGACAGTAACTTCATTGTTAGGGTTACCAACATTAAAGATATGGCCATTGGCTCTGGCAGGATTTTCCTGCATTGTATTTACTTGAATCAACATAGATCCTAATGCATTTCTGAAAACAAACATAAAGGGATAAGGAGGTCAAAACTCACGATCATTAGAAGAACAGCTTCAATAGCATCTTTGATATATATGAAGGTCCTTTGAGATTCTCCCCCATCCACAAGTTTCAAAGGCTCACGTCTTAAAAGGTTCTGAGAAGAGGGAATATTAGAAGATGAAAACATGAAGACTCACAAGTGAACATCCGATACAGTTTTTAAGGTCAACCAAAGATAAAAGTACACATACATTACTAAAGCAAGCTAACACTCTTGGAACACCTTCACTAGGACCATCAATGCCGGGAATAAAATCCATCCTAGGACCAATCCAGTTAAATGGCCTTACAATAGTGAACTCTAAGCCATTCTCCGCACCCTCAGCTGTAAATATAACACACGACATGTAAAGTATATGGTAAGAGATTCAACTATGAAACAGACAGATAAAATAAAATTTTCCATACCATAGACCAGCCTCTCAATCAACTGTTTTGCACATGCATAGGACCACCGCTGCTTCTCAATTGGTCCAAAGATGCAAGGGGAGGTGTCTTCCTTAAGCACATAATAAGCAGGATCCTAGTAAAAAAGTCAAAGAGTTAAAATATTTCCAAAGGCGAACAATGTAAAGTAAATGGTAAATAATGACATTCTCCATGATTCCACAACAGCAGCTAAATAGAGTGTGGAGTGTGGACTAAACAAAACTCTCATTTATTTCTCCGTTCAACTTCAAAGCATACCATTTAGAATTAATGAACAATGTCCTACTTTCGAATGGAGATGAGATCAAATTGCTAATAGGGCTCACCATGCACCAACTTATCAACTACCACGCAAATATTTATCAATGCCCAACTTTTCAGTAATCAATATGACAATAAGCACACACATCGTACATATACAGAAATCTCATGAACACTTATCCTGGAGTTTGGAGAACAGAGAGATCTTGTTTCTCTTTTTGGTCTGTGGGTGTAGTGTGGGGAGGAAGCCAGGACAAAATGTACAGAGCACTAAAATCTGAAGTGGACCACAAGTCCACAACTTCGTATCACAGACATCTTAAACCTATGGAATCAAGCAATTCACTGTGAACTGCTGTAAGAGGGAACTTTACCATTTAAATGCTAGCAACAAGGCCAAAATAGAACATCTATCGTTGTACAATGGTCAAATTTTGTGAGATAACCCTTTTCTGGTTAAGTAATATGCTCAGAGAGTCCAGAGTTAGTACCAATGGAGCCAAAAAGATAAATGCTTTAGAAATTGTCAGTAAGTAGATAACAAATTTGTGCACAGAAGGTCCTCCAGTAGGTGAACTAAAGTAACGTCAGCCTCAGTTAAATGATTCAGCATTTGAACGTACCAAAATCAACATCACTATTAAGTATAAAAAGAATCCATTTTACTTCTCTAACTGATAAAAAGTGAAGCTTTTAAACTAGACACAAATAAATGCCACTTCTGTTAACTGAATATTTATAAATGATTCATAAGTCAACAGAACATGTATAATTCCCTTATGACTCTATAAGCTTTACAATTTAAAAAACACATCAAATGTAAATAACAATGTTGCAACAATCATATTGACGACAAACTAAATAAATAGACTCAAAACAACCCTATGGCCCAAAAAGCTCTATTACATTAAGTAAAACTTGTTAACTGGATAAAGTAGGTTAGCTTCATCTTGGTTAGACTAGATTCCAACTCAAATACCCACAGGAGTAGAAAGGAAGACAGTCACAACAAACCCAAGTATGTATCGAGAATACTTTTGGATATCCACAGGTTTCTATCTAAATTGATACATGTTTGCTATGAGAGCAAATGACATACAAGTAAAACAAGCAAGCCGAGGTAAAGTACTTCATCCAGAACTTTAAAAATAAAATCACAAGTTTAGAAGTATCAGACAGTACTAATCATAATATTAAGACCAAATTGAGAATACACCCAAGAAAATGATGTCAATAACAAGAGAGCTTTTTGATGTTTAAAAGAAACAACAAGAATTTCATGATACGACACACGAAACACATAGAAAATAACAGATCTAGGTTCACTGAAAAATATAACTAGGAAAGCGGAGTTTTACCTGCCGGAGTGGGCTGTCTTTCGGTAAAAAGGCACCTATGGTTTTCCCATAAACTTCACAAGTTGAGAAGTGAATGAGACGCTTTCCATTTTCTGAGCAGTACTTGACCTGCATTAATCAGTTCAAATCAACTTCACGTCTCAACCTAAGCTGAAAAAAAGTGAAATCTTTCCTACAAGTGACAACCATCAAAATCTCATGGCAATTTCATCTATCAATGAAATTAAAAATCCGAAAATGCATACCACTGGTAGAGCATCGATGAAATTGCTGTAAATTGTATCAAGTGGACGAGTGTTGTAATCTGCAGGTGTGCAGATCGCAGCAAGATTTATGGTCTACATAACAAGAAAGAATAAAAAGTCAGAAATAGTCAAAGACTTGCACAGATCAACATTTAAAATCCAGGAAAAAGCATCAGAAATGTACAGATTGATAATGTAACCAATACCCAAGAAAATTAGACAAAGCTGTTGAATTAGTAATCCATAATATTGATTTAAATGCATTAGGTACACTGATATGTGTTAGAAATTTCTGGATATCCTCTCTACAATATCATTTGTTGAAGAGTCCAATTGAAAAAAGACTGTGTGGTCTCTTTATGTGGAATTGGGCAATCCTCCAATCATGAGCTAACTTTTAAGATTGAGCGAGTCCCAAGATCCATTCTTTTACATATTATCATAGCATGACTCATCTCAATTATTGTGTACAAGTCAGCCCCCCCCCCCCCCCCATTAAACAATACACACACCAGATGTCTAGTCCTGAAAGTGAAGTGGGGGTGGTGAAGAGTTCAACATTGGATGAGAAAGGGGTGGGTGGTGATTTCCCCACTCTTAATCTAAATTTTAGGATTAATTTAGGCTCAATATTCATTTATTTACATCACACCAAATGAACAAACTCAGATCCAATACTAGTCTAAAATTCACACTATAGATGCATATTAAAAATTGAAAATCAGGAAACATATTATTAAGAAATCAAAGCTTGTCATAACGTCACAATAACTAAAAGAGAAAAAATGAGATTAAATCATCAAAACACCAAGGTAGAAATTACTCATAAAATCCAATTATGTGCATAATGAACTTCCTTAAGTTCAGAGTGACGCAAAATTCAGCATGCGCAGACACTATATAAGAAGAACACAAAAATGTAAAGAGCTTAAAATCACCAGATCTGCCATGACGAGGCCATCAAGGCGAGAATCATTCTTAATATTGATACAATGAAACTGAATACGATCATCCCAAGTAAGCATCGCCGGTTCAAGCAAATGCTTAATCTTATCACCATAAACAACTGAGGCAAGTACCTTATGCTCAATTTCAAACATGGAACTTAAAATTATACTGTTATATATAATAAATGTTGAACCTATTTAGCTTCTACGTGTCTTTACTATTTCATATTTCGTCTCGGCCACCGGATCAAATAAACCAAACACCAAGCTAAAAACCACTAAAATCCTAAAAAAACAAAAATTCACCATATGAACATTCAATTATTTGCATAATGAACACATACATACACTATAGAAGAAATAAATTAGCTTAAAATTACCAGATCTGCCATTTTGATGAGACCTTCAAGGCGAGAATCATTCTTAATATTGATTCGATGAAACTGAATTCGATCAGCCCAAGTAACCGTCGCCGGTTCAAGCAAATGCTTAATCTTATCACTGTAAACATCGACAGCAAGCACCTTATGAGGAGTCTCCGACAGAAGCTTCTCACATAAATGAGAACCAATGAATCCACCGGCACCAATCATGCATATCGTAATCTGCTTAATGGGATTACCGTCCAGATCTACTCTTCCTGCCATTTCCAATTACTGCAAATCCTCTCTCACTGCAATTTTTTTTAAGATACTTTTTTCAGTTTCTCTCTCTATATTGAAGTGAATCGATATGTATGTAAAGGTTTTTGACGGTGAATGTATTTAAAGCAAGAAAAAGGAGGGAGGAGAGCTTTGTAGAGTCTGTGGGTATGGTCCCTGACTGAATTTATATTTTTTTTATATTGGCGAGTATCACACTTAATAATACGCGCTACAAAATTGGATTCTAAAGTTTAATGTGATTGACGCTAGTTAGTAATTTTGTATCGAATATCTATCGAAAAAAGTTAACTATTTAAAATGATACAAATAAGATTTGGAGCGTAACTTCTTTTAAAAAATTTATTTATAGGATTATATTGATATACGCGCTACAAAATTGGATTCTAAAGTTTATTGTGATTGACACTAGTTAGTAATTTTGTATCGAATATCTATCGAAAAAAGTTAACTATTTAAAATGATACAAATAAGATTTGGAGGGTAACTTCTTTTAAAAAATTTATTTATAGGATTATATTGATATGGTATTGTCTTTTTTCTGGCTACTCCACTCAAATAAACATAAGATCTAAGTAGATCATTTTTGTCAGATTTACTCGTAAAATTATATTAAAAGATATTACTATATATTGGCATCCGATGATTATTTTTAAGATAGTATTCTCTCTATGCTCTTTTGGGGTGCAGAAAATCAAACCGATTCATAAATTGAATTGAAAAAAAATTGTTATTGATTTATTGTTGTCGGGTTTATTTAATTAATGGGTTTTTAGTGATTCTATAATTAACAAAATTATCAAATTCTTGATTTGAGTTTTATTTATTTTTTAAAATATTAAATTATTAGGTAAACTGATAACCCGTAAAGACTATGTAACTACTAACTTATCCCTAAATAAATATTAAATATCCATATCATCAGTGGCGTAGTCAGAAATTTTATGAAGGATGTACAAAATTTTAATAGCTAATAATAATTATTAAGGAATGGTGCACTTAAATTTTGTAAAATCTAACTACGTAACATTAATGATTGTTTTTTTTAAATTAAAAAATGTATAAAAAAATTTAAAATCAAACTACATAATATTTTTGGCTTTAATGTTCACGTTTATTTGATAGAAAGAAAATAGACAAAGGAAAAAAAAAAGAAAAAAAAAGTAGTTTAGTATAAAATCATTGTTATACTTCAAGTTTCACTAACTTTCGATGACTAACAACGAGAAATGAAAAATAATGAGTAAAATCAAAAGAATTACATATTAATAGAAATTATATATGGCCTTTTTCACTTTTAGTAGCTTTATGGAA
Organism: Solanum lycopersicum; assembly: GCF_036512215.1. Lineage (NCBI taxonomy): Eukaryota > Viridiplantae > Streptophyta > Magnoliopsida > Solanales > Solanaceae > Solanum > Solanum lycopersicum. Next base: position 57,908,204 of record NC_090810.1, on the reverse strand, counting down.
TAAATAAATAAATAAATATGTTTTGCTTATTAACTTTAAATTAAATATTTGTTTTTTAAATTTTTTTAATGAAAAGAAAAAAAATCAAAAGTCAAACAACATATTAAGAGGATTTAAACCTGCACACATCAGGTTACAAAGGACTTAGCTTGAGCTAAATGACTAAAATCACTGAGATAAAAATTTTGTTGTTTTTGAAAGGTGTTCAAAATATATTATATTTAACAATTTTAAGCATCATTTTACTCATAAATGCATTGTAATTTTTCGACAAAGGGTGTCCGATTAGACACCCTAGTCAAAGGTAGTTTTGTCATTGAGTATTATACTAGCTAGTGTTGTTGTCATTTAAACTTCAATTCACACTTCACATTGACTTTGAGTTGACCTTGACCTGGTAAAGTTGTGCTGCCAAAATTCGATAGCATGATAGGCTCAATAAGAGTTATTATATATCTAATAATAATACTCAAAGAGAGAAAGTATCTTTCTACTAAAACTCGGTCAGATGAATAAGGATTAACAACTTACATTATAAAGAACGTCAAAACCTAAAACAAGAACTATGATCCTCTTAATTTATCTTTTGTGTTGTTGTACTTGTATAGTTTTTTCATGTTAGTTATCATTATTCTATTTTATGAGCATTTTATAAAGTTACATTATTATCTTGTCGCCTCAAATTGTTAGAGAAATCATATATTTAATAAATAAACATTTTTATTGATTAAGTCAATTAAATTGTTAAAGATCAAAATTAATAAATCAAAAATCAATAAAAATAACTTATTAATTATTGATTTAATGTATTTAAAAAACGAGCCACTAATATATAAAATCTAATAATCTATGCACACCCCCTAACGCTCGAGAGTATCTCACTCAATAGCATTGTTACAAGATTGGATTCTATGAAAAGCTTATGATAGGAATGACATCAATTAGTTACTTTTAATCGAATATATGTCGAATTCTTTTATTTATTCAAAAAATATATATGAATACAATATGTAATATGTGTATCATTTTGAGATAATTTTACTTGTGAAATTATATTAAATGGATTCTTATTTTATTTATTCAAAAAATATATATGAATATAATATGTAATATGTGTATCATTTTGAGATAATTTTACTTGTGAAATTATATTAAATGGATTCTTATTTTGTTTTTGGCTCCCCATGCAAATAAAGATAAAATGTGTCTAAACATTGTCATCAATTTTACTTATAAAAATTATACTAAAGATATTATTTGGTGGACCCAAGAGCCTCTTTTAAAATGTGTTGTTTAAATCTTAGCCAATGTTAGAAAGTATTTAATATTGAGGTACAAATTTATATAAGATACATAAATAATTCTTATCAATTTCACTTATAAAATCATACTGAATATGTTATTTGTTGGATCAATAACACTTTTAAGATGTTATCTAAATCTTAGCCTGTAACGATCCGTTTAGTCGTTTTGAGCAACAAACTTCAATTCTGGAAAAACTGGCAGAAGCGATGGACCCCACGACGGAACGTCATGGGCACAACGGACCGTCGCAGGGTCTCGTTTCAAAACACTTAGAAAATCTGAAATTGGGTACTGAAAATCGACTCTCTGAACTTTGTGACGGAATGGCAGGACGGACCGTCACAGGTGTGACGGACCGTCACAGACCCTTGGTGGAAATATTGGGTCTCTGAACCTTGCGACGACCTGCAGGACGGACCGTCGCAGGCACGACGGCCCGTCACAGGTTGCGCATATCCCAGGTAGAATCGGATTTCCTTACACGTTTTAAGGGACGTTTTGGGACTATTCTTTCCTTAATTATAGATTTCGTGGGTTTATATTAATAACTCAAATTCTTGGGGGTTAAAAGAGGTAACCCTAAGTTAATTAGTGGGGTATTATTGTCATCTTTTATTCTTAATTATATACTAATTAGGGTAAAAGAAAGAGGGTTTGAATAAGAAAAATAGAAAGAACGAAGAGAGACAGAAAAAGAAAGAGAACGAGTAGAGAGAGAGAGAAACGAAGAGGATAGCAAGGATTTTGAGAAGATAGCTTGTTGATCGCAATTCTTCGGTGGAGGTAGGTTATGGTTATTTCATGCTATTCGTAGTAAACTCTTAATAGCGAATGATATGTGTTAGTAGTATTGTAAACCTTCTATATGCTTAATTGTATGCTTGCATGAATGATGTGATTATGTAATTGTGAATAAATAAGCATGATGAAGCTATTGAATCTCAAATCTTGAAAAGAAACCCTAATCTACTTGTTAATGATGATGCCTTGGTATAAAAGAAGGCTTGATGAACGAAAGTGGTGAGATTAGGGGATCGGGTGCCACGTTCCGGTACCAGGATAGAATATGGATTGGGTGTCACGTTCCGACACCAGGATAGAATATGGATCGGGTGTCATGTTCCGACACCAGGATAGAATATGGATCGGGTGCCACGTTCCGGTACCAGGATAGAATATATGGATCGGGTGTCACGTTCTGACACCAGGATAGAATATGGATCGGGTGCCACGTTCCGGTACCAGGATAGTATATGAGGATCGGAGTGTCACGTTCCGACACCAGGATAGAATATGGATCGGGTGCCACGTTCCGGTACCAGGATAGAATATGGATCGGAGTGTCACGTTCCGACACCAGGATAGTATATTGAGGAGCGGAGTGTCACGTACCGACACGAGGGAAATAAAGATAATGAATCTTGAAATATGATAATATATCCAATCTAATGAACTAAATTCTCAAATGAGTATGATGAGGAGGTGTGAGTCCTCATTGATGTGCTTGGTGTTGTAACCAAGGGTTATGGTAGCTATAAATGCTGCATGCTAAGGATATTAGTTGATTTTATGATATTGCCTAATACATACTGTTTTCTATTTTGAGTTGGCCGATGATATCTACTCAGTACCCGTGTTTTGTACTGACCCCTACTTTTATGTTTTCTTCTTGTTATTTGTGGAGTGCAGCAAACGTGCCGTCACCTTCGACTCAACAGTAACTCAAGCCAGTCTTCGTCACACCGGATCTTCAGGGTGAGCTAACGCTTCTAGCTTGGACTGGATCTTCTCCTTCATGTCTTGATGCCTTGAACCTCCGGCATGGACTAGCTTCTTATGTATTTTTAGCTTTTAGAAACTCTTAGAATTAGTAGTTTAAAGTAGATGTTCTTGTGATGATGACTTCCAGGTTTTGGGAATAATAGATGTTGAATATTGATAGTTATTGAATTGGTTTTTATTAATGAGTTTAAGTCTTCCGCATTATTTTCTGTTGTTATTACATTGAAATGTTAAGGTTTAGATTGGTTGGTTCGCTCACATAGGAGGGTAAGTGTGGGTGCCAATCGCGCCCTGGATTTGGGTCGTGACATAGCCAATGCCTAAAAATTATATAATATTTAGGTGTAAGTTTACATTACTTAGAACAATACGTAGATATCTTTTGCTATTTCATGCTATATTATTCTAAAATTTGGTTTTGCAGTGCAAATTTTGTCTTTGATTTGAATATCATAGTTTAAATTTCAGATATTTGTATTCTAATGTTTAAAATATGTATTCAAACTTCAATATATATATATATATATATATATATATATATAACTCCTCAATTTTTTATCTTCTCCAATAAATCTTGAGTTATATATATCATGAAAAAATATTTTATATTTATCAATTATCTCATGTTTGATGTGATTTAGTGACATTTATCAGGTAACTTTTTTTTAATTAATTTTTTTTAAAATTATATATTAATATATTGTAAATATTTTTTGTTTGCCAATTGTCTTATGTTTGATGTGATCACGAACATTTATCAGGTACCTTTTTTAATTATATTTTTTAAAATTTATATATTAATATATTGTAAATATTTTTTTGTTTACCAATTATCTCATGTTTTATGTGAATTACTGACATTTATTCGATACCTTTTTAACTTTTTTTTTTTAAAAAATTATATATTAATATATTGTAAGGTCTTGATTCTTAAGAATGATTTTTGCATCATAATTTTATTTGTAACTAAAAAGTTATCTTTTTATTCATTTTATTGTTATACAAAAATGAATGAATGTCTCAATTATTACTTTTCATTTGTTTATTTTCTTTAAAATAAGAGTTTAATTATTTTTATTTCATTACCTTATATAAATATTGACAATTATAACTTCTAAATTAATAGTCAATGACTGTACTTTGAACATATTTTTTTGTTACTTGCACTTTATAGATTCGGATCTTTCAATTCTTCATAGATGTAGATCTCGAATTTATGAATGAGGATATTTTCAAAACTCACACAGAAAAAAGGAAGTGAGTTCATTACTAAAAGTATACAGAATTTTGTGGATTGTGGATGAAAATATTTAAATGTAAGGATTTGGGTTGCTTTTATTTGGGGTTTTTGTGAGATTTATATAATCACTCTTAATCTATCGATGTCGACTTTTTATGTAGGTTTTTTTTGTTAGACTTAATTGTATGATTTTTTTATTTTTCCATTATTTGCTAATACTAAATGATTTTTATCTTATGACTTTTTTTAATTAATAATTATAATTATAGAATTAGAATGATTTTTTATGATTTAAAATAGTTAAAGAAAATTTCAGTACTTTTCTATATGTTAAAAATAATAGCGGGGGTAATATTTTTCTTTTGGAGTTTTGTGTAGTGATAAAGTGTTATGTGATATGAAGAGATAAAGGCGAATTCAGAATTTAAATTTTATATATTTAATACTTAAAGTTTTTAGTATTAACTTTTGATTTTTTTAAGATTATGTTTTTGAAGATCGAATTTGTTTATGCGTCTAGTGTAAAAGCAAGTGATGTATAAATTTTTATATATTTAACGTTTAATAATTTAGAACTAATTTGTTATATATTTCACAATTTATTGTAATTTTAATGAATTCTTACATACAAATTTATGTATATCATGAATATACTAAAGTAGAAGAATATGCAATGATAAATTAGTTTCTGGATGGTGTGCTAAAAAAATGAGCATGTGGTAATCATTGTTATATATCCACAAAATTTAACATCAACATATTATTGTTGTATCTTCAAAAAATTTAACATATATTATATGCAAATTATTGAACGTTAAGTGTTTTAAATTTTAATTAACTAACAAAGTAATATATAAACTGTAATTTTAAAATAAATTTGTTGTCATCAATTAGTTTTGAATAATTCCTTTTCATTTCTCCTCAAATTTATTGTTAAGCTTTCATAGGAGGCTAACAAATATTTGTACTTTAATTTACTTACAATAAAAGAATATGCATAGTTTCTGTTAAACAGTATAATTTTACCGTTTATATTTTTAATGTCAGTATTGTCACTTTTTTTTTAGTTTATATTTTAGGATATATTTTCTTTTAAATTAAGCAAAAGAAAATCATTATACCACACACAAATTTAAGGAATTCTCTCTCTTTTTTTAATGAACTTTATTTTCTAATGACTAAGTTTTAGGAAATGAAAGGTAAACAATTAAATTAAAATCTAATTTATTTGGATTTGAAGACTATATAATTATTTCAAGGTTCAAAGAGAGGAAAGACAAAATAAAATAGGTCATCATATTTTTTAATGGGTTGGGTTAGGTGGGTGGATCACTAAATGGTTAAATTTATTTTTTAAAATTTTTGGTTTGTTATAAAATAATTAATATCAAAAAATTTTAATTAAAAAATAATTTAATAGATTGAGTGACTTTTTGAGGAAAGAGTGGATAATTGAGTGACTTTTGAGTTAAAATTCAAAGTTGAGTGACTTTTTGAGAAAATAGTGTATAGTTGAGTGACTTTTAAGTGAAAATTGAAAGTTGAGTGACTTTCTGAGAGAAGAGTGCATAGTTAAGTGACCATCTGAGGTATTAACTCAATTTTTTGAAATAGTAAAAAATCAGTTTGTAAATCTAAAGATTTTTTTCTTAATCGCGCGAAGCACGGCGAAGTCTCCCAGTTTTTCATATAATTAAGAATAAGGTCGTGAATTCGTTGAAGTGAATATTAAAAATTATAACAAAATTGTTATTTTCCTCAAACATCTTCTTTTCTCTTAATCGACATCCATTTAACTCATCAACTTCATTTAACTAAATTTTTATCTTTATATCTTACTCACTAAAAAGCGATAAATAAATAAAATCATATTGTTTGTTAGCATTATTATTTTCTAACTAACAACCAAATTATCCTTGGCAACATTATTATAGTCTTTGCTACTTGCAACAATAAATATTTTTTGTTGAGCAGTATTTATCTATCACTTTCTTAAGCGCTGGCAATTCATGTTACACACATTATATAAGGTTAATACTTTTTTTTTATTTTAATATGGTTTTTTATTTTGACTTAATACGAATTTTAACAGAGTAAAAATAAATAAATAAATTATATTTTATAATTTTAAATTAAAAATACATAAAATATATAATTTTTATAATTTTTTATAATATTAAACATATTATGTGTAAAATTAAAACTTAAAATTATTAAAAAAAAAAGAAAGAGAGAAAAGAGGTTGTTGGCTTCATCAATAAGGGAATGATCAAATACACAAATTTAAGTTATATTGAAATTATAATTTCTAAATTAATTTATTTAATTTAAGAAACAGATAAAATAATTATAAATTAAATAGACTAAAATAAAATATCTAACAATCAGTTACATTATAAATTTTATTTCAAATTTAATTATGAAATACTATATTTATTCCGCCTACCAAACGATCCGCAGGAAATAAATGAGTTGTCCCTCTTTCATTTTCATCTTTTTAAAAAATTATGTACGTGTAGATATTTTTAAGTCTATATTTGAGAAACGATTGCCTTTATCATAATACATATTTTATAATCTATTAAATATTTTTGGGTTAGTTTTATTTTTGAATTAATAATATTTAAAATATTTTTTTATTTGACTAACTAAATTTAAATACTTTTCTAATCTTATTACATATGGGAAACACACATAGGGTATTTTTAAAGCTTTTTCCGAGTTTTTATTAAGGAGTCATATACTTTTACAAGAGTTTGAAACTGTTTATTATATCATATATCCAGAGTGTATCTAGATTTATTTATTTAAGCAAAAGGATATTTTTAAGACTGTCATAACTCACAATTTAAAAACAAAACTATAATTTACAAACATTTTCAATACTTCTCTCTAAATATATTTAAAGTCTTTGTGTTCTAAGTTCTCCGATCATTGTTTGATCTTTAAATTTTTGAAGCTCACTCATTGTCATTTTTAAATATTTCAAATTCAATATAAATAAGAGGTTATTAAAGTCATTTTTTAAAAAATATTTTATAATCATTCAATTATTATTTTATTTTTATTATAAATTAAATGATCTATCACTATATAATATCTAATAAAACTTTTAAAGATACTCTAATTCTGTATCAGCATAAATTAATATTCAGAAAGTTATCATATATATAAAAAATGAATCAAAAGAGTTGAAGACTAATTGTCTCAAAATATAATGTATGAAAACGGATGGGGTTTTTTTCGACTTATTTAAGAGGACATTTTAATTTGACATAAATTTTTCCATGCAAATCAAATTTAATCAAATCTTAAAACAAATATTTAAATTAAATAGAAATAATAGTACTAATAAAGTGGTCTTTATTGATAAAATTATATTTTCATTTATTTTTAGTTGTTATAGTTTCTTTTTTAGAGTTAAACTATGAAAATTCTGACAAACATTTTATAGTATATTTTTTAATCATATTGATATGAAAAAATTATAATTTATAATATTTTTTATAATTTTAAAATACTTATATCTTATATTTAATTATCGAATTAATATAATTTAATTTAATTTTAAAAAATTAATAATATTAATTTTAAAAAACGCAACATAACAAATAAAATCGTATAGAGGAATAACACTTTTTGCTAGAGAAGCACCGACACGCATTATGCCAAAATATGCACAAAAATAATTGTACTGCTCAACAAGTAAGCTGTTCTTACCCACTCTCACTCTCAGGCGCGTGGTATACACCTTTTACTCCTTAAGGTATCAAAGTACCGACAGTTTGTTACAAATGAAAACATGACTTATTAGATAATTTTGAATAATTAAGTGATTATTTAAGTAATAGACTTCTTAAGAAATTATAAAATAGAATGGTAATTTAATTACTCTTTGAATATAATAAATATAATATCTTGAAAAATATAATAGAAAAATACCTATAATTAATAAAGATGAATTAAGAACTAAATGTAAAATTATTTATTAATTTTATTAAGTGGATAAGTATTGCGGAACATCTCAAAATAGTATAGTGAACAATTATTGTTGAACATATGGAATAATATATGAACAGGTTCTTTAAGTTGACTTCAATTGATATGTCTTTTTATTTTGAACATGCACGAATAATTAAACACTTAAAATTTGTATAAATTTGAATAATTACACACGCCTCTTACGTAACATTATACAAATCAGTTTTGATGTATCTCTCACGAATTACCATGTATGGCACATATATCTATTGCTTCTTTAACTTTATATAAATTTAAATATTTAATTACGCATACCTAAGCAGGAGTAAAAAAAATATGCCAGTTGAAACGTTATATTTAACGTGTATGTATTATGTCATCTAATACCCATTAGATATCTTGAAGTAGTGCATTGACAATTTCCTCAAGTACTCGCATAATCTTGAAAAATGTTCAAATTTAGCTAAAACTATTCGATTATTCTTATATTTGCCTATTTTTACCTTTTGGTCCACGAAAGCTTCATACTATTTTTAGTCGAATATTTGCCCCTGTCTATTGATCATCTAGCTTGACTCTTGACATTTAAAACGACAGAGCCTTTGTAGACAAACAAAAGATCCAAAGTTATCTCTAAACTCACATTTTGATTTATGTATATCGTTTGTAATAATTTGAAGCATATTTTTGAAGTTTGAACAACTCGTAATGTTAAAGTAAAATCTAAATACACTTTTACATGGCTTGACGAAATCCAAAGAATCCGGGGGTGTATTTGAACATTTTCCTTTGCGGAGGGGTGTGCGTAAATAAATAAATAAATAAATAAACGGGAAACTTTCACATATAACCACTTTAAAATAATTAATTATTCTTCATAGCTATAGTTTGATAATTACAATTTGTAGCTACATGATATATGGAGGAGAGAGGCGAGCAAGAATGGGAGAGAGAGGAGAGAGACGAGAGAGGCGAGAGAGAGGGGGAAAGAGTGGGAGAAAGGTGAATTGTATATGTATATTGGTTAGATAATTGTATATTTTACATATGTATATATGGAAAGAGAGATTGAGAAATGGAGGAGAGAGGCGAGCGAGAGAGGGCAGAGAGTGGGAGAGAAGTAAGTTGTATATGTATATAATATTATATTATACATATGCATTTGTATAAATGACAAGCGAGATTGGGAGAGAGAGGATAGAGGCGAGCGAGTTTGATAGAGGAAGGAGAGAGGCAAGCGAGAGAGGATAAATAGTGGTAGTGAGATGAATTGTATATGTATATATATATATATTAAATAGCTGTATATTACACATATATATTTGTATATTCTAGCGAATTATACATATACAAACGTGACTAATTATACAAACTCGAAGTCAGTCCACGTGAATAATGTATAATGTTAGTCGCTATTGATAATTATAGCAAACTATAGCTATGGTGAATAATTAAATAATATAAATGTTTTATTACGTAATTTTCCCTTAAAACAAAAAACTACAAAATGGGCCTTAGGCGGAGATATGAGCTTAGGCCCAATTGTATAGTCTTGGACCTTGCGGTAGGATGGATCTGCAAAATGGGCCTTTGGATTTATTTCAGAAATAACACCACTTTGCCGCTTGTAGCGTTATTATTTATAACATAATCAGTTTTTAATAATTATTTAAATTTTAGTCAGTTTTAACTGCCGGTTAAACTTGAATTCAAGATGAATCTCCCCCACTACTCATCGTTTTTGGTTTGGTAATTCATATTGCTGTCTTAAATTGCGTGATTTTGCTTCTGACTAATGTACTGTATGACCTTGACGGTGCTTTTACGTTTCTAAATGAATCCGTCTTTATATATACTTTACTATTCATATAATATGTGTATTTTATTACACAATAAATATATAGAAACTTTAATTATGTTGTTAAACTAGTTAATCTAATGATACATATTTTTAATTTTCCTTATTAATTTATCTTGAAACAATATGATTATGTCTCTCTCTTTTTTTTAAGAGGATAACTATATATTATATCGGAATATAAGAAAATTTTGGAAAATGGTGACGTTCTAAAAGTGACTACTTTTCTTGTCAATTGGAAACTATTTATTTTATTTTTAACTTTATATATAAAAAAAGAAGTAGGTCAAAAATGGTGATGCACGACAAAATACATTTTTTTTTTGTTTCCATTCTTAAATTTGTTTTTTCGAAGTAACTTTCTCTTTATAAATACTTTTGTTATTTATATGTACATATTTTTGGATCAATCATAATCACATGGATTTTTTTTTTTGGAATCATTGAGATTTTTAAAAAAGAAATTGTGCATCAATTCAAAATTTTAAGATAATTAACTGAATAGTTTGTAAAACTTGTACAACTGAGAGATCGATTTTTTCAATTCACCTCAAATTGGAGGTCAATATATAAGTCTTAATTAATAAAAAAAAAAGGATCATTTTTTGGATGCTTTATTATTATTATTTTTTGAAAACGTAAATCTTTTTGTTGCTTGGTTTAAGATTATGATTTTGGTTAAAAAAAAGATTCTCCAAAGGTCAATTTTTGCATGTATATTATAAAAAAGTCGATCTCAAGAGGTCAATTTGTATTTTTTCTAAAAATGGGATTACTATAATTTGACATAAAAAAACATTTACCAAACTATATATATATATATATATATATATATATAATATTCTAGTTAACGCATAAGAAAACATTTTTCCATGCGATATCATATCACCAGGGGCGGACCCACATGGTGTCCGCCGGGTGCTCGAGCACCCATTAACTTCGTTACGAAATATATATATCTATGTAGAAATCGATAGGTATTTGTATAAAATTAACATAGAACATCCAATGAATAAATCATATAGTTGGCCCAATGATTCTAGGATGAGTACTTAAGACTCTTTTAGTGTTGTTGTACCAAAGTTCGAATCTCATTGTTAACACATATTTTTTATTGTTTCACTTTAGAAATCCGCTTCATTATATGAAATCATGAGATGATATATAAAGCTTAATTCTTATGTGGCATAGTGACGTGTACAGACCCCCAAGTGAACAAGGACAAAACTTAAGGGGGTCAAAGTGATATTTTAGAAACTGAAGTAATGCAATAAATAGGGAGAAATTAATAAAAACTATATGACAAACTAGAATAATTGAAAATTATAATGAGGGCTAGATATATATCATAGGGACACATTAATGAGCAAATTTATTCTCCTTTCTTGTCACGACCCAAATCCGGGTCGTGACTGGCACCCACACTTACCCTCCTATGTGAGCGAACCAACCAATCTAAACCTTAACGTTTCAATATAATATCAACAGAAAGTAATGCGGAAGACTTAAACTCATTAATAAAATCAATAACTATTATTATCCCCAAAATCTGGAAGTCATCATCACAAGAACATCTATGATCAAATTACTAAACTAAGAGTATTCTGAAAGCTAAAACAAGTAAAAGCTAGCCCATGCCGGAACTTCAAGGCATCAAGACATGAGGAAGAAGATCCAGTCCAAGCTAGAAGCATTAGCTCACCCTGATATCCGGAATAATGAAGACTGGCTAGACTTGCGGTTGAGTTGAAGACGATGGCACGTTTGCTGCACTCCACAAATAACAAAGAAGAAAACATAAAAGTAGGGGGTCAGTACAAACACAAGTACTGAGTAGATATCATCGGCCAACTCAAAATAGAAATCAATATGTACCAAGTAATATCATAAAATCAACTATGATACTCAACATGTAGCAACAACAAGTACTATGTCATTAACAATTACCGTCAAGTTCACACATGAGGACTCAAGCCTCAATACCATACTCATTTGGGAATCATGTTCATTAGATTGAGTATATTAACATCTTTCAAGATTTATTGTCTTTATTTCTCTTGTGTCGGTACGTGACACTCCGCTCCCTCATATTCATTAATTCTCTTGTGTCGGTACGTGACACTCCGATCCCCTTAATCTACGTGTCGGTTCGTGACACTCGATCCCCTAAATCTACGTGTCAGTTCGTGACACCCGATCCCCTAATTCTACGTATCGGTTTTTGACACCCGATCCCTTAATACTACGTGTCGGTTCGTGACACCCGATCCCCTAATACTACGTGTCGGTTCGTGACACCCGATTCCCTAATTCTACGTGTCGGTTCGTGACACCCGATCCCCTAATTCTACGTGTCGGTTCGTGACTACTACGTGTCGGGTCGTGACACCCGATCCCCTAATCTCCTTCTATCAATTCATCAACCCGATCCACATTCATGCAAGCATACAATCGAGCACATAGCAGGGTTTACAATATTATCAATACATATCATTCGCTATTAAGAGTTTACTACAAATATCGTAAGAGAAACCATAACCTACTTACACCGAAGATTAGTGATCAAGCAAGCAACTTTCCCAAAGCTTTGTGTTTTTCCCCTTCTTGAGCGTCTCTCTCTATCGATTCCCTTCTCTCTTTTTTTTTTTTTTTTTTCTATTTTTCTTATTCAAACCCCCTTTCTTTTACCCTAATTAAAATGTAATTAAGTGTAAAAGATGAGAATAATAACCCACAATTTAACTCAAGATTACCTCTTTTATCCCCCAAGAAATTGAGTTATTCATATAAACCCACGAAATATGTAATTATAGCAGGAATAGCCCAAAACGCCCCTTTAAAACTTTACCAGAAATTCGACTCCGACTGGGATTACGCAACCTGTGACGGGCCGTCGTGCCTGTGACGGTCCGTCCTGCTGCTCCGTTACAGAGTTCAGAGACTGAAATTCTCTGAAGAGTCTGTGATGGTCCGTCACGCCTGTGACGGTCCGTCCTACACTTTCGTCACGAAGTTCAGAGAGTCGATTTCAGTACCCAAATTTCAGAATTTCTAAGTGTTTTGAAACGAGACCCCTCGACGGTCCGTCGTGCCCATGACGATCCGTCGTGGGTTCCGTCGTCTCAGCCTGTTTTTCCAGAAATAAAATCTGCTGCTCAAAACGACTAAACAGGTCGTTACATTTCTCCTTGAAGAGTTTTAACTTTTAGTACTATATAAAATATTAAAAAAATATTTTATTGTGTCTAAAAGAATGTATATGTCCATTAATTATTGAGCAAATTTATTCGTTTTTTAACCTATATATGAGGAATAAGGTTTTAATTCGATCTTCGTTTAAAAACTTAATCACTCATGGTAGAACATATAGCTTGATTAGGTGCTAAACTTTCATTTCTCAAAGGGCAAATTTAGCTTATTTTGATAACAAAAAATATATTTGACCCTAACTATTCTAAACTATTTGATACGTAATATCATTTGATGTTAAACTTTTATCGTTTAAAAATAAAGATAACATTTATAGATTTTAATAACACCAATGATAAATCTACAAAATTATTCTATTTTTCGCAATTGAACAATAGATTTACTATTTAATCGTCGAATTTAACATCTACTTCTTTAATTTGGATGGAAAAAAAAACTTTTTAAAACAGTTACAAATATTTTATCAATAATTTAATTTCTAATGTGAAAAAGAAGAAAATTGTAGTACAACGAAATACGCTATTAAAGGGATCACCATATAAAGTTATACACAAAACTTTTTCTTTTTTCGAAGAAACAAGTGATTCAATATTTGTGTGATATATTTATTATACATAAATATAATTGATAAAAAATATTTTATTAAGTATTAAATAACATGTTTACATTTTCTCTCTCTTAATTATTGATAAATTTTAATTTTGAACTTCGATTAATTAAAATATCCAAATCTTTTGGTAGTGAATGTTCACAAGTTTATAAAAATTAATAATTTATTAATCACTCCGACATCTGATTACTCGTGTTTAATGTTATTTTTATACTGTTTCTTCATATTTAGATATACATAGTTCTAAAAGTAGTTCAAATTACAACACCATCCTTACATTTAAAAAATAATAATATAGTATAACTATTCTTTTATTTATATTCTCTTTAAGAAGTATGGAAAATTAATTGTGAATAAGTATTGTTGGATAGAGGAAATATGTATTTTATGATCAAATAATCTTATCAATTACTATTTTTTAAAAGTCGCTGCTTGCAATAAATTTTAAACATGTTGAAAGTAAATCAATTATAAATAAAATCTGAAGAAACAAGAATATTTTATTGATCAAGATTGTGAGTACACTTCTGCTCCTCCCTTGATTATTCTCTTATAAGATTTATCCATGATTTGAGAATCGTTAGTAGCGTATTTTTCGAACTTGAATGATTTGGACTTGATTTTCATAATTCGAGGATCGTCAGAGACGTATTTCTCAAATTAGGATGATTTAGACTTGATCTTCGTTAGGTGTCTTTTGTCAGGTGTCTTTCTCGGAACTAGGATGATTTAGACTTATCTTTGATCTATTCATAAATATTTAATAAATTTACAGAATATTTGAGATTTCAATTTCTTTATAGAATTTTTGAGATGTCTTAAAATTTAATACCCTTTATATATACATGAACCGGAGTTTAGGGTTAACTAACCTAAAAGAATTTCAATTGAATTTGAACACACCTTGTAAAGTTTCAACTCGAATCAAACGTATCTCGTAGAATCTCACAAAATTTCAACATTTTACCGTCCCAATTTCTAGTTCCAACAACTTCTTAAAGTTTAGCACATGGTGCTTTAATCTATGCCATTTTTCAGTGTCTTATTAAATTATACACAGAAGAAAATAAATAAATTCCGACCGTTAGTATCCAAAAGAACTTTTGGTCTTCATAAAAATATACTGTTCATATACCTTATCTCAGTCTCTGATGAGCACCATTAGGGGCCTCTGTTGAATTCAGAAAATAAAAAAGATAAAATAAAAAATATCTCTGCTATTTTGTTTGCAAAGAGAATAAAAACAAGAATTGTCATCATACTATCTCCTTCTCCTTAAAAACCGTGCCCCTTACGTAGACATATTCAGCGTAATTTTACAAATTGAGTATATAAAAGTTAAGGATTTGTTCGATTGGAAATTAATAACTCAAGATTTATTATCCTAAGATAACTTATTCCACCTTATGTATGAGATAACTTATTTTATTATTATAGTATAAATGATGGAATAAGTTATTCAAAACGTGTCAATCAACAAGACATCAAATTGTATCTCAGAACTATTTTTTTTTAATTCAGGACTATATATTTTTATTCCTCACACCAAACTATACCTTAGTGTATATAGTCTTATAACTCATGAAATTAAAGATAGAAAAATTATTTTTGAATACAATAATTAAGAACAAATAATAATAATATTAAATAATAAGATAGTAGAAAAGTAATTAATCTATTCTAATTAAGAAAATTTACCGGGACTAATTACTTATTTTTCAATGAGTTTTCTATATTACAATTCATGCAACTTATTGGTCCACATTTATATGTATCTGGACTGTCCCGATACATGTAAATACATCTAATTATGTTTATCTAAATATGGAATGTATATGAACACATCAATTCAGGATCAAATCACGCGTTCCTCCTGAATTTTTGAATTTCTTGTAAATAAAATTTAACTTTCTTTTTATTTTTTTTCGAGCATCAAAATCTTTTCTCGTAGATCTTACAATCTTAACTCATATACATATATACTTTATCATATACATGAACTTTTAACTAGATATAAGCACTATAACAAAAATGATCATTAGTGACATTTAATTCTTAATTGTCGCTAAATATGTATTTTTAGCGGCAATTGTCACTCTTTGTATATGTCCCTAAAGGCTTTAGCGACATTGGTTCTAATGACACTTAACTAATGCCGATAAAGACTTTAGCACTCTTTAATAGTATCAATATTTAATGCCGCTAAAAGTTATTTTTATTGTAGTGAAGTAGTATATCCTTCTAATTATCCTCAACCTTCATATTATTTTATTTAGTATCATGATCATGTCTAATTAATTAGCTCCACTCAATATTTTGTTCACCGCAAAAATAACTCTCATTTTGTCTTAAATATCTTCGTTTCTAGTCATATTTCTTATATATATCTATATCTTTTTCAACATTCTCATTTCTACTATTTTCATCTTTTTTATGTGCGAGTTTTTAATTATCTCACGTTTTATTTAACATAACGTGACAAACAATTTATAAAACATTTTTATTTTTAATAATACACTCTTATCATACAAGACATCAACTGATGTCCTTTCTTGGATTTTCTGAATTACAAGAGATCACTAAAAGTACCTCAACAATTTATAGAGGTTGTTTGAGATGAAACAAGATTAATGTGAGAATATAATACCATAATAATTAAAATGAGACCAAATAATATTCCATATGTTGATATATTAAGTTACTATATCAGTACTTAATATCAATAACTAAATTACTGAGTGTAATTGATTTATAGCTATATAAGTTTCATATCTAAATTGTCAGATATTTAAAAAAAACTTGTTAAAGATCATAAACTCAATATATTGAATATTTTTTTATATTTTTAACTTTTTGTGCGTCTCAATAAATTATCTAAAGAAAATTATGAAGCATAAGTAACAAGAACATTCAATAATTTAAATAAGAAACTCACATATAATGATTTATTTTTTTAACCTATAGTTTGTTATGTTTGTTATAACCATATGAAAATCCCAATTGGCATACAAGTCCGGTGGTCACCATTTGGGTATATGTGTTTTTTTGTAATGTGTGCATATCTTTCCCATGATTGAGGCTGTGCTATATAGGATTCTCTTCACTTCCATTTTCTGCCTAATTTTCTTGTTTTTTTCTCTGTATATATATTCCTATTTCTTTGTGAATGTGCACTATCTAAATAAAATTTAGCTATAAACAAATTTTATAGCTAAATAAAATATTTTTTTACTTCCTCTATCATGTTTTATTTATTCATTATACTGTTTTGAAATATTTAATAATATTTGTTTAGTTATTTTAACGTTTATTCTATTATTGTTATTAAATAAAAATAATTTGACAAAATTTTATCCCATGACAGTAGCAGAGTCATGAATTTCAGTAAAGGTTCAAATTATTTTAATCATATATAAATAATATTATTTACTGTCGAATAAGGTGGCTCCACCATCATTGCTATCATTTATTACTTCTTAATCTCTTGTCAAGTCAATAAATGGACAAAAAATATATTAAATAGATGCTTAAATAGTAAAAAATACTTTAATTTTGCTAGTGCATATCTGAAAACTTATGAAATGAAGATTTAGACACCTCTAAATTTATTTGTCATAGAATAAGTATTGAGTATCGTGAGATATAGTGAAAACAAGCTGGAGTGTTTATTAATTGTCAATTAAAAGTAAAAATTGAGGTGTGTACACTCAAGTCTCAAATTTGAATGCTTGTCGATTAGATAATGTTAAATTTAAATGTCTATTTATGTATTGCATGTCCAATCCTATTTAGCCACAAACTAACAACAAGTTTAGTACTAAGAAAATATTTTTTAATTTTCTCATGTTTGGTTGGGACAAATATTTTGGAAAATGTTTTGCAAATCAACTCATTTTCCTCAAAATTAAGTAAAATGATTTCCCTTCAAAAATTAAGAAAAATATTTTCCAAAACTCTCCTCCAATTTTAAATTACATTTATTTTTGGGAAAAACAATAATTTTTTTTTTTAAAAAATATTTTAAAATTTAATTTTCTTACTTTATCCTTGACCCCCGCCTACCCACCACCGGCCAGCCCCCCTCCCCAACCCCACCTCCTCCCCAAAAAAATAATTTTGCTTTTATAAAAATATTTTCAACTTCAAACTTTTTATTTTTAAACTCCTACCCCCCTCCTCTCCTCTCCGCCCCCGGCCAGCCCCCTACCCACCCCCAACCCCCAAAAAATTAATTTTGTTTTTTTAAGAATACTGTAAAGTTCAAATTTTTAACTTTTCACTTCTATCCCTACCCCCTCCCCGTCTCCCACCCCACCCCCACCCCCACCCCAAATAAAAATTGTTTTTAAAAAATATTTTCAATTTCATTAATTATTTTCTACTCTAGTAAAAATAAAAGATGTCTCTCAAAAATATTTTTCATTCATAAATCAAACACTAAAAAATTATTTCCGGAAAATATTTTCTACTCACCAACCAAATATGAGAAAATAAATCCAAAATTTACATGTTTTCTAGAAAAATATTTTCCATGGAAAACATTTCCTTCGTACCAAACACACCCTAAGACCATACTGATATTTAGCTAATGTATTATTACTTGGTAACTGAAAAATATTTTTCTTTATACCAAACACACCCTAAGTCAATACTGATATTTAGCTAATTGTATTATTACTCGGTAACTGTTTTAGTTTGCTTATTAAAGTTACTATTTGGTTAGAGTGCTATCATATAAAAAATAATTTAATTTTTCAAGAACTTTTACATGGAGTAACTAACAAGATCATTTTCTTGTATGTGTAACGACCCGCTGGTCGTTTTGAAAACTAGGACTATTTTGACTCCTTTTGAATACTTAAAGGGGTATTTTTAAACTATTCGATAACTACGAGTATCTAGTTGATGAGAATTTATTAAATAATTTACATAGAAATAGTTAAAAAGAGCATATGTATAAATACTCCTTAAAATTTGACTCATATAATTAAATATATTAGTAGGTTATTTTAGAATATTGAAATAAAAGTTAAAAACAACCTCTTGAAGACGAGCGGAACCAAACTGCTACGGCGGCTTTGATTTCCAGGTAAACAATCCAGATTCAATAATGTTTATATATAATGATATGGTGCACTTGGAGTAATTTAATAAAATAAGTGTTAGAGGTAATTAAGCTTATGGTAATTGTTGGAGTGCATATTGTATTAAATATCAAAAAGGCATAGGGTAAATTGAGGTAATGATGCCAATGAATTCTTAAACATTGGACACATTATGCATTTATATGTATAAATTATTAAAAAGTTAGGCAATTGACCGTATGCACTTGAAGAAAAGAAAGAATGTGATTACGACACTACGGTATTCTTTGGTCTTCTTAATTGATTATTATTTGTACTTATTTTATCAAATTAAGATAATAGTTTTTGATATATTGAGATAGGCAATTAATTATTAGATGTATATTACATGATTTAACATTGAATTCTAGGATATTTGGAGAGGTTAAAGTTAAATTCTTGACTTGAAATTAGCAAATATGATAAATTTGGCACACAAATTTTATCAAGGCTTGGAGCTAGATTAGAAATATGAGTGAGTTTTAGGGTATACGATAGACATATAATGATTTGATACAAACTCGCTTACTTACGAATAATTGCATCATTGTTAGATCGTGAACGTTCCGAAACCTTGCGAAAAGGAAAGGAAAAATCTTAAAAGATTCGTGGCACAAGCTCGGCATCTAAGGTATGTTAAGACTTTTTAGACTTGTTGAAGGACGTTTTCCTAATTAAAGATTAAAAATGAAAATAGACAATGGAGTAAGGGGAAAAATGGTGGTCTCGTATCAATGGTGTGACGGGTATTGGTACGAGTACCGGTGTTATAAAAAGGAAAATTTCTATTTTAGAATGTGGATTGAAATCTGAGAATGCCAAAGTATATGGGCATTAGCTGATATATTATTGACTTGAATTCCTCGTGTGATTGTGTTTTATTTATTTCACCCGTGTAGTTGTGATAATTGAGGTGGTTATGTATTATGTTCATATTGATTGATTGAGATGCATCATCATCCCCTCTATTGATACAATATTGTGCACATGCATAGAGATGAGACTGAGTATAAGTTGGGCACGTGGAGATCGTCCGTGCTGGGGATGGTGAGATGTTAAGATTGTAATTTGGGCACGTGGAGACCGTCCGTGCGAAAATTATTTGATATTATGATAGTGCGTTGAGATTGTCCGCACAGACACGTGGAGATCGTCCGTGTCGGTATATGGACCTCGCGAGTCCCCCATGGGTCATGAACTCTCGATGTATTTCCGAGGAGTATTATGTATATACGGTTGAGTGAGTACTGGGTATTCTGAAACATATCATTTCATGGCATCATATTGCATTGCATTTCATCCCATCATTCATTCTTGATGACTATATGTTTCGTTTGGTGTTTGGAAAATATTAAATGTTGATTTCCTTTATTGATGAAACTTAAATAATAAGTGTAATATATATATATATATACTTGTACAATCTAAGAATTTATTTTCTTATATAACTCCCGTCACTACTTCTTCGTTGTCGGTCAATGAGACATACTGGGTACACGTGGTTTCGTACTCATACTACGCTTGTTGCACTCTTTGTGGTGCAGATTCGATTCCGAGTAGGAGCACATCTCGTGGAGCAAATTGAGTCCAGCTTGAAGTTCTTGGAGTTGTGGTGAGCTGCTTGGCTGTTCCGTGGCCCACACCTCCCTCTATCTTTTATTTATTCTGTTATTAGTATTCAAACAGGATATCCCTTATGTTAGATTTGTTATTTAGTTTCAGACTTGCTTCGAATTTTAGAAACTCTTGTACTTAAGACACCAATTCTTGGGGTGATATATTTTATCTTCCGCATTTCGTACTTATAAGGAACCCAATGTTGGAGATTCTTGCTAAGCGTTGGTCTTTTTTACTCATTTGTTGGTTTAGTTGGGTTAATATGTTGGGTTGGCTTACCTATTAGTTGGAAACATAGGTGCCATCACGACTTGCAAAAATTTGGGTCGTGACAAATTTGGTATCAGAGCCCTAGGTTCATCGGTCTCAAGAGTACAAGAGCAATGTCTAGTAGAGTCTTGCGGATTGGTATGAAGACGTCCATACCTATCTTCGAGAGGCTATAGGACATTTAGGAAATATTCTATTCTTTTATTCGTTATCGTGCACACTTGACCTTGTAGAAATTCTAATCTTGATATCTCATTCTCTCTCAGATGGCGAGGAATCGTACATCGGCAAGTGGTGGTCAGGATCCTATTCCTGCGCCTGCTTCTAGGAACACTATCCGAGGTAGAGGTAGGGGACGAGCTCGAGGTCGAGGTAGGGGCCGTATTGCAGCACCTGTGGGTGGTCAAGTACCAATAGCTACCCAGGGTCATGATAGGACCGTACCTCCTAATGCAGATGTTCTTCATGGGGATGTGCAAGATCATGTCGAGGGGGATGGGCCAGCTCAGGCTCCAACCAGTACTATTGTTCCCCCAGTGCTTCAAGATACCCTGGCTCGTATGTTAGGAATCCTAGAGGGGATGGCCCAGGCAGGAGCTTTGCCTGTCACTTCTGATGGCTCACAGACCCGTGTTGGAGGTCAAACTCCAGATCCGATAGTTGCTCCAGATTCTCAGACTCCCAGGACTCAGCCAGCTGCCGCTGTAGCTCCTCTTTTGGATAGTATGGAGTTTCCAGATATGACATCACATTTGGTGAACAGGCCTTCTATGACTATTGATGAGCAAAAGATGTTTGGCAGGTTCAGACTAATGAATCCTCCTACTTATACTGGTGACTTAGCTGAGGATGCATATGAGTTTATAGTTAGTTGTCATGAGAGGTTGCATAATCTTGTATTAGTGGAGTCTCATGGAGTTGACTACACAGCGTTTCAGATGACTGGCTCTGCTAAACAGTGGTGGAGGGATTATATTAGTAGTAGGCCAACTGGATCTCATCCACTATCCTGGACTGAGTTTATTCAGGTATTTCTATCCAAATTTGTTCCACGTAGTGAGAGGGAGCGCAAGAGGGCCGAGTTTGAGGGTTTGCAGCAAAATGGTATGTCAGTTGCAGAGTATGAGGGTAAATTTCATGCCTTGGCTAGGCATGCTTCGATGATACTTCCCACAGAGGCTGAGAGAGTGAGGAGGTTTGTTAAGGGGCTGATTATTCCGATCCGTCTAGGAGTTTCTCAGGTTGCTTCTTCTGGTGTTCCATTCCAGAAAGTGGTAGATGCTGCTAAGGAGTTGGAGATGATTCGGCGTGAGGGATTTGAGCAGCGAGAGGGCAAGAGGACTCGTTATTCAGGTGATTATGGTGGTGCTCCGCCTAGGAGCCGGGGTTACTTTGGCAGAGGTTATCAGCCTCAGTCCAGCAGACCCATTCATGCTGCTATACCAGCGTCTGAGGCTGGTTACGCTGGGCATAACTCTTCGAGCTCGGTGCATACTTCGCAGGGTTCATCTTCTAGACCTGTAGTTCGTGGAGGGCATTCTGGTCATTCAGGTTCCTCTCATCAGCCTGCGTCTCGTAGGGGCTGTTTTGAGTGTGGTGATATGGGACACTTTGTGAGAGACTGCCCTAGGACCAGACGTGGTGGCTTACATCAGGGTTCTCAGGCTTCGACCTCCAGGGCTACACAACCAACAGCTAGGGGTGGTGCACAGAATGGTGGAGGTGGTTCTCATTCAGGTAGAGGTGGTTCTCCTTCTGGTCGAGGTGGTGGTCGTGGAGGTTCACAATCTGAGGGAGGTCGTTCTCATTGTTATGCTTTTCCAGGTAGGCCAGAGGCTGAAGCCTCAGATGCTGTTATCACAGGTATTATTTCGGTTTGTCATCGACCAGCTACTGTATTATTTGATCCAGGCTCTACTTATTCTTATGTGTTCACATATTTTGCTCCTAGTCTGGATATATTGTGTGAGTCTCTTGATTTGTCAATACGTGTTTCTACTCCTGTCGGGGATTCTGTAGTTGTAGATTGGGTGTATCGTTTATGTACTGTTACTTTGATGGGGTGTGACACTCATGCAGATTTAAAGGTCTTAGATATGATAGATTTTGATGTGATTCTTGGTATGGATTGGTTATCTTCTTACCACGCAATTTTAAATTGTCATGCCAAGACCATCACTTTAGCTATGCCTGGAATTCCTATAGTAGAATGGAGAGGTACTCTTAGTCATCCTTCTAAGGGTGTGATATCATTCCTTAAGGCTTGTCAGTTGGTACAGAGAGGATGTTTGGCATACTTGGCCCACATTCGAGATACTAGTATTGAGACTCTTATGCTTGAGTCTATTCCAGTAGTGAGTGAATTTTTAGAAGTATTTCCGACCGATTTGCCAGATCTTCCACCAGATCGTGATATTGATTTTTGTATTGATTTGGAGCCAGGCACTCGACCTATCTCCATTCCTCCTTATCGTATGGCACCGGCTGAATTGAAAGAGTTGAAGGAGCAGTTGCAGGATTTGTTGAGCAAAGGTTTTATTAGACAAAGTGTATCTCCTTGGGGTGCTCCAGTGTTATTTGTGAAGAAGAAAGATGGATCTATGCGTATGTGTATTGACTATCGGCAGTTGAACAAGGTAACCATCAGAAATAAGTATCCGATACCTCGTATTGATGATTTATTTGATCAGTTACAAGGTGCTTCAGTTTTCTCCAAAATTGACTTGAGATCTGGCTATCATCAGCTGAAGGTTAGGGCGGAGGATATCCCTAAGACGGCTTTTAGAACACGTTATGGTCATTACGAGTTTTTGGTGATGTCTTTCGGATTGACTAATGCCCCAGCAGCTTTTATGGACTTGATGAATGGCGTGTTCAGACCGTATTTAGATTCCTTTGTTATTATCTTCATAGATGATATATTGATATACTCACGCACTAAGGAGGAACATGAGCATCATTTAAGGATTGTTCTTGGGATTCTAAAGGAGAAGAAGTTGTATGCAAAGTTTTCAAAGTGTGAGTTTTGGCTTAGTTCGGTAGCATTCTTGGGACATGTAGTGTCCAAGGAGGGTATCATGGTGGATCCTAAGAAGATTGAGGCGGTTAGAGATTGGGTCAGACCTACTTCAGTTACTGAGATTCGGAGTTTCTTGGGCCTTGCAGGTTATTATCGACGGTTTGTTGAGGGTTTCTCATCCATTGCATCTCCATTAACTATATTGACACAGAATGAGGTGACTTTTCAGTGGTCCAACGAATGTGAGGTTAGTTTCCAAAAGCTCAAGACTTTATTGACTATTGCTCCAATTTTGACCCTACCCGTGGAGGGAGAGGGTTTTGTCGTATATTGTGATGCTTCTTGGTTGGTCTTGGTTGTGTGTTGATGCAGAAGGAAAGGGTGATAGCTTATGCTTCAAGGCAGTTAAAGTTTCATGAGAAGAACTACCCTATTCATGATTTAGAGTTGGCGGCTGTGGTGTTTGCATTAAAGATTTGGAGGCATTATCTTTATGGTGTGCATTGTGAGGTGTTCACGGATCATCGTAGTCTCCAATATATATTCAATCAGAGGGATCTAAATTTGAGGCAGAGGAGATGGTTGGAGTTGCTCAAAGACTACGATATGACTATTCTTTATCACCCAGGCAAAACAAATGTTGTAGCAGATGCCTTGAGTCGGAAGGCGGTAAGTATGGGTAGCCTAGCCATGTTACAGGTTGGCGAGCGTCCCCTAGCTAGGGATGTCCAATTCCTGGCCAATAGCTTTGTGAGACTTGATATTTCAAAATCTGGTAAGGTGTTGGCTTATATGGAGGCTAGGTCATCCATGTTGGAGCAGATTCGGGCTCAACAGTTTGATGATGGTGATTTATGTAAGATTAGGGACAAGGTTTTAAAAGGAGAAGCCAAGGCTGCAATTCTTGATAGTGAGAGAGTTTTGAGGATTAAAGGTCGTATATGTGTTCCTCGTACAGGTGATTTGACTAGATTGATCATGGAGGAGGCTCATAGTTCGAGGTACTCTATTCATCCGGGGGCTACTAAGATGTATCGTGACTTGAAGCAACACTATTGGTGGTGTCGTATGAAGAGGGACATAGTAGATTTTGTATCTCGATGTTTGAATTGTCAGCAAGTGAAGTATGAACACCAAAAGCCTGGAGGTATGACTCAGAGGATGCCCATACCTGAGTGGAAGTGGGAGCGCATTGCTATGGACTTTGTGGTAGGGTTGCCACGTACCTTGGGTAAGTTTGATGCTACATGGGTCATCGTGGATCGACTGACTAAGTCTGCACACTTTGTACCAGTTCAGACTACCTATAACTCAGAAAGGTTAGCCAAGATTTATATTCGGGAGATAGTTTGGTTGCATGGGGTTCCTATATCTATTATTTCAGATCGTGGCACCCAATTTACATCTCATTTCTGGCGATCTATGCAGAAAGAGTTGGGCACTCGGGTGGATCTTAGTACAGCCTTTCACCCTCAGACTGATGGTCAGTCTGAGCGGACTATTCAGGTTCTTGAAAACATATTGCGGGCGTGTGTGATTGACTTTGGTGGTCAGTGGGATCAGTTCTTGCCTTTAGCGGAGTTTGCTTACAATAATAATTATCATTCGAGCATTGGGATGGCACCATTTGAGGCTCTGTATGGTAGGAGATGTCGATTTCCAATTGGTTGGTTTGATGCATTTGAGGTTAGACCATGGAGTACAGATTTGTTAAGGGAGTCTTTGGACAAGGTCAAGTTGATCCAAGATAGACTTCTCATGGCTCAAAGCAGGCAAAAAAGTTACGCAGATAGGAAGGTTCGTGATTTAGAGTTTATGGTTGGAGAGAGGGTTCTACTTAAGGTTTCACCCATGAAGGGTGTGATGAGATTTGGAAAGAAGGGCAAGTTGAGTCCAAGGTACATTGGTCCTTTCGAGATTGTGGAGCGTATTGGTGAGGTGGCATATCAGTTGGCTTTGCCACCTGGGTTGTTAGGTGTCCATCCTGTATTTCATATTTCAATGCTTAAGAAGTATCATCAGGGTGGTGATCATGTGATTCAATGGGATTCAGTGTTACTTGATCAGAATTTGACTTTTGAGGAAGAGCCGATAACTATTTTGGATAGGCAAATTCGGAAGCTAAGGTCCAAGGAGATTGCTTCAGTAAAGGTTCAATGGAAGCATCGTCCACTAGAGGAGGCTACATGGGAGACAGAGTCAAACATGAGGAGTAAATATCCTCATCTTTTTTAGCGTTCAGGTTAGCTCTTTTCTTTTTCCGTTCGAGGACGAACGTTTGTTTAAGTGGTAGGTGATGTAACGATCCGCTGGTCGTTTTGAAAACTAGGACTATTTTGACTCCTTTTGAATACTTAAAGGGGTATTTTTAAAATATTCGATAACTACGAGTATCTAGTTGATGAGAATTTATTAAATAATTTACGTAGAAATAGTTAAAAAGGGCATATGTATAAATACTCCTTAAAATTTGACTCATATAATTAAATATATTAGTAGGTTATTTTAGAATATTGAAATAAAAGTTAAAAACAACCTCTTGGAGACGAGCCGAACCAAACTGCTACGGCGGCATTGATTTCCAGGTAAACAATCCAGATTCAATAATGTTTATATATAATGATATGGTGCACTTGAAGTAATTTAATAAAATAAGTGTTAGAGGTAATTAAGCTTATGGTAATTGTTGGAGTGCATATTGTATTAAATATCAAAAAGGCATAGGGTGAATTGAGGTAATGATGCCAATGAATTCTTAAACATTGGACACATTATGCATTTATATGTATAAATTATTAAAAAGTTAGGCAATTGACCGTATGCACTTGAAGAAAAGAAAGAATGTGATTACGACACTACGGTATTCTTTGGTCTTCTTAATTGATTATTATTTGTACTTATTTTATCAAATTAAGATAATAGTTTTTGATATATTGAGATAGGCAATTAATTATTAGATGTATATTACATGATTTAACATTGAATTCTAGGATATTTGGAGAGGTTAAAGTTAAACTCTTGACTTGAAATTAGCAAATATGATAAATTTGGCACACGAATTTTATCAAGGCTTGGAGCTAGATTAGAAATATGAGTGAGTTTTAGGGTCTACGATAGACATATAATGATTTGATACAAACTCACTTACTTACGAATAATTGCATCATTGTTAGATCGTGAACGTTCCGAAACCTTGCGAAAAGGAAAGGAAAAATCTTAAAAGATTCGTGGCACAAGCTCGGCATCTAAGGTATGTTAAGACTTTTTAGACTTGTTGAAGGACGTTTTCCTAATTAAAGATTAAAAATGAAAATAGACAATGGAGTAAGGGGAAAAAATGGTGGTCTCGTATCAATGGTGTGACGGACATTGGTACGAGTACCGGTGTTATAAAAAGGAAAATTTCTATTTTAGAATGTGGATTGAAATCTGAGAATGCCAAAGTGTATGGGCATTAGCTGATATATTATTGACTTGAATTCCTCGTGTGATTGTGTTTTATTTATTTCACCTGTATAGTTGTGATAATTGAGGTGGTTATGTATTATGTTCATATTGATTGATTGAGATGCATCATCATCCCCTCTATTGATACAATATTATGCACATGCATAGAGATGAGACTGAGTATAAGTTGGGCACGTGGAGATCGTCCGTGCTGGGGATGGTGAGATGTTAAGATTGTAATTTGGGCACGTGGAGACCGTCCGTGCGAAAATTATTTGATATTATGATAGTGCGTTGAGATTGTCCGCACAGACACGTGGAGATCGTCCGTGTCGGTATATGGACCTCGCGAGTCCCCCATGGGTCATGAACTCTCGATGTATTTCCGAGGAGTATTATGTATATACGGTTGAGTGAGTACTGGGTATTCTGAAACATATCATTTCATGGCATCATATTGCATTGCATTTCATCCCATCATTCATTCTTGATGACTATATGTTTCGTTTGGTGTTTGGAAAATATTAAATGTTGATTTCCTTTATTGATGAAACTTAAATAATAAGTGTAATATATATATATATATACTTGTACAATCTAAGAATTTATTTTCTTATATAACTCCCGTCACTACTTCTTCGTTGTCGGTCAATGAGACATACTGGGTACACGTGGTTTCGTACTCATACTACGCTTGTTGCACTCTTTGTGGTGCAGATTCGATTCCGAGTAGGAGCACATCTCGTGGAGCAAATTGAGTCCAGCTTGAAGTTCTTGGAGTTGTGGTGAGCTGCTTGGCTGTTCCGTGGCCCACACCTCCCTCTATCTTTTATTTATTCTGTTATTAGTATTCAAACAGGATATCCCTTATGTTAGATTTGTTATTTAGTTTCAGACTTGCTTCGAATTTTAGAAACTCTTGTACTTAAGACACCAATTCTTGGGGTGATATATTTTATCTTCCGCATTTCGTACTTATAAGGAACCCAATGTTGGAGATTCTTGCTAAGCGTTGGTCTTTTTTACTCATTTGTTGGTTTAGTTGGGTTAATATGTTGGGTTGGCTTACCTATTGGTTGGGAACATAGGTGCTATCACGACTTGCAAAAATTTGGATCGTGACAGTATGATTCTACCTAAAATATTTACATAAAATGGAAATAATTTTAAATTAAAGTGATTTAATCAAATTACTTAAAAGTCAAACTTAATAAATATTACAACTTAGATAATTTTGTTTGTAGCTAAAATCGAGACTTAATTAGCAAATAGTAATACCTTATAAATATTTTTGTTAGCATTTTAAAATTAAAATCTTTCTTTAAAAGAATTAGCATTTGATTTAACAGATCTAAATTTTATGTGAATCAATTAAAATAAGCTAAATCAAGTTCAATTGACTGCTTCATTAAATTTATATGGCTAATTTTAGTTTTATTCGATTCGTGTTGATAATTACATTAAATTTATATTAGCTAATTTCTATTTTTTTGATATATATTGACAACTATTAAATCTATATTTCAATTTTTATTTGACTCATATTGATAATTCTATTAGATTTGTATAGATAATTTTAATTTTATTTTGACCGATATATATTGACAATTTTATTAAATTTATATAATTAATTTCAGTGTTATCTCAATTCATATTAACATCTTTTTAAATCTATATAACCAATTTCAATTTTATTCCGATCCATATTGACAGCTCCATTAAATTTATATAGCTAATCTCAATTTTATTTCAATCCATACTGATAGCTCCATTAAATCTATATAGCTAATTTCAGTTTTATCTCAATTCATATTAACAACTTCATTAAATCTATATAGCTAATTTCAGTTTTATTTCAATTCATAATAATAACTTCATTAAATCTATATAACTAATTTCAATTTTATTCCATTCCATATCGACACCTCTATTAAATCAATACTACTAATTTCAAATCTCGTCCCTCTTAATGCCATACCTCGGAATTTTGGTTCTATTTGAATTCATAATAATAACTTCGTTAAATTTATATAACTAATTTCAATTTTATTCCATTTCATATCGATACCTTTATTAAATTAATATAGCTAATTTTAATCTCGTCCCTTTCGATGCCATACCTCGAAACTTACCTTTTTGGGAAAGAAAAAAAATGAAGAAAAAGAGCCCATAATGTTTCTCTATTTTTATCCCCACTTTTGGTCCAAAAATTTCATACACAAGATATTGCCATATTGGCTTGGTGAGATTTCCACGTGATAATGAGAGGCAATAAAATGGGTATATAATAAGTGCATAGAGGTGAAACACATATATTATTTTGACATATAATATAAATTTATATAATATAAAATAATATTATTAAAAATCCATACAATATATATATATATATATATCAAAATAATATTTGATCTTAATTATAAAAAAAGCAAATAGTAAATTATTCTGGACCCTACCCATATATTATTTCATTAGTGGGTATAATATAGAGTTTGAAGTCAAAAGGGCAAAAAAAATTGTTAAAAATTTTAAAATGGCATATGTGAATTTTTTTTAATCAAAAGGGTAAAATCGCTCTTGACGGAGCGATTTTGTTTTGACAAAATTGATACGATGATTTTATTTTTTAATATCGTTGCGCGTGCAGTATTTTTCAAAAAATTTAAAAAGTTAAATTGAAATCGTTGCTACAACAACGATTTCCTTTACCTTAAAAAAATTTGATCTTTTTAAAAAAAATTGACAAAATCGTTGTTATAACAGTGATTTTAAAGAAAAAGAATTTTGTTTTGACGAAATTGCTGACATAACAATGATTTTTGTATTTTTTTAAAAATATTGACACGTCAATTTGACGGAGCGATTTTGCTTTTTTTATTAAAAAAATATTAATATACCCTTTAAGAATTTTTAACAATTTTTTTTTATTCTTTTAGCTTCAGACTCTTATAATATGCATATAATCAGTACATAATCTATATATGTATTATTTAGATAAAATAAATAATGAATCCAATCGCTTTGTATAAAAGTTCCATAAATAATATATTTATTTAAATTTGTAAGTCGCAATGCTAAGAAAGTTTGAGTTGATATAGGTTTTATTTTATTTTTATCATCAAATTGGTAAAATGATATTTACAAATAAATCTTCTTAGAATATGATATTTATAATATCAATAATATAAAATAAGTTATCTGAAAAATTGTATATAATGACAAACTAATAAATCAAATTAAATGCTATTAACCTATTTTGATTTAATTGTGCCCTGTAGCAAATTATTTGTCAGTCACCTCTCTTCCTCACAATCTCGTTCGCCACTCTCCAACTCCCGCTTGCTCCCTCTCACGTTTATACAAACACAAGTGTATAAAATGTGTTTCTATTTATATAAAGCGAGAAAAAAAATTATATATATACATATATTTTCGTTCCCCTCTCTCCCCTCCCAGATTTGGCTCACCAACCTCGCCTCTATCTCTTATACAAACGGAAATGAAATATTAAATTGTGTTTGTATAAAGCGAAAGAAAATTGTATATAAACATGCATATACATATATTTTCGTCCTATACACTTATAATTATATAATACAAATATTTTTTTGTCCAATTTTTTTTTTGTCTTTCTCTCTTTCTCGTTTTATATATACACAAATTATACAATTGATTTGTATATAACTGCTTTCTTTTATATATGTATAGCGAATCATTCAGTTGGTTTCTTTGTATATATATAACGATATATACATATTTATGGTTGATATAAAACACAATTATATAAACTTTATTATAGTATACAAATATAAATTTTATGTTTGATGTAACTGAAAGTTGTTCAATAATATATTATAATAACCTGATGACTTGTATAAATTTTATATTTGCTATATCCAAAAGTTGCTCAATAATATATTATAGTGACATGATGATTTGAGATTTTCTTATACCGATTATAGTTGCATCTTATTTGGTCAAGTTTGTAAAATTTATTTACTTCTAAAGATATCTTTGATAAAAAGTGTAAAAAAAACCAACAATTTTGAATAGTTTATATTTAACTAAGCACTTTTCTTAATATTAAAACATTATATTGTGTTCGATCAAAATTTCAAAAAATAATTTAAAAAATGTACTACTTTTTTCTTTCCCTAAAAGATAACTTTAAGCTAAATCTTTAACAAAAACACCTCAATTTTCTAAAACAATCATTTCTGATACCTAGAAACTCATTTTAAAAACACTCTCTTTTTTCTCATTTTAATTTGACCTTTATATTAAAAATATATTCTTTATTTTAATTGTCCATTTAAATAATTTTTTTCTATGCTATCCTAACTAATTAAAATAAAAATAATCAAAATTCATATTTTAAAATCTCATTAATAAAATTATCTAACAAATATATCTCTAGTTAAAATTTTATTTAAAAAGTATGTTATATACCGATGTAGTGATAGAACTGCTTTATCTTTAATTAGAGATTTTAAATTTGAGTCATGAATATGAAAAAAATCTGCACTCTTTAAATTTTGAGAAGTAAATGATATTTCTAACTAAGTTATATTATGCATTTTTAAAATTTAGTTGGAGCTTCAGTGTTAACGTGAAATATCGAAGGGGGAGGTCAAAATAAGTGTATAAAGTATTGACAACTCTTGCAAGAGAGGTAAACAATTTGCATGCAGAGTGCAAAGGAAACAAGACAAGTGTAAGCCGAAAGCCCCTTGGTTTCATCAACAACAGCAAAGAAAAAGCTAAAACTAAACTCCCAAAAAAAAAAACTCTCAATTGTTGTTGTGAAAGTGAAACTAAAATTAATGTTGTTTTTCACCTTCCTTCTCTTTCTATGAATTTTTTTTTTGTTTTTGTTTTTGCTTTTGCTCTGTGCACCCACAGAACACAACTCTTCTTCATCACCATTCACCACGTGTTGTAGAGCCGCACCTTCTGTAACGCCTATTTCTAAAACAACAAGAAGAAGAAGCTAGCTAGCCATGATCATCACTTTCTTGTACTCTTCTTTCTTATATCTTTTTCCTTTCTTTAACTTTTTTTGTCTTGAGTTCATGTTCTATTCTAAGTTTTCCTTTGATGGGTTGTTCCCATTTCTTGAAAAAATCTAATCTTTATGTTGATTTGAGTTAAATTTTGTTTGTTTTGAGACAAATCACATCAAAATCTTGAGTTTTCCTTTGATGGGTTGTTGCCATTTCTTGAAAAAAATCTCATCTTTATGTTGATTTGAGTAACTTTTGTTGTTTTTGATACATGACATCAAAATCTTGAGTTTTCCTTTGATGGGGTTGTTCCCATTTCTTGAAAAATCTCATCTTTATGTTAATTTGAGGTATTTTTGTTGTTTTTGAGACATAAAACATCAGAAATCTTGAGTTTTTCTTTGATGGGTTGTTTCCCATTTCTTGAAAATCTCATCTTAGCATGTTAATTTGAGTTGATTCTTGTTGTTTCTGAGATATAGCAACATCAAAGTCTTGATTTTTCCAATGGCTGCAATTCTGAGGTTTCGTAAGTTGTGCTTTCTTGAACCAGTGAAGTGTTCTACTGTCAGTGTTCAGTCATTTGAGAAACCAAAAAATGATGAAAAACAATCTTTTGAACAACACCAAAAACCAGAAAGTCTTGTTTCTGCTATTGAAAGAGTTCTAGAGAAACCAAAATCCAAGAAAATAAAGAAGCAGCCCAAGGAATGGAGGTGTGTAGATAGCTGTTGTTGGCTAATTGGCTACTTGTGCACTAGTTGGTGGCTTCTTCTGTTTTTGTGCAATTTTTTGCCTGCAAATTTGCCTGGACTTAGAGTCCCTGAAGCTCCTGGAGTTAGACTCAAACGTGATGGATTAACAGCTCTTCATCCTGTTGTTTTAGTCCCCGGCATTGTCACAGGTGGCCTTGAGCTTTGGGAAGGAAGGCCTTGTTCTGAAGGATTATTTCGAAAGAGGCTATGGGGTGGTAGTTTTACTGAAATATTCAAAAGGTATTGTGCTTTAGATGAAGACATACTTGGTAATAAAGTAGTTGTCATGTGATCAGGAGGTCATAAGTTCGACCTGTGGAAATAGTCTCTTGCAGCAATGCAAGGTAAGACTGTGTGTAGAGTAGACCCTTGTGGTACGGCCCTCCACCTTCCTGTGCATAGCGGGAGCATAGTGCACCTGACTGCTTTTTTACTGTGCTTTTAGAGACATATGTTGCTTGGACTTCTCAAAAATGTCACTGCGGGTGCGTGTTGGATCCTCCTAAATTAGAGTGTTTTTGGATAATCTAACACGGTGTATCTGCATTTTTGGAGAGTCCGAATAACAATAGTTTTGTTCTCTTTCAATCAGAAAGACTAGATTTTGTTGATGCATGTTGACATGAAATTTGATGAATTGTCCTGCATTTTTTAGGCCTTTATGTTGGTTGGAGCACCTATCGTTGGATAATGAGACGGGGCTCGATCCACCAGGGATTCGAGTCCGAGCAGTTCCGGGACTTGTAGCAGCTGATTATTTTGCTCCAGGTTACTTTGTTTGGGCTGTTCTTATTGAGAATTTGGCAAAAATTGGCTATGAACAGAAGAACATGTACATGGCTGCTTATGACTGGAGACTGTCCTTTCAAAATACAGAGGTACATTGTATGATCCAACTTACTAAATTTTCCTCACATAAGATAGCATTAATCCGTTACATTTAAGTATTCCATTTGATTTATATATATGAATAAATGCCAATCTTATCATCATTAACTAAGTTCGTTTTTTCCCTTTAGCGGTGAACTATGTAATGGAAGAAAAATAAACTTAATGATGATAAGATTGGCAACTGTAAAGTTATCCTGTGTGACCTCTGAGCAGTATAATTAGTCACCCTTGATTGCGTAAGGGTAGGTTGCGTACATTACACCTCATCGGGTGTGGCCTTTCCATAAAACCTGCGTGAACACGTGGACGCTTTGTGCACGGGGCTGCCCAATGCCCGTGGTGAAGTGTGTGATGTCATTTCATTTCATTGTGTTTAGTAGCATTGTCATATCGGATTGGTTTATGCCATTATGTCAATTCTCGATTCCCAAGCGTGTGAATATTCTTAAAATTTCACACTATGTGGGATCACTAAATAATTTACCCTGCATTAGCATATGCTAATGTATCAGCAATGCATCTGTATCAATTGAAAGTTAAACGGATTCCTTCTTTCTAGTCGTTAGAAGAATTCTAGTGTAACTGGCATTGACTGTTTAGATTAGATATGTCCTGAATTAGATTTTTGTTATTCTGATGCATTTGTAATTGGGAACTAGCAGATTAGAGACCAATCGTTGAGTAGGCTGAAGAGCAAAATCGAGCTTATGTACGTATCAAATGGTTACAAGAAAGTGGTAGTAGTGCCTCATTCAATGGGAGTTATCTATTTCCTTCACTTCCTTAAATGGGTTGAAGCACCTCCTCCGGTTGGAGGTGGTGGCGGACAGGGTTGGTGTGCCAAACACATCAAAGCTATCATGAATATCGGTCCAGCATTTCTTGGTGTTCCGAAGGCTGTTGCTAATATATTGTCTGCTGAGGGAAGAGATGTTGCCTTTATCAGGTCAGTGTTTTAATTCATCCATCAGTATCCCTTCTTATATGCACTTCATTTTAATCCTCTTTAGTAGCGTTCGATATAACAGTTTTTGGTTTGATCGAAAATCTAACTTATAGGAAGAGAACTGTTGCTTGGACTCTCAAAATATGTCATTACGTGTATGTCGGATACTTTAAAAGTAGTACATTTTTTTTTGAGGATCCGACATGAGTACGCCAACATTTTTGGAGAGTCTTGGACAACATAACAGAAAAGTTTTTGGCAGATTTGTGGAATTAAAATTAAAGATGCTATAAAAGTGGAATCGAGTGCACTTTATGGATGAGGAAGTGAACTCTTCTATTTTATATTTTGCAGATCCATGGCTCCTGGTTTGCTGGATTCCGAGACCTTTGGTTTTCAAACACTTCAACACATTATGCGGGTTTCTCGAACATGGGACTCCGTCATTTCTTTGGTACCAAGAGGAGGAGAGACCATATGGGGTGACTTGAATAGGTCTCCAGAAGTAGAAAATATATGTTATACATCAAAGGCACGATACTTGCAATCCTCTTCGAAGGAATACAATGGCAATGACACGGATGCTAAGAGGAGTTTCCACGTGAAGGAGCTGCCGAGATATGGTAGAATAATCTCATTTGGCAAGGAAAAATTAGAATTACCTTCTTCACAGCTCTCAATAATTGATTCAAAGGTAAATATGACTCTCTATTCCACCCCTCTTTTTCAGATATTTGCTTTACGACAATCGATGTGTTGTTAACTAGGCTGGACAACCGACTGTCGGAACCGACTAGAATGGTCAGTTGGAGTGTATCTACTCTTGATGGATGTAAATTTACATCTATTCCCGTTAGTAGAAAGAAAAAAGGCAGCTCAGTGCACTAAGCTCTTACTATGTACGGGGTCCAAGAGTTAGGTCCGGACCACATTTGGTCTTCACACTTCCGTTCTAATTGTGTTGATCTTAATGCATAGAAATGATATATTTCTTTTGACCGGCTGTTCTCATTTGTTTTAAAATCAACAGGAACTCATGCGTGGAAGTGCATCCAGAAATTCCAACATGTCATGTGGAGAAGTATCATCAGAGTATGACGAAATGAGTCGCAACAACATCAAGAAAGTTGCTGAAAGTGATGCATACACAGCAAGTACTCTGTTAGATCTTCTTCGGTTTGTGGCACCGAAAATGATGAAGCGCGCTGAGGCACACTTCTCTCATGGAATAGCTGAAGACCTTGACGATCCGAAGTACACTCATTACAAGTACTGGTCAAATCCACTTGAAACCAAGTAAGAATAAGCCATGGTCCTCTTAACTAACTACGATCTTCCACCCATTCTTTCTTTATTTGAACATTGATCGTCAGTTGATCTACTTGTCATTGTCTCTTAAGTTAAATTTTATAAGATTAATCATATGTGTTGTGCCTTTATAGCTATTCCTTAGTTGTATAATGAACTCGGCCATAGCCAATGATCCTATTTGTTGGTAGCAATGGCAGAGCCACCTTACGCCACACCCTTCGCCAATTTAGCTAGGTCAATATTTTAGTTTTATGTGTATATTATACTATATGTTGACTCTCCTTCGTAAAAATTTTGGCTCCTCC
The DNA here is from genome assembly GCF_036512215.1 of Solanum lycopersicum. Lineage (NCBI taxonomy): Eukaryota > Viridiplantae > Streptophyta > Magnoliopsida > Solanales > Solanaceae > Solanum > Solanum lycopersicum. The sequence goes on along the minus strand of NC_090810.1, from coordinate 57,871,531 downwards.
GCTGAGTTAGTTAGTTAATAGTCGGCATCTCTTTTCAGATTGCCGGATGCTCCGGATATGGAGATATTCTGTTCATATGGTGTGGGAATTCCTACCGAGAGATCATACGTCTACAAGTTGTCATCTTCGGATAGATGCAAGAGCATTCCTCTTCAAATCGACAGCTCCGCGTATGGAAGTGACAACGGGTGTTTGAAGGGTGGAGTACACTTTGTTGATGGCGACGAGAGTGTACCGGTCGTGAGCGCCGGCTTCATGTGCGCGAAAGGTTGGCGAGGCAAAACGCGTTTCAACCCCTCGGGCATCTCAACATACATAAGGGAACACCAGCACAAGGCTCCGTCGAGTCTGCTAGAAGGGAGAGGCACGGAGAGTGGTGCTCATGTTGACATCATGGGAAATGTCGCCTTCATCGAGGATGTCCTTCGACTCGCTGGTGGTGCCACCGGTGCAGAGTTGGGTGGCGATAGAATCTACTCGGATATTATGAAAATGTCAGAGAGGATAAATATTCGTCTTTAACGTGTGATAATACGCGCGATTTTGAACTGAGGGATGAAGGACAGCCTCAGAGAAGTCAAGAGCACAATAATAGGACAGTGATAATGAGAGTAGAACACTGAAAACAACTACAAGAAAATGACTTAAGAGGACAATCAATTGATGGAAGTATGGGATGAGTAAAGTGATTGTAGCATTTTGTCACTTTTGTAATCTACTGAATAAATGTTCACCTTATGTGATCAGGTTCAATAAATTCTGACTATTCTACTAAAGTTATTATTTAAGTCGTGATAGAGTCTGAAACTTTACGAGAAAAGAGTTACGCAAAATATTTTAATTTTGGTCGAAATTGAAGTTGTTATGATAATCAGATTTTGAAAAGAATCTTTTATTTCTGTACTATTTAATAGTGTATTTTAAAGGTATATATATGTTTACGTGAATATCATAAATATTGTATCATTCTAAATAGTAATGTTTTAATGTAGACACATATATATCTTTAAAATATATTATTAAATAATACAGGAACAAAAGATTCTTCATAAAGTTTGATATCATAAAAATAATTTCGATCTTAAAATATTTTTCGTACCCTTTTCGAATCATCCACCTCAACGTAGTGAAAGACATAAAATTTATTCAGGTTCTATTTCTTTTCTAATTCCACGTGTGTAATTATATTATTGGGTAATGTTGTTCTGCGCATTGGTACACAAAATCTTTTTTATAAGGTGTTAATATATAAAGAAGTAAAGAAACGAATAAATTGCTATTGCTATTGCAATATCATATTTTATATTTATACTCATATTTTTTATAAGTCGTGTTACTAACTTACATGACACTCGATTTATTCGGTGCGCATAAAATACTTATCATAATTTTTATCTAAAGTGTTAGGGGTGTGCATCGGTCGGTTCGATTCGGTTTTACATATAATCGGTTCGGTTAATCGATTTTCAATTTTAAAATATGTCAACCCAATAACAAATCAATAAGAAATTTTTTATCGGTTTATCGGTTTTTGATGTTATCAGTTCGATTTCGATTAACCCAATAAGAAAATGTCGATCAAATAATATATAATAGTACGTATGTTATAATTACATGTTACCAACTGTAGCCAAAACATAATAGAAAATTTTGAATGTTGATCAAATTACTAACATTCACAAACTTGCAAAAGCTATCGCCTACAATTACGAACTAGAATTAAAATTAAAATAAAATATTTCAATGAGACAATCTTGAACAGTTTCTTGATCCACCAGATAATCAACAAAGTTCTCACCAATTTCCTAACCAAAAATCACATAGCCTGAAAAGCTAATATTGAATCTATTTATGTATTAACTTATGTACATTTAACATTGGGGAAGGGTAAAGTAGCAAATAACTATCGTCTTATTGGGTTATCGGTTTACCCAATAACCCAATAGGAAAACCCGAAACCGATTCAATAACCCAGTAATTATTTTTTCTAAACCCATTAAAAACTCAATAACCCAATAACATTTTATCGATTCGGTTTATTGGTCGGTTTGATTTTTGCACACCCCTATAAAAGGCAGAGATAGAAGTTATAGGGTTATAACGATTGCAAATTATTTTGGGATTCAGAAAAACAATTTACATTGACACTTGGTTGAAGCAAAGTATATCCATCCCATACATACATATAGCTGCTACGTTTAAAATAAATTTAAATTTATGTGTCATAATTTTTATTTTGAGAGTCCAAAATTACTTTCTTCAATCTCTATTATTTCAGTTATTTTAAATTATTATTATTATGAAAATACTAGTTGAAAATGTTGATTATTTATTCTATTATATTAATAATAAAAACTTTTTCGTATAAACGTGTCAAAATATATTCTTTTAATTTTGGTGCCAAACATATTATTAAAGGACTTTATAATCTTTCTTTTATTATTCTTCCTAATTAGAAATAAGCCTTCACAACTTGTGATTTACAGTTATTTTTATGTAGTTTTAAAATGTGAAAATCAATTTTTTTAAATAAACTGAAAAAGCTATCTCTAAATTCACACGAAAAATTGATTAATTTAGATTTCGAATTAAAATAAGACACATAAATTAAAACGAAAAAGTGATACATTTAATACTTATTAGCTATCAATATTACAAACTTATATGATGTTGATTGAAGAGCTACTTCATATGAAGTCAAACAATTTAGAGAAGCGTAAGATATCTCACTTGTGGAATTCTAGAAGAGAACTATAAAAAAAATTTTAAAAAATCTTTATATAAATAACTAGTCGAATTTATTGTATATTTTTATAATCGGTATATATGAAATATATACTAGCTAATTCAATATTAGTTATATATATTTATACCTAATATATTGTATATATGATAATTATTTTTAATTTAATGTAGGTAGGTTGCTAGTATTTAAGTTAATTCTTTATAAAATAAAATAATCAGAAAATAAAAAAATGTGTCAAACAAGCTCCCTAATACAGATAATATTTTTACATGAACAAGTTATGCCAGTGAATTTTAGTTGTAACTACTGACTATATATAATATATATATTATAATTTTTATACTAAGCTTCCTAATTTTTGTCACAGAAAAATAAATAGATAATAAGTTTTTTTTGTTAATCCAATAGTTATTGATTAGCTGTTATTATTCAACCATATAGCTTACGGGAAACAATAATAATTATTCAAAGAAAGAATAATAAGAAGAATAGAATGGTTCAAATCCTGCCACATTTTCTTTAGCCACTAAAAAAATATATAAAATTATTCACAGATAAATTATATTGTTAAATAATAAAATTTCATTGCTAATTCGATTTGTCGATAGATTAGCAATAGTTTGTCAAAAATATTTGTTAGAGCAATTAATCAGATATCTCGAATTTAAAATTTAGAAATAAAAAAACATTATAAACAAGTTCTCTCTTAAATTGGTTATACATATACAACTATAAATTCGAATTAGTCAAATTTTAAAATAGTATAAGACGAAATCTGAAGTAATCAAAATTTTAAAATAATATTAGATATCGGGCGAAAAATAAAATACCAAAAATTTAATTAAATAGGATATAGATATCATCGATTTAACCATTTCGACCAATTAACCTCTTTAAATAGTCCTCAAACTCTTTTCAATTTTCACCTCCACAAGCACTTCAAATTATTGAACCAAAAGAAAAAGAAAAAACACATACAATTCTTCTTATATCTATTTTTTTTTATGATTATGGGAATTTCAAGTTTTTTGAGGATTTGGTTATTTGTATTAACTTTGGATATTTTGATTAATATTGTAAATGGACAGCCTTTAGTTCCAGCATTATTTATTTTTGGAGATTCAGTTGTTGATGCAGGAAATAATAATTATCTTAAAACAATTATCAAGGCAAATTTTCCTCCTTATGGAAGAGATTTTCCTAAAAAGATACCAACTGGAAGATTTTGCAATGGAAAACTTGCGTCAGACTTCACGGGTACTTATTTTTCTTCGATTTAAGATATATATATCGACAGTTTAATTTTATAAAACGTATACTAGAAGTAGTTTTATATGTTGTACGGTACATATTAGTTGTCATATTTATTTACTCTACTATGGAGTAACATTTTAAAAATGTATTTTTCATTATATTGATATGCGAAAAATTGTAATTTATAGTACTTTTCATATAGTTTTTGAATACTTAATTTTTTTTCTTTAAAATATAATTGATGTAATTTAATTTAACTTTACACATAGTCAAATTAACTTTCGAAAAATGTAACACGACAAATAAAAGTGAACAGATGGAATACATATGTAAAATATTAATTAACTCATCTCCTCTTACTAATATACTCTTTTCTTTTATTAAATTTTGTAAACATTTTTTTTTGAAAATCTCTCTTCTTTTTTTTTGTTTGTTTTGTACGCTTAAAATGACAAAAAGTGGTGGAACTATCAAAGAATATTCAACCCTTTTATCCATTTGGCAAAGAAGCCATTGCTATTAGTAAAACACAAAATTTAGCGACGGATCAATTTTGTAGCTTTACAATAACTTTTATAAGGTAATTTCACAGATTGACGAATTAAGGACAATTTATTTGAAAATTATGTAAGCTACGAGATTTTTAACGAAATATTTACTAAGAATTTTTGTATAATTGATCTTATATTATACTAAATTAAAACTTAAATCACTTAAAAGCAAATATAATGCAACAAGCCAACAATCATGAAGTATAGGTTTCGAGTTTGAATTTTTGAGAATAAAAAAGACCTAATTAGAAATGCTGATAAATATCTTTAAAAAGCAAATGTAATGTAACAAGTCGAGTTTGAATCTCTGAGAATAAAAAGAATCTTGTTGAAAATACTGACCTTATATATTGTGAGAATTCATTAATTAAATTTGAGTGAGAAATATATATTATTAAAAAAACTAATGTTTGTCCTTTGTGTTGCATAATACAGCTGAGAATCTTGGGTTTACTTCATATCCACCAGCTTATCTCAGCAAGAAAGCCAAAGGGAAAAATCTTTTGATTGGAGCCAATTTTGCCTCTGGATCATCTGGTTACTATGACACTACTGCTAGGCTATATGTAAGTAACTGTAGTTTGGGAAAAGGGTTTGAAATATATTTAAACTTTAATCGATATTAATGTTATGATATCAAATTTTATAGAGTATCTTTTATCTATATCCTATTTAATATTGTATTTTAAAGGTATATATGTGTTCATGTGGACATCATAAATATTGCGTCATTTTAAATAGTAATATGTCCATGTGGACACATATATGTATACCTTTAAAATACATTTTTAAAAAGTGCAGGTGATAAAAAGTCTTTCATAAGGTTCGATATCGTAATAGCATTTTCGGTCAAAATTAAAGTAGTTTTTAAACCCTTTTCCCTTTTAGTTCAAACTTTAAAAATAAAATTGACTTTGGTAGAAAGCACTTTATTCTCGAAATGGGCATCTGAAACTGAGTGATAAAACAAATTAAAAGGAAAAAAAACTCACACTTCTCTTTTCTAATTTATGTGATAATATTTTATTTTTAATCAATTTTAAAAAAGAATAATCTAAATTTAGAAAAAATTGAGCTTAAAATTTTCATTTTATCCTTAATAGGAAGCTTTTGTTTTCATACAAAATGCTTTAGAACCATACAAAAATAATAACATGATTTAAATTTTATTTTTTCTCAAAAGTTCCTTTTAAAATAAATAAATAAATAAATTATGTGTCTAGTCAAATCTATCACATAAATTAAAATCGAGAAAATATTATCTCCATTCATTTTTACTTGTCATAATTTTCTTTTTTTAGAGTCAAATAATAAAGAGTTTTAACTAATATTTTACGATGTATTTTTTCATTGATATGTAAAAAATGCAATTTAAAGTACTTTTATATATTTTTAAAATATCTAAATTTTTAATTTAAAATATCAAATTAATATAATCTAATTTAACACTAATCTATTTTTTTTTTATCAGGATGCAATTCCTTTGAGCAAACAACTTGAATATTACAAAGAATATCAAAAGAAATTGGTGGTAATTGCAGGGAAATTAAATGCTTCATCAATAACCAATGCTTCAATTCACTTAATCAGTGCTGGAAGTAGTGATTTTGTTCAGAATTATTATATTAATCCTTTGCTCTACAAAGTTTATACTCCAGATCAATTCTCAGATATCCTCATCAAGTCATACACTAAATTTATATTGGTATATTCTTTTTCCTCTTTATTTTTCGAAAAACAACCTCTCTACGATTTATATTCATAAGACAGGAATAAGGTCTGTATTTTATATACACATTATCTTCTTCAGACTCTACCAATAGAATTACACAGAATATATTATACAAGAAGTAACTTGTTATAACAATTACAAGACAACAAGTGATCTGATGGTATAAAAGTTTCTTAAGTTAATAATGTATATAACTTAAAAATTATTTTTAATAAATTTAAATTATATATACTGACAATATAATAAGTTTTTTTAAAAAAATTGTTGTGTTGTGGCTGATAGGAATTGTATGGATTAGGAGCAAGAAAGATTGGAGTGACAACAGTACCACCAATTGGATGTTTACCAGCATCAATTACAATATTTGGCAAAGACAACAATAGTTGTGTCAAGAAGATGAACAAAGTGGCAATTTCATTCAACAATAAGCTCAATGACACTTCTATCAAATTGCAAAAAAAGCTTTTTGGTCTCAATCTTGTTATCTTGGATATATACCAACCCCTCCTTGACCTTGTCACACATCCAGCCGATAATGGTAATTATACTTCAATTTATATAACCTTTTCTTCGAAAAAATAGTCTGATACACAAAGCATTTTGCATTCACACAGGATCTAAATAAGGAACGCTATCTCTGTTCTTGATAAATGTTGAAATTTTGTAACGAATTGGAGATCAAATGTCGCCACTATAAGCAGAGGCGGACCCACATAGTATTGTGGGGATGCACGTACAACCGTTAACTTCAGAAAAAATCATATATATATGTATATCTATCTTGAGAAACTGACAGAAACTAAATATAATTAATAGTTTCCAAAAACAAAATGAAATGGTACTTTGTAAATTGTACCAATAGCACAAGCTAATAGATCCACCCAAATTACTAGGGTTCAATCCCAAGTAGAACCTTTTTTTTTTAGCTTTAATAAAAACAGTTTTTAGCGGTTATAAATATATACATTAACAAAGAATGTTAACACTTTACTGGCATTAATAATTGTCTAAAAAACCAACAACATTACTCTCAGTATTTCTTGAATATCTAAATTAAAGCGGCCACAAAAAGTCCCACTCTATTTATAAAATTATACTGAATATATTATTGTTGTTCAAATATTTAATTTTTATACAGGTTTTTTTGAAGCAAGAAAGGCATGTTGTGGTACAGGATTACTAGAAACATCCATATTGTGCAATGCCTATTCTCCAGGAACATGTGCAAATGCATCTGAATATGTGTTTTGGGATGGATTTCACCCAACAGAAGCTGCAAATAAAGTCTTATCTGATGATTTGCTAGCCAGTGGCATATCCCTCATCTCTTGATTTTTGTTCATTCGCTGATGGACCTAACTTTTATTATGATCACCTCGATATTTCAACTTGACTCAAATGTGTCTCGCAAATATCTTTAATTTTGAAAATACACGTCTAGACACCTTTTAAGGGGATGCATATTAGACGTGTATTGTCAAATTTGAGGTGTTTACGAGGTGTATTAAATCAAGTTTAAGTATTTAAATGAACATTTTTAAAGGTAAAGTGTTTAATTGTGGAGGAAGTTTAAGATGTTTGTTTATATATTATCCTTCTTTCTTTAAGTGACAAATAACAAAGTCTTGAAAAATTTATTGTTAATTGGACTCACATTATGTTATAATAAATTCTTGTTTAGTTTTTCATTCCTTTTTTTTTTTGTATTTATTTTGGTTATGATGTTGCCAATGGAATATATAAACATATTTTTGTATAACTTTTAACTTGTAAAAGTTTTTAAATTGATGCAATTGTTCACATGAATTCAATTGTTATTGGCATAATCTCACAGTTGTTTTCCTTAAAAGTCTCAATTAATGTTTTGATCAAGATGGATATATGAGCATACAATATTTACAAAAAATATTATATATATAGAAAAATATATTTAAATAGCGTATGAGTGAATTTTAAAAAATGATATAATATATAAATAGATAATTAAATTTGGAAACACTTCAATATTGAGTATGTACATCTAAATACTTAACTCATCTTTTATCGAATTAATCAAAAACTTCAATATACAAAATAATCATCTAGACACCTCTAATATTTATATGTCACATCAGTATCATGTATACACGAGACACAATACGAGATGAGTTGGAGAGTATAGTTACTAATTGAGCCTAAATTGAGGTGTCTAGATGTACACTCTTAAATTTAGAGTTGATAGATGCCAAATTTAAGTGTATATATTCATGTATTATATCTTTAAAAAAAAAAATTAAAATAATTGTACTCATGAATCAAAATTAGAACAATAAGCATTCCATTTTTTTTTTTGGAAAAAGAACAAATATATTTTCGAACTATCGCAAATGGTAAGCAGATACCCTTCGTCATACTTTACATTGTTGTCCTCCCTTCCAAAAACTAGAGCATATATTGCAAGAGTATATATGCTCTAGTGTATAGACGACAGAGATATCAACGTCCCTAAAGTATGATAAAATATATGTGCATATCATTTACGATAGTTCAAAATATATACGTCCTTTTTCCCTTTTTTTTTTTAAAAAAAATATATATTCAAATTCACATCCAAAATTAACCCTATGTACACACAAAGTGGAACAGTATAAAAGACAGAAAACCCGGCGAATTTTCTCATTTGATTTTTTGGGAGGAAGAAGATGGACTACAATCTGGCAGCACTGAAAGTGTTTTGCTCACAGCTAAACAACGCCAAAGCAACCACAACACAACAATCACAGGCAGCATTCACTCTCTCCGGCATTCTCTTTCAACGTGTCTGGCTACAGGTCTCATTCTTCCTATCCCCTTTTCATATTCCCCGTATAGTTTGCTTCATTCCAATTTTGATTGAAGAATTAACCTAATTTAGTGCTTCAACAACTGAGGAAATGAGATCTCTAGCTTGCCTACGATTTGAATAGAAGAAAATGAACTTTTTCAGATGGTAAAATGAAGATCATTTGTAAAAAGGACATAAAATTAAAAAAGAAGTTTGTAAAAGAGCTGGAAAACCATCCTAGGTCCCACATTTTGTGCCGAGTGTCTATTGAAAACGTCTGGGTACATCTTATCGCTCAGCAGAGCTCACTTGTGGGATTACTAGGTGTGTTGTTTGTTTTTGTTGTTGTATCAAGTGTATGATCTATCTATAGCATTTAGGAATAAAAAATAAGCTATGTTGTTGTTATTTTTGTTGTACTAATTGTAGAGTTGCACCTAGGTGCGGCTTAGTGGTCAATGAAGTGGGTTGAGAACTATGAGATCTCATGTTTAAATATCAGCGGAGGCAAACATACTAGGTGTTTTTGTCGCATCTATCTTACCCTTAGTTAACAGAGTTACATGGTACTTGTTGCTGCTGTGGGAGGTGGCGAGTATCCTGTGAGATTACACTGAATATGTCGTTGTGCCAACTATAATTGCACCAAGGGTGTGGCCTAGTAGGGAGTGAGTTAAAAATCATGAGATCTTAGGTTCAAATTCCAGCTACAGAGTCAAAAACACTAGGTGATTTCTTCCTATCTATGTTAATTTTGGTGAACAAAGTTACCTGGTATCTGTTGCTAGTAGGAGGTGACAGGTATCCTGGGGAATCAGTCGATATGCGCGCAAGCTTGAAAAAGTGTTCTTAGTCTTTTTCTTGATAGTAGTATTTGGGAAGCTCATCTATTTGTGAAAAGATCCCATTTTAACTGCAGGGTATTCTGGTTTCAACACCTACTACTGACTCCTCCGGCCGATTCCTCCTCGACGATGGCACAGGGGTCATTGAACTCCAACTTCTCGGCGACTTCCTCACACTTTCTTGGGTGAAAGGTTAGTAATTGTTAAGGAAAATTACACGTGCCTCCCATGAGATTTCAAATATTACACAAACAAACCCCTTCCTTCAATTTTTGTGTGTTAGATATATATTGTTTAAATCATTTGATCTGCTAGTGCAAAGATTTACTGGGAATAGTTTGATTTATTTTTTTCAAGTATCAAAACTATTGGTAACTCTATTTAATCTTTTCATGTTGCTTTTTACTCCTTAAAATGATATCCTGTTTGATTTTAAGCTTCTCTGTCCCTCATTATTTTTGTAGATACATTAGTTATTCTCTACCTTTGACTTTTGCTTTCATAAATTTGGAGTTATTAAGAAAAGTTGAATGTGTCGATGAAAGGGTTAGATTCTTGATCTAATATAATTAAGTTAATTTATAAACGGCTAATCAGACTACTTATAAACTGTCAAAGGTCTGTGTAATATTTGGAATCATGGTAACTTTATGATACAGGTTGAGATCTCAAGGGATTATGTCTAATCACTCCTTTATTATTATGTTCCTAGTATTTTTACAGTTGTTCTCTACTAATAAATCTGTACTTGTGCTTGCCTTAATTTTGAACAGGGATGTATGTTATGGTTGTTGGACTGTATTTTGTCCAAAAAGGCAGCCTCCCTTTAGTTAAGGTAAAAAAGGATAACCTTTCCCTCTAATGACTTCCCACTTCATTCATGTTAAATTAGGATTGTTCTTGTGTTAACTTGCTTTAGTGTGGTTAAACATTTTGGTTTGAGCTTATTCGGAGTGTTGCGTCAATGATTAAATTCGTAAATCTGTTAATGACAATGTTGTTTTTGAGGGTGATTGCCCAGCTAACAGTAAAATAATTTCATGCGTTCTAAATTCATCTCCAATCTACGACGAACAATGTTCCGCATTTGGTGAAATGCTACTGAGTCCGCGAGTTCTTAATCCTGATCTCTAAGACTGAATTCTTATTAGTTTAGTACAATATCAAGGTTTACTTTTACTCTCAACCTTAGCAATCAAGGTGTCTTGCATAGCATGGATAGGAACCTATAAAAGCAATGGTTGTGAAGCACAACTGCACAAGTAAATCTAGTCTCTAAAGACAAAAAGGCAAATGGAGGGGTTGCTTTTGAGGGAGGGGGAACAAGAAATATGTAACTATTACTCCACTCCATCTGTCAGTGTTCTTCTTCAATTGAATAAGAGACTCATTAATGATTAGAAAATCTGGAAGAGGTTCTGATGAGAAGAGTTGCAACTAGTTAAGACCTAGCTTTTGTAACTATTTTATGCTGTTTGAACCAATGTCACATAGTGAAAAGTTGAAGTCAACCATATCGGCATTGTGGGAATCATTCATCATATCAAAATCGTATGAACTGCACTTTGGAATTGGTCAATCAAATCTTTACCTTCCATTAACTGCAAAGAGTAGCTTAGTTTTTGAATCATGTTGCAACTTTTATGCATTAGTCCAAGCTCTATAGCAGAAAGCTGAAACGGCTTACTATGTTTGTTGCATTAAGCTCATAGTATCGGCTGGTGGGCTAGCCCTTTTGAAAGCTTAGTAGCTGCAAGACCTGTCAAGTTCCCACTTTATTGTGCCAATGTAGCGCACTCGGTAGCATCCCTATCTTCCTAGGCTTTTCTCTGAGCTGTTCAAGCCATTCAGGGTTAAAACAGAATGACTTGCATCGTGTTTCTTCCTAGTGTCATTTAGCAGATTATGATATATATTCCTTTTCAGCATATTCATCATTGGGATATTCTATGTTGTTGTAGTGGAGGACCTGTGGATTTGTTCACCTGTATAAGACAGACGTACTATGAATAGACTTCCATCTCAGAGATCCACAAGCTACCTGGCTCCAATACCATCAAGCAATGCTGTAGAGTGCCCATGCTATTGATGCCCATAATACTGTGTACATTTATGCTAATGCTGTTGGAACTCCAAATGCCAAATTAATGAAAAACCTAGTACTCATGCTTCGAGGTTACTGATTCTCTATCCAATTTAGTGGTGGGACTTGAGAGTGTGGACGGAATTGTCTGGTTGTTACTCATGGAATAATATTAATATCGCAAGAGAAATGAATGGTGACCGGAGAAAATAGTGGTAGAAATTTGTCTCCGGAAATGGAGGAGGGGCTTCAGAGGATAGAAGAAATTGTCTCTGTTACTCATGGAGTAGTATAAATATGCAAAGGAATGAATGGGTGACTGGAGAAAATAGTGGTAGGAAATTCGTCTTTGTAATTAAACCATCTCTTCCACCCTACTCTTGCTTCTACTAACCTTTAACACTAATCCGTGCTCCACACCTCCGATCCAAGGTCATGTCTTTAATAAGCTGGAATTGCAGCATGTCTTGTCTAATCACTTCTGCCCAATACTTCTTCCGTCTACGTCTACCACTCCTGAAACCATTCCTAGCCAACCTCCGTACTGGGGCATCTGTGCATGTCCGCTTGACATGTCTGAACCATCCTAGCCTTGTTTCTTGCATCTTGTCGTCCACCTTGTCCCGGATATACTCATTTCTGTTCTATATCTCCTAGTATACGCACACATCCACTGCGCTGAAGTAATAACTAGAGTGATTTTGGAAGAGAGTAAAGGTAGTTTGAGTTTATGTGATTGTTGGTCTAGCAGTATAGATCAATTTTAGAATCATTGTTTTGCATTAAACATGAGCTTGCACTTGGGTGAAACAGTAGTCATCTTTGTTATTATTGATAGAACAGAAGCTAAAGCATTTCCAGACCATTTCAATTCAGCTGTTTTGAACTATCAATATTCATACCAAACAGTCCAGTGTGGCAGTGTATTGAAGAAGCATTCATGCTGTAATCTGATAGCAGGCCATATTTTCTGTACCCATTCCTTCACTGAGGTAGAATGTGTGCAGTCTACGAACTAGATCACCAAATTAACCTATCAGACAAGAAGTAAAATTGCTTACTCAGCATAAAGAAGTGTACAACAGGAAAATATGTTTTAGATGGGGGACGAGAGAGTTTTCGTGGAAGATTGTACTCCTTGTGTCTCCTTAATCTTATCAGAATGTAGGTACTTCCACACCGTTCTGCACCAAGCAAGAGCAGACAATGACCAATAGCTGAGCTCGGTGCTTTCTTGCTGATTTTAAACCTCGCGAAAAAATTGAAAACAATTTGTATTATTACTCGAAAATCTGCAGAGCAAGTATATTTTAAGTCAGCGTGTATTAACATAGCCTTCTGTGAATATGCTGTATCAACATAGCCTTCTATGAATATACTACATTGCTGTATTAAATTAACATAGCCTTCTGTGAATATACATTGCTGTATTATGTTTATGATGTCTCTTGTTTCGGTTGTTAACTTCTTATAGGATATTCTTACGCATCTTCTCCCTTTTCAGATACACAAAATTGTTGACCTTTCGCCATTTCCTGACCGAGAATCGATGTGGTACCTTGAAGTTATTGAGGTATTTAAACTCTTCTACCAACCTCTATTTGAAGAGTAATTAAAGAGTTAAGGCAGCAGGAAAAAGGACATCATACAAGATCTTGTGTGATTGTACCAAATGGACTTCTAGTTCATATATTACTACTAACGTTTTTAGTGACAGTTATATTAAAATTCTCTCTGTTTTAATTTCTTTATCATACTTTCCTTTTTAGTTCGTTTCTTTTTCTTTGTTGGCGCTCTTAGTTTCATCTATCTACCTGACACCCTTGCAACACCGCCCTACCCCCTCGGCTCCCTTCCTACCCCATTCTCATAATTTTGTTTAATATAGATTTGTCTATCTCTAGTTTTGGCTAAAGACATATTTAACATATTACTTTCTCTGTTCATATTAGTGAATCATTTATACAAAAAACAGTTGTTTCATATTAGTTGATCACCTTATTAAATCAAAAAAGAATTAATTAATTTTTTTCTATATTCCTCTTACAATTAATTTTTTTTTTAAAATGTTCACATTTAATTATAAAATTCTCAAAGAAATTTTTTAGAAGGTAAATTAATAAAATTATCTTCTTTTTGACACACATGTGGCTCGAATCCAATGCAAAAACATTAGCCAAAAGAAAAGTACAGATCATGCACAAAATTTTCAAAAAGTCTCAAGTATCATGCAAGCATTAAATGATTGATTAAAATGTGTGATGTGTTGAAGTTGATAAGAGATAAGATTATGAAGAAGTTAGTTGTAGTTAGTTAGCTTTCCGTTATAGTTAACAGCTTTGTTTAGTTAGTTAGCTTTCTGTTAGTGTTAGTTATTTTTTCCTTCAATTTTCAATTGTATAAGTATGACTACTACATGTAGTTCATCACACTTTTTTCCTCTCTTTCAATCTGAGAAATGGTTCTCTCCATCCTCATCTCTACATTCAGTTGCAGCCACCATTAATGGTGGTTTATCTCAACTTTGAGCTTCAACATGGTATCAGAGCACTCGTTCGATCACTTCCGCTTGTTTTCGTCTCTGTTCAAGCTGTGATGATCTTGAATATCTCTGTTTGTCTTCCATCTCTGTTCTTCTTGTGAAGATTGAATCTATCGAGTTTGCCTGTGTTCATTCTGTTTTTCTGCTGTTTTTCTGTTGCATTTTTGCACATTTTCATCCTTTCTTTTGTTTGATTTTGTTACACTACAATGGTAGAAGTAACTAATCTGGAAGCAACTAAGGGAATTGAGATAGGAAATGTGTTGTATCTACATCCATCAGACAATCCAGGTGCACCTCTTGTACCAGTTGTCTTCGATGGAATTGGTTATCGAACCTGGAAGAGAGGCATGATCAGGTCTTTATCAGTTAAAAATAAATTGGGATTCATTAATGGAGATTCTAAGAAACCACTTCCTACAGATCCAAACTACAAACAATGGGAGAGGTGTGATAATATGGTTACGTCTTGGATTTTAAACTCATTAAGTCGAGATATCGCTGATAGTGTAGCATATGTTGATAATGCTCTGGAATTATGGACTGATTTGGAGGATCGTTATGATCAAACCAATGGTGCCAAGTTATATCAGATTCAAAAAGAAATCAATGATCTCATTCAAGGAGTTATGGATGTCACAGCTTACTACACCAAGATGAAGAAACTTTGGGAAGAACTGAGTGGTTTATGCATCAAAACTCACTGCAACTGTACATGTAGCTGTGGAGCAAAGGATATGATGCACAAGGTTGAACAGGATAGACGATTAATTCAGTTTCTTATGGGTCTTAATGAGGTTTATACAACGATTAGAGGGAACATTTTGATGATGAATCCAATGCCATCTGTGGCACAAGCTTTTGCCCTGTTGATACAAGAGGAGAAACAAAGAGAGTTTAAGACAAATAATCAATCCTTTGCTGAAACTAGTTCTCTTGTGGCTACTTCTTCAAGTACTTCAAGCACTTCTGGTAATCAAAAAGGCCAGAATTTCCAGACGAATTACTCATCTACTTCTTCAAATCATAGAGGGAGGCCATATTGTGAATACTGCAGGAGACCAGGACATTTTAAAGCAAAATGTTATCAGTTGCATGGATATCCACAGAATAATAATAGACCTCAAAGATCTCAATCTAATGGACAGCAAGGCTATAATCAATTTCAGAGACAACAACAATGTGAAAATCCTGGTTCTAATCAGCAATACAGAAACAATAACAAAGGGAAAGGTGTAGAAGCTAATTCTGCAATGTCATGTGATTCTAATGTGGAACAAGGCTGCAACTCTGCGGGTCAAGTCACCAGCCAAGATATTGGCATCTCAAAGGAACAGTATGGACAAATTGCCTACCTGCTTCAACAATTTCAGGCAGAAAATTCAAGTAACATGCAAGCAACAAATCCTGCTGTGAATTTTGCAGGTATCATTACATGCACTTCATCTATAGCTTTTGACAAACTGTCATGCGAATGTTATAAGGCTAGAACTGACTTGTGGATCTTAGACTCAGGTGCATCACACCATATGACCTTTAACAAACAACACCTCACCAACATTCTACCCTTACCTGAACCTGTTTTAGTCAGATTACCAAATGGCTATAAAGTCAAGGTCACAGAAGTTGGAAATGTGAGAATAACTTCACAGATCACATTGTACAATGTCTTGTTCATTCCTTCTTTCAAGTACAACTTAATATCAATTAATTCTCTAACTCTACATCTTAAATGTGTTGTTTCTTTCTCTAACACATCTTGTCTGTTGCAAGCCCCTTCACTGAAGAGGCCTCTGGAAATTGGTAAAGCTCATGATGGCTTATATCTTCTTTGTTCAGATTGTTTACAGAAGAGCAAGAATTCCATTTCATCTACCACATGTCTATCACTTCATAGAACTAATAGGTTACATAGTCAGTGTATTTCTCATTCATGTTTGCCTAATCAAAGTGTTTCTGTATTGAACAGTTCATCTAATACTAAGAAAGCTATTTCTGTTGATAGCAATGTTGTCATCCCTGGTGATAGTGCAGACTTGTTGTAGCATTATAGACTTGGTCATGTTCCTTTTGTTAAAATGAAGAATATATCCTCCATACCTATGAATTTTTCACACAAACAACCTTTCATTTGTCCAATCTGCCCAATGGCAAGGCAAACAAGACTACCTTTTCCACAGAACACTAGTAGAAGCACTGCCATTTTTGACTTAGTCCATGTTGATTTATGGGGGCCATATCAAACACCCACACATGACAATTTTAGATTTTTTCTTACTTTGGTAGATGATTTCAGTAGGTCTACTTGGACACATTTGTTGAGTCATAAAAGTAATGCCTTACATGTTATTAAAACATTCACTAATATAGTTGAAAATCAGTTCAAAACTACCATTAAGGTGATTAGATACGATAATGGACTTGAGTTTACCAATGCTGAGTCTATCCAATTCTTTCAATCTAAAGGCATTGTTCACCAAAAATCCTGTCCATACACACCTGAACAAAATGGTGTGGTAGAAAAAAAACATAAGTATATTCTTGAAACAGCCAGGGCACTTCTTTTCCAGTCCAAACTTCCTACAAAGTATTGGGGAGAATGCATTTTAACAGCTACCTATATCATCAATAGACTTCCATCTGCACCTTTAAACAACAAATGTCCATATGAAGTCCTGCATGGTTTAAAACCTTTTTACTCACATTTAAGAAGTTTTGGTTGCTTGTGTTATCCAACCTTCCCTAAAGTACAAAGATCAAAGTTTGATCCTAGAACTTCTCCACATGTATTTGTGGGATATCCATCTGATATAAAAGGATACAAGGTCATGAGTCTAGCCACTAAAAGATTGTATGTCTCCAGGGATGTCATTTTTCATGAGAACATTTTCCCTTTTGCAATGAATAAAGATCCTACTTTCTTTCCCTTTTCTTCTCCTACTCATTCTTCTATTGATCAATATGATTATAATACTTCAAACTCATCCTTTGACTCTAATGTACAATGTGATTCTGAGATGTCAAATGACACAAATCCTCCTTCATCTCCTGATTTTTCTAGTCCACAATCTGTTCCCTCAACTTCAACAACACCTTGTCAACCTGATATAGCAACCAGAAAGTCTCACAGAACTCACAAATTGCCCACATACCTGTCAGACTATGTTCATTCTATACCCATTTCACAATCTCCAGAAAACCACACATTAACTCCTACCTCATTGACTACATGTTTTTCTTCTAAACACCATATATCTTCTACAGAATTGGATCCAAAAAGTCAAGTTTTTGCTTTAAATATCACTCATGACTGTGAGTCATCTAGCTATGCAGAAGCTGCTCTTGATCCTGCATGGCAAACAGCCATGACTCAGGAATTTGCTGCCTTACATGATAATAATACTTGGTCCCTTACTCCTTTACCTGATGGCAAGAAAGCTATTGGTTGTCGATGGGTGTATAAAATCAAACACAAGGCTGATGGAAGTGTGGAAAGATACAAGGCAAGACTAGTGGTTAAAGGGTACACTCAACATCTTGGCATAGACTATACAGAAACTTTTTCCCCAGTTGTTAAGATGACAACTGTCAGATCCTTGATTGCCATAGCCACAAAGAAACAATGGAATATCTACCAACTTGATGTCAACAATGCTTTCCTCCATGGAGATTTGAATGAAGAGGTCTATATGGATGTACCTCCTGGTCTTGCTGTATCACAAACAGGGGCTAGTGTGTAAGCTAAACAAGTCCTTATATGGTCTAAAACAAGCCAGACAGTGGTATGAGAAGCTAACTGCAGCTTTGAGTTCAAGGGACTATACTCATTCCTTATATGATTATTCATTGTTCTGTAGAAAAAGGGGTTCTTCTACTGTGTTTTTGGGTGTTTATGTAGATGATATAATCCTCACAGGAACAGATTCTGAAGAAATTGTTAGTCTCAAAAATTTCCTTCATGATCAGTTCAAAATCAAGGATCTTGGTAGACTGCATTATTTCTTGGGACTGGAAATTTTATATAAAGATGATGGAGTTGTCATATCCCAGAGGAAATTTGTTCATGATCTTCTCAAGGAATTCCATTGTGATAATCTGACTTCCATGGCTTCACCATTGGATCCTAATGCCAAACTTAAAGCTCATGAGGGCAAGTTATTAAGTGATCCTACTTTGTATAGGAAGCTGGTAGGGAAACTGAATTTTCTCACTCACACCAGACTTGATATTGCCTATGGAGTTCAACATTTAAGTCAGAATATGCAAGATCCCAGAGAACCTCATCTTCAAGCTGCATTTCACATGTTGAGATACCTCAAAAATGATCCAACTCTTGGCATCTTTATGTCATCTTCTGCTGATTTTGAGGTTCAGGCCTTTTGTGACTCAGATTGGGCATCATGCCCTGACTCTAGAAAGTCTGTTAGTGGTTACATTGTTCTGCTGGGGAATAGTCCAATTAGTTGGAAATCTAAGAAGCAGGAAACCATTTCATTATCCTCTGCAGAAGCTGAGTACAGATCATTGCGAAAAGTGGTTGGAGAATTAGTTTGGTTGCATAGATTGTTCACTGAATTGACTGTTCCTCCTACTGGTCCTTTTCCAATATATTGTGATAGTCAGGCTGCACTGTATATAGCCAAGAATCCAGTTTTTCACGAGCGAACCAAACACATAGAAGTTGACTGTCATTTTGTGAGGTCCAAACTTCATGAAGGTCTAATTTCATTACATCACATTAGCACAGTCGATCAATTGGCAGATATACTCACAAAGGCTCTCACAGGGATCAAACATTCTGCTATGATGAACAAGTTGGCTGTGTTTACTACACCTCCAACTTGAGGGGGGGTGTTGAAGTTGATAAGAGATAAGATTATGAAGAAGTTAGTTGTAGTTAGTTAGCTTTCCGTTATAGTTAACAGCTTTGTTTAGTTAGTTAGCTTTCTGTTGGTGTTAGTTATTTTTTCCTTCAATTTTCAATTGTATAAGTATGACTACTACATGTAGTTCATCACACTTTTTTCCTCTCTTTCAATCTGAGAAATGGTTCTCTCCATCCTCATCTCTACATTCAGTTGCAGCCACCATTAATGGTGGTTTATCTCAACTTTGAGCTTCAACATGATGTATAAGTCAAACAGAAACAACTGTTACATTCAGTTGTCCAAAACCTACCTTCATAATGAAGCATCCCGCATTACATGGGTTTCAAAAAAAGTGCCGCATTCCAAGAGGCATGACACCAATATTAATGACGAATTTATTTGGTAGAAATGAATTATCCAAACACAAATTCAACATTTATTCGAATATAGTTATTCGATACTTATTTCATACATGACAAAAGATTTTAAGTATGCACGGACACCACCACTATTTGACGGAAAAAATCTCTATCTAGTGATGTGGGCAACAAAAGATTCCATTTCCTTGTGAGTTACTCCACCCTCCATCACTGCCAACTTCACTGCTTCCTTGAGCTCCATAGCTTTCCGTTTCATCTCCTCTCCCTCCGGAGACGCCATTAACGTTCTCACAACTTTTTCAACAGTTTCTGCAGGCACCACTTCCTTTCTTCGCTCCCATTCTCTCACTGATATACCAATTTTCAGTCCTTCAGTTATGAACAAAGCATTTCTAGGTTGATCAGAATGCATTGGCCAGGCCGCTATTGGCACTCCCATTGAAATACTCTCTATACAAGAATTCCACCCACAATGACTCATGAACCCACCCGTAGACGGGTGTCCTAGAATTTCCAATTGTGGTGCCCAATCTCTCATTACAAGTCCTCTTTCCGATACCCTCTTCTCATATCCTTCAGGCAATTGATATTTTCGAACTTCACCGGAGAATATATCTCCTTTATCTGCGTCCCTCAGGACCCAGATAAATCTCTGTTGACTTGCTTCCAGCCCAATAGCTAGCTCTCTGATTTCATCCTCGGTTAACGAAGTCGTTGATCCAAAGGACACGAAAATCACCGAGCTAGCTGGTTGTTTATCTAACCACTCAACTGAATAATGACGATCCTTCTTATCAATATTCAGATCTACAGGATTGAATGGACCAAGAGCCCAGTTCTTAAAATCCTTAGGAACACTCATTTTCTCTGTCAAATCAAGGTACATTCCATCGATTGCTCGAGACGTACTGTAAATATTTCCAGCATCCTGAAGTACATTTATTTGCTTCATAGCAAATTCAATGACTTCAGGAGAAGTACACCCATCTTGAGACGGAAGTTGTTTGAGTACAACTTCAGCTTCAGGAGGTACAGGTGGTCTAGCAGCCTCCCAAGTATATGTAAACATAAGATAAGCAGAAACAGTGTGTAAACAGTAACACTCTGTATTGGATATTTTGGGTACATCTTGAACCACCCAAGACGTGAGAAAATCATGAATAACTATCACTCTCCTCGATATTGAACCCAATTTATTTACTAGATCTGTAATTGGGGTACGTAGTTGCATTGAAGAGTTGAAAGCAGGGACTAGTTGTGAAGGGAACTTGATGGATGCATCTGGGTTCGTAGGAGGGGCATTGAATGTAACAGGAAAATCAATGAAATTGAGATTTGGGGTGTTTAATGGGTCCCATCCGGCAGCACGGGAGTGAGCTTGCCGGACGTGAGCGGTGGTGCTGACGTAGTAAACGGGGATGTTGGCGGAGGAGAGGCGGCGGGAGAGTTCGAGGGCTGCGTGGAGATGGCCTTGTGCAGGAAGAGGAACTATAACTACAACAACGTCGTGTTGTTGATTTACATGGTTTGTTGTTGATGCCATTTTTTGGGAGGGATGAGTAAGAAATGTTTGGGCAAAATTTTTAGTTGCTTCTTGGTTAGCTCAATTTGGAAATACATATCTAATTTATGAAATAATTTTATTATTATTATAGTTATATTATAATATTAAATTCATTAACTTACTGAAAATAATTGAAGTCAAATGGATGCCCATGTGATTCAATTTTTCTTGTCCAAATTAGTATTCTTGGTGCTCAAGTTGCTAATTTTTTATGTTCAAGTTATCCTCATGTTGTAGTAATGGTAATAACCAAGTAATTGGCATATAAATAGCCAAACAAAAAAGTTAAAAGAAAAGCAATTTGCCTACTCTCCGTTGAAATAATCGATGGTTTGGACTTGGAATTTTCGTGTTAGAGGTTTTAAGTTTGAATTCTTACCTTTAAAAGTAAGGAAGTTGTTTAGATCGAGCTCGTCATATCAAATTTGCCTGATGCGAGTGATCTCTCCTATTTTATTTGCAAGCTAGCATAAATTGAGATTTTATCTTATGCACATCCAAAATAATAGTGAATATGAATTTTTTTTGTCATAAAAATTATATATATTTGTTTTAAATGAATTGGTTGTTGGGTTTTATTTGCCCCGATTTCTTACCATAAATAGGTTTTCCTTTTAGGAAAAGGTTTTGAATTGACTAATCCTTTTTTTGGTAGGAAAAGGTTTAGGACTCTATAAAATAGAGGCATGTTCCTTCTAACTTAATCAGCATTCACAATGTAGTCTTAAGGGCTTTGAGAGTTTTTGTTAGAGGGAGAATTTATGGGTCACAAGCTTGATACGTTATCACTTGTGTGAACCTCCCATGTATTCTTAGTGAATTGGTTGAGGTTGTTTCTTTCTGTATTTTGTACTCTCATATTTATAGTGAATTGCTCATCTCCTTTGTGGATGTAGGTCGATTGACCGAACCACGTTAAATCTTTGTGTCTTTTGGTATATTTCTCGTTGTCTTCTTACTCGTGATCTTTCGAGGTTTGCTTTGCTAGATTCCGCATTTACATCTGCTTATTTTCGGTCCTAATTGGTTACTTGATCCCAAAGTATTTCAGTTGACAAGTTGGTTATAGACCTTCACATATTTTAATAAAGGATGATACTCAGCACATAGACTTCACATGTAAGAATCAAACAACTTCACCTCATGATATCTTATTTAAATCAGGAGAAATATTTCACATAGCTAAAATAATTTTCTAGGACAGTGTCTAGTATGATCATGTATTGTTAATATCAATATATAAATTAATTTTATTATTATTATTATTATTATTATTATTATTATAACTACATTCGTATTTTCCAAAAATCTATGAAATTATGACAAATAAGATATGTTGTTGAATATTGATATTGGTGCTATCTTGGTCACTACTTGTTCCAGTTATTCTGTCCGACCTTTATAGTAAAGAAAAATACAAGCATTGTTAATGGATATGATTAACAAGCTCAAAACTAATAACAAAGTCTTCGTAAAGAAAAATTTGAAAGAAATGACAGTTTGTTAAGCTAAATAGAAGTTTAGCTGAAATGGATGACATAATTATTAAAGTCTTTTCAGATAAAAATATTGAAGTCAATGTGAGAAATTGAGTGATAGACACAAAACTTACTTATATAACAAAAATAATTTTATGTTATACATTCAAATTGAGAAAGAAGAAATAATTATATATTTTGAAGACCGCGAAACAACTGCTTTCTTGAAAAAGGAAGTCCTCAAAATTCACATATATGATAAAAACTGACATTCAGTACTGTATTACATATTCCTAATGTCCACATCAATTTAATTTCTGTAGAATTATTAAGAAAAAGGTGAGTATTTTTTTGTGGACAATAAATTTGTAACTATGACTAATGATGCTTAATATTTATAATGATTTTAGTAAAAGATATTTGTTACTTACATAGTTAGTCTATTTCTTTATGGCATTGCTAAATATTTTACAAAACCAGAATAATTTTTTCCAAACAGTACCTTACTCCATTTAATACACGTACTCACTTATTATTGTTATTCCTCTAACACTTCGGCAAAACAAAAATAGTTAATAGATTTGTATATACATACACACACAAATTCATATTTTTATAGATCGTTTACAAAGAAAAGTAAAATAATCAAAACATGATTTATTTATTTTTCTGAAAATGAGACAATTTTATCTAAAATATTTTAACTAATGTTTTAAAGTGGGGGGTTGGGAGGCGGACAAACCTTTTTTGTTTTATTTTTTAATTTAGAAATGTGTTTCATGCCTTCAAAATTAGATATTTTTACTCTCACGTATATAGCCCCCCACCAAATCCCAGCCCCTCCATCTCCCCACACCCCATGCCCCACCCAAAGCGGAGCTAAGTGAGAATTCGTGTCAAACATTAGTAGTTTTTTATAGATTATATTTGTATTAGAATATTAAATAAATATATATATATATATATATGTTTATTAACTCGTGAATTTTTAGCAAAATTGATTAATGAATCAATGCAGAGGTTGAATTAGAATTTTAATAAGGGGGTTCAAAATCTGTAAAAATAAATAGCCGAAATGGATTCAGTATCTATTGTATATTCATATAAACTTATTTTAATCATGCTGAAATAATATAATTTTTCGCCGAAAGAGATTCGGATGAACCCTTTGTGAAGGTAATGGCAAAAAAGAAGTCGTAAAATATCCTCCTTGCTCACTTCTTCCCATATGTTTTGATTGATATATTTCTAATCTCTATTCTTACTATTATATCATTTCTCAAAAGCCTTATTAGTGTATGATGCATTTCATGTTCATGCAAATTCAAGAAAGTACCACATTTCAAGAGGGTGTAGTGTAAGTAGCCTATATTGATAATCAACATTAATGACTACCTTTCGCTTATAAGCTAGATAGAGACAATTTTATCATTAATTTGAAATCGATATAATAAAAAAAAAGATTGCATCCACGACATTAAGCAATCACTCGAGTTTAAAAAGGGCAAGCATACTCGATAGATTGATAGAGTTATTCAAAATATTTATTTCGACACAGGATCAAAGGTTAAAGTGCGCATAAACTAGCACGAACATCACCAATATTAAACGGGAAAAAAAATCTATCTAGTAATGTGGGCAACAAAAGATTTCATTTCCTGCTGCGTTACCCCACCCTCCATTACCGATAATTTCACTGCTTCCTTGATCGCTGTAGCATTTCGTTTCATCTCCGCTCCCTCCGGAGAGGCGATTAACGTTCGTACAACTTTCTCAACAGTCTCTGCTGGGATCACTTCGTTTCGTTGCTCCCATTTTCTCACCCATATCCCCGTTTTCAGTCCTTCAGTTATGAACAACGCATTTCTAGGCTGATCAGAATGCATTGGCCATGCCGCGATTGGAACTCCCATTGTAATACTCTCCATACAAGAATTCCACCCGCAATGACTCATGAATCCACCCGTAGACGGGTGACCTAAAATTTCCAATTGTGGTGCCCAATCTCTCATTACAAGTCCTCTTTCCGATACCCTCTTCTCATATCCTTCAGGCAATTGACATTTTCGAACTTCACCGGAGAATATATCTCCTTTATCTGCGTCCCTCAGAACCCAGATAAATCTCTGTTGACTTGCTTCCAGCCCAATAGCTAGCTCTCTGATTTCATCTTCGGATAACGAAGTCGTTGATCCAAAGGAAACGAAAATCACCGAGCTAGCTGGTTGTTTATCAAGCCACTCAAGTGAATAATGGCGGTTTTCCTTTTTCTCAAATTCCAGATTTACAGGATTGAATGGACCAAGAGCCCAATGCTTAAAACCTGAAGCTCCCATCATTCTATCCATTAGATCAATATACAATCCTTCGATAACTCGAGATGTACTGAAAATATTTCCAACGCCAGGAACTCTTGCAGCTATTTGCTTCTTAGCAAATTCTTCGAGTTCAGGAGAATTACAACCATCGAGAGACGGAAGTTGTTTAAGTACAGCTTCAGCTTCAGGAGGTACAGGTGGTCTAGCAGCATCCCAGATATAAGAAAACACAAGAAAAGCAGAAACAGTGTGTAAACAGTAACACTCTGCATTGGGTATTTTTGGTACATCTTGAACAACCCATGAAGTGAGAAAATCATGAATCACAACAACTCTTCTCGATGTTGAAGCCAATTTATTTACCAGATCTGTAACTGGTTCACGGAGTTGCAATGAAGAATTGAAAGCAGGAACAAGTTGAGAAGGGAATTTGATGGATGCATCTGGATTAGGAGGAGGTACCTCGAATGTTACCGGAAAATCAATGAAATTGAGATTTGTGGTGTTCAGTGGATCCCAGCCGACAGCACGCGACTGAGCTTGACGGACGTGAGCGGCGGTGCTGACGTAGTAAACAGGGATGTTGGCGGAGGAGATGCGGTGGGAGAGTTCGATGGCTGCGTGGAGATGGCCTTGTGCAGGAAGAGGAACTACAACTACAACGACGTCGTGTTGTTGTTCAACATGGTTTGTTGTTGCTGCTGCCATTTTTGGAAGACAAGTTAGTATTTAATATGTTGGGCAAATTTTTAGATGTTTTTTGAATTTTTGGTTGGCTCTAAGGTACTCTTATTTGTAGTGTGCAAAGTGTTTTGCTCTAATGAATTTGGTAGGTGGAGATATAGAGAAATACTTTTTTTTTAAAAAAAAAAAAAAAGTATGTGGCAAACCTGTTTTTGTTTTTTTGATATATTTACGTTATTTTTAATTTTATCAAATATTTTCTGATGTATTTTAAGTTATTATTAATTGTTAAGTGCCATGGTCACTATTTGTATTATTTTATTTAAATATATATTTATAGAAAATGGTCACATAACTCTTTAATTTCTATTCAAATTTCAAAATACTTCAATTTCACGGAGATCAATATCAATATCTTAAATTAAGTTTAAATTTGATATTATTACATATTTAAAAAGTTATTTCGTGAAGATCATATTATTTTCTTGAACTGTTTAAATTTGATGTTATTTATTACCATTAAAAAGTTATTTTGCGAAGATAATATCATTTTCTTGAATCGTTTAAATTTGGTATTATTACAGGTAAAATGTCACAATCTTAATTACGTTGATCTGACTGTCATTGCTATGATTTGAAGAACATTGTAATTTTATGGAAGTTGATGAGCTTTTATTATATGAAATTATTGGATCTGTATTCGTGATTTGGAGCAACTTTAGTTGATGGTTAGAAGAGTTTTATATAATAAAAATTGTTAAATATATAAACAGATTTTTAGATTTGTTGGATTTCTTTTTTATGTATATTAATCATGTTATTTGTCTATTGAATCACTAAATTACTCATAATTTGTTTTTTAAAAAAATATCGTTGGCTAATATGAAACAAGATTTTGTGAGGGGTATTGATAGATGATATATATATTGTTTCAGAGTTTATTAGTCTAATTGATAAAATAAAAATATTTGAAAATAATGGTGTTTTAATTCAAATCATTTGAACACATTACAAACTAAATGAAACTAATAGATAGTTTATCTTCATCACTTCAATCAAAATCATTACAATACGAACACAATTGAACGCAATTACAATAGAGTATCCGATCAAAATTAGCAAATTGTGTTAAAAAGTAAAAATTATGAGTGATTTAATAATTTAATAGAAAAACAGCATTGTTAAAATAACTAAAGAGAAAAATTCAACAAATTTACGAATCTGTTTATGAATTTGATCAATAAAAATTTATTCTTTTATTTAATGTTTTTCGAAATGTGTGTCAACGAACAAAATTGAATGGAAGGACTGATATTTTTGACAATTCATCTTTTATTTGTTTACTTTCAAAACGTGTCCTTAGCACACCACGTGTATTGTAGCACCCCATGTATTTTTTTTTTTGTTTTGTTCGATATCTCATATCTAAATTAAAATCCGATTATAGTTATATTTAGTAAGAAATTTTACATTAAAAGTAAAACACTTTCTAATAAAGGTTACTTCTTTTTGTAGTAACTCTCTTCATTTCAAAAATAAATTATTTTATTTTATTTTTAGTCTGTTTAAAAAAGAACGACACATTTTTGTAATGATATTTTAATTTTAGATTATCACGTGATATATTTAAATCCACAAAATTAAATTATTTTTTTTTACATATTTCACATAATTTTAACTTGAAACCACAAAATTAAAAAAATTTCTTTATTTTTTTAAATTTTGTACCAAATCAAATCAGGTCACTTTTTTAAAACACATAAAAGTATAATTTTTAAATTTTTTATCAAATTTCTTGTCATTTAACATTACTCTTTTAAAATTACTACCACGAAAACTTCGGATGGCTCACATGCATGCCCCTTATTACGTGCCTCATGTTGATCTTATAATTTTGAATAATGCTAAATGATCAAAGTTTTGCTAGATATCTAAAAATTCTATAGTATTTTATTTAAATAAATTGATATTTTTTAAATTAAAATATATTCAATTTAAAAGAATAAAAATAATTAAAAAAATAAAATAATAGAAAAATATCATCCTGAATTTTAAAATTTCAACTCTTGGATGAAGTGCGCATTTTAATGCTATTCATTCAATTATTCTCGAAAAATGGAAGATACTTTATTTTTTAGAAGTCAGTGAATTTTTATTTTCATGCGTCCTAAAATATCAATATATTTTTGGATATGAGAAATATCATCTTGTTTTCACATGTATCGCACAGTGCTTCAATTTGCATCATGCATGCTGATTGGATTGCTTTATCTAGCTTCATTATTTGATTTATTTTGATCCAAATAAATTAAGTTAGAATTAATTTATTTTAATCCGTAAAAAAATTACAATTCATCCTCTCAAAAGGTCGATAATTTACTCTTAATTGATACTAAATTAGTATTATAAATTTTATTGATATCATTAAAATTGATAATTTTCGCTTAACTAATACTAAAGTATATATATATACACTGTAATAATATCATTGAGATTTCTTTTTCAGAAATTACTCATTAGTCAATAATACTATAAAAGTATCTATATATTTTTATGGTATCGTTAAGGTATTTTTGTTCATAAATTATTCGTTAGTTAATGATACTTTTGAGTATATATATACTCTTATAGTATCATTGACTAATGAGTAATTTCGGAACAAGAAACCTTAAAACATACCAATACAGTATATCAGCCTTAATGATACCAACACAGTTACATACTCTTATAGTATCATTGACTAATGAGTAATTTCGGAACAAGAAACCTTAAAACATACCAATACAGTATATCAGCCTTAATGATACCAACACAGTATACATTGTTTAGTATCAAATAAGTTTATCAGCCTTAATGGTTCTAATACAGTATATGATATTGATTTAATATCGATTAAGTGAAATTATCAGTTTTAATGATATCAATACATATATGATACTGATTCATAAAAGTATCTATATATTTTTATGGTATCGTGAAGGTTTTCTTGTTTAGAAATTATTCATTAGCCAATGATAATGTATAAGTATATGTATACTCTTATAGTATCATTGACTAATGAGTAATTTATGAACAAGAAATCTTAAAACAATACCAATATAGTATATATACTGATTTAATATCAATTAAGTATGTCAGCCTTAATGATATCAATAGAATAGATGATATTGATTTAGTATCAATTAAGCGAAACTAGTTTAGAGTAGGGATGTGCATCGGTTGGTTCAGTTCGGTTTTACATATAATCGGTTCAGTTTATCGATTTTCGGTTTTAAAATATGCTAACCCAATGACAAATCAATAAGAAATTTTTTTATCGATTTATTGGTTTATCGGTTTTTGATGTTATCGGTTCGATTTCGGTTTCGGTTAACCCAATAAGAAAATGTCGATCAAATACTATATAATAGTACGTATGTTATAATTACATGTTACCAACTTACCGCCAAAACATAATAGAAAACATTGAATGTTGATCAAATTACTAACATTCACAAACTTGTTAAAGCTATCGCCTACAATTACGAACTAGAACTAAAACTAAAATAAAATATTTCAATGAGACAATCTTGAACAGTTGTTTGATCCACCAGATAATCAACAAAGTTTTCACCAATTTCCTAACCAAAAAATCACATAGCCTGAAAAGCTAATATTGAATCTATTTATGTATTAAATTATGTATATTTAATATTGAGGAAAGGTAAAGTAGTAAATAATTATAGTCTTATTTGGTTATTGGTTTACCCAATAACCCAATAGGAAAAACCGAAACCGACCCAATAACTCAGTAATTATTTTTTCTAAACCCATTAAAAACCCAATAACCCAATAACAATAACCCAATAACATTTTATCGATTCGATTTATTGATCAGTTCGATTTTTGCATACCCCTAATTGAGAGATATATAATGTAATTATTCCGTGAGGTATGAATATAAAAGAATATACATTTGTAATTATTTTACTATTATTGGATATTTGTTTAGTTTCCCTAAGATTCTCTTAACTGGATTCTTTATCTAGATCCACTCAATTCATCCAGTTTTTAATGGGATTGGACATGACATAAGATCATGATGGGCTAAGTATGTACATAACCTAAAGTAAATCCATTACTTTGGCCCAAACTGACCTTCTAAAAGTAAAATCTACACAAATGAGTTAGTTTTCGGGAAAATAATTATGTGATTATGCAAATATATTTTAGTTAATCAATTATTATAACTATAATCTCTCGCGATTAATATTCAATTGTAATTACTTTAGCGAAATTTCAAATCTATATAATTTGAAATTTATATAACATAATTCGTATAATTTTTATATAGCGTAATTTCACGATATATATAATTGGAAGTTTCAAAGAGGTCATATCATCAGATATGTTTTACACAAACTCTTTTGTTTTCATATATACTTTCTTCTACTATGATTAATTAATGTGTTTTTAAGTAGTTGATTAATTAAATCAAATGTAAATTATGAATGTTGAGAATAAGGATTCAAAGTGAGTAAATAGTTGAGCTTTCGTGTAGTTCCTTTTACTATCTCTTTTCTTCGACTTAAGGCATTATTTGTTATTTTCTTTTGCTTTTATTATCATATTATTTATTATTAATATGATCTTCTCCATCGTTTTTCAATATGCCTTATTTTTTATTGTATTTGCTTAAACACTTATTTATTGATGTTCTCTTACTTAAGCGGGATATGAATCGAAATAAATTTTATCATTATAAAATAGAGGGTAAGACTATTTTTTTTTAAAAAAAGATAAATTACAGAAATCACATATTTTTAAGAAAAAAATTATAATTTATCCCTTAAAAGTTAATAATTACAGAAATCTCCAAATGAATACAATAATATAAGCATTGATACATTAAAAAGAGGGTCGGATACATTAATGACCAAAAAATCAAAGCGCTGTAAAACGAGGGCCGGATATTGATACATTAAAAAGAGGTCGGGTACATTAATGGAGGGTCATAATATATTAATGGCCGAAAAATCAAAGTGTTGATACATGAAAAAGAGGATCGGATACATGCGCTGATACATTGAAAAGAAGATCGGATACATTAATGGAGAGTCGAATACATTAATGACTTTAACTAAAGAGCAAAATGAGAAATTTTTAGAGAATTATAAACTTATAGGAGACGATGATAATAAATAAACTAAAAAGCAATATATCTGTAATTATTTTTTTTAAAAAAAAAAGAGTCATGCTAAGGTCGTTGGATATTATAGGTTGAGGTGGCATCAATCTTCACCATAAAAAAATTATTTTCTTCTTTCACTTTCCCTCCCACAACCAAACCATTCACATGTTTTCTTCTTCAAATAACAACCACCAGCTTCATCCTCTTTTTTACATACACAATCACATACACCTATATAAACACCATTATAACCCTCACATTATCCATATGAATTGGGGAAATATCTAGAAGATTCTCGAGATCTCTCAACTCTTATCGTGATCTCCGGCAGCTTTCTCTGCAATGGCGGCAAATGCTCTGTATTTACTTCAGTTACCGGTTCGATCGCCGGAGTTTCGATTTTTGATTACAGGAGGATACGCGATTTTCCGGTCGAAGATGGAGTTTCCGTTCTCGCGTAAGAATCACGCGATTTCTCTGAGAGCTCGGAAGGTGAGAGTAGTTGAGTGTGTTGCGAAATCGACTGAGATGGAAGCGTTGATGAAGGACGGTGGAGATGATGATAATGATGAAGGTGATGAGGTTCGGGGAGATGATGATAAGGTTGTAACTCATGGAGACTCTGTTAGTTCGCAGAGGAGTGCTTCTGCCTCCGGTGGCGATTCGTTGTCCCTTGGAATCCGTGAACCTGTTTATGAGGTGCTTAACTTTATTGATCCTTTATTCAGCTTCACAATTTTCGTTGCGCGTTATTTTCTAGTCTAAATTTTGCTTATAGCGTGAAACTTGGTTTAATATACAGAAATTGAGTAGATTGACTGATTAGTTGTACTGCAGAGCCAGATACGGAGTTTGAAGTTCATGAATTCCAACAATAACTTCAAGTTAATATACAAGAATAACTAGTTCGCGTTCAAATATTTATAGATACTTAGTGAATATTTTAGCATATATACATGATTTGAGCAAAAGCTACCGGAAAACTTACACTCGTCAAATCTACTTGATGCATCATTTTTAGTTTAGATAAGTTATTCTGGTGGCCACAATAATGTTTAATCTGCACTGTGAGAAATGCTGAAACATAAACGTATGGAATTGTAACTTGTTCTTGGAGGAGTTTGCAATATGATTATGTAGGTAAAACAAGGGAAATTGGGAATGACGAATTCCTTAAAAGAAGATGTTTTGAAATCTTTCAGCTTCTTATATAGGCATTCATATTTGCTTATGGTTGTGATGTATTATATTTAATCTGCAATACAAAATGAATCCTATAGGACTAACATAGAAAATCAAGAGGCAGAAGAGACTTCTGGTCAACTTTGGGTGTCTTTACAGTAGTCAAAACTATGTCAGTGAAAGATGAAAGGAGGGTAGAATGCAACTTATCGGATTGCGGTTTAATATTCTTAATGAACAAAAAAAAAAGTTTCCAGACTGTCAACAGTCGATTGAAGTATTGAATTTAAAGATATTGATGAAGCTGCATCTGTTACTCACAGAGCGACTCCTCCCTCTTAATTTCAACTTCCTGATTATGTTAGATAGCGCACCAGAAAGATCCCGACATTGTGTTCTGCTTGTAAGTACAAATATTTTACATTCCCTTCATAACAAGAAGAAAACATGCTGGGAGAACTTCTTGATGGTTATCTCACAATTAATATGTGATGCGTCTCTTCATAATAGACAATCATAAATGTTGAGCTGGTTAATTACTTCAATGGTTAATTTGTATCAACATTTGGAAAATTCCCATCCTCCCTCAAAGTGAATTAAGATGGAAAAGTTATTGACAATACGTCGGTTCTTTTCTTAAGGTAGTGGAGGTAAAGACGTGTGGGACGGTAGCAAAAAGGAAAATAAACAGAAGGCACTTGCTGAAGTCCAGTGGTGAGTCTTTTCACTTCTTTTATCTCAAAATGTGTTACCTCTGTTACCTATAAAGTGGAGATTATATGATGTAACTGACTATGAACTCACAAAAAAGTTCTGTACTTGAGAGTAACTCCATCTATCAATAATTGTGTACAAACATTCAGCTCTAATGTTTACTTATACCAATTACCTGGTGCATTTTGTGTTCTCTAAAAAATTAATCAGATAAAAATCTCTAGTTACTTTTCATTCTATTATTATCTCAAATCATTAATACTCAAAAGCATTTGCTTCTATGTTTTAACCTCGATCATACTAGGAGTCTTTCTAAATTTTATTTTTGAAGATACTATAACCCAGTTAACTGATCTGAAATCCCTATATTAAAGCCTTTTTCTCATGTCACTTACTGGTTTCACTAATATGCTGAAAACAGGATTACGTCCTCGAGATATCAGGAGTGTTGATCCGTCATTATGGTTGACAAATTCAATGCCTGCTTTATTGGTATTTCAATTGCTATCAACTATGTATTTTTTCCATAAAAAGAACACTTTTATTTACTTGTTCTGACTTATATTGAGATAACCTTCTAAACATGGTTGAAGCAACAATTTTAAATGAACAATCTATTTTCAGTATAAGAACTCTGCTACATGCAACTTATGAATGTTATTTCAGATTAAATTTTGGTATTTCCTAATTCATAGAACAAGCTCATTGAGTACCCCAATGCTTTTTTTGTAATTTCTCTTGGTAAAATTTGGCATACACTTCATGGCAAGATGTCTCTTAATGAACTCATGTTTAGGCAAAGTGATGGCCGTTGGCTCATGCACACAAGGCTCATCTTTGGAAGGCACTGATAGAAAAGAAATTCTTTTTCTATTTTGCTGATTCATCCTTGTTTGTTTTGCTACTGAAGAACATCTTTTCCTTATCCTTGGCGTTTTTTCTCTTTTATTACTCTTTACGAATCTAAAAACAACATAGTTGGAAGTTTTTATTGCTTATTACCATGACTGTTGAGGTATAAGTAACTGTTTGTTACTCAGATTTCATAGAGATACTGTTGAAGATTAGCCAAGTTGTGCAGTTCCACCTTAGCTTTTAATTTAAGATATTCTCTATCATAATTTGTGCTAAAGAGTTTTAGATTAACTGCTTGCTCAAATTAATCATTTAACTCCTCTACTAGCTGTTTTTGATGGACTTCATTTACAAATCTTCTTCCAGGTCCGTGAGCATGCAATTCTATTGAATCTAGGTTCTTTACGAGCCATAGTAATGCAAGAGCGAGTCCTTATATTTAATTATAATCGGTAATATTTCATATTAGATATTCTAATCATTTTTGGTCAGATCTAGCAGTGAACTTAACAATATAACTGGTCTGCTTATAGTCTAGGAGGAAAGGCTTTCATCGATTCATTGTTACCACGGCTAAATCCTACAAGCACAAATGGAGGACCATCTATGCCATTTGTTTTGGAGGTTAGTCAGTCCAATATGCAGCTTTACGTATTGAAAAGAATTGGAAATTATCCCCGCAATTTGATCTGTAGTCTCTGTCTTTATAATAGTTTCATTACTTTGCTTGAAGGCCACTACTTCAATTAAAATGGCAACACAATGATCCCTAAGGAATTGCAGACAATAATTGTTTATATGCATCAATTCTGTAATGTTATCCAGGTTAGGCTTGATATATTAAATCAAATTGAAAAGTAGGTTTATGTTCTTCACTTGCTGATGTAGAAGGAACTTGATGTGATTCTTGATATCAAATTTGAATGACTTAAAGCATGATAGCTTTAACCATTTTAGACGTAGTGATAGTGTAGGCTTAGTAATATAGGTTCTAAAGTGGACGCCTATTCATGTTATGTAACTGATTAGAAACAAGAATCACAACACATAGAAGGAAATCCTGAATGGAGCTGAAGGGTCAACTGTAGTATATGGTTGGAGTTTGTAAAAGGACTTCTTTTCTGAAAATTTCAGGTGGTTGAAGCAGCATTGCATTCACGGATACAAAGATTGGAACATAGGCTGTGGGATTTAGAACCACGTGTGAGTATGGAACATAGTGAGTACATAAGTAATGTTTGTTTTTCTTCTTCTTTATATGAATTGTTCCCTTTCCCGCCCATTCCTTCTTCCACCAATTGACTATATGTTGGAAGCAAGTGACTTCTCCCAGTAAACAATGTTAACTTGGTGAAAGGGGATGAAAATGCAAGGAATTTTATCACTTCCCTTCAAATTTTCTGTCCATTACTTCTGTTCTAATATAGTATTTAAAAAAAACATTTTAGAGGATTGTCCCGAGCTTGTAATATGTTAAACAGATCTTATTCTCTCTTAATGTAACATGCTGGCCTACTTTCTAGAGTGGTCCCTTAGAATTAAGTATCTCTCTTTCCGCCTTACATGGTATGGTTACTTTCAATTTAGAAATACTCCGCCTCGCTTGGTGCAGGTCCAAGCACTACTTGAGGTTTTGCCCAACCGATTAACTGCAGACATATTGGAGGAACTTCGCATCAGTAAACAGAAACTAGTACGATTACCATTCAGCTGTACCTTATAAAATTAGTCTTGGTACATTCTATTATGACTTCCCTTCTCTTGCTTGTGACAGGTGGAATTGGGTTCCAGGGCAGGGGCTCTTAAGCAAATGCTACTTGATATTCTAGAGGATACTCATGAAATACGTCAAATCTGTATAATTGGGAGAAATTGTGTACTTAAGAAAGAAAACGATGAGATAGAGTGCTCGGTGCCCCTAGATAAGGACATTGCAGAAGGTGTGCTTATAATATTCCCATACTGATTCTTGCATACTATACCAGATCAATGATGCTTCTTACACTTGCTTATATGTCTTTCTATTTTGCAGAAGAAGAGGAAGAAATTGAAATGCTTTTGGAGAATTATCTTCAGAGGTTGTGTATTGGTGCTATTTCAAATCCCTTAGTGTAGATAGTATACCTCATTACTTGTTGCATACTTAGTTTCTGTGTTTACTCTGCAATCACATAATCAAGCAACATGCACTGGTTGGGCTGTCAGATTCAAATGAAGCTCTGCAGAACAAGGAGCCAATAACAAAATTTAAAGGACACCGTAATTTTATTGAGCAATAGTACACATTAAATCTTGAAAAGTGAACTGCAGTTTTCTATCTCTGAACATGTCTTGATAACTTTTTTGGTGTATGGAAGGGCCTATTTCACATTCGAGGTAAGGTTTTCTCATTTGCTATATACTACCTGGCTCTTATAATGAAATATTGGCACAAACTTTTGAATGATTCTTCCTCCATCCCAATTCATATGACATTCTTTCTGTTTTGAAACATCCCAAACTGTTTGTCACATTTCTTTAATATGCATTTTTACAACTTTCTTGAATTCACATTCATTAACTTCAAATTTTGAACCTAACACATTAAAAAAGGCTCTTACCAAACACCCCAAAAAATGTTAAAGTATACCAACATGACTATGTCTTAACCTCATCTAGTTGATATGATTTGAATGGCTCTTTGTTTCTGATGTGTCCTATTCTTTGCTATAGTTTCCATCAGTCGTGAGGGCGTAGGTCTTTTAGGTCAACGTTTCTCCCTGTGATTTTAGGTCTACATTTCACATTTTTACACTCTACAAATTGATCTATTTGAAGGTCTATGTAGGACATGGCCAAATCATCCTTGGCAACCTCCCAATTTATCCTCTGGGTTTACTACTTGTACTTTTCATCTAATGTAAAGGGCAACCCGGTGCACTTACGCCCCCACTACGTGCAGACCTTAAAGGTTATTGTACGCAGTCTTACACTACATTTCTACTAGAGACTGTTTCCACAGCTCAAACATATGGCAACAACTGTACCAGTTACACCAGGAATCCCCTTCACTTCTCCTCGAATGTGATCACTTATATTTTTCTCCATCCTGACATTCTCTTCTACATAACCTCATCTTGTTGATATGTTGGGCTTTACTGACCTTCCACTCAACTCCACATAACTTTGTTAATCTCATATTGTTTTACAGAACTCGCTTTTACTTTGGTAGGCATCTTATAGTTGCATATGCCAATATTGTGGCACCTTCAGTATGATCATTCTAGTTTAATCATGTGTTACAGCTTTCCTATTATGCTTTTCTCCTGCACACTGAACCTAGATATCTTGATTTTTTGCATTTAGGCACTACAATCCCTTTAGTTCCACTTCAACTCATTTTTCTTATGGGAGCTAAACCTAAAGTACATATCTTTTGCCTTCACTTCTAATTATTCTAAAACCCTTGCTCTCTAGAGTGCATAACTAACTTTTTAACCACTGCACTAATATTTTCTTCACTATCATTATAATATAAATATGTCAAAATTAACTTAAACTCCATAAACTAGGTCAGACCAATAGATAATATCTACAAATGTGAAGAAGAAAAGAAATTGGAAAAATAAGATAAATTGGTCCTTATTAGACACGAAGTATCAACTCTGTGACTCGATTGATTATGCAAGTGTATAACTGAGTAGGAGTTATGATTATATTCTTATAATAGAATACACCACCAACATATCTAGTGTAGTCTCACAAACAGTGTTTGAGGAGGGTAGAGTGTACGTAAACCTTACCCCTTATCTTGAGAGGTAGAGATATTGTTTCCTATAGATCCTCGCCTCAAAGAAAAGCGTATCAAAGAAGATCGGAAACATAAATAACGAAGTGAAGAAATCATAGGAAAGCATTCTGAAGAAAGAACAGTAATTACAACAAAATAGTGTGATAACCGCAGTACAAGAGACAGTGAATAGTGATAGATAAGAACCTGGAGAGAAACTGCATACGCTATCCTTGAAGTGCATTGAAGGTAATCTTTAAGTAATCCACTTTTTTCTTATACATACCACTCACACTTCCTATATTTTGAATTTTATATTCATGGCAAATTATATGACAGTTAGAGCATAGTGGTCCAAACAATAAAAAATTTAAAAGCAAATAATCAAATTTTTGGTCCACAATAAAGCATTTTTTTATGATCATATAGAAAATCTTGAGCCATCCTTTCCTGATTTGTCTGTACTAAATATTAGTTTGGTAAGTTACTGAAACAGGTTTCCATTTGTTCATCCAACTGCAGATGTGAATCTTGCCATGGTCAAGCTGAAAGGCTCCTTGATTCTGCAAAAGAAATGGAAGACTCAATTGCTGTAAACTTGAGGTTTGTACATGTCTTATTACTTTTCTCTTAGCTCTTTATCCTTGTGTTGGTGAACTGGGTGATGTAAAGTTGAAAAGCGATAACAGTGCATATGTAGGGAAAATTGGTCTAAGTTGCTCTCGTTTATTTGGAGAACTCTTCTATTTAATTTCATCCCCTGAACTTTCTGAAACAGTTCTCATGCTTTTAGAAACACACTGGAAAGACACGTTATAAGCTGGTTTCTTTCTGCAGATAAATTTAGTGTCAGGCAGAAGTATCGATGGCCTGCTAACAGATTCTGCTAGCGTTCTTGATCAGTGAGCCGTTTGTTTTAGTTGTGAGGATGAGACATCAACCAAAGAAAAAACTAGGGCATTAAAAACTTCTATATATGACTTCACAAACGAGAACTTGTACTGAAATTTCAATGAGTGAATGTGTACTTTGTCTTGATAAGAAGAATAACTGTGTAAGAAACTGATAATCCCACAAAAGATGAAAAAAGTATTTAAAGAACAGAGTAAGAGATAAGTAGATGAAAGCATGTAACCATAAATTCCATACTGTACATTTGATAACCTTTTTCTTTCAAGTTTTGGTGTGATAAGTTGTGCTGTACCTTGACTAAACAATATTTAGACACGCTTTTACTGTAGAAAAGCAAGATTCTTTAGCTAAAACTTCTAAGATTTCTGGATATGAATGCATACAAGAAATCAATGAAATATCTACTAAGGTTGTCGATGATGATTGACAGATCAGTTAAAAGCTTGCAACTCAAACAAGATTATCAGATTTTTCAATTGGTGAATGTGTACTTGATTTGGTCGTGTTTTGACTCCTTTGTGGTCTACTGATGCATAATTATGAAATATCATAAGTGGGCAGACTTGATTTTAATGTAAATTTTTTGCTTGTCCTTTTCAGTTCTCGAAGGCTTGAGGTGAGCAGATTTGAGTTGATTCTACAGGTTGGAACATTTTGTGTTGCTGTTGGTGCTCTGGTAGCAGGTATTTGTACAACTAATATAAACAGAAAACAAGCTAAACATATCCAGTATTTTCTTCTTTGATATCTCTTCATGAGAATCAGTTGTTGCCACTTAGTTTTGTCTGCTCAGACATTTTTTGTGATGCATGTGTCCAACTTCGTAATTCAAGTCTCCCTGATCAGTCCTTGTATTGACCTGAGAAAAAAAATTATAAACATACGAGGTTGTCAGTTATTGCTATCTGAGTAATCAGGTTTCATCCCTTTCAGGTTCCATTCCTGCTTCTAAGTGTCGTTAGAATTTTCCTTGGGTTAAAAACCACTCATGGTTTGAACGAAAATGTCATTCGTAATGAGGGGTTTGTACCTTTTCTGAGGCAAAATCTTTAACCTTTAGTTTCACACCTACAAATCGGTGCATCTGTAGGTTGATGTAGGACATGATCAGACCTTCTCTCATTTCATCCTAAATGTGTGCTCGTATAATATTTTATTACTTTGTGTTATAACGTTATCATTACCTGGTCATGTATAGTTTTTAAAAAATTTCATGCATATTCTCCTATGTCGATTTGTATTAAATGCTTCCAAGTAAAGACTAATTAATGATGTAGAAATTCTAAACTCCCATAAAAATTTTGGCACCACTTGATGCATGCATCTTTCGGCGAATATGTTCATTTTTAATCTGATTTTGTATGACCACACATTCAACATCCATCTTATTTCTTAGCATTTCATCTTGACAATCTAGAACCTTATTTAGTACAAATCTTTGGAGAGCCAGAAAGTAGAGAATGTGTTGCAATTGAATTATAAAATACAAAAGATGGTTTTCTTTTTCTATTACAGTGCTGCAAATAGTTCATCTGTATAAAAGGGGATAATGTTCAAATATTCAAATTGGTACGCATGTATACTAATACATGTTATAACACACCTACTTTGGCTTCTGTACAGGTATATTTGGCATGAACTTAAGATCCTATCTAGAGGAACATGTGGTATGTTTCTTAGATCTCGAGAGCTCGTTATCAATATCTCCTCATCTTTGGGAAAATATTTCCAGAATTTTGTCTTCTCATCATATACTTGTCTAATTAAATGCAGTTTGCATTCTGGCTTACAACAGCAGGAATAATTGTTGGGGCTGTTCTGGCCTTTTATCTCATGTACTGGTATCTCAGAACGAGGAAAATACTGTAAACAACGCCTGATTCCACAATCAGGTATAGCGCCTCCTCTCTAATAATTAGTAATCCCACTGTCCTAATTTATGTGACGTTGTTTGACTTCGCACAAGTTTAAGAAAAAAGACCTTAATATAAAAATATAAAAATGTGAAATTATTCTAGAACCAACTAAGAATGAAAGTATGTTATATAAATTGTGACAAAGAAGTCGGTACACACTCTCCTCCTTGCAGTGCACATGAAATAATGATTCTCTTGGACTCGTAAGTACTTGTAAGTGGAAATATGGATAAAAGGTGATGAACTAAAAGGTGACCTTGACTTTAATATACACTAATAACTGAATTCACGATAAAAAATTTTATGTAGTTGACTTATATATATCTGACCAAAAGTTGTTGGATTCGGTGGACCCATATGTCGTACCCTAGATTCACCTCAGCTGGCAACTTAACCGACCTGAGCTTGGAATTGTTTGTTTTATCTGCAGGTGATGTAAATCTTTAACCAAGATTGAGCTTTCAACTGCAGTGGGTGCCCAAAAAGATGCCGCATATACTAGCATATTCTGCAGCATGTCTGGATAGTAGGATCATTGTGCATCAATATGATGCTTCGCAGACACTGCCAATATAATGGCGAAAACAACAAAATTAGGTATGCAATATGTCCCCAGTCAAGATCCGTAGAATGAGAGAGAAGGCGACAATCTAATCTTCCTCAAGTTATATACCATGGGTGCCAATTAGGAGTAGCCATCACTCTCTTTTACCAGCTTGTTATGTAGTCTAGCATAATCTCCCACCACACGTTGCCAAGACATTCAGACAGCGAAGATATTGCGTCCGTAAAAGCTTATATATGAGCTGAGAATATATCAAAAAGAGAATCTCTAGCTTTGTTTGAGGCTATGTAAACCACCCTCTTCATGCCTTACGTGTGAAATGTCATTGTGCA
The DNA here is from genome assembly GCF_036512215.1 of Solanum lycopersicum. NCBI lineage: Eukaryota > Viridiplantae > Streptophyta > Magnoliopsida > Solanales > Solanaceae > Solanum > Solanum lycopersicum. The sequence goes on along the minus strand of NC_090810.1, from coordinate 57,830,268 downwards.
TGTTGCTGGCTTTGAACACAGTATATGCTAGTGGCGAGTAAGTTGAACAAGTGTGCCATTTGAGAAGACTTCTCATATCATTTCCTCTTTCCTAGCCAAGTGTTGACAATAATGATATTTGATATAATTACCCCTTTTGATATAAATTTATCTTTACGTTATATACGTGGCCTATAACACTCGTCTAGTTCTCCCGAAATATGATCATGCAGGGCAGTAACAATTTATATAACAGAAATATGCGGCAATGGAATGTAACTGGAAAATTCAATCAGCAAGAAGAATTCTTGCTACTGCACAACCAGTAAGTCGAACGTCTCATAGGTAATGAGATACTTGTGCTGCCAGTTACCGCAGTTGTTTTTGAATTGTAACAGCGCTGCTTTCACCTGAAAAAAGACCATCAGCTGGATCAACCAGAGAAATCTGCCCACTAACATAGTATGAACATAAATCAACAAAAACACACGGCCAACTTTCTATTAATACAAGCAATGAAAGATACAAAACTTCGTCAACAAGGCAAAAATAAAGGACAGGATATCCAACTTCCGCAAAGAAAATTGTGGTACTCACTGATACAGGTTGTACTCAAAATCTTCTAATGCTTCGACAAAGATACAATAGTGATCAAGAATGAAGAGGCAAACGAAATACAGGGAACCAGAAGTACCCCATGGTCTAACTTGCAAACTTTCATAAGCTCAAATAATGGTTAGATCAAAATGGGAAAAAGACCACAACCTGATTCAATCAACTCTCTTTTGCTAGGTTTACGGATTGAGAAACTTTGACTAGCTTTGCGGTTCCATCAATCACAATGTTGCCTACTCCAGCTTCCATTGCCTCCCTCTCATCTTTCTCCCTCTTCTTCTCTGAGACACCATTTTCAGTTGCTTGGAATGTAGAATTAGTTTTAGAAGGAGAAAGATCCCGAAGGCGTTCAGCAATCCATGGATGATTGAGACATTGAGCTGCAGTAGGTCTTTTCTCAGGCACAAAATCAAGTATTGGAACTAAGAAATCAGCCAGTTCATGAGCATCTTGTTCACTGAACTCATACTTTTCCCTAAGCACTTTATTCATAGGCCAGAACCGCAATCGTCTGATATGTCTCAAGTCTCCACTTCGGTTGAAGAGCTCTCGTGAATAACGCCCACCTAAGGCAATCTGCACACAAACTTAAGATCACTTCTCCTCTTTGAATGACAAGATTCACTCTCCTACTTCTCTTTTCCTTTTTTTTAATTCAACAAGAAAGACATTAACCAGAAACCAAAAATCACCTTGCGTGGCATCATTCCAAGAAGCTCCATCATAAGGGCCAAGTGATCCTGCGCAGAAAGGGCAACAAAGAAAATATCATTGAACTGAACCCGCTATTGAAGGCATTAAACTACAAAATTATTTAAAATATCTTAATGAACAAAACCTGCCAAAAACTAAAAAAGAACTGGTCTTGTACTAACTTATATGCAATCATGTGAATGTCAGTAACAAGACTCAATGCCATGAGAGTGACATGTAAATGTTGGCATTAATCTAAAACAGATGAAAGTATACTGTGATTCACTAAGAAAGTGACTGCTTCACCATCCACAAACTCAACGAACTGATCAATTAAAAGATCCCCGAAGACTAATAGCTTAGCTGGTACTCCCAACAATCTATTCAGGCAAGCCTCAGAACTATGATAGGGTCAATAATATACAGTAATGACATCTAGGAAGCATAGGAAGAACATATTTCAGAGAGATAAGACACAATTTGCATATTCATAGGAGTACTGAAGTAATAATTTGAAACCACAAATGCATTCCATATTCTCCATTTTAGGTTTCATTTTCCCAACTTTAACTCTTCTATGTTTATTTAAAGTTGAGGACATTTACAACATTTTGGTTAAAGAGAAATACAAGTAAATATGCAGGAGCATGAAGTTCCCAAGATGAGTGTCATAGAAATGTTGATATTAAAACTGATATGACATCTACAATATTGAATACAAGCTATAAGTAGCACACACAACGTATAAAACTAGGGAAATCACATAAGATAGTTTCATCATATCCTACCTATACCTCCAAATGCACCAACTCATAGGTGCAACACTATGGCAATTGAAGGAGCTACAAACGGATGAGATAGGCTAAGAATCAAACAGGTTATAAACAAATGATCCATATAGGCAGTGCCCAACTTGTTGAATAAGTTTTTGTTGTCGTTACTCTTACTTTAGGTCTGAGTTAGGGATAACATAGAAACCCCCTCTTAGACTCAAAAGACAAACACTCTCTTTTTGGGGGTGAAGGCTTTGAAAGACACCTACTTACAAATAGAGCAACAACCACACCTCAATCCCAAGCTATTGACAAATTGCACAAACCAAAAAAAGGTTATATTGCTGATCCAACTAGTTTGGGATTGGGACTCAATAATTGTCTGATTCAGTATTGTCAAAGGTGTAAAGCGCAAAGACACAAATGCTTTTTAAGTACAAGCATAATTAAAACATGAGGTTTAAATAGAAAGAAATATGCTTACACAAAAACAAGAATTATATGGCTGGATGAATTGACTAACTGCAATGAATACATCAGTAATGTTCAAATACCATATTAAATTTATGTATCATCTGCAAATTTGCAACTAAGTTTCTAATTCAAATCAAATGTCTAGCTTTCTTTTGTAAATTTCTAATATTCTATAGTACCTAATAAGCAATATATATATCCAAAAAGTATAATTAACAATTAATATATCATTTTGCTAACTATTCTGTCTTTCACTATTGCTTTTTCTCAAGATAACCTTGTAAAACAATCTAATTTGAAAATAGCTGGTTGCAATGTTTTAGGTAAGATAAACACCTCATCCTCTTAGCAGTTTCGCAAAAGCATTTCGCCTAAGCCACTGAAACACCAAGTCTATGTTGAGCCTCACTTTAAGGCTTACATGCGCTTCCAGTTTGCCCTGGCAAGACTGGATTGATCGGATGATTGATTTTGACACCACACAAGTTGGCAGATCAAATCAAGTCATTGTCTCTTTACTTCTGTTCCAGTGGTATCATCAGGGATAAATGCCATCCCCTTCACCACAGCTGAAGTTATATCCCATTGAAGAGGTATTGTTTTTAAAATCAATGTTTTAGAAGAATGAGCAGTTGAGCACCCAGAAATAGGTATCACATGTACACATCAAGTGTACAAAACCCAAACACAGAATGGAACATATATCTTGTCAAACGATTCCTTTCCTTTCCTTTCCTTGAACTTAATTCATTAATTTAGAAAATAATGAAATCAAATAATAATTTAACTCCTAAAATAACGATCTACACATGCTTGCATCTAAGTGGTTAAAATATTGAAAGTAGAGTTGCTATACCTCATCCCTGTCATAATTGTCACCACTGTGTGGATCAAAAAGAACATCACCAGTGGCAAGCTCAAAGCAAATGCAAGCAAAGGACCAAAGATCAGCTGAAGTAGAATATTTAGATCCTAGGATAACCTCAGGACATCTATACTGTCTTGTCTGGATATCACTTGTGAATTGTTTATACGTCCAGCATGCATTGCCAAAGTCAACTAATTTGCACCTAAGGTCCACATCAGTCAATAGTTTCTGCCTCATGGATCGACTGCCTCTTTTAGATCTTTGAGTTCTCTGCTGTCCATCCCTTGTTCCATCTGTTGTTGAGCCATTTTCACTTGCTTTAGCATTAGTCTTTCCCTCAGATGAGTCTTTATTAGGTTTCTCATCAGAATTGGACTTTTCAGGACTACTGGCCTCATTATCTTGTTCAGTTTCCTCAGAAGCTTCCTTGTCCATACATCTTTGAGCTGCTCGCTTAGCCTTTTTCCGAATTTTCTTTTTCTGGTTCTTAGTCAGGTCACCATTATAAACCTTTACTTCCTTGGAAGCCCCAGATTCAGAGAGAAATTTACTTTTACTCGAAGGAAGAATAAGGGGAGCGTCTGACTTTGTTGGATCTTTACTTTGATCAATCATTGATAAGAGCAAAATATTTTCTGGCTTCAAGTCTGTGTGAATAATAGAAAGCTCACGATGTAAATAATCCAAACCCACTAAGATATGGAAGCAAATTTCTTTAACCTTGTGAATTGATAGCCCTCGATAGTCTGAGTACTTAATTAGAGTCAAAAGATTATCTCCCAAGTATTCGAATACCATACAAACATGCTGGCCATTGGGCCCGGAATGCTTAAAGTGATCCAATAACTTCACCACACACTTCTTATCATCTGGATCTCCCTCTGCAATCTGCTTTAATATGGTAATCTCATCCATAGCCGCTTCTGTATAATGTTGAGCACTCTTTTGAACTTTTAGAGCAACAAACCTCTATCCCTCACAAGACATAACCAACAATTAGCTAAGGCAATCCACATGTCAGAGAATTTTATGCAAAAACCACAGAAAATTCATAAGAACCGTAAACACTAGTGCACAATAAACACTACAATAATTGCTACACCAAACAGTAAACACTACAATAAACCATAAGTTGCTACACCAAACAATAATAACTAGAATAACTGTAGCATCACATCTCCGTCAAAAATGAGAACAGATAACAAGTACTAAATCAATGTATCTCCTCTTTCACACACAAGCAGACAGAGGAAACTCAAACATTTGTTATACTATTAAACAATTCATTGCTAAATAAAATAACAATACTAGAACAAATGCAGCATAATAAGTAAATAGAATATGTGAACGGATAATAGGTACTATATCAAAGTATCTCTCCCTCTCTCACACACACTCGCATACAGAGAAAAACTCAAACTCTATATACACAAGTCCATATACAAAAAAGATTGTTATACTAGTAACCATTAGGTTACTAAGTAAAATGAACAAATGCAGCATAATAAGTATATAGAAAATGCAAACAGATAACAAGTACTATATCGAAGTATCACCTCTCTCACACAAGTGGACAGAGAAAAAGTCAAAAACACTATATACGAAAGTCCATATACAAAAATATTATTATACTAGCAAACAATATATTACAAAATAAAAAGAACAAATGCAGCGTAATAGATACGTATAAAATGCTAATAGATAACAAGTACTATATCGAAGTATCTCCTCTCTCTCTCACACACAAGCAGAGAAAAACTCAAACAATACATACGCAAGTCCATATACAAAAAAAATGTTATACTAGTATACTTTGAAAAATAACACAAAGAAGCACTAGAACATCTGCAGCATATTAAGTATATACAAGACGCGAACAGATAGTTTAGAAATACTCACAGATGTGCAAGTTGTTACCATAAACCATTAATTGTTCAGCTGAACAATAAATACTAGTACAACAACTGCAGCATCACATCTATGTCAAACAGATAGCAAGTTATCGAAGTATTTCCTCTCTCTCTCTCTCTCTCTCACACACACACACAAAAAAAAAAACAGAAGAAAACAAAATCACAAGTTCAAGATGCAAAAATTGTTGCAAGAAACTATGAGTTGCTAAATAAAACAAGCAAATACTACAGTAATTGCAGCATAATAAGTATATAAAAAATGTGAACATGTAAGTTTAGAAATACTCACATGGGTCTGGAAAGAGGAAGGTTATCAAGAACATTATGGGGGACTGGAAAGCTGACATCATTTGTCTACAAGAAACCAGATTACAGGGGGATATCACTGAGTTGTAACTTGTAAGGCAGCTTTGTGGGGGATAGATGGGTCAAAATGGCATGTTTGGAGGCCAGTGGAGCAAAAGAAGGGATAATGGATTACCTAGAAAGAAATTTTGATGAGGAGTTTACGAGAAGTTTAAAGCAATGTGCAGTGGATAAAGCACCAAGACCAGATGGCTTTAAATTGGGGTTCTACATCAAATGTCGGGAAGTGGTCAAGAGTATGAAGACTTTTCAGCATTTCTATGACCAAGGGAGGTTCAAAAAACGTTTCAATGCTATCTTCACAGCCCTGATTCCAAAAAGGTGCTAAAGAACTAAGAGACTTTAGACCTTTCAGTTTGATGGGCAGCATCTTTAAAATTCTCACAGAAGTGCTCATCGAAATGCTAAAAAGAGTGATGTCCAAACTTGTTATAACTCACAACAGTTAGCTTTTATTAAGGGGAGGCAGATCATGGATGTTGTTCTAATACCTACTGAAGCTATAGATTCCCGGTCAAGTTTGAAATAAACAGGCATTTTATGCAAATTAGATATTGAGAAACATATGACCATGTCAACTGGGATATGGGTATGCTAGAGAAGATGGGATTTGGTCTCAAATGGAGACGATGCATCAGTTCTGCATATCTTCGGTCAGCTTCTCAATGTTAATAAATGATTGTCCAACAATACAAGATTATCATGCATGTCTTGAGAAGATGAATCCCGATATAGCAATACAAGATTTACTAGTAGCTAAGATTCTCAAGTACAAAATGGCAATGGACTATTTGGTTGTGGTCAGGCTCGAAGAGCCGGAGACACAAGGTCACCGGGTAAGTGAGTTTACTTAGCTCTTTACAGTTTATACCTTATACTATAGATTTACCTAAATTATTTGACTTATTTATACTCATTAACCTTAAAATTTATTTTTTAAAAGTTGAATGGTGGTCACTATTTGGTAGTCAAACACCAAATTTGCAAAAGTTTGCCATGAAAGTATTAAGTTTAACTTGTAGCTCATCCGTATGTAAGCGAACATGGAGTGCGTTTAAACACGTAAGAAAAATATTTTATATCCTATTTTCATATTATATTATTATTAGTATCTATTAGTTAATATTTGTAACTTATGCGCAGATTCATTCCTAGGCTTGCACCATCGCGTCTCAATGATCTAGTGTACATTAAGTACAATAGAACATTGAAAAGTCGTTATAATGCTTGTGACACCATTGATCCAATTCTCCTGGATAATATTGATGAGTCAGATGAATGTTTAGTTGGATGCTCCGAAGACAAAGAAGATGAACCAATATATGAGGAAGCTGATCTTACTTGGGGTAGTGTTGCTATGCAATTGGAGCTAACGAGAGTATCTATCATCTTAGGGAAATTTCTTAAGATTAAGAGAACTTGACAAGGGCAAAGGAGTACAAATTGCATCTAGAAGTTCAAGTAGGACCCAAACACTAATTGATGAAGACACTAATTAATGAAGAAGACGAGGAGCAATATAATCATGATCAAGAGGATGTTGATCTTCAAGATTTGGATAATCTTAAAGAAGAATAAACGTTTAGAGTTCTAGTATTGCTTGTCAATTGTCTTGGGAATTCTTGAGACATTCAAGTTCTAGACTTTTAGTATCTACGATTAGTTTTTGAAATGAAATATTTGCTAATATATGTTATTGCTATTAAGATTTTGGATATTTATACATGCAATTAAAATTATAAATTTTTCGTATTAATTTGCGCCTTAATTCAAAAAGGTGAGTGCCTCGCCTCGTGGCAAGGCAAGCCCTTGTCGCCTTTTGCCATCCAAAACAATGTGGCTTAGGAATGAAGAACCTAAAGAATCAAAATAACGCTTTGACAATGACGTGGCTTTAGAGGTATTCCGACGATAATCAGAATTTATAGGGCTCAAACATAAAAGCAAAATATGAAGAAAGTGACAATTAGATGACGAAGAAAGTTACCACACCCGATGGTGTTAGTTTATGCAAATCCGTACAATCACTATGGGATGAATTCAAAACCAAACACCAAGACTAAAGTGGTAGATGGCGCCAAAACTAGATTTTGGAAGTAGGATTGGCATGATGCAAGAAATCTAGAGACACTTCTCCCAGATATACACACTCTACACTCTGGTACTTCAACAACAAAGTACATTAGCTGAACTAAGGACACCTCATGGGTGGAATATTATATTTTAGAAGGCACCTCAATGATTGGGAAATTCCAAGAGTAACATAATTCTTTAGCGTCATTGAACAATTTAGTGTCTTGGAGACAGGCAGGACAGATTGCAGTGGTTACGGAACTGTGAAAGAACTTTTAAAGTAAGTGCAAAAGATAGGAAGTTGAACCAACCAATTATGCAGGTACGCAAATGGTCTGGAAACACATTTGGAAGGCCAAGATCCCACACAAAGTGGTTGGTTTGTGTGGTTACTGGCTAAGGAAGTTGTGTTGATACAGGAGAATTTGATGAAGAGGGGGATTACACTTTGCTCTAGATGTTTTTCCGGCGGGGAAACTGCAGAAACAGTCAATTACTTGTTCATCCAGTGCAAGGTCATTGGCCAATTGTGGAGTCTATTCCTAAGGCTCAAAAACATCTCATGGGTCATGCCAGGTAGAATGGCAAAGGCCTTATACAGTTGAAAAGAAGCAGAATTACAAGCAAAGAACAGAAGCAACTGGAGAAACATTCTTTCCTTCCTGCTACAATTTGGTGTGCTATCTAGAAGGAGAGAAATTTAGAGTTTCCGAGAATCGGGAGAGTAATATGCAGCAAGTAAAACTGAATTATATTCTAACTTTGTGTTGTTGGTGTCATCAGATCTACTCATTATAGGGATAGGACAGTGCCTTTAGAGTTCATTATATAGATATGATTTGCAGTACAACCCATGTACTGATTTAAAGCAATAGAAACAGTTACCAATTTCAAAAAAAAGAAATACTCACAAATGTGGAAGCTGCTAAAATAAACCATAAATAGCTAAACTGAACAATAAATACTAGTACAACAAGTTTAGCATCACAGTTGTATCAAAAATGAGAACAGATAACGAGTAATATATCGAAGTATCTCGTCTTCATACACATGCAGGCAAACAAAGTCAAACTAAAACACCAAACTCACAAGTCCAAAAATGCAAAAATTGTTACACTAGTAAACAATAAGTTGCTAAATGAATGAACAAATAATACAACAATAGCAGCATTTATAAATATATTGTAACTGTGAACAGATAACAAGTACTGCATCAAAGTATCTCCTCTCTCTCACACATCACAAGTCCAAAGATGCAAAAATTGTTATACTAGTAAACAAAACGAACAAATAATACAACAATTGCAGCATAGAAGTATATAGAAATTACAAACAGACAACAATTACTATATCGAATTACTATATCAAAGTATCTTCTCTCACACACACAACACACGCGCAAACATAGAAAAACTCAAACACCAAAATCACAAGTCCAAAAACTAAATCTGTTAACAGTAAACAGTAAGTTGCTAAACAAAACAAGCAAACACGACAGCTATTGCAGAGCAATTAATACCACGAAAAATGTAAGCAGATAGTGTAGAAATGCTCACAGATTTTTGCGTATCCCAAGCGAGCCAAACAGTAGAGAAATGTCCCCAACCAAGCTTACTCTGCACTACATATCGTCCTTGTTTGAATGTATCTCCGATTCGAACAGCGTGATAACCTCCACGCCTGTAATCTTCAGTACCTTCATCCTCCGATGTGTAGTCACTCGTCTCACTCCGCTCACCGCCGTTCCTCTCCTCCTCTTCCGCCATCGGCAGATCCAACAACCACCGTACTCCGACTAATCGATACCGGCGAGCTACAACGAAAAAATCAAAACCCTAGCCGTAGAAGTAGCAGAAGAAGAAGATTCTGGAGAAGAGAGGGAAAAAATTAGGATGAATTTTTTATATAATTTAATTCGAGGGAAGAAACTGGAGAGGAACGTTTGTTGTTGTTTATTATTGGAGAAAATTAAAATTAAAATTAAAAATTAATATTTTAGTAATTTTTATTTATTTTTCCCTCGCTTTTGGATGAAAATAATTATTTTTAAAAAAAAATTTTGGTTTGTGTTACCGGGAAAATAAAGGCAAATGAATACTGACGAAAACGACATCAGTCCTCCGCTGTGGCCCTTGAATATCATATTAAAATCTAAGTTTTGGAAATTATAATTATGAGATATTATGATATTTGATATATTATAATTTAAAAATATCTATATCTATTAAATATTCTATTTACATGGACATAAAAAGAATATTAATATTGTATAACTTTATTTTTTGTGTGGACTTTTTGAATTAATATTTAAAACACGTTTAAACAGTGAGGTAAATATTGTATTTATGGATATTAGAGAAAACGTTAGGAACATAAGAAAATAGGTCTTAACTTTGAGTAAGATGTATAAGCCTAAATCCAAAGCGAATAATGTCATTAGATTTTCTAAATAATATTAAATTCGTTTCACATATAACCTTGTGCAAATTCTAGAACAATTTCCTCGGTGTTAAATAAACTTTACAAAACTCTCATATTTTTAAAATATTGATAGACAAACGATAATACAAATGTTGACTATTTAAAAAAGACATAATTGTTTATTTAAGTAAATTTCATGTCGATAAGAATAAGTCTTCGACCTAATGACTTGTTTAATTGTGCAAGCTAGGCTCATATGAGAGAATATTGCTTCTTAGATGGACTATAATAACCTCTATGGTAGTTTATCGTGTTTATTTTTAGAATGTCTAAAGTAAAAGTACAAAATAAGGGTACGATCTAGATGGTAATAATAGATGTAAAATATTAAAAAACAAAGTTTAAATTATGATAAAGATTAAAAAAAAATTGTTAGATAATTTCTCCATCCATTCAAGATGTATTTGATATTTGTTTATAAATATCTAACAAAATAGATAAGTTATGCGCAAGTTGATTTGGATATCCACTATAAATAGACAATAATGAAGAAAAAAATATATGTAAATACTAATCCGTTTCTTGGACAAAAAATGAGGACACGATAATTGTATATTCTCTCCCGAACGGAATCTTACGCAATACAATTCCAGAACAGCCAAATTTCAATACGGATATCTAACACCAAATCGGAACCAAAATGAGAAAAGGTTGTTACATAGTTTTATAAAAAATCATGTCATGGGCCATATGCTATTTCTCAATATATTTTTTTCTTTCCTTTAATTTTCATGGTATTGTGGAGCTTTTATTACTTGGTGGAGTATGAAAAACAAAATTTTCAGCTGTTATGTAAACATCTTTCTTGGTGGACATTACTTTTTTTAACAATTAAGAAATTGAACAATGGGAGGTCTTCCTCAAGGGATCTTGCTAAAAGTGTGTTGATTGCTCATTGCATAGCTTGAAGGAGTTAAGAAGATGAAAGTGATCTAATTCGAAAAATATTTTTCATTTACTAATTAAACGTTAATTTTTTAAAAATGCTAAAAAATGACTTATTTTATCAAATAAGTACATTCATAAAAAGAATTAGAAACAAGGTTGTGTTATAGATGTTAGAGAATATAATACATAGGACAACTATCTTAAAATAGTCATGTTATCCAAATAATATCTTAAAGTTTTAAACTTGAAATTGTTATATTAGCACGAGATAAAAGTGTATAATATAAATTTCACAAAAAATTGTGTTGAATAGTACTTCATTTTTACTCAAAAGTTTTGAATTCAAATTTTAAAAATTTATAAGTCTTTAATAGAAAGTGTTTTACCGTAAGTAAAATGTCATTTCACGAATAGAGATGAATTAGGGCTCATAATGATAACATAACACCTCATAAATGTGTTAAGACTAAATATACCCATGGAGCTCCAAATATGTGTGGTTGGGCTTTTTTCTATATTGAACCAACACATCTTGTTATTTACAAAAATGGGCCTTGGAATTACAATTATCTTAAGCTTTTGACCATATTTGTTTTATGTAAATACTTTAAGTTTAACAAGTTTTGATTTTTGATTTTGAAAGTTTTATTATGAGGTAAACGAGATTCAAAAGTTTAAGGTCATTAATTTTTAGAGTTATTAGGTTTAGTTTCATGTTTTCAATGATAAATTTATGGGAGAAAATCCCAAATAGCCACTTTTACGGCTTTTATTTGAAATTAATTTATATTTTGAAAAACTAATCAAATTTTAGTCATGTTTTATGCGCTTAAGGATACAACGTTCCAATATTCAATAAATTAAAATGGACCATTTGACCAGAATTCAAATTTCAACAAAAATAACGATATTATCTTAATTTAATATAATTTTTAGAAATCATTATAGTCAAAGTTTAAATTTTAGTATAAAAATAAAATAAATTATTACAGTGAATAATTTCATTTCTTGGTGGACAATAGACCCAAAAAAATCCAAATGTGTCTATTAGTGGCTGCCACATTTTTTTGTCATTGCAAGGCACCGACATTTTGTCAAAGACATCAATATTTTTCTAACTTGTATTATTAGACAATTTTTTTTTCCATACAACTAATAAATAATTTGAAATTTTACCTACTCATCGACTTTATGTTTAATGAGTGATCGTATTATAAACTTTCAAGACATATAATAATGATAATGAATTATTATGCTAATTATTTTTTTTGAGATGCCATTTGACTCATGCACGTGGAGGTTTAACCAATTATTAGGTGAGGAGATTTGACTAATTTTCAATCTAATAAGTAATAGGTGTTCATTTTTAAATCTATATATATATATGTGTGTATGTATATATATATAGGCAGATAATAGCTTTTAGAGTTATGTTGACTTATAAGTCGTATATATAACAATTAACAATAATAATTGTTCAATTGTGATGGGAAAAATGGAATCAAATTTGTTGACTTGTTAGAAAATGTTAGAATAGTGCCATTAATACTCGTCGACTGGGATTCAGAATTAAAAGTTTATTAATTTTTTTAACAATCTCAAGTTAATTTATAATAACAAAATAGTTCACATCAAAATATTTATAGATATTTAACATAATTGTAGAATTAGAATAGCTATTGAATTTCCATAAATCCACATACAACGCATTGAATTTGTCCTTTGCTATCGTCAAAGAAGTTTAATATATAATGAAACAAAACGAACTAATTTGCAAACCAACAAGTTTTTCAAAAGCAAACTAATGAAATTATTACTTTCAAAGATCTTGCATCAAATCAAATAGAGAATACCTATCCAAATTTTGTGGCCAACTTTTATTTACACAATTAGACTTTTCTTCCGTTAGTATTAAATATTTAATTTGATGTTTTGATTAATTTACATTTATATCGTATAACACTCGTAATAAAAATAAAGTTGATGAAGACAGATCAAGTAAGACTGACAGACTTATAGGCTAGCAAGTTGAATATGAGGTGCACATAATGAAATGGAGGAAGGGGGGGAGGGGGGAGGGGATGAAGAGTAGTTTTACTAGACATATGTAACTCAAGTTCGCAAGGTACATATGCTTAATTTGTTATTCATTTATTGTGGTGTAGTTCGAAAGATAAAATTATATCATATATATGTATTATGAATATGGATTGTGACACATTATTTATTATATTTGGGATACAAATTCAAAATATTTAATTAAAAATGAAAGAAATTTATTTGTCCATCAAAATCCATACATGTTTTTACTAGACTCTAAAATGAAATTAGTTTTTGGCCAATTAAGACAATAAAATTAGAAATGAGTCCACACTATTTGCCACTTAGGTTTTTCATAGTTTGTATTAGTAACATTCTTGATAGCCCAATTCAAAATAGATAAATTTATAACCATAATTATTCTATCTATGCATCTCATATTTATGATGATATATTGGATTAGTATCGAGGAAAAATAATTATCATTACAGGAAAAACGTTTGGAACTAGTAATAACTTGGCCGAACTTCTTAATTTTTTATTTTTTTTGAAAAATAGGTTTTATCAGAAGGGGTTGTTAATAATAATAATAATAATAATAAAAACTTTTGGATGGTAGCCCGTTTTGTTTGACTGTTCAATTTAAAAAATATTTTTCGCATCAGTAGACAACAATTTGTGTTTGATCAAAATTCTGAAGTGTTTAAAATAATTTTTTTCTTTTCAATTTCAAGAAGATATATGCTTTTATCGAGAAGCACTTGTTTGCTCAATACTTCAAATATATCAACATGGATTGTGGTGCACTGATGGGAGTGTTTAATCCTTAACCAGAGGTCTCAGGTACGAGTCTCGAGTATGGAGAAAATTTTATTGTGGGAGCGCCATCCCTAAATGGGCGTGCGCGATTTAAGTTTAGTCGGAGCTCCAATGTGGACTCCAAACACCAGGTGGAAATCAATGATGTCCCTCACTCCTAGTGTTGTAATGCGGTGGTCAGGTTTCACACCCTCCATGCTTCTTTGACTTATCTAATGAAGCTCCTCGAGGGAACCTTTGGAGAAAAAAAAATCATGTTACTTACCTTATCTAATAATAATAATAATTGTTATAATAATAATAATAATTATAAAAAAAAAAAAAGAAGTTAAAATAGTGGACCAAAATTAGTTGGTAGCTGATGAGTTGGATATTAGTGCTTAATCACAACTAATTAAGGTTGTCTGAAATTCATTGTATGGAAGTATATATTAAATATTCAAATGACTTCTTTGTGTTGTTAAACATTTCATTTGCATAGTCTGAACTTAAGCATGTGCAAGAATTATATATAATTCAGTCAAACAAGTTAGGTCTAATAAAATTGTTATTAATTGAGTTGGAAGGTGTTTAGATTAATGAGAAAAAATATGTGAATATATTTTTTGGGATAATTAAATTGTACATAATTTTAAATAGTAATATAACATTTTTATCATAAAGACTTTCGCCTTGCTAAAAAAAATATTTAAATAATGAAACTCCCAATATTATTTTGAATTTTATCGGTAGAATTTGAAAGAGTGAGAAGTAATTATTCATGAACTAATTCTTCCTTTTTAATATAAACATCTAATTTTCGAAATACTCATTAGTCTGGCTAATACTTGTATTAGTCTGGCTAATACATACTTGAATACATATTGATTTTTATTTTTGCTTATAGAGTTTGCCACATAACATTGACGTGCTGGCAATTGGCAAATATTAAAAAGTCAAGTAATAATCTCTACATATTAACTAAACAAATTATTAGATACACACACATGCATTATTAAATTCTATTTATATGAATACGTGCTAACCCTCTACTTCTAAATATTGACAAAACAAATTATTGAGATCCCAACGATAGACAGTAACATTTTGGAAATAAAAAAGGAAAGAAATAATATTATTATCATCTATAAAAAAAAAGAAGAGAGAAGCAATAAAGAAAAACGTTACTAGGAAATTTTTTTAGATAAATTATGTAGTTGTACGATAAAATTTATCGTTAATCTTATTTAGTGATGAACTAACGTTAAATCACTAAAGGAGTTTGTTATGTACGAGTCGATAAATTAGTGACAAAGTTCATAAATAATTTCAATTTTCTTTTAAGATCAATAGTGTATGAACTATTATATACGTAAATAATACATCTTATTTTAATTGACATCTCATCTTCATACAAAAATTGTTACAAGTATGGAATTTTTCCGCTAAAAAGACTCATTTAATTTGTGTGACAAAATTGACATTTATTGATGAATAAATAAAACTAAAGATTTTTTTTCTTATAAAGTGAGAAAAATTTTAATAATTTGAAGCTTTTAATCTTCAAGCAAGTCCAAGGAATAACAAATTTTCTTGAAGAGTGGCAACTTGTCTTCGAATAAAGGAACGAAGACATCGATACTTCCGTCTCCCACGAAAGAAGGTATAAGAAACATCATGCCTTCGGTAGGAAAATACGAAGGCATGAACATGTACGGGCAACCCGTACCAAAATCTAGGTCGTAGAATGGGAACCTTAACCAACTATCCACCTCGATATTTGGGCAAAGTATGTACTTGTTCATGTCCGCGGTGGGGACAAGATCTTCTTCTTTAGCTTTGGTGTTAGCAAAGTCAATAAATGATCTGAAATAGTTGTTGTTTACTTTTGCAATAGCGTCATGAATAAGTTTTGTTGCGTGTGGCAGAGGTTCTCGTAATAGTTCTTTCACTTTTGTTGTTGGGAATGCCCATAGGACTAAGTTGCCAAAGTACTCGTTGGGTACTTTTGGGTTCAACCTGGTTCTACCATTGACTGAGATTCTTATTTGGGTTGACTCAAATCCACTTAGCCCGCGGGCTTTGGTTATGACTCTCCATAAATGGGCAAGGAGACTTTCAAAGGTGCTATAAGGCTTGTTATTTCCATTCATTGAAGAAGCCTTTGCTTTAAGATTTGCGAGAAATTGAACTGTGAAATGAACTTTGTGTACAACCACATCTTCAGATATATGATGAACTTCATTGAGTGAATGTTCTTTTTTAGACTTAGACATATATTCAACCCCTTTATGTTGATACTCGAAAAGAGGAGAATTTCGTGGGGTGAAAATACTACGATCATGCAAAGGAAGAGGATTGACTTTGAGGCCTCGACAAGCTTGGCCCCATGCAACCAAGAAGTTGCTAGTTGAATGACCGTCTGCTACCGTGTGGTGCGCGGTAAAACCAACCACTAAGGAGCCACAAGTGAACCTAGTTAATTGGACTTGCACCAATTCTTTGACATCCTTCAAGCTAGGATGTAGGCTAAGCAAAGAAGGCGAAGGCTTGAAAGGCATTGCTTGATCTAGAGTGCTACTAGCCGATGCCTCGACAAATCTAACACCCTCATCATTGAGGAGAATCACTCGATTTCCATGTTCATCTTCACCTAATCTTCCACCCCACTCTCGATAAACAACTAAGGCTTTTCGAAGACCTAATTCAATCGCGATATTTGGTGGGGTGGGTGGGTGGTAGGCATATATGATAGCAATTTGAGCCTCATATGTGACCTTATCAAAAACACTAAGAGGAATGTGGCTTGTTGTAGAAGGAGGGGTGTGTTCATAGAAAGGCTTAATAATTCTTGAACTTTCTATTTTAATCTTCATGATGTTTTTCCTTTTTTTTTTGTTAAGTGGAAAAGAAATTGGGAAGTAGAGAACAAAAAATTTTCTATTTCGTTTGAATTAGTGGTGAGGGCATACTTAGGTATTTATAGAAATATATTATGAATTCCTATTCTCCTATTGATTGTTTAATCAATACGTGTTTTTCCTTTAGATTAAAAAAAATTGGCATATAATTGTTAACTAATTAGGAACAAAAGAATAATGAAAGATTGGATGTGTTGGTTAATGGCATGTTCAAACTCATCAACTACTAATTAGCTTGAGTCCAAGTGATTAACTGGTCATAAATTTTTAATTTAAGGTGACAACAATATGTTCGACTTTCATCATAAAATAGTATTTTTAATTGAATTATATTGCAATTATTTGTCTTTTGCCAACTTAAAATTTTTTGTGATATACAATCACCATTTTATATAGTGCCTATAAGCATATGTTAATTAAGTTATTATCAATAAGTTGTTTACATGACGAATCACAAAAAAAAAGGAAAAGTAATTAATGCACAGCAAATCGTGTTACATTAAAAAGGACTGTTTCACGAGATTGTGCAATGTAGATAGCCTTTTCGATGCAATCATTAATGATTGGCTAAAAACAAAATGATATACAAATTAAAACATATTCATATTGACTCAATTTTTTTAAATAAAATTTTACTCGTATAATATAAATATACCAACATAAATAATACTAGATAATTTTATCTATTATTAATTTATTATCGTATTGATTGACAAAGTTTTATTGAAAAATCACCATGCACATGTATGGAGGATAATTTTTATTTGGATTTTCTTTTGAACCTTCTTTTAAAATTAAAAATTAAAAATAATCACAAAATATGAGAGTTCTAAATACGATTGACAAAAAATAAATTATTGTATCATATAGTCGCCACATATTCCAACATTTTTACGTTCAACTTACTTTAAATATTTTGTTGTCATTTTCATTTTATGTTTTGAATTATTTGAATAAAACTTGGACACAAAAAACCTATAAAAATGGTTAAATCGATACAGTAGAAAATAAATTTATAATAAAAAACAAAAACTATGTGAATTTATGGTCTTTTGATATATATATATATATAAAATCTTCTTTTGTCAAATTGAATTTCTATATGAAGTTGAAGAAAAAATAAAAGTGCCTGGTATAGTACTCTTCTGTTGCATAACTTTCACTATTACGAATTATTTTCCCGAACGCTCTCTTTTTCATTCGTTGGATGTCTAGTATTTATTTTAAGGCCTTGATTATTTAAATTTTTGGGGATTTGACAATAAAATACTCTATATAAAAATGATTATACAAATTAGGATTCAAAATAAGATATGTTATTAAAGATGGACATTTACTACTCCACAGTTCACAATATTAATTTTTAGTAATTGTTAAAGAGTCTCATATTGGACTGTGATAACATTGTCTCATTGTAATGTTTGGACAATCGTATTTTTTTAATTAGTTTTTAGGATTCAATTAGTATATATCTTTGTTAAAGTATATCGAAACATAGTACATCTATTTTCTTAATTTTCTGATGTTGGATCCCCCAAATCATATTATCCATACTAACTTCAACATTTAGGGTGTGTTTGGTATGGAGGAAAATGTTTTTCATGGAAAATGTTTTCCTGGAATACAAGTAGATTTTAGACTTATTTTCTTATGTTTGGTTGGTGAGTAGAAAATATTTTCTGGAAATGATTTTTAGTGTTTGATTATGAATGAAAAATATTTTTGAGAGACATCTTTTATTTTTACTAGAGTAAAAAATAATTTATGACATTGAATATATTTTTCAAAATCAAAATTATTATTTTTTTGGGTGGGGGTGGGTGGAGTGAAAAAATAAAAATTTGAAGTTGATAGTATTTTTAAAAAACAAAATTAATTTTTTTGGGGGATTGGGGTGGGTGGGGGCTGGTAGGGGCTGGCCGGGAGGGGGGGGGGGGAGGGGTAGGAGTTTAAAAATAAAAAATTGAAGTTGAAAATATTTTTAAAAAACAAAATTAATTTTTTGGGGAGGGTTGGGGTTTGGGGGGGGGGGCTGGTCGGTGGGGCTAGGGTCAAGGATCAAGGATCAGATGAAAAAATAAAATTTTGAAATTAAAAATATTTATTTAAATTGATGTTTTTCCCAAAAAAAAAGTAATTTGAAATTGGAGGAGAGCCATGGAAAATGTTTTCCTTAGTTTTTGAAGGGAAGTCATTTTTCTAAATTTTGAGGAAAATGAGTTGATTTGGAAAATATTTTCCAAAACTTTTGTCCTAACCAAACATGAGAAAATTGGAAAACATTTTCCAGAAAATGTTTTCCTTCATACCAAACACACTCTTAGTCTTAGGCATGGAATAAAAATCGGTGTTGAAGAGCGTCACTTCCACATTAAACTTTTACCAAATAAATGATCTTTTATATGATACGAACAATTTCGATTGAACAAATTCACAATTTTATTTCTTTATTCGTAACAAATTTCACTTTTTGATTGTCAAACGAATAACCAAATTAGTTGAGGACAACTTTAGTGCTTTAAACATAGGAAAGCTTTTCAATTTTTAATTTTCCATAGTACTACACTTATTTAATAGTGTATTTTAAAGGTATATATGTGTTCACGTGGACATTATGATATTGCATTATTATACATAATAATATGTCCACGTCTACACATATATACCTTTAAAATACATAATTAAATAGTAAAAGGGTAAAAAAGTCTTCCATAAAATTTAGTATGATAACAATAGTTTTGACTAAAATTTAAATATTTTTCAGACCCTTTTGCTTGTATTATATTGCCATATTTTTCTCCAAAGTAGGTAGGATTTTTTCTTAGGTGAGACTATATTTTCAATAATAATTTCATAAAAATTTGCCTGATGTTGGTACACGAGTGCTCAATTTAATTTTGACTTTCTATAATCACCACTGGTTCAACAAATTCCATCTCATCTCTTAATTTGTTTATATGCCAAAAGTATATCTTTATATATAGGTCTCCCCTAAATATGATAGGTAAATTACAATTTAAATAGAAGAAACTAATATTCTATTAAATTTTATGTTCAAGTACATCACATAATGAACTTGGTCCATTAGTTGACTATATCACACAATGAATCTAGTACATTAATTACTTGTCGTTGGTTTCATTAGTTAGTTATTATTCTTTCTGTTCCTATTTATTTGTTTATATTTTTTTTTATATTTGTATCTACTTACTTGTCCATTTTAACAAATCAAGAAAGAACAATAATTTTTTTTTCCATAATATGCCCTTATTTAATTCTACAAAAATTGTAGTACTACTAAATTGTAATGCATGCTTTTTGAAACCAGAAAATACATTTATTATAATTAGGGAGTTGCATAATCTTTTAAGTTGAGGATAAAACTGTAACTAACCTGTGATAATAATTGTTGCCTTAATATGTATGTCACTTTTAAAATGAACAACTAAATAGGGACAGAAAAAATAATTCGTTAACTAATTGTCTGGTTAATGTTTAGTTGGTGATGAGCTGACATATATAGTTTTATTACAATTCAGTTATAAGATATTTTGCAATTAAATTGGGGCTACAAGACTAACCACAAGGCTGACTCATTTATGTAACACACTATTTTTTTTTTTTTATATATATATATATATATAAAAATTCATATTTCGTGGCAGAAAATATTAATAAAGAAGTAAACATAACTATTTCGTCTATGTGATAATTTTTTTTTATTTATCTCATCCATTACATATTCTGATCTAACTAACGATTCATTGTATTTCGTTTTTTATATTTGATACTTTGCAAAAACAATTAATTTGACATTTGGCAGATTCTTGTGTTGACTTTGATATTTTTAATAGGGTTGACTATGAGTAATAAGAACAGATAAAGTTGACAATTGATATAATCCTTCTATTGGTGTAGGGTGTTTCTAATTAATTTAGGTGAAAGTCAAATATAGCACTCATATTAGTTGGACTGTTGGAGTACATATATTTTAAGATAACAAATGAGTGTTTGGGCGGATTTAGGATATAAAGCGTGATTTTTTAAAAAGCTAATAATTTTTGTGAAGATCTTGTATTTATATTAAAGAGTTATTTAAAAATATAAGAAATATTTATTAAGAATTTAATAACAAAATAGGCTCTTGATCTAGCCATAAAATTGAAATTTGCGTAAACGTCGATCTCCTCAATGAGGGTTTGATTTTTCTTGGATACTTATATTAAATTATTTTTTACATGTTAGATCACGAAAATTGAAATTCATAATCATTCATTTTAATTTTAGTTGGCTTGATATACTTGGGTTATACAGTTATACTTGCAGCAAATTCTTCTGTACATACAATTGCAGCTAGCAAATTCAAGCATATTAAAACAATCAGACTTTAACCATATGTCTGAACTTGTGGATGATTGTTACCTATTAGTTTAAATATAATGTTTGACTTGATTTATATTTAAATATTATTATATCTTATTCATAGTTAGATAATAACAAAAGGTCTTATTTCATTAAACTATTTGACTTAATGTAATTACATCGTTTCTTTAACATTTTTACTCTCTTTGTATAAAATACAAGCAGAATTGGGTTATGTGTTTGAAAGCATGGTTTTTGCTAGGGGGGTAAACTAAACTTAACCCGCCCAATCCTGTTGGGAAAACGCGGACAAACACAAAAATATATATGGTAAAAGTAATGGAAATAAAATGGGAAAATAACGACACCAAGAATTTTACGTGGAAATCCTTCTGAGTAAGGGAAAAAACCACGGACTAAGAGGAGCAATTGATATTACTATAGTAAGGAATTTTACACTGTGTAGTCACGAATACAATACTCAAAGTGAGTACTACACACTCAAAAGGAACAACACTCTTTTGGTTTCCGTCTTACTAAAATATCGCTCACACTCTATTTTTCTTCACAGACTATTTTCTTGTATAGTCTATGAAATATTTCACTTTGATCTCAAAATAGTTTTCTCTCTAACTTGGTGTGTTCTACAAATGAGCAAGAATGCTCTATTTATAGAAGGATAAAACCATACCTATGTCACTAATGACATATGTAAACATAGCAAAGTCAAAAATGGTTGCAAATCTTACCAATTTGCCAACTACCAAATCTTTTCTTTTCAACTCCAATGACTATTCATTTTTAACAATTGCTTGTACCAATTGAATAACTAAAGTTGACTAAAACAATGGGATGGATTCAACAAATCCGTCAACCTTTTTAAGTTTGGGTGAGTTGTTGACCGACTCATTCATTAGCTCAACCCAACATATTTCAACTCATTGAAAACTTGGTTCGAATCTGACCTGAATTGACTCATAAGAGATCTTGTCAGAATTTTTATAAGAGACTTATTTTTCAATTTGATATGTTATATATAGCCATAGTAAAGAAAAAAAATATTTTTATAAGGTATGAAAAATAGTTTAAAAGAACAAATAACACAATTAAGTCTAGTAAAAATTAGGTTGAGTTCAATCTTGACCCGCTATATAACTTAGTATTACCTAACCCATTTTGGCCCATCTCTTTTTAACCTAAAGCAAATTTGGATTGGATTGAGTCTTGACCCAATTATTGTCTTAACCCACTATGTCCCGCCCAAACTTAACCCTTTGCCTCCCTCCTCCTTTGTGGTCGTTCATTACTTGCGTAATTTCTTGCTCTCACGTTTGTGTTTGCTCGTCGTTTAAACCCGTTTTACGAATCTGGATCCAATATCACATTCATAAGCCCAATAGAATTTAAATTCAAAAAGCCCATATACACTTTTTCTAGTTCACACAAAACTCGACAAACATAGGTTAGCCTATATTCCTGTGACCGCCACTCTCCGCTTTACTCCTCCTCTATATCTTTTTCCGGCGGCCGGCAGCTCCTTCTTCAGCTTCGTGAATTCTGGTAATTAGTTTCATCTATACTTATCTATAATTGCAATGAACAGAGCAAATTTAGCTGTGTTTTTAAAATTAGTTAAATTGATGCTATTCTTTTCGTTACCAATGTGAATAATTTTGGCTGTTTTTCATGGTTGTTTATGATTTTTACATGTTTATTTGAAGTCAGAATACATAAAAAGACACTCAAAGTCGGTTTCAATTGTCATGCAAACACTACATCTTTAGTATGCACGTCTATACATCTCAATCTGACTTTACTGTGGCAGTTGAACACTGTAGTTTTGTTACAAAATGATCATCTTGATACTTCCAAAATTTAGTGTAACGTCAGTGTGGGGTGTCCAGGAGACAGAGTGGGGAAGAGTTTGAGTGGTGTCCAGACTTTGTTATATCGAAGTTAAAGTTTGAGAGTTCTACATATTAATTTGAAGTTGTACTGGCTGTCCATTTGATCAATAGTTCTAAATTTGTGATCGTAGGATTTCTAATTTAACTCATGAATCTCTTTAGGTTGATCAAGGATTTTTATCTAGGTATGATTTGCAATTTTCTGGCTACCTAATAGTGGCTCTTTTTTCAACCAACAAAAGTTGGGGTTAGGCAGGTAGAGACGTACACAAACCTTACCCATACCTTGGGAGATATAGAGTTGGTTTCTGATACACCCTCGACTCCAGGAAATAGTGGCTCTTTTTTCTAAGTTTAAGATTTTACATGTGAATTCACATTTCTAATCGCTATCCATTCGATAAATAGGTCCATATTTGTGATTGGTTGTATTTCTAATGAAAATTTTAGGCAGACTAGGATTTTTCTATATAGGCAGAATTTGCATTTTCCTGGCTACCTATCCAAATAATAGTGGCTCTTTTGTCATTCTGTGATTTGCATTTTTACTTGCTACCCATGTGATAAAATGAGTCTAAAATGGTCAACATGTCATACTTCCTGTGTAAGTAATGAGTTTTCTTTTGTGTCTACCAAGATTGTTTTGACAGAGATGGGTGCCAAAGGGAGGAAGAAAAGCATAACTAAGAAGTTGAAGAAGGGTGCTAACGAATTCTCAGCTTCTTCGGTTTCTAAAGATAAAGCTGCTGACTTTCTGGTATGTTTCTGGTATATTAAAGTTAGTAAAGCTCCTCAATGCTCAAGAAGTTCTTAGAATGAGAGAACCGTTTAGAACAATTTTTCCCTTCATGTTTTTAGTTTATATCTTTCCCTCTTTGAGCCAAAGGGTCTAGGAAACCGCCTCTCTACCTTCTCAAGGTAGGGGTATGGTCTGCATGCACTCTACCTTCTCACGACCTCACCTGTGGGATTATACTGGATTTGTTGTTGTTGTTTTTAGTTTCTTTCATATTACATGTTAGTTTGTCTTTTTGGTATATATGTTTGAAATGACTCAATGTGTGTTGTGATGGTTGGAAACTCTATCTATTTGGTTGTTGGGAGATCGTTAGAAGATGTTTGCTATGTAGGACTGGAAAGGGAACTTAAAGGAAAAAATGGAGTAACTGTTTTGTTGGCTAATAGTTTCCCAGACATTTGATGGAACTAGCCACCATTCTTAATTACTTATAGGTCAGTTCTAATAGAAGTAGCCTATATGCATATAATATCCTGGTAAAGCATGTAAAATCTTCATCTTACAATTGAGATAGAATTGTTGACTTTAGAACATTTGTAAAAGAAAAATAGTTTCCTGGTTCTCTAATAGTGCTTCATGATCTAAAACAAAAAGATGTAGTTGCATATAAGGCGGAGTACTTGGCACGAGCTGGCATGGACACCATTATTTTTTCAAAAAGAAGATATTATGTAGTACTTGAAATATTTTAGTTCTTTACGAGAGTGATATCATGTAAATTTTAGTTTGAAACTCTCACGAGAGATTCCTGATTAAAAAACATTTGGATATAATAATGGAAAACTAAATAGATAACTGAAACATCTTTAGAATAATGTATATCTTACTTTTGAAAAGAAATAGATAATTAAAACATTTCAGCATACATTAATTCAAAATTAGTATTCCCTCAGTTCCAAGTTATGTTGACACTATTTCTTTATTAGTTCATACAAAAAGATGACATATTCTATATATCAAAATAAATTAAATATGAACTTCCCTAATGAGAAGCTTCTATAGCCTCACAAATGTTATGCCATTTTTTTAGAAGGAAAGCAACAAATGCTACGGCATGTTTTTAAGACCACAAGTATCAAAAGACATATAGCCCCACAAATGTCATAGCATGTTTAAAAGTTAAAAACTATAAAATTAAAAAATCTTTCGTTCTTTCTTAGACTCCATTTCGAGTCAAGCTATGTCACATTAATTGGAACAAAGGGAGTAGCTGGTTTTAAGTGTCACTGAGCATGGGTCATGCTTTAATAGATGTGGCAATGTTGGTATGTGAAGTTCAGGCAATGGGTATCAAGTCATGCTCAATTGTTCTCCACATAGAAGAGTATGAGTTGTTTGGATCATATAAAAACTACATTGCGTGTGGTTCCTTTATCTTCTTTAGTAAACTATGGTATCTTTACTGTAGTCAATCAGCAGCTCTGTTGTATAAGAAAAGAAGAAAGAAGATGACTTTTTTTTCTCTGATGGCCTGCTTTTTCTGACTTGTTTTCCTTTTATGTAATAGCCATTGGAAGGTGGGCCGGCAAGAAAACTCCCGGATACTGAAGTACGGGAAAGTAAAGCGACAATATTGTATATTGGAAGGATTCCACATGGATTTTATGAGAATGAAATGGAAGGTTTGCATTTCTCACATTGAGTTTTTACATCCCCTTTCTACAACTTTTTAGCTTTTGCATCACTTTGTAACACTACAAAGTTAAATAACTTTCGTTGTGCCATTTTCTGCTGATGTTGTCTTTAGGTTTCTTTAAGCAATTTGGTACAATTAAGAGGCTTAGACTTGCAAGGAATAAAAAGGTGAATACTCCTACTGATTCCTTATCTTTAATTAATCAGTTTACTTTGACATCTTTGTCTAGTTTTGTCTTCTTGACCTACTTTCATCATATGCTTGTTGTCGCAATCTGACCTATGTTGCTCGGACTCTTCAAATGTCAATGGGTGCGTGCCATATTCTCCAAAAGTAGTGTATTTTTGGAGAACCCGACAAGGGTGTGTCATTGAAAGTGAAGAATCCGCACAACTTATAATCTGACAACTTAAGACTTAGAAAGACCCAAGCTGGTTGGAATGGGCTCGCTCAAGTACCTAAAAGTGATGACAATTTTTTTATCATCTATGATTAGTCATAGTATTTAAAAACGGATAGCTGCAGTGACTTTAGAATTTAGAATGTGACATGTGGTGGAGCTTAACTACATTATGATTCTGCATGTGAATATTGATGTTCCCTATTTCCTGTCACATTTTCCAATAAAAAGCACGCCTTCACCAGATTTATTCTTCTTTAAAAAATAGAATAGATATATCTCTTCCATTCCTTATGGGATGTTTTAGTCTATCATTGGTGAAGTTAACAGATGCTCTGGACTTGTTAAGTTCCACGTTAAGATTGTGATATATATCTCTTCAAAGTATTTAAATTGTGGTCCAATTGTTGGAAATTACACAGAAATTCTTATAGTTTAGGCGTGACAAGAACACTATCCATAATTTTCAACAATATGGCCTCTGCAGTAAAGGGATTCGTGTTGGATATATTCTTCAATTTTCTAAGTCCATAATACACTTTTACTTTACTTAATTGTCTCTCTATGTGGTAATCTTTTGATTCTTCTCTTATTTCCTTTTTTTTCTTGTGTCTTTTCCTCATGACAGACGGGAAAATCAAAGCATTTTGGCTTCATAGAATTTGAGTCCCCTGAGGTTGTTCCTATTCCTGAGTAATTTAGTTTACGCACCCATATTTAGAGAATCCATTTGGTCATTTTCTTCCCATTGATCTTTATCTTGGGTTTTTGGACAATTGCAGGTTGCTAAAGTGGTTGCGGATACCATGCATAACTATCTATTATTTGAGCACTTGTTGCAAGTTCGTCTTATTCCTCCTGAGCATGTTCATCCCAGATTGTAAGGGTTCCATTTTTTAAGCCAAATGATATTCATTTTAAAATTTCATATTTCTTGGGTTGCTTTTAAAAGTACTTTAAAGCTCTTTTCTTCTCGTTCCCCCCTCCCTTTTTTTTGGGGTTGGGTGGGTAGGGGGCTGATACAATAGTAAGGTACTACTAGTCTGGAATACTGTCACTTCGTATTAAATTGAATCTGCTCCCCTTCCTACTCCTTGCTTAGAGACGGTAATGCCTTGCAAAAGACTATCAGCTTGCTGAAGTGGTGGGTTGAATTGATGGAAAATAATCTTTTCTTAACGACTTAACCAAATGCTCTTGGTCTAAGATTCCAAGTGATATATAACTTTTACCAAGAGATGGATACGAGTACTACGGGGTTGAAATGCTTGAAAATTATCAATGGAAAAGACTAACCTGAGATATTCCACCTTCAGAAGCAACCTGATGACAATCAGCAATATTGTGGCTGGTTCAAGTGTAAACAGGGATGTATTTCTAAACTAGGGTCTAGAGAGTTCTCCTTTCTGAATAATCCCACTGACGTGTGGTTCCACAATGCCAGTTCTGCTCTATGGAATTTACCATTATGTTACATATAATGTTCTATACTAAATTTATGTCATTTTTCTTGCAAAATTTTTGTGCATTATGATTATGAGTGAGTTTGGTATCGAATAGTCTGATGCATATGTAAGTGGTGTCTTTAAGTTATCGTCTTTTTTCCTCCTCTTTTTAGGTACAGCTCTAATTTGTATATTTGGTTCTAGGTGGAAAGGTGTGAACCGCTGGTACAAACCGTTGGACTGGGTTAAAATTGAAAGGAAGCGTCAGGACAAGGTAGTGTTTGATCTTGTATGTGTGTGATTCAGATATTTACATGATATGCAAAAAACTGAGAGACATTGCTTTTAGTTATATATGAACTCTCTATCGCTTTTCCATAATGGTGCAAAGTTTGACATACATGTTTTTTGAACTGGTTTAAATGTGAAACTTATGGAGTGATGATAATTATCCAGGAAAGAACATTGGAAGAGCATAATAAGTTGGTTGGAGAAATTCTAAAACGTGACAAAAAGAGGCGAAAGAGGATCGAGGCAGCTGGGATTGATTACGAGTGCCCAGAAATGGTAATAGCAAATGTTCTTTATTACATTTCACATTATTATCTTGTGCTGCAAATTCTACTTATTTATGCATGTTTACTAAACTGGTCTAGGAACTACCTGTTTGCTAATTTGACAATTACTTGGATAGGATTTCCATAACATAAGAAATGACTACTGTTTTTGAGCATGGTATTAAGGAAGGAAATAAGTACCTAACATGTCAATTAGAAGGAAGATCAACACAAGGTTGTTACATGCATATGCAGATAATTTCCTAGGCTATCAGAAAATTACAGAACATCCGAATTTAGTACTAGATTTAGATGACAGAATCCATCAAATTGAGGGATTTTCTTGTATAAACTCGAGGAAAAAAAACAAGTTCCATGAGAAACATACAACACTGCAAAAAAGGCATTATGGTTGACAAATCTGTTCTTAGATAGCCACATTTGTCAGAACCAAAAAGAGCATTTTAGACATGTGAGAGATAGCAGTACCTGATGAATAATCGGCTTGCGGACAAGTTGGACACGGCCATTATTTAAAAGAATAGGTTTCCAGACATGTTACTTAGTACATGAACAACTCTCTATGTTTTACAATAAAACTTTGCATGAGGACTCTTCCGGTCAAAAATGTAGAAACGAGGCCTCTGTTATTCGTCTAGCAGATGAAAAAGAGCAAGACAGTTGCAACACTTCTGAAATTACTCTTAAAGAGAAGCATAAAAGTGATTTTTAACATTTACAATGTGATTTGCAGGTGGGTGCAATTCAGGCTGCACCAAAGAAGATCAGGTTCACTGATTAGATCTTTATAAGTATAGCTCGTGAACGAAATAGTATCTATGGCGACAAGTAGATTACTATGTGTATGCACGGTGTAACTGAAGATCAGCTGAACTGACAGATGAACGGCCACATTATTTTGCTGCAGAGTAAACTAATGATATTGTCAAAGGCTCGTTTAGCTATCGATAACTATGGATTTCTTTTATTTTGAAAATTAGAAGAGAAAAAAGTGGTTGTATAACTTAGAAAAGACAAAGGAAGACCTTGACAATTTAATCTATTGATTGTATACCGTGAATCCATCTATCATCTATTTATTGTAAAGCATTTTGTCATTTGATTTTTGAGTTGAAAAACGATGTTATATAATCAGCTCATGCATCACTACACCAGACTCCAGAGCGTTTATTTTCTTCTATATTTAAATTGTAAGTGTGTGTCCAGGTTAATTTCAAAGAACTTCAAAATATATCCCTTGGTGATAAAAGACAAATACTTTGACATTGGCCAAAAACAGTTGGCTGAAGAAATATTTAACAAAATTTTCATTCAAAATCAAATGGTATTGTAATACATGTGTTGAAATCTACTTTACAAGAAATTTAACCACTACATGAGTATACTATTTGTGGAACTAGGACACTGTCTGAACAAACAACAGAACTAGGGCTACTACTATAAAAGAAATCTAAATCTTTATCGACCGCGGTAAAATAAATAACTATAGTAGGACAGCGGGCTATACAAAAATGAGAAAGAATTTAACAGTTGACTTCCACAATACCAAACTGTTACAAGAATGAGTAAGTGCCGAAGGCTAATGCTTGCAACACGAAAGTTAGAATGACGCTTAATAGCAGCGTGTAAGGGTCGTTACGTGGTGAACTGTTACCAATCTGTCCTGCATTGACATACTCAGTTTTCCCTCTGCTCGTGGTAGCAGAAACATTAACAGCTTGCGAACCTGATATTTAAATACATTGGACAATGGAACGTGTCTTAGCTTTACTCGACAACTGACTAAAGTTATATTGTATGTAGTATTGATGTGATCTATAAAGTTTGGTCAAAGATTGAATGGAGTTAAATTACTTACAATCGTAGTTGGCCCATCCAATCCGTTGTCCAGCCAGATCGTAAACTATAATCTTGTCTTTTAGAACAAGGTCTGCACAAATATAAACATATGAATCAACAAAAACGAAGAGAAGGAGAATGTGTCCATCTAAAATGGCACAATCCTTAAAAGCAAATGCTTTGTTTGTAAAACGTGAAATATCGAATAGGAATTATGAATTATGAATCATGAAATGATCAAATAATGTACTGGCAAAACCAGTAGACGGTAAAAAAGAGATCCTGGAGGTGAAACCAATAATGGGCATGAATCAGGTAAACTCGTTAACATTTATGCATAGATTCTTCTGGTGCTTAAATTTTTTCTGTGATAGTCCTTTAGAATTACAGGACGTAAACGAATCTGACTTAACCAATTTATCTCAGCAAGTGGAAATCAATGAAAGAGACGGTATCATGAGAAACACGAAACGAGGGACTTATAAATGAGATCAGATGCACGGGATTACCTCCTAAAATTGTCAATCCTTGACCCGGAATTTTCTGAAAGCCCATGCACCAGACAGCAGCACCACCCTACAAAAGCATAAACTGTACTGAGTGAAAACTATTTTGATGTGATAGATTACTTTTTACAACTAGATTGGGGGCACTAAAAGAATTACATGTGATTGGTGAACATATTGGAATAGAATACGTGACAAAGTAATAGGTAGCGACATATGACGAATATCTCATGCTTCATAATGAATAGCCAAACAATAATTGGAAGTAAAGCTTTGAGCAGGTCAACATGCTTAAAAAATACTCTTATTAACGACTTTGAAGAAAATTTGACTTACAATGGAGTTTTGCTGTATAAGGTAGTCGTCACCCCTTAATACCATTGTTGCACCACCGGCAAAGTTCAAACTCACCATGGGAAATATATCACCAACGCTGCACAAAAGAAAAAAGTACTAGTCAAAATTTCAGTACAAACCAAACTAAACCATCAGGAGAAAATGAGACTGGAAGCCCCAAAGTTCAATTTTTATAGTAAACCTGGAGGTGGTTAGATAACACTGGTTTCCCCTGGCAACAAGAGGGCGCACATTCTGTGAAACAGCCTGACTGACCTGCACGAACAAAAGATTACGAGTTTATAAGAAGCATTCACAATGATATAGTTGATACTGCTGAAATGGATTCAAGTACACCGTGAATAATCTAAATCTCAAATGCAAACAAATCATAAGATACGTTGAGTAATATAACTTACAGCATTAACAAAAACTTCATAAGCTTCTTCAGCAAGATAAGCCAGAGTTGTTCCGGAATCAACTATGGTTCCCCTGTTGCTTGATGTTTCAAATACTTGTGGACTAATGGCCAATGTCTGCCCATTGAGAGCAATAGTCTCAAGATTCAAGTTGTAATGTGGCCTGGTGAAAGAGAAAAAAAGTGGACACGTAAGTCAGGATATTTGTGAAAAAACAGAGGCAGCTGACAAATGGTCGGTCCAATTCATGTTTATAACCAACCACAAGGAATAAGTACACAATTCAGGTTGTGCATATTTACTTTGGGCCAAAGAATGGGAAAATCAAAGCTCTATTAGCAGAGGTTATACATTAAATATACCGTCTGATCACATTTCATTGGAAGCTCGATCAGTTTCAAAAGTCCATATAGTAACAACGATTATAAATTAATCAGGAGCGAGGAGTGCATAATTCAGCTCCCTGGGAAAAGATATATGCATGATTACAGGGAAAACAAAGCTCAAATTACTAACAACGTAAAAATATCAAATATATCCCCACCTAAATTGTTAAGCAAATCTTCTACTACCCAGCATCAATTATTTAAATTTTTACATCCCCATTTTGCCTTTAATGATATGCTCTAACAAGAACCGACATGGCTTATCGTAGACTCCACTAGACACAAAAAAGTACTTTTATACTAAGGGACCTTTTTGTAGTTCCGCCAAACAAATTGGGCCGAAGTAAATTTTTTCTTAAAAATAACTATCAGATCTCAAATTCAATAACTGTACATATAAATCAAAGAAAAGAAACTTCACATAAAGATATACGGGTAAGAGAACTTATTAGCCAAATGTGTAACTTCCGCTGCTTCTCTTTTTATCATCTTAGATGAGATTTAATTAAAGGACTACCAAGAATACCTTTACTATGCCAATATTTGGCGCAGTTCAGATAGCTTTGCAAGAAATTTTCGGAAAGAAAAACTGGAAGCAGTCACGAACACCAAGAAAAGAAATGAAGTTACGCAAGCTCGCCATGAAAAAGATAACATACTGTGATGGGACAAGTGGAGTGTAAACTAAATTTGGCTCCACAATCTGACCTAGCACCAAGATACCACCCCCGCCATTACTTCCTTTCAAGCA
Source organism: Solanum lycopersicum (assembly GCF_036512215.1). Taxonomy (NCBI): domain Eukaryota; kingdom Viridiplantae; phylum Streptophyta; class Magnoliopsida; order Solanales; family Solanaceae; genus Solanum; species Solanum lycopersicum. Next base: position 57,798,022 of record NC_090810.1, on the reverse strand, counting down.
ATGGGAAAACACATTCGGGGTCACTCCTTGGGAGGAAAGTTGTGCAATAACCGACAAGCCCTGCTGCCCGAATCCAAAGATCCCATCAATTGCTCTGTCGGGTTTAGTTAGGTCACCTGTCTGTGATGTGCTACATCTGTGTCATAAAATCCAAAAGACAATAAGGTTAAATACTTACACGTAACGGAAGTAACATATGATATCTCAAACAATTAAGATGAATTATAGCTCACCCAAAAACAACAGGAGCAGACGAGTTTGTCGTCAAAGAATTCCCCACGATTGTATCAAAATGCATTAAATCTGCTACATAATAACCTGATGTCCCACTGCCATCACCATATTGGAACGTATAACCGCACTGATTTCGGGTAGAACACCCAGAGTCGGAAGATTGTTCTCCAAGAGCACATCTTTGGTCTGAACATGAGATCGGTCGAGCTGTTGATGAGCTTGATGGATCAAAGAATTCTAACTGAATCTGCTATGAAAATCAAAATTTAATCATGCGCTCTATTATTACAACTGTATGCTCAAAACCAAAATCCCCCCCCCCCCCCCCCCAACACACACACAAAAAAAAAAAAAAAAAAATTTAATATCCAAACCTGAAGTCCACTAGATGTTGGGCAACCATTACAAGATGCACAACTAACCCACAACACATCACTTCCAGTATCAATCTGTACATAGAATTCCTTTGGAGGGGAACCCAACTGAACTCTTGTAAAGTAAAGCCTGAAACAAAATCATATCCTCAACTAACATTCACTATGATGGATACATAACTTGTAAATTAATCATCAAACTGCTACAAAAAATGATGAATGCCACTACATCAGTAAATTAACAAAAAACCAAGAAAGATAACGTAAACAAGAATTCCAAAGCCACAAATCCATCTTAGTGCATACTCAATTACCATTGCCACCATCCCAAAGCCACTGAGGGAAAGGGATTGAAGTGCAAGTATTAATACATATACAACTAACAAACCCAAGAAATAATCAACGAAACAACCTTTACCGATTACCATTGCCACCAGTTCAAGAGTCTTCTTGTTTTCCTTCAATTCTTAAAAAATAAATAAAAAGAGAACTACCAAATTTCCAATATACACTTCTGCCAAAGGAAGTACCCAATACTAGTGAAATCATCAACAAAAGAAAACTAGTTTATCAGCTAATTTCATGAAACAGATCGTTAAGAATAGTTCTTGAAGCTAAAATCATTTTATCATCAATAATATGCAAACAAAAAGTCCAAGACACTTCTTTTTTCCTTAAAATTCTTTAATAAAAAAACAAAAAAGAAAACTACTCAATTCCAACATAAACTTCTGACAAAGAAAGTACTATTAACTATCAGCCAAATCAATTATCCCCTCCATTTCAAATGAATTATCTTACTTTCCTCTTTAGTCCGTTGAAAAACAACAACATCTCTTTCTCTTTTCGGCTGCTTTCTATTCTAACTTTCCATATGAAAACCACAGAAGTAAAGACCATTTTAGTACATTCTAAATTTCTTTATTTCACCATGAATAAAAAATTTCATTGCTTTCTTAAACTCCATACTTGGGAATACTTCATTAGCTAGATTTCATGAAACAAATAGTCGAGAACAGTTATTGAAGCTAAAATCATAATATCATCAATAATATCCAAACAAATAGCAAAAATACAGTATTTTTTCCTACAATTATCAAAAAAAGAGAAACTACCAAATTTCCAACACAAACTTCTAACAAAGATAGTATTCACTATCAACCAAATCACCAAATAAAACTGTAAATTTCATAAAAATCTCATCAAGAACAGTTATTGAAGCTAAAAGAATACGTTATTATTAGCAATACACAAATGAATAAACACAAAATAGAGTTAAAAAGAATACCCAACAAGAAATGGATCATAAGTGCCTTCAACTGGAAAATCAACAACCCCATTAGGAAATTGCTGCAAGATTCGTCCATGTCTTACTCGGTCACGCGCTTTCAGTTGACTCAATTCAACTCCATGACTCGTCGGAAAAGCCCTTTCTAACTGCAACGTCATCGTCATTCCGCCGTCACCCACCACTGCCGCCGGCGCCGCCGGAGAAATTACAAATAGAAACACCAAAAACACCACCGGTGACAACATACTCTACCTAATTAATCTCACCGACAGCTAAAATTTTATCTATAAATTGTTCAAGAACATATCAACAGGAATTTTTTTTTTTTAATCTATTATATTTATAAAGAATGATTTTTATTTTTTTTTTTAAATTTATTTTTTGTATGAATAAAGAACAAAGAGAAGAATAATAGAGGGAAAAAAAAAGTGCTCTGTTTTTGCTGCTTTTGAGAGAAAAAATGAAAAAGAAAGTGAAACGATAACAGAAGTTTCCCAGATGATTCTATATATATATATATATAATATATATATTTTTTATTATTTTATTTTATTTTATTTTATATTTTTAATACGTTATCTTACTTCAATAACAACGTATTTAAATATAATATTTATATCAAATGAGTTCTATGAATAAAGTGATCTCTTAATAAACGTTGTGTTGTAGATAAATATGATATAATAAAATATAAATGGCTTAAACTGATAAGGTATATAATTTAAAATAAATTAAAATTAAATCATCATGTGAGTTATTATTATTTTTTAATCTTGTTATTCTAATTCTTTATTCCTCTTGCGTTAGTTGAGGAAAAGTTTAATTTTATGGGATTTAATTAGATTATACTCTGAGGAAAATTTTATATTATTTTTTAATTACATTGGGATCGTAGATATTCTTATTATCTCTGGAAATTTATTCCTTTATTCTTTGGATTAGTAGACATTATAATAAATATAATTTTGTAACTTTTTTAAACAATTAATAAAAGTAATATATAGTTGAAAACAACTAGACTTCTTGTTTGCTCGAGTAGAAATATATATATATTTTTTTCATTTCTCTCTTCGATAAAATAGAGATTTGTAAATTGTAACATTATGTTTTTGTATTTAATTTTGTTTTCGTGTCTAGAGAGTTGGAGAGTTGTATTAATATATTTTTAGTAACGTTATTTATTATATGTTTTTTTTTTGTAATGCTTATTAAGAAATTAAGTTATTTTTATTTATTCTAAAATTTCGTTCTTCGATAAAAACAATTACTAATGTTTATATGATCAACATATGAATACGTATCTTACATCTTTTGTGGTGTAATTATTAACGCGAAATATTTGATAATCGAAATATTCTTAAAAAATAAGTTAGTGAATTTATTTCCTGTTGTAAATGAGTAAGGTGGTAAAGATGGAATGTTACGGGATATATTTGTAGGATATTGTTGAAAAACAATGCAATTTAATTAGGACATTATATTAAAAAAAAATGCTATCCATCGAGCATAATAATAATTAAAGTTTAATTTTTCTTCGGTTGCTCCAGAGAGAAATATTGTATTATTGTTCCACTAAATTGTCATATTGCATGAGCTGTTTCTTTATTAGGGAATATATAAATATAATTATAGTAATTTTTTATTTATGACACAACTCAAATGTGGAAATATTGAGCTTGACAAGTGACAACCATGAAATCTATAATTATCTTTCACAGATTTATATTAAGAAGAAGACAATCAAAATGCATTGTTTGTTTAAGTTACCCTCTTATATTACATTAAAAAAAAAATAATACCAACCAAAATTTACAAAATGAAAAAGAAAAAAGAGAATCACAACTAGATAGTAAAATAATACTTTAACACACAGGAGAAGAACAAATAATAAAAAGATAGATCGAATAATAGTCCAATCCACTAATAATATTGAAGAAAATCTCACGAAAAAGGTTGAATATTTTTATTTAACTTGTAAGTTATATAATTAAAGAAAAATTTCTTTTTATTTCTCAAAAGAATATTTTTGTAACGCTAGAGAGGACTCTTCTACATATTAATTATGATATTTATATCACTTTTAAGTTGTAGATCTTTCTTTTTTTTTTCCCTTCATGTATGTGATAAATATTAGTAATCAATTTTTCTAGTAAGAAATATACCCTCCGTTATAAATTTGTGGGCATAATATAAAATTATGTCCTTTAATTTGGCTTCGAATTATATTTATACTCTTTAACTTTGAGTGTGCACAAGTAGACACTTAAACTTGTATAAAGTTGAGCAAATAAACACACGTGTCTTACATGTCATTTTTTATCCTACGTAGTGTCCTACGTGTATTGTGCATGTAGGATTCATGTGTTTATTTACTTAAAAGTTGGACAGTTAAAATATCTGTTTGTACATTATGAAAGTTGGAGGTCAAAGTTAAAATTTAAAGTTAAATTTAGAATTTAATATATGTATTATGTCTAAATTATTCTGATTTTTGGTCATTCTATTCTAGAATATTAATCATATGACTCATCTTGAGTTTAATAACGTTATTCCCTTTGAATACAGGATTTATGAATATTTTGATGAAATTATTGTACTTCAAACTCTTTTAATTATTTACTCAAAACATGTTTATTTCTTTCTTTGTAATTTTATGAATATAACTAAATCTCTGTCATTTGTTATTATTGGCTTAAACAAATTAAAAGAAAGGATCTTTTGGCTTGTGCTTGAACTAAACCCCTTTTTAGAGTTTTTTTTAAAGAAAAATATTAATTAATTAATTAACATATGAAAGATGTGACTAAATGGTTTCTTCTTCTTGTTGCTAACTAGTATATATGGTTCACTTTTATTTAGTCCCATTGTGGGGACAACCCTCCATGCTAAGGAAGTTAAACTTTGATCCAAATAATGGTCAATTCAAAGCTTAAAAAAGTTTACTATAATATAATTATTATTCCATATTAGTAGCTCAAACTAAAAAATTAAAAAAATAATAAAGAACTTCTCTTTTACATATTGTACTTTAAAGTGTTTTCAACCCAAAGTTCAAATTTTGAGTTCTTGTTGTATGACTACTTAGCTTTTTAACAAAACTAAGTGCTCAATTATTTGTATGTTTTAACTTTTTTCAAGCTACTTTATTTGGCTTTTTCTCAAAGAAAAAACAAAATAAATTAATACCCACAAATCTCTATATACTTTTTCTACATTATCTTACATTACTTTTGCAATTGTGGGATTATGTCCTTCAAGAAATAGTAGGATTAAAATGCTATTGACTATTGTGCCCTTTGATAGCTTTGCAAAATTTTGGGATCAAGATTCTTGGTGATCAATAAAGGTGACAAATGAACAGGTTGAATTGAATTTGAGTTATATATCAGTTTAAATTTTAATCATTTAAATGAATTGAATTAATAAATAGACGAATCAATAATTAATCCAAATTTTAACGGATTTGAACATATTATGACTTCATAAGCTAGTTTTCTACTTCTTGTGACTACTATGTCCTTAGTAGCTTTGCAAGATTTGTAATTTCTAATTAAAACCAAATGTTCTTTCTTTTCTTGACTTACTTTTGCTTTGTGCTTTACAAAATGAGGGCTCTCTTTTTTGAAGAGGACTAGTGGAGTAAGAGGACTACCCACTCAACTTAATTTTTGAATTTCTTTAAAAGTTCCATTGAATTTGAAACTATGTAGATTTTATTTGTGTTGACCTAAAAAAAATAAATAAATAATTTCGATACGAAACAGAAATACAAGATTAAAAAAATTAACTAGAAGTTCACCACATACTTTTTTCCAACAAATTCTTTTACTTAAGATTTATGTTATATTTGATGTCACTTAACAATCTACCAACAAAAAGAAAGTGGTGAAGTTTATGATAATTTGAAGGGGAAATTTTACTCAAATAAAAGTTTGGGAGTCAAAGTGTCAATGAGAATAACTCTTTTGATGACACAAAATTTGTTTCATATTATATTATCTACTTTTTGGGGGAAAAAAGAAGCTAATGTATGGTGACAATAGTCATATTTGTGAGAGATACATAAAATAAAAGGAGCTATTATCCATCTAAAAAATGATTGAAGATCTATAGCAGCCAAAAAGTATTTTTCAAAAATAAAAAATACAATTAAATGAAGCTATATATATATAATACTCGAATCAACTTACATTATATTATTAGGCCAAACTACTTCACCCTTGCTAATTGCTATATGAGAGATTAATTAGTCAAACTTTTTTTTTTTACGACGAGGGAAACTTGCAGTCACTATCCTTTTGGGTGCGCACATGGTAAAATTACGCTTCTATGCAATAGCTCGTAAACTACATAGGAGAGGTAACCCCCACTAAGCAAGTCTGATGCGACGAGCTCGATCTAGAAGGCAAACCCCTTGCTTTCGCTGGCAAGAGATTTCAAAAATCTCCAACATGAAAGTCCCAAGCTCAAACCAATGGACCAATCTGAAGGTTGATTAATCAATCATCTCTTCCAAAGAAAAGTAAAATAAAACAAATAAAAAGAGAAGAAAATAGAAGAAGTTGCTTTCTAGAATTCAAAATTCTATATATCAACAATATGATAAATTATCAGTATATCTTAATCTATTATAATAATTAATATTTATTTTAAGTTAGATAAGTAATAAAAAATATCAATATTGAATAAAAGTATTAATAATTATCTCTTAAATGACTTAATATTGTATGATTTTTATATCATTGATCAATATAACTTATAATCTAAATTCTAATTTACGACGACTTTACATTTTCAATACGCAACTGCATAGTTTGTTTCTTACTTTAAAAACAAATCTAATAGGTGAAAAGATTTAAGTCACGTATGTGATGACATAATTGAGATAGGTCAACATATATTCTAAGTACAATGATAGAAGTGACTTATAAATAGTAGAGTTGAATTTAAAATTTTATTTTTTCAAAAAAGTAAATGAGTTGTAATAAAATTTATATTTCTATATATTAATAGTAATTTTTTAAAAATAAATAAACTTTAAATATAGAGTTAGATCTGAATTCGACGGTAACTTAAGCTTTGACTACTCTTCCTACGTAAGACATAATCAAAATGTTATAAAGTAGAAAAAATTTGATCAAGTAATGTTTAAATGATCTTATAAATTTATATGTGTATTATATAATAATTTATGATTGAGATCCATTTAAATTATATATTCATTTTAATAATAAAAACAATAAAGTCGTCAACTATTTTTTTTAAAAAACTATTAAATAAAGCAATTAAGTGTACCCTTGATAATATTCTCAAGAAAAAAATAAGATTGACGGGAATATGTGAACTTCCCGACTTTTTTATCCGCCAAACCTCTTACTTGAATTAAATTTTTAAAATTATATTAATTTTAAGAAATTCGACATTTTTGAAGAATCTGAGTAAATATAATTTCATAATTATTTGAAAACCTCCAAATAAGTTTTTTTTTTTAAAAAAAACTTTGTTATCATCTTTAATTGAATTATTATTTAGAACTCAATGGTTTTTGTAAGTTTGATATTTTTTTGGATAGTACTTTAGAATTTGGAGAAAACATGTGTAAAATTAATCCGGAAGAAGTTTAGTGGGTAAAAAGTTGGAAGTCCACGTATTTCCGTCAATCTTAATTTTTTTTTTGAAAATATTAGCTTGGGTACACTTAATAACTTTATTTGATAGTTTTAAAAAAATAAAAATAATTGACAACTTTATTATTTTTATTATTATAATGAATATATAATTTCCATAAATCTCAATCATAAATTATTATATAATACAACACTGCCTTTGATTCATATTAATTGCTTTTTTTTGGTACATGCAAATTTAAAAATCATACAAATAATACTAATTTACCCCTAGGAATATTCTTTTTTTTTGAAATTTTACACACTTGTTTATACTTTCAATAAAAATAATTAGTCTTTCAGGAATTAATTTTTTTTGGAGGGTAATCATCTACATAAATAACTCGTGATCAATTTCGCTTTAATGCCTTTTAAGTTGTGTATATTGTATAGGTTTTGTGGCCGTTTTGACGGGCTTAATAAAAGTAGCTTTAAAAAAGTACTTTTAAAAGTGCTGAAACTTAATTTTAAAATAAGCAGTTATGCGTTTGGATAAAAGTGCTGAAGTTAAAAAAAAAGTTATTGATGTGTTTGGCAAATAAGTGCTGATAAACAGCTTTTTAAATTAAAATGTCTGAAATACCCTTAAAAGTTGTTAACATAATAAAAGTTAATTAATTTATATTTTATAGCCATAAATAATTATATTTTGCTATCATTCACATATTTCTTTCTCATCACAAATTATTTATAAGAGGAATATAAACTTATTATAGATTTTAAAGATATATAATTTGAATAGATTAAAGAACGATTTAAGATTTTATTTTAGTTTCATCCATAGGTAATAATAATTGTCTATCATTTACATATTTCTTTATTATCACAAATTATTTATAAGAGGAATATAAATTTTTATTTAAGTTATATGTGCAACTTATTTTACATTTTAATAATATATAATTTGAATAGATCACTTGAAAGATTTAAGATTTATTTTATTTTCATTCATTAGTAATAGTAATTGTCTATCATCCACACGTGAAAAGGGAAAAATAGAAGAAAGAGATGTTAGGGTTATGTGGGTAATTTGGAGATTGTATAAAAATATTAAGGGCAAAAAGGTAAAAATGTGGTCAACTTAAAACAGCTTATAAGCTGAAAAAAAAAGCACCCCTACCCCAACTTTTAACTTTTGGCTTAAAATAAGTTTTTTTTTTAACTTAAAATAAGTTGTTTTGAGTATTACCAAACAGCTAAATAAGTTAAAAACCAGCTTTTAAGTCAGTTTGACCAGCTTTTAAGCTGAGCCAAACAGGCTCTTTGCCTAGTGTGATTGATTATACGCTATTACACAATGGAGGGTTATCCAATGCGCACAAAATGAAGGGTAGAGACTGTGACAGAAACTGCAACAGTTACGGGTTATTTCGAGATTCAAAAAATTCAAATAAAATAAAATAAAGACAATTACTTGTAATGGTAAAATGAGAAAATTAAATTAATTCTATTTTAATTTTGTAATCAACAAATAATTTGAAACAACTATTTATGGTAGTGTGAACAATTAATATGAGACAAAGAGAATACACTTTTTGTCTACATATTATCTTAAGTTTGAGACCCGAGTATAACATCACCTCTAAAGATGTACGCTTTACCTTTCAAAATTAAATTTTCTAGTAAAAATCAGATTAATTTGGCTTGATTTAATACAAAATCACCTTTGATAATGCACACTTTACTTCCCAAATTAAAATATTTCTACATAAATTCAAATTAACTCAATTTTAATACGAATCTAAAAACTAAATACCAAAAAGGAATAGGAATTTTCACTCAAGTCTTGTATTGTCTTGTACTCTTTTTAGGGGTGAAAGAATCAAAAGGAAAATTTGGAAGATAGCACAAGGGTTAATGAGAGACATAGGACAATTGAAGATACAATAAGAAATGACAAAAAAAAGGGACATAGAATAATTGAGAAAGAACTATACTACCTAACAAATAATATATTGATTGGAACTATACTATAAAATTTTTTAAATGAAGAAGGTCCCAATTTATTTTTGAAAATTTTCTGTGTTCTCCGTTAATAACTTTATTGATACATATTTTATTTTGAATTCATACGAAAATGTGTTATTCATCAGAAATTTATTTATTCTGAAATAAAGAGAGTATAAATTAATGTTATATAGTTCGTTTATTAGGTTATGTACTATAATTTAATCCGTAAAAAAGTTAAAGAGTTCATGATTTATTTATCAAATAACACTTTTTGATATGTATATGTATTTTTGATAAAAAAAAATCTTTTGGCAGAATTTGCTTTTGTTCGTTGACTTTCGAAAAATGCCCTTTAACCTTTGGACTAAAAGCTAGTTTATTCGGTGAGCTTTCTGTCTTCCACGGTTAAGGTAAAAGGTTCAAATTGTTAGGATTTTACCTCTCAAAGTGAAATCGTTCGATATAAATTTAAATTAATCGAACCTCAAAATAGAAGGAATGATTTTCTTTTTAAAAAAAGAATGGTGTTGTCCGTCTTGACTTTTCCAAGTTGGAGAAAAATGACAAATGTTGAAAAAAATTTCTCTGAATGACTTGATAAGTCCCATTAACGTTGCATGTTTGTTCAACAAGGACACTCTCTTTGAATGAAGAAAGAGATGTAGCGACGGAATCAGAATTTTTAATTTATGAATTTTAAATTATATTTTTTAAAAAGGTACTAAATTCTGAATAAATTATTCATACAAATTTCATAACAAAAATATTCGATTTGAGATAAAATTATTGAATTTTACTGAACTTATAATTATAACGACTCCCTTTGTATAGGTGTACTGAATCTGAAGATTTTAATCGTATATAGGAAGCTTCCTATTGAATTTCAAGAAGACAGTCCAAAAACTTTACATCAAATAAATTGGACAATGAAAATTACAATTGAAATTGACTACAATTAAATAGCTGCCAAAAAAAGGTCTTTTTGGATATAAGGCCATATAGAAAACCAAAAATTCCAAAAACAAGTTGGATTTTTGGCTAAAATAACAATTGTGTTTGTTGTCTTTTCGTTTCAATTTATACAAAATCGTGTTTGACTAGGCATGCTTTAGTTATCACATTATTTGTTATTGTCACGATTCCTTTTTCATGTTTTAGTATTTAAATTGTCTTTCTTTCTTTCTTTCTTCTATATGTTCAATGATGCTTTACCTGAGCTAGATCTTTCGAAAATAACTTTTCTACTTTCATGAAGTAGAAGTAAGATCTATGTACACCCGATTCTCTTAAACTCCACGTATGAGATTTCACTAATATTTTGTCTGTTTAACTAGACATAGAGTAACATTTATAACTTGACTTAATGTTTTTGACAAAGTCCAAAACCCTACGTATTTATTTAAAATAGATATAACATTATAGCTATGGGTTCAATTGAATTTATGATTCTTAACATAAGCATAAATTTATAAGTAAAAATTTAATAAAATTATAAAAAATAAATGTGATGAATCTATAACATAAATATATAACAAAATTCAATATAATTTTTTTAAAAAGTTCAAACTCATAAAATTCAAATCTTGAATTCGACTCGGTACACATAGATTCTAAAAAAAAATAATTTCAAATCAATCAAAGGTAACCTTTTATAATAAATAATAATACAACTGTACGAGTATGAGATATTACGTAATAGAACCATATTATAGCTGGTGAAATCCTATTAATAATATATAAAATTGTTTACAGAAATAGTGTATATATATGTATATAGAAAATACTTAATTGAAAATCCAAACGTTATTTAAGGTTTGTAGATATAGTAGGTAAAAATAAACAAGTTATAAATTTCTATTATATGTTTAATCATTTTAACTTTTTATATTTGATTTTCATTAGGGAAAATCCTGATTAGTCAGTCATTTTAGAAATTAACTGTAAGTTTAGCTCAAAAATTTATCCTAAAAATAATTGTAATTTTAGAAAATATAAGATTTTAATTGACAGTTATTTTCAATTATATGTTTAACTTAATAAATAAACTACTCTATTATTATATTTTAGTGAGAGATAATAAACTATATATTTGGTTGGTGTGTAGCAACAGGGTTGGTAGATTACTTTGATTGTTCAAAAACTTAGTTAGGTGAAAGTTAGATGTAATGATACATCAGTTATATCCTTATTTAGTTTTCTCAAATAATTATTTTTTTTCGTTTTCTTTTTGACATAATTTAGGTCAACAAATTAAGAAGTTGAAGTTTGATCTTTCTAGAACCTATAGGACTAGAAATTAATTTTTAGTATGTTGTGGTTTTCATGTAACACAGGTGAGTCTTTAATAAATTCTTGAATCAATAGTCTATCGAAAATAATTTCTCTATTCTTATACGATAGGTCATTGACTAAATAGATGGAATAAGTGCAGAGGAGGGGTGCCGAGATCCGAGGAAGGGGACACACACCACCTCCCCAAAAGCTACTTTTTGTGGGATTATACTGATCATGTTGTTTAGATGAGTCTCTCTATCTTCACAAAATATGCAATTCAAGTCTTCAACTGTTGCTACGATACGATTCATTTCAAACTGTCGGTGGTCCGGGGCTGGGAAAAGCTTTAAGGGTTGCTTGGTTGGTTTGGTAGGGCGTAAAAAAATAATCATGTTAAAGACAACATATTAACAATGCTTGTATTAATTATGCAAATATTATTTCTATATGCATGGTTTGATTTGGTGTATTAAAAATAGCATGCATTTGCATAATTTTTTTTTAAAAATATTTATTTTATAAATATACCCTCCACAAATATGGTGGAAAAGAAGTTAAAAAAAAAAAAAGGTTTTGAGGGACAACTGGGTCTTTAACCATGCTAATGCATGCATTAAATCCCCATACATATTTAATGTATTAGTAATACACTCCTCACTACACAATAGAGTGTTTATACATAAGCATGAAAAAGTGTACCAAACAAAGCACTACTAATACACGGGCCAAAGCTAATGCATGCATTATTTTTACTAATATACTCTGTCAAGCCACACCAGAAGAGTTATCAATCAAGACTACAGACACAGAGTCATAGTGTATTTGCCAGGGAAATATGAGTGGTGAACTTTCCTTGGAACAATTACAACCGCAATCCAAGGGGTATAACGTAGACAACCTATCTCAAAAAGATTTTATAGAGAGAATCAACTGGAGCTTATTCAGGAGATTTTTCTTACCTGAGAGTCTTATCAAACTCTCTGTTATTGCTGGCACGAACATGTAATAGTGACTGAAACAGCATGATGCAATTATAAGTGTCTCATTTAGTTAAGGGATTTAGGACTAAGCATGTTGAGTAAGTGTGAATTCATCTTAGTCTCAGTATGTCGTGTATACCTCTGGCAAGGCAATTTACTGGCTAATTCCACGGCTCGTACCTGTAACCAACTTTATCGTTGATCCAACACTTACTATGGGTCAAGTATTTATGCTCCCCAGTTTTATCATGATCAGAGACCAACAGTAGTCTCATCCAATAAAACCAACCAGGGTCGATGAACTAAAGCTAATGGAGGAGAAATATTTAACATCCTTCTATAAGAAAATGCAAAAAATTAATATATGATTTTTCATGGAATCCATTATTGCTAGTCCTATGCTACCCTGAAGAAAGTGCTTACAAGTTACAACATCTATGTTTCATGGCTCACAGCCAATTCAGTTCAAGGAACTTGTCCAGAATCACCTAAAATGTATATAATTCAAGGAAAAATACAGCAATTCCGGAAACAGAACAAGGTACAGAAGAAGCAGAAACATGAAACATTTATGAGGATTGAAGGAACCTGAATCCACTTAACAAAGAGCTCCAAAAGCCGTTTTGAGTTTTGTTACTTCGATTCCTCATCCAGCAGAAAAGAAGTACAGGAGAGAAGTGATGACAGCTCTTCTTCTGTTGCCAATCCAGAAGCTTGCCATCGTATTCTACCAAATTTGTCAACCAAGAACATGTACCTGTAAATTTCATACAGAATGGAAAACACTTGTAACTCAATTCTTCTGATTAGTCAATAAGGAAAACCGAGAATTAATGTTAGCACTTCATACCCAGTCAGAAGGTTCAGTATTTTAAGCTCTTTCCGGAAATAGTAATGGTCTCCAAACGAATAAACAATCTGTCTATGCACGACATCCTTGCTTTCATGAGGGTTAGATTTCCTCATCATCCGAAGTAGCAGTTTCTTCACAGGACTGAGTGTCAAAACCCACGAATCTATCAAGGAGATCTGCATACAATATAATGATTTATATACTCAAGGACTACTCAATTATGACAACCAGAAACACAGACAGCACTACATCTTACATGCATATATTCCTTTTTAAAAAGGGCATTTACAGAGTTTATCCCAAACCACTTCTTTTTCTGTTCAAGAAGTGTGAAATATCCCCCCAAGGTTTGTCATAGAGAAATTATAAGCATGCTGTAGAAGAGCTGCATCATCAAAGAAACCTCTTTCTTCAGCATAGGACATCTGCCTTATATATCTACTGAAACTTGCTTCTCTAGATTCCAATTATCTTTTATCAGTTCATATGGATAGGAGATTGTGGAAGACACAAATTAGATAGTAGACCGTGGTCTCATTGATCCTTCCACACTAGTAGCCATAGCATTACTCCTTTAATTTCTTGTTCCTCTATTTGTTACTATCTATCGCTTCTTGTACTTCAATTACCATATATTTAGTTGTATTTACTATTCCGAATGCTTTGTCATGTTTTCTATAGTGGGTAGCCGTGGCTTCTTCATTTCAGTCATTTCCTTTCCAGAGTTGCTTTGAACTGTTTTTCCTCAAGCCGAAGGTCTATCGGGCTCTCTACCTCCAAGGTGGGGTAAGGTCTGCGTACACCTACCCCCTCCCTAAACCCCACTCACTTTGTTGGATTACACTGGGTATATAGTTGTTATATTTGTTGCAACTTCAACAGTTAAAGAATTGCCAGAAGAATGCATAGCAGTTAGAAACACGTTTCTTCATGTAATGTCACTACACTTCATGACAATGTCGTAATTTTGAGAATGTCACTGTTACACAAAAGAACCATAGCTTTGAGAGTGAAATTAAGAGTCATATATCCAATTACTATCAACTCTATGAACATCCAAAACCCAAGAGAAAAATAATTATTTGAAATTCAAATCCTCTGAAGTATTAAATCCTCGTCGAATCCCCAACAATCAAAAAGTAACGCAAGTGAGGAAGGGTATAGTATGAGAGACATTTTAAATAAGAGGAAAGTCCAAAAAGCACAAGAGACTTGAGTCTTCGGGCTATGGTTATCTACATTTGTATAAAGACCTAAAACAGGTCCGATATGTAAGAGACACGCATGAAGAAGTGACATTCTTTCATCTAAGAAATAGTGCTGTGATACCTCATAGAGCTGAACCCTTTTGGAATCTTTGAATGTATCTAGAAATGGCTTGCTCCAAGAATCTATCATTGCCTGCCAAAAGTGGTCAAATTTTCAATAATATAACGAGAAAAAAGGAAGATATACTGTAATAGTTGTTGTTTATACACCAAGTGTTAAATCAACTTGCAGTATTCTTAAGATAAGCATATGACGAGGTGGTTTTTAACTATTTTAAGCCCACAGCTGCTGAATCAGAAATTTCTATTCCTCAAATTCTAAGAACTAACTTCATATATATTAAATATTGAGGTAAAGCATACACAGAGGCGTATCTAGGATTTCGGAAGGATGGGTGCACTATTATGAAAAAATGCATCTAAAATATAAATTTAATCGATCTGACCTTTACGTTCTTAACACTGAACTGTTAAATTTTAAAATTTATAGGTCCAATAAATATAATACTAGCTTTAAATTTTAATATACACATTTGATTTAATTGTAAGAAAAATTTACACTGCTGTTTTGTATAGGAATTTTCAATGTAACACACTAAATTTTTTTGAAAGATTAAAGCAAAAAACAAAACAAAAAAATGATTGGAACGCCATAAGTGTTTCCGAAAAACCACTTGGAGGAGTGTAACTAAAAAAATAAGATAAATATGAGATTTAAATTTCTAACATAGGTTCACACTTCTACATTTAAATATTTTTTGGAAAATATAACACTATTATATATGATCTTACAGAGGAGACCATGGTTTCACGTGAACCCACAGAACCCCCTCTAGATACACCTTTGAGCATACATGAGATTGTAGTTAAGCTAATGGAGTTGTAGAGGGTGTTTGGATTGACTTATTTTAAGTGCTAGTCTTTTAAGCTCCTTTTCTAATTTTTGTGGTGTTTGGGAAAGATGAAAGTGCTTTTAAGCATTTACTAGCCAAAGAAGTACAAAAATAAGCTAAAAGCTAAAAGTTGGGTATGACCAACGTATGACTTTTAGCTTATAAGCTATTTAAAGAAGCAAATCAAAAAACCCCCGTAGTCTCAACTCTCAACCATTTTGTTAAATGCGTAGGAACTAAACGAATCCATTCATTCATTCCTACAAAAACATTCATGAGCCCACATTGCCTTTTCTTAGGTGGAAACATTAAAATATCCTGCCAATAGACACATCTTTGGTAAAAGTTAAAACTTTGAAATTATCAACCTACTTATAGGTGCTTATTTCGTAATATATCAACTTGAGGTATGAAACTGAAAATTACTGTAGTCACACTAGTGTTGATATTTAAATAATTTTCACAGTTCATGCAAACGAACGACCAACAAGCCGTAAGGCAGCCAATGATAACGCCCCATCATTTGATAAACCACTGATAAATATCCTAAGCTCTGAGGAATGTAAAAGTCCTTTGAACTTTCTAGCTGTCCAAGATGATGCCTCTGTTAAGACACCATATTGTTACAAAACTAATTAGGGAGACCAAATGGTTTCTTCCTGTCCTGATAGAGGTTCTTTTATAGACAGGCATGCTCAAAAAGTAAAGATAATTAGTAAGCTGGATGATAGGCTACTCGTAAATACAAAGATCACCTTTACTTCACCCGAAACCAGCAATCAATTAGAGTTGCTCTAACCTGTGAGCTTGCACGGAATGAAAGACACATCAACGACGCCTTTGATGCTTCTAATTTATTTGCCTCAACGCCATCTCCAGTGGATGTGATGGGAAGCTTAACGTTTGAACCATCTGAGTGAATCACTTCCAGTGCAGGAAACTTCACCGCCGCCATTGCTGGAATGATAATCTTATTTGCAGTCGCAATCTATATTCCACCAGTTCCATAATGGAAAGAGAAAACATGTCAATAAAATTGAAAAATCAACAGTTAAGGTAGTGATCTTTTGTTATACCTTACCACCATGTTCCTTCAACTCATTTATATCAGCAAAGTAACCACGGGTCATCTCATCTTTACTGCCCTAAAGCACATAATATACATAAAATAAACTTCAGAGTCCATTTGATGTAAGCTTAACAAGACAATAAATTGGAAAGGAAAAAAGAAGACTTACAGCCGAGCACGCTCTTTCTCAATTGCCTCCTTGTTTCCTAGCTGTAATCAAATGAATCTTCAATACTCTATACGATACAAATTTCTACTGGACTCCTACTGTCTCATAATAGTTTTTCTTTTAACTTTGAAAGAAAGCAATCTCCAAAGAAGAATATATCATTCAATCAGAAGAAATGCAAATTTTATGACTTCTCATATAGTTTTTAATATTTGGGAAGTCGAGAAGGGATAATAATAGACAGACTTTAAATTCCAATTAGGCAGGAATGATCCACAACCAATTAGGCAAATGAATTCCCATCTACCAAAAAGTTGAAAGACGGTGCATAGTTTTTCATTTCATAATTTCGATATAATTTTGCTAGGTATGTTAACTTCTACTTGAAAAGAGAAGTTCAAGTTGAAATGATGCTTCAAGTAGTATTTCTTCGAGTGAACTAATAATTTCACTCAGAAGTCTTCCACTGAAATTCATGTACAAATACAACTTCAATTTCCAAATATTGTAAGCTCATTCTGCAGAATGCTACCGCTTGGCTAAAATTGTATTCATCAATATAATACAGTACAATATGCTTTTATAAATGTGATGTCCGAACCACCTCAACTAATTTCACTGGGAATCTAACAAATGACCTAGTTTCTTTCGCAGTCAAATATAAAAACTAATAGTTCTCAACACATTTCATTAGCTACGCCCTTAGATGTCAATACAACATGATACATTACAAAACCATACATAACAATCCGCAAAACAAGCTGCAACTAAATTTACAGATTTTTTCATATTATCAGAGTAATATAGAGACTCCAAAAAAAAAGTAACAGAAATTCATTGAACAAACCTGGTAAATATCGAGAAAGCGATTGGAAATCCATCGATATGGATTCTGTAAAGCTATTAGAGAAATCAATTTCTCTTTCCGCTGAAATTTATTCCTTGAATTGAATATTGCAGGTGATACAGCTGAGCTAAATCTCTTAAGCTTCAACATTTTCAATGGTGTTTTTGTTCTTCAATAGGTTTCAGGGAATCGAGAAATGGGGAAGACTGAGGAAGTAGACGAGGAAACGGGTCAGTATTGTGGGCTTTCTACCTATACGGGCTAGGCCCACGTTAGACTAGCCCATTTAGGGATTTTAGGATCGTTCAAAATCTGACCAAAATCGATAATCTTAAAATGAAAAGATGTTATTGGTTTACTATATATTAAGTTAAATTATAACAAATAATTGAGTATCATGTATTTTAAAAAAAATATTTAAATAGTTTAAATTTAAAACTGTTAAATAAGTGGTCAATTTTGAACTCAAAGGTGGATGACAAAGGTATGTTGGAGCAATAGGTGGATAAGAAGGGTATTTTGGGGCCAATAGGTGGATGGAAGATAGTTCTGTATCATTTCTAATACTTTAAGAGTATTTTAGGCCTTTTTCCGCATGTATATATACATAGTCATAATCAAAATTATTGAATTCTAAAAAAAACGCAAGTCATTTACACAATTGGTCAATATTTATGTAGGTAAAACTCTTTATATATACGTGACAATTATAGTTTACTCTCACAAAATAAGATTTAGAGATCGTTTTTGTTTTCTTCATTATCATTATATAAAACTTCAACTCTGTAATAATATATGTATATATTTCTTGATGATTATAAAGTAAATTTAGAGGATAAAAACTTTGCTAGTTTTGCTTCAAACGTGAAATAATTAATTGATAGGGAACATGTATATATTTCTTGATGATTATGCAGTAAATTTAGAGAATAACTTTGATACTTTTGCTTCAAACATGTAATTTATATTGTTGTAAATACAATTAATAGACTAATTATTGTTTAATTAGTGCATTTTGCCTTTTTTGATGGCCTTGAGATCAGCATAATACTTTGTTATCCATCCTTCAATGATTTTAACTTCTGTGTTCCTTTGCATTGTTAGCCACTCTGGATCACTTGACGTTTTAGAAAGAATGTCTAGACAATGGGAACCTACAAAAAAATAAAAGAACAAAATTAGAGTTCGACATGTATATTTACAAGATATTTTTTTTATTTGTTATTCACTCGGCGACATGTGGTACTTATTTCGATTAATCTAGATTTACGTCTTGTTTGCATATTAAAGGGGAAAGCGCTTGGGTAAAGCTTACAAAAGTAGCCATTTTTCAGCGTTATTGAGTTTTTACCTGTGAAAATTTTAAAATTCTATGACAATAGTTATTTTCAAAAAAACATGCCCAAAAGTAGCCAATAGGTGTTGTTTCAACGAAGCTCTTGCTCTTTGGATTATTTCTATAAATCCAAAATCTCTTATTAAAGGTCAAAAGGTTCTATCAGTTTTATCATGACCTTCGACTATTTACATGAGTAATTGAAATATTTATTTTAATTATCTTATAACTAATGTGATGATGAAATAAATATTGTTTTCACATAATTGTAAACATTGGCATACCGTTACGTGTGTGGACAGCTTGTAGACTATTAGATATGTCTTGCAAAACCCTAAAATAGATAAAAAAAAAAAAAAAATTAATGTAAGAATAAATAAATAAAGCCAAATAATAAAATAAAAAAGAAAAATTGTGTGGGGGTGGGGTGTACGTACCCTGCACTACTATAAGGATCTCTTAGCCCATTAGAGAAAATAATATTGCTGGCAAACCTTTGAAGAATTAATTTTATGTCCTGCAAATTCACTCATTTAGTAAGCTCACAAATCTAATAAAGTATAAGAAAAAGTAATATGACAAAATAAGGACAATGAAAGATTGTTGTAAGAAGTTGATGTTTCGGGTTCGTGTCAAGTAGACTTATCAGACTATGTTGTTCGAATTTTTTTAAAATATAGTTATTTTCACATATAATATTTTTAAATAATGCACTACACGTACGTCGTTAGTGTAGTAGCCCAAGCAGCATCGCTTTCCCACATGAATTCAAATTAATTAAACATTTCCCAAAATAAGTACCGCGACTTAAACATAAGTGAATTTTCAATAAAAAAAATTTCGAGGGAGGTCTGTGAAATATAATTTTTGACAAGCACATTTCTGACTGACGAACCTACCTTAAAAATTTCCATGGAAAAGTCACTTGTTGATCATAGTAGTGTATAAAAGTGTATATATATAACACATGTGCATGCACGATATGTATATGCCCTCGCTCATTCTCACATGCACTATGAATATTATATGATTGCATGTGCATCAAGGGTTCGATCAGTAGAAGGGACGACTTTGTCTTCGTGGAAGAAGAACAACTTCGCTCTCTAATGGAGACGAAGTACTTGTCGTCCTCAAACCAAAAGGGATGATGGAAAAAGGCTCAAGTCCTTGTGAATCCACAAAGCCAGATGCTTTTATTTTACAATGATAGTAACGATTGCTTCCATTACTAACTAGAAATGTGTATAATTATATATCAAATGAAAATAAATTTTAAAGAAAAAGTAAAATCATCATTATGATAATTAATAAATTAAATTAAGTATGAGAAAGAAGTATATATGTACTTGTCCTCCATAATAAGTTGTTATCCAGTGTGAACGAGGTGAGACACCATACTTCTTCTTGCAATCTTTAATGAAATTATTCAAATTGAAAGGATCTGAATAAAACATTGTGTCATTTTCCCCACGCCCTATAGGCATCACCATCTCACTGCATGTCTACAAAATAATAAAATGAGTAAGTTTATTCGTATCTTGATTATTTCATTATATAATATATACTTGTTATCTCTTATATATTGTTACGTACGATATTGAATAATTCTAATTATGGAATATAAATTCTCAATTTTCAAGGTTGACATCCATTTCATTGATCTCTAGACTACAAGACCCTTAGATCCATACTACCAGGTGCCTATTATTAGCTCCCACCAAATATTAGATAACACTATACATCAAAATTTACACAAAATAAAAAAAATGTCAAATATTTTTATTTCTACTCAAATTTGGATCATGTTATCCAAAGTTTGTCCTATCGACTTAATTGATCACTCTAATTCACACTTTTAAAAGGCCCTACATACTCATAATCAGGTATATACTACCTCCCATCATCGGTGTCTCGCAATTCTGACCCCACCAAGACTTTAAAATATGGAGAAAAAATCACCTACTATATTTTTTTATTTTATACCCTATATCTCCAAAGTCACATGTTAAATTGACCACTATGTCAAATTTTCAGGTGTTCACAGTCAGATCTGATAAAAATATTAACTTTACATATTATATCCCGATACAGTGCATGTAAACTATATTTTAAATACAATCAGTATATATAACTTAATTTCTTGATTAAATTAGTGTTTATTAGTATAAAACTTACTTGCCATCTCCATCCCAAATCTTCTTCACTAGGCATGGGGTTCATGTTGTAACAAGATGAATTTCCTTTATATGCAACAATTCCAGCAAAAATTCTATCAAGAATATGACTTCCTTTTGGTGCACCATCAATTCCACCACAAACTATTGTTACTGGGTAACTTGGTGGGCTGTTATACTGAGCAGCCTCTGAATACATTGAATCCAAATAATCCTTCAACTCAAATGGATCATTCAACTTCCTAAAAAAAAAATTAAAAGATCAAGACAAAATAAATATAGAAATAAAAATAAGATTTTTTAAAAAAGAAATACATTTAAACAAATAAAAATGATTTGATGATGAATTACATAAGTGAGATTTGTAACTTTGAATATAAGACATGTTATGTATATGCTATATATAATAGATACAAAAATTACTTAAAATGACGATGCATGCATGTATATAATTTTTGCAAAGAATGTTCTTATACTATTAGTTCACTTTAAGGATAACTATCGATTATAAATATAAAATTTATAATTATGAAAATAATATAGATGGCATGCTAAAATAGATAAAAAATAATTTGATAGTATGATTTTTGAAAGTCAAAGTTTGAATATTTTACTTAAGATAATAATATAGAAAATTTGATAATATATATAACTCTTACGAACAAGTCTTGAATTTTCGACTGAGATAGGAGAGTCCATTTTTTCCAGAAGCAATCTTATCAATTATTGCCCATGATTTTCTAATTGTATGGTAACAACTCGCACTAGCTTCCTGAAATAATTATAAAATTAATTAACATGTTAGTTAAAAAAATATTGAAGGACTTATTGAAAGTTTAAAAAAATTAAATTAAATAGATTTCTTACTTTAAAATCCCTTGACACAATTGAATAATATCCATTTTGTGGAGTGATATTATCAAAATAAAGAATAGGAGCTGATGAAGCTAAAGCACCAAGAGCTATATGTGGATACTTCATTCGAAACCAAGATGCAAGCACTGCAAAATAAAATAAAATAAAATAATAAGTTTTGATAAGATTCAAATTTAAGGGTGTGTTTGGTACGAAAGAAAAAATACTTTTGAAAAAAAATAAGTGATTTTTCTTACTTTTTTTTTTTTGTATTCAGTACATAAGTAAAATATGTATTCTTCTATTTTAATTTATCTGACCTATTCACAATATTTAAAAGTTTTTTAAAAGTTTGTGTCAACTTAAAATAAATCAAATAAATTAAAACAGAGAGGATATTCTAAAAATATTTGTATATAATATAAATAAATATTATAGACTGGGGTGAGGGTAAGGTTATGTGGGGTGAAAAAATGAGATATGTTGGAGGGTGGAGATAACAGAATCAATATGGAATATCACTTGTGAAATATATATTTCTCCTACTTTAAAAGTTCTGACCAACACAACACGAAAAACATAAAAATATTTTCTGAAACATGTTTCCTTCACCCGAACACATTCTAAATTACCTAATTAAAAAAAAAAGGAAATTAAGAAGGGGATTTTTTTTCCTTACTTCCTCCATAGGATCCTCCAATGACAATAATTGGAGAATTTTTTGCTGAATATTTTTGTTTAATATGTAACAAAAGTTCAGCATAATCAGCTATAGCTTGTGCTGAATTGAAATATCCTCTACTATCTTCATCTTTTAAAGCTTCTTCCATTGTCTTAAATGGTGTTGATTCTCCATAATACCTATGCTGGAAAATAGTTTACCAAAAAATTTAACATAAAATATATCTAGCATATATAATGTCAGAAATCAAAAAGATTCAAAATCTACAATATATTCTTAATAAATGATCTTGAGGACAAAGAAAATACCATTCACAGTATTTGGACTCAATTATGAATTTTTAATCATATTCTATTATATCTCACTGATCGAGTGCTCTTCCACAAATTAATGATGAATGTGGGTAAAACAATTAGTGTAAGTTTCCAACTCCATGAATTTTTCCATTCGACGCTCTCATTTAACGTAGATTTTAAAGTTGAAACATGAAACTCAAAAATTTGAGTTTTGGAAGTTGTGATTTTTGAAATCTAAAATTATGTTTCGATATGTATTTTACTTTTAAAAAAAAGTTAAAATCAAAATTTTAAAAATTAATCAAATTTCATCATCAAAATAAATATTTAAAGATAAATTTTCAAAATCTATTCTTAAAATTTAAGGTCAAACATTGACTAAGTTTTGGTTACCAAAAAAAAGTAAACATATCAAAACAAAGTAAAATAGGAGAGTTGGTAGTTTTAATTTATAGATATATTTGATGTAATATAATTAATGAATTTAATTACCTCCATGTAAACAAGAAGAGCCTTAAATTGAGGTGCAAAATCAGTGAGAAATCCAATACCAAGAGGGTCACTATCAATAGAAGATTCAGCACCAAGATAGGCAAAAATTGGAGAACTTGAATTGGAACCACCCCAATACTTAGAATTAATTATGTACCTTTGTTTAAAAGTTGAATAACTTTTTGGTCCATAATTAAAATGATCAAGTGTTTGTTTATAGTAGCAAGTCTCAAATTCTTTTGGAAGATCATCATTTGTTGAAGAAGAAAAGGTATTAGAATGATCTTGATGTTTATTTTCAATAAGTGGTGTTAGTCTTGGGATTTTATGAGGTTGAGAAAAAATTAATGATGTTTTTGTGAAGATCAATAAAAGAAGCCATTGAAATAAGAAAAGTTTATTCATGTTCTTGCAAAAAATAAAAAGGACTTTGGTAAAGAAAAATAATGTTTCTTGATGATTCATGTATCTTATTGTGGATGTATTTATAAGTATTGTTGATAGAATATATTTATTATTAATTATAAGAACAATATTTTCATTATTTATATCTATTATTAAAGATGGTCAAAAGAATTTATTATATATTATTATATTATACTATTTTAGCCTTATTAATATTTTCTAAATCTATTTGTATTTGTCATGTTCCAAAAGTTAATTTGATTAATTTTTAAAGATAAATCAAATTAAATTAATTTAATATTTTTAAATAAAAAAATTAGATATTCAAAAATTATACAAGAAGTACTGTTAGTTGCAATTTTTTGCATATAAATATGATAGAAAAATACATTATAAATGCTAGTCAAAGTTTTAATAATTTGACCCTAAAAAGAAACTATGACAATTAAAAGTGGACGAATATAGTATTATACTTGCATGTAATGCTTGCATGGTTCAATAATATAGTCAAGTGGCTTTTAGCTCCTCTTGTATTCATTTTTTCATCGACGGATAAGATAAATTCTAAGGTTCCTTATTCCTATTTTAACAAAAAAAAAAATTCTCTTATTCATTATCCGACATTTATTCTGAAGCTCGATTTATCCGAATTTGTTGATTCTATAGCTAAGATCCGTTAAAGGAGAATACCTTTCTCTATTATGATTTTGTCGTTAAGACCTACTTTAAGATCATATATATCAAATTTTTCTATTTTCTAGGCTGGTCTAAATTCAGGACATATGGAGTAAAACTCATAAATAACCATCCTTCAACCCCTATTTTATAAAAATATGGTATTAATGCCGTAGGATGAAAAGAGTCTTTTGAAAATAGCCCTTTTATTTCGAAGATTTTATGTATATATATTTTCTCCTCTTCAAATCTGATTTATGTAATCACACTAAATATATATGTATTCATTTTCATAGGATTGGAGTCTAATGGGAAAAAATAAAATATTTTTTATCTCTGAAAAACTTGTTTAAAGTTGTTATACTTATGTTTAAGTGTATTTATTCTAAAAATAAAAAAGATTTCTTTTTTTTTCACAAAAAAAAGAAAGATGTCTTCAAAATAATGAATCACATTGTGCCCTTTTATGACCACTATTCCATTTTCATTGAGTAAAGCTAAGAGACTTTTATGAAACTTTATAATTACTATACATAACTGACTGGTTGTTATAATTATTTGGCTTTATTAGACACAATTAGTATGCCATTGCAATTTTGAGGAGAAACAAAAGATTTTAGAGAAAAGAATAACAAACATCTTTTTTTTAAAAAATAGAAAATTCTTCATCCATATGAAAAATAAATTAATCTTGAAATAATAACTAATTATTTTTGCTATAAAATAAACTTGTATCTTATATTTATTACATATTCTTTTAGAAACAATTTCGAAAGAATCGAACTGACCACTAAAACTATTAATTTTAATGCCCAAAATAAATAAGTTCTACTTTTTCTTCAACTTCTTACTTGATCAATTAATATAAGACAGAGCGAGTATATACTCGACCACTTGCAATTTCACCGTGATTAGGGAATGTATGCTAGTTAATTTGTCAGTGTGAATATAGATTAAATCATTACTAAATAATTAGGATAGTTTATTTCTCAAAATTTAAATTTATAAAATTTGTCTTTATTGAAAATAAGTAATTCAAATGATCGACAATAGTGATAATCGTGGACTAATTATTGTTTAATGGAAAATATAATCAGTGCATTTTGCCTTTTTTAATGGCCTTGAGATCAGCATAATACTTTGTTATCCATCCTTCAATGATTTTAACTTCTGTGTTCCTTTGCATGGTTAGCCACTCTGGATCACTTGACATTTTAGAAAGAATGTCTAGACAATGGGAACCTACAAAAAAATAAAAGAACAAAATTAGAGTGACATGTATATTTATAAGAAAACCCGGCATTCGATACTCATTTTGATTAATCTGGATTCACGCCTTGTTTGCATATTAAAGGGGAAAGCGCTAGGGTAAAGCTTGCAAAAGTAGCCACTTTTCAGCTCTTATGTGTTAAAGAATAACAAAAGTCTCACATAGGTGGTTAATGAGATGGTGGACTCATTATAAGGCTTGGATAATCCTACTCCCTTTGAGTTAGCTTTAGGTTGTGAGTTAGGCCTAAGACCTAATTTAACATGGTATCAGAACAGGACCTGCATCACCTGTGTTGGGGGCCCCAAAATCAAAATTGCACACGCACCAGATGCTAAGCACTGGGCGTGAGATGGGATATTAAAGAATGACAAACGTCCCACATCGGTTGTTAATGAGATGGGTGGACTCCTTATAAGGCTTGGACAATCTTCCTCTCTTTGAGCTAACTTTTGGTGTGTGAGTTAAACCTAAGACCTAATTCAACATTATGACTTAACATTGACATTGAGTTTCACCTGTGAGGCTTTGTTTCTACAAAGCTCTTGCTCTTAGGATTATCTTTATGAACCTAAAATCTTTCATTAAGGGTCGGAAGGGTCCTATACATTTCATCATGACTTTGATTATTTACACGAGATATTCAGAAAATATTTTATCTATATTATATTGTTTCTACAAAGCTCTTGCTTTTAGGATTATTTTTATGAACCTAAAATCTTTTATTAAGGGTCAGAAGGGTTCTATCCATTTCATCATGACTTTGATTATTTACACGAGATACTTAGAAAATATTTTATCTATATTATATAAGTAATTTGATGATGAAGTAAATATCGTTTTCGCAATTGTAAATATTGGCATACCGTTACGTGTGTGGACAGCTAGTAGACTATCAGATATGTCTTGCAAAACCCTAAAATAGAAAAAAAAAATTAATGTAAGAATAAATAAATAAAACCAAATAGAGAAAAAGAAAAAGAAAATTGTGTGTGGGTGGGGGGGGGGTGATATACATACCCTGCACTACTATAAGGATCTCTTAGCCCATTAGAGAAAATAATATTGCTAGCAAACCTTTGAAAAATTAATTTTATGTCCTGCAAAATTCACTCATTTAGTAAGTTCACAAATCTAATATAGTATAAGAAAAAGTAATATGACAAAATAAGCATAATGAAAGATTATTGTAAGAGGTTGAAGTTGAGGATGAGGGGTTGTGTTTAGAAAGTATTTTATTCTTAAAATTAAGTTATCCGATTATATTGTTTGAACTTTTTAAAAAGACATAATACATAAATGTGTCCTTTAACTTGGCTTCAAATCACATTTATGTCTTTCAATTTTGTGTGTGCACAAATAGACACTTAAACTTGTATAAAGTTGAACAAGTGGACACATGAGTCATACATGGCACAATACATGTAATTTTTTGTCCTACATAGTGTTCTACGTGTATTGTTCCACGTAGGTTCATGTGTCTACTTGTTCAACTTTATACGAACTTAAGCGCTATTTATGCACACCCAAAATTGAAGGGCATAAATGTGATTTGAAGCCACGTTAAAGTGTATATTTATGCATTATGCCTTTTAAAAATATTGTTATACTCACATCTCATATCCTTAAATAATGCATTACACATTCGTCGTCGTTACGTAGTAGCCCAAGCAACATAGTTTTCCAACATGAATCCGCATCAATAAAACATTCCCCAAAACAAATATCGCACCTTAAACATAAGTGAATTTTCTGTGAAATTTTTCAAGGGGGTCTATGGAATATAATTTCTGACAAGTAAATTGTTAACGAACCTACCTCGAAAATTTTTCATAGGAAAGTCATTTGTTGATCATAGTAGTGTATAATATATTTTTGTAGCTAACACATGTGCAAACACGATATGTATATGCGCTCGCTCACTCTCACACGCAATGTGTATATTATATGATTGCATGTGCATCATCATGTATATAATTATATATCGAATGGAAAATTAAAAAAAAATAAGAGATTACCATTATGATAATTACTAATAAATTAATTAAGTATGAGAAAGAAGTATGTACTTGTCCTCCATAATAGGTTGTGACCCAATGTGGACGAGGTGAGACACCATACATCTTCTTGCAATTTTTTATGAAATTATTCAAATTGAAAGGAGCTGAAAAGAACATTGTGTCATTTTTCCCACGCCCTATAGGCATCACCATCTCACTGCATGTCTACAAAATAATAAAATGTGTAAGTTATTGGTATTTTGATTATTTCATTACATTAATATATAGTACTTGTTATCTCTTATATATTAAAATACGCATGATATTAAATAATTTTGATTACTAAGATAGGTAGAAAAAAATAATTATTGTATCAGGTGGGATATAAGATCTTTAAGGTTTACATTCATTTCATTAATCTCTAAGCTACAAACCTTTACGTCAATACTATCAAGTGCTTATTATTACCTCTTACCAAATATCAAATAACACTATTTATCAAAAATTACACATAAAAAAAAATCGTCAAATATTTTTATATCTATTAAAATTTAGATCATGTTATCCAAAGTTTGCCCCATTGACTTAATTGACCACTCTAAGCCACACTCTTATAAGGCCTTAGGTACTCATAATCAGCTACCTACTATCTCTCATCAGTCGGTGTAAAGCAATTCTGACCCATTAAGACTTTAGCATATGGAGAAAAAATCGTGAGTATTCACGTTAAATTGATTACTATGTCAAATTCTTAAATGTTTGTGTAGTCAGATCACTTATAATTAATTAATAATCTGATAAAGTAGTAACTTTACCAATTATATTCCGATACAGTATATGTAAACTATTTTTTAAATACAATGATCAGTATATATAACTTAAATTCTGGATTAAATTAGTGTTTATTAGTATAAAACTTACTTGCCATCTCCATCCCAAACTTGTTTCACTAGGCATGGGGTTCATGTTGTAACAAGATGAATTTCCATTAAATTCAACAATTCCAGCAAAAATTCTATCAAGAATATGACTTCCTTTTGGTGCACCATCAATTCCACCACAAACTATTGTTACTGGGTAACTTGGTGGGCTGTTATACTGAGCAGCCACTGAATACATTGTATCCAAATAATTCTTCAACTCAAATGGATCATTTAACTTCCTTAAAAAAAACAAGAAATCAAGACTAAATTAATATAGCAATAAAAATTAGATTTTCAAAAAAAAATTACACTAAAACAAATTAAAAGTAAATTTAAGATGAATTACTTAAGCGAGATTTGTAATTTTGAATATAAGATATGTATATGCTCTAATAAATACAATTGACCTGATGATGTAAAACTTACTTATAATGACAATGCATGTATATATAATTTTCGCAAGAAAGTTCTTATACTATTAGTTCACTTAAAGGATAGGTATCGATTAAAAATCTAAAATTTTATCAAAAAAATAAAACAGATTACATGCTACAATAGATAAAGATAATTTCGATGGTATAAAAAAATTCAACTAGAAAAAATATACTATAATAATATTAATAATGATTACTTAGCTTGATACAATAGAATAGATTAAGATCATTAAAAATTCAACTAGAAAAAATATACTATAATAATATTAATAATGATTACTTAGCTTGATACAATAGAATAGATTAAGATCATTTTGATGGTATAAAAAATTCAACTAGAAAAAATATACTATAATAATATTAATAATGATTACTTAGCTTGATACAATAGATAAAATTATTTAATGATGTAAGAAATATTTACATGGAGTAGGTGCATCATTAAATTAGCCAAAAGATATTTATAAGTAAATAAAAATAAATATTTACAACAATTAAAAAAAAGTAACATAAATATTCTAATAATATATATAACTTAAAAGTCTTACGAACAAGTCTTGAATTTTCGACTGAGATAGGAGAGTCCATTTTTTCCAGAAGCAATCTTATCAATTATTGCCCATGATTTTCTAATTGTATGGTAACAACTCGCACTAGCTTCCTGAAATAATTATAAAATTAATTAACATGTTAGTTAAAAAAATATTGAAGGACTTATTGAAAGTTTAAAAAAATTAAATTAAATAGATTTCTTACTTTAAAATCCCTTGACACAATTGAATAATATCCATTTTGTGGAGTGATATTATCAAAATAAAGAATAGGAGCTGATGAAGCTAAAGCACCAAGAGCTATATGTGGATACTTCATTCGAAACCAAGATGCAAGCACTGCAAAATAAAATTAAAAAAATTAGAGAAAAAATTTTGATAAAGTTCAACTTTAAGGATGTGTTTTGGTACGAAAGAAAAATTATTCTTTTTTTTGTGAAAAATATTTTTTAATAAAATAAGTAGATTTTCTTACTTAGTTTTCTTGTATTTCAGTATATAAATAAAATATATTATTTTTTTTATTTTAATTTGATTGATTTATTTTTACTTTTAATACATTTAAAAAAAATGATTCATATCTTTTTTAACGATTCTTTATTCAACGTTCAGATGACATGTTTAAAATCAAAAGAATTATTTTTTTTATAAATTTCGTGTCAAATAAAAATAAACCAAATAAATTGAAACGATAAAAATATCCTAAAAGTATTTGTATATAATATAGACAAATATTAAGGAGCTAGCAGGATTAGATGTATATCATTTGAGAAATTTATTTCTCCTACTTCAAAAGTTATGACCAACACAACATGAAAAACATTAAAAGTATTTTTTGAAAAATATTTTTTCAATACCGAACATATTCTAAATTACCTAAAGATTTATTTAAAAAAAAAAGAATTAAGAAGGGGGTGTCTTTTTTTCTTACTTCCTCCATAGGATCCCCCAATGACAATAATTGGAGAATTTTTTGCTGAATATTTTTGTTTAATATGTAACAAAAGTTCTGCATAATCAGCTATAGCTTGTGCTGAATTGAAATATCCTCTACTATCTTCATCTTTTAAAGCTTCTTCCATTGTCTTAAATGGTATTGATTCTCCATAATATCTATGCTGGAAAATAGTTTACCAAGAAATTTAACATAACACATAGCAAGCATATATAATAACAGAAGTCAAAGAGATTCAAAATCTACAATATATCTTAATAAATTTGATCTCGAGGGCAAGAAAATATCATCATACACTATAACAAAAATAACTTTTAGAGGCATTAAATATTGACACTAATAAAGAGTGTTAAAGTCTTTAACGACATTAAATAAGTGTCATTAGAACCAATGTCGCTAAAGGCTTTAGGGACATATATAAAGAGTGACAATTGCCGCTAAAAATATATAATTAGCAGCAATTAAGAATTAAATACCGCTAATGATCATTTTTGTTATAGTGATAGTATTTGGACTCAATGAATATTTCACCATATTCTATTATAGCTCACTGATCGAGTGCTCTTTCACAAATTAATGATGAACGCGGCTAAAACAATTAGTGTAAGTTTCCAACTCCATGAGTTTTTTCATTGGACGCTCTTGTTTGACATAGATTTTAAAGTTAAAATATGAAACTTAAAATTTTGAATTTTTGAATTTGTGATTTTTGAAAGTGTTTCGACATATATTTTACTTTAAAAAAATTAAAATCAAATTTTCAAAAAATGATAAAACAGATATTCAAAAATAAATTTTCAAAATCACCTCTAAAAATTTAAGGTCAACACTAACTAAATTTTAGTTACCAAAAAAACAAAATGACAAAACAAAGTAAAATAGGAGAGTTGGTAGTTTTAATTGATACATATACTTGATGGAGTATAATTAATGAATGTAATTACCTCCATGTAAACAAGAAGAGCCTTAAATTGAGGTGCAAAATCAGTGAGAAATCCAATACCAAGAGGGTCTCTATCAATAGAAGATTCAGCACCAAGATAGGCAAAAATTGGAGAATTTGAATTGGAACCACCCCAATACTTAGAATTAATTATATACCTTTGTTTAAAAGTTGAATAACTTTTTGGTCCATAATTAAAATGATCGAGTGTTTGTTTATAATAGTAAGTCTCAAATTCTTTTGGAAGATCATTTCTTGATGAAGAAGAAAAGGTATTAGAATGATCTTGAATTATATTTTCAATAAGTGGTGTTAGTCTTGGGATTTTATGGGGTTTTGAAGAAATTAATGATGTTTTTGTGAAGATCAATAAAAGAAGCCATTGGAATAAGAAAAGTTTATTCATCTTAAAAATAGAAAAGACTTTGGTAAAGAAAAAGAATGTTTCTTGGTGATTCTATGTATCTTATTGTGGATGTATTTATAAGTATTGTTGATAAAATATATTTATTATCTTAAAAAGTATAACAATAATATTTGAAATCATTTGATATGTATTATTAAAGATGGTTAAAAGAATTCATTACATATTATTACATACTATTTTAGCCTTATTAATATTTTCTTCATCTATTTTTGTTTGTCATATTTCGAAAGTTAATTTGATTAATTTTTAAAATTAAATTAGATTATATTAAATTAGTTTGACATTTTAAACAAAAAATTTAGATATTCTAAACCTACTAGAAAAGTAATTTTAGTTACAACTTTTTGCATATCAATATGATGAAAAATACATAAAATTTGTTAGTCAAAATTTTTATAATTTGACTCCAAAAATAAAATTATGACAATTAAAAATAGATAGAGATAGTATTATACCTGCCATGTGTGATGCATGCATGATTCAATAATTTATCTAACAAATTTTATTTTATTTTTATCTCTTATTTATTATCCAATATTTGTTATGAAGCTTGATTCATCTATATTCTTTATTCTTATAGATAAGATCCATTAAAAGAGAATATATTTCTCTATTAGGATTCTATCATTAAGACCTATTAATCTAGATTCTCAATATCTAAGCTTCATTAAAAGGTTAAAAAAAACTTTCAATCTATCAAAATTTTGCCATTTTCTAGACTTTGTTTGAATTCAGGGCATATTATTATGGAGTAAAACTCATAAATAACCATTCTTCAACCCCTATGATTAAAAAATATTCAATATCGTGACATAAAAAAAAAGTCTTTCATAAACGGTCTTCCTATTTCAAAATAATGAAATTTTTCTTTATTTCAAAAATAAATGTAAATTCTACACATATTTTATCCTCCTTTGGATTTTATTTCTGAAATCACATAATTGGAATGTAATGTGGAAAAATCAAATATTATTTGTCTCTGAAAAACTTGGTCAAAGGTGTTATACTAATGAAAAATTAAAGGTTCTCTTTATTCTTTTTTCTTCTTTTTCTTTTTTTTAAAAAGATGACTTTAAATCATGAATCACATTGTGCCCTTTTATGACCACTATTCCACTTTCACTGAGTAAAGCTATGAAACTTTATCATTACTATATATAACTGACTGGTTGTTATAATAATTTGGCTTTATTAGACACAATTAGTATGTCACTACTGTTTTGAGAAACAAAAGATTTGAGAGAAAAGAACCATATAATTTGTCCCGAAAAGTTGATTACACACTTCAATTAATATAGTGACGTATCACTCACCTCTACTAGTGATTTTTTACCCCTAAGACATGTAACATCACTCTCTTAACGAGATGGGCATCACACTTGCGCCACATCAATGTCATGTTAATGCCGCGTTCAGATGTTATGTCAAATTTTGATTAAAATTCTTCATGTCATTCAATTGTTTCTTCTTCAACAAATATCAATATCGTCATATTTGTACCAAATATATATATATATATATATTTTATCATGAAAATCAAAATAGTCACCACAAATTTCACCACCTATAATCAAATCCATCATCGAAATCATACTATCATTATTATCCCCCACAAAATTTATAAAGATCCACAAAAAAAATTGATATTCATAAACAAATTCGTCACTAAAATTACATCATCACCATCAAAAAGTACAAACCCACCACCATTATCAACATTAATTTTTTCTTTTCCACCATCAATTTCCGCTTCTTTGACATTCCTCACCAACGAATTCATCATTTTAATTTTTATTTTTTAAATTTAATCATCAATTTCATCAACCACCAATAAAGCTGAACACTAAATAACTAAAATATAATGAAAATGGTGAAATCAAATAAGCATTAAAATAGGACGTAATGAAGGTGCGGAAAGAGGATTTCGGTGAACGTATAGTGGGGTGGATGAAAACTAAATATAAAAAAATGATTTAAAAAAAAGGTAAAAGAAGAAGAAAAAGATGTTGCTTGTGAAGAAGAAGAAAAGGTGTGGGGTTTGGGGTGTTAGTAAAAAGAGGATTTTAATTTATTTTTTCACTTTAGTTATTATTAAATATGTTTTTTTTTTGTCATGCCAATTTTAGGGGTAAAAAAATTATTTTTAAATAATAAAGATATATATAATATATTGTCATAACAGTTTAAACATGTAACTGATTTTTTGAGATAAATTTAAAAATAAATTTATTTTTTTAATTTAATTCAATTATTTATATAAGACAATCATTTTTTCAACATAGAATATTATAATCAACCACTTCCAATTTCATCATGATTAGGGAATGTGTGTCTCCCACTTAAAAATTAAAGTTTGTGTATCCATTAAATATTATGGAGGACTAAGAGCAAAGGTCAACTATATATTATCTCTTGATAATGTGTGCTTTTTTGGGGGGGATAATATAATGAGTGGATTAATGCTAGCTTAGTTGCTGGTTATCATTTTAAAATGAAAGATTTTCATTATTAGATACTATTACTATATCATTAGGATGTATATTTTTTCAAGATTTAAATGTATAAAATTTATCTTTATTGAAAATAAGCAAAATTTAATAAATATTAATCAATCTAATACTATATTATTTTTGTATGTTTTCTTGAAGGTAAACCTCTCATACAAGAGACCATAACGTCTTTAATTTGATTTTTTTAAAAAATCATGTTGCATTGAGTAAATACAAAATATATACTCTATGACAAAATATTTTTAGAATAAGTTTTTAATTTTTTTTGTTTATTTTTAATTGTTATAATTTCTTTTTAGATTCAAATTATAGAAATTTTGACTAACATTTTATGTTATATTTTTCATCATATTGATTTGCAAAAAAATTACAATTTGTTGTACTTTATTTATAGTTTTTGAATATCTAAATTTTTTTATTTAAAATATCACATTAATGCAATCTAATTCAATTTTAAAAATTAGGCAAAATATGACTATTAAAAGTGAACCACAAGAGGTTGCCCCTATCTCTAAAAGGGTTTATGCACTCCACGACTTACTTATGTTATGGGGTCTCAAAGATTGGATTTAATTTGTATGCGAGCTGTATACAGCGAGAATCACACGTATGGTAAGCGTAGTAGGGGTTTCACATCTATACGTATAGTGTGGTGCTTAGGTCTACAATCAGATTCGTAAAATGAGAAATCAATCAAAATGGACCTTAGTTGAATCATGACTATATAAATATAATCTATCATGATAATTGATATTAATTAGAGATTTAATATAGATGAAGAAGGGAGTTTAATAATTGATAGTAGGGGTGTCATGAGCGGTTGAAATTGAAAATTTTAAAATGGGTTGAAATAGAAATTGGGTTGGGTCTTGACCCGCTCAAGTTTACTTTGGACTCAAATGGGTAATTGGGTTTAAATGAGCTAAAGACGAGTTGGGTCTTGACTTGTCTAATTTAACCCGATTAATTTTAATAATTTTAATATGGTGATATTTAACTTTTATAATGACAATTTAAATTTTCGCTCAAAGATTTATTTATTTTTAAGTATCAAATGGGATAGATGAATTCTAAAATTGTTAAATAGATAATTATTCATACATTTAATATAGAAACATATCTAAGTAAAGAGTTCTAGAACGAGCTAAATTGGAGATTAAATTGGGCTCAATTAAGGATTCTCTTAAAATGGGTTAGACTTAAATAGGTCGAGATTGAACCCAATTCAAATTATCTTGAGCTCAACCCTTAAAATTCTGTGTTTGAGTTCATTTTGAACACCCCTAATTAATAATAATAATAATGGCACTAACAATAATATTTAAGGGTTTTGATTGACAATGATAATTGACCGTAATTAACTAATAATATTGAATAAATGTTATTTATAAAAAGTAACAATCTAAATTCTCTAACACATCACAAAAAAAGTCTATTTACTAGTTATAATTTTAGTTTGTAAAAAAAAAAAAACTCTAACCTTTCATTATTATAGTCATAAGCTATGGCAGTTTCGACTGGCAATTATAGAGCCCTGCTCCGTGAGGTCAGAGTAGACTCAACAATTAGTCTTCATATTTGAATTATGTTAAAGTTTTTTCGTTTTTATCTGATTTAAAGATACTACAAATCTTTCGTCTCAAGTTTCATCACCAAAATTATTTGGTTCACTAATTTTATCGAATAATAATATAAGTCATATATAGTGATGTTTTAATTATTTTGAACCAAGGAAATCCCACAGGGTTCAATAATTCTAATTAAAGCAATCACATTTATCATAGATAATAAAACTCAAAAGTCATGTTGACTGATGATAGTGATCATTTTATGGTAATAAAAAATAAAAAAGAAATTTCAATTAATGAAACATATATTTCAATCTTTATCAAGGCACTCATTCAAAATTCCAATTGAGATAACATTATTAGTCTTTCTTTTTTTATTTCTTATATTTATTATTTGATATTATATTAAAATTTGATTAATATAAATTTATATCGTATAATGCTTTGTTTGGAGAAAATATCACAACTAAAAATAACTCATATTTAAAATTTAATCTCAATACATATCTAATTAAAAAATTATTATTTATTGCATCACATCAAACGATAATTAAGATAATAGCATGCAATTTTGGACCAAGACAAAGCACGGTTTATTGAAAATAACAAAAGTTGAAACTGATGGTCTAACGTGCGCACTATACACATTAGTAAGTACCAAACATAGAGGGCCCTTACTAACAAAAAAGGACATTTTATTCATGGAAGTCATTGTTGCTTTAGAATCACAACTCGATAGGAAAGACTAAACGCGGCTGCTTGTGGGTCTGTTTGAATGGGCTTAATAAAAGTAGTTTTAAAAAAGTACTTTTGAAAGTGCTGAAACTTATTTTTAAAATAAGCAGTTATGCGTTTGGATAAAAGTGCTGAAGTTAAAAAAAAAGTTGTTGATGTGTTTGGCAAATAAGTGCTGATAAACATTTTAAATCAAAATGTCTGAGATACCCTTAAAAGCTGTTAGCATAATAAAAGTTAATTAATTTATATTTTACAGCCATAAATAATTATATTTTGCTATCATTCACATATTTCTTTCTCATCACAAATTATTTATAAGAGGAATATAAACTTATTATAGATTTTAAAGATATATAATTTGAATAGATTAAAGAACGATTTAAGATTTTATTTTAGTTTCATCCATAGGTAATAATAATTGTCTATCATTCACATATTTCTTTATTATCACAAATTATTTATAAGAGGAATATAAATTTTTATTTAAGTTATATGTGCAACTTATTTTACATTTTAATAATATATAATTTGAATAGATCACTTGAAAGATTTAAGATTTATTTTATTTTCATTCATTAGTAATAGTAATTGTCTATCATCCACACATGAAAAGGGAAAAATAGAAGAAAGAGATGTTAGGGTTATGTGGATAATTTGGAGATTGTATAAAAATATTAAGGACAAAAAGGTAAAAATGTGGTCGACTTAAAACAGCTTATAAGCTGGAAAAAAAAGCACCCCTACCCCACCTTTTAACTTTTGGCTTAAAATAAGTTTTTTTTAAACTTAAAATAAGTTGTTTTGAGTATTGCCAAACAGCTAAATAAGTCAAAAACCAGCTTTTAAGCTAAGCCAAACAGGCTCTACATCTATTATCTCTTGAATTTTGGATTGGAAGGGTTAAAAGTAGCGCCTCAATCCTTATTTGAAGGCAAAAATAATAGATTAAAGATATGAAAGATTCAGAATTTAAAATTTAATAGATAAATAAAGGAATAATTGTAGAATAACAAACTAATAAGATAAAATAAATATAGTAGCTATTTTTTAATTTATTTGTATTCCATAACAAACTGTTTGTCAGTTCATATTCTCGCTAGCTTTCTTTGCTTGTCTCTCTCGCTTTATACAATAGAATTGTATAAATTGTGTTTCTAATTGTATAAAACGAGAGAAAATTGTATATACACAAAGAAATACATATATCTCCGTCTTATACACTTATAAATATACAATAAAAGTACTTCTCTGCCCAAGTCTCTTTTGTCTTTTATGTTTCTCTCTTTCTCGTTTCATAAAAATTTAAATTATATATAATTTCTCTCTTTCTCGTTTTATACAATTCGATTCAATTGTATATTTCCTGCCCAAGTTTATTTTGTCTTTCTCCTTTTCTCGTTTTCTACAAATTAAAATTGTATATAATCATCTCATTCACTTATAATTATACATGTTGACACCCAATTTTTGACCTACGTTGGTATAAATTAATTATCGAGCTTCGTGAGTTTGTCAAATTATTTAAGTTAATTAGTTTTATAAATCTTGCGAAAATTAAAATGTATATATATATATATATGTATATGTATACGTGTATATGTATATCTTAAGTTTAGAAAGTATTTTATTAAACTAGTTTACTTTAAATCATGATTTTATTCTGAATCATTATTTCACAATTTAAATAATTATGTTACTAGACAAATAAGCTCGTTAATAAAATTTATACCAAGTTCGTTTTATTTTAAATCAATTGGTTATTTGTTAAATTGAACCCCTCCCCAAAAGAACCATTTTGGGTCTTCTCCCAACTTACCAACCTAATTCTCCATCAGCCTCAACCCAATTAACTCCAGCCCATTTCACTTTATTTCCAGCCCACTTCAACTGGAAAAGAGCAGAACCCAAATATTCAAGCCCCAACATTACACCTCAGGCCCATCTCCCTTTAATTTTAACCCAATCCATTTCCCATTTTAAATATTTAAAACCCAACCCAACCCACTAAATTAAATCCGACCCAACCCTTTTTCCTTTGACCCGCTCCGACCCGGCCCCCTCCCCTTCCCTCTTCCCCTGTTCTTCATCCACGCCACCAGAAAACGCGGAACAGAGAAAAACGCAGAAGAAACAGTACTCCAAAAACAAAAAAAAATGAAAAAATCTTCCCCCTCTCCCAACACCCTCGCGTCTCCCTCACGCTCTCTCCCTTCCTCTCCTCCTCTCCTCGCGTCTCCCCACGCGAGCTTCCCCTCTCGCTACCCAGAAAAACGGAACACCTACGCCATTTCCAGAAATCACCAGAGAACGCAGAGGTTGCGTACGAAAAGCAGCCTCCAGCCGCGTTTCTCGTCTCCCCACGCGACTTCTCTCTCCACCAACGTCTCCTTCTTCAACCCATCGCAACAGACCTGCTTTCGGCTATGGCAGACCTGTGTTTTCGTCTGTGCCAGACGCGTTTTCGTCCTTGAGGGCGCGAGATCGATCCACGTCTCCCCTCAAGGACGATTGGAGCGATCCTAGCCATTCCCCTCCCTTTTTCCATTTCCAAAAAAGACGAAATCTTCAGGAAAAGTGTTGCTCCATTAATGAAAGAGATTTCAAATTTGAAATCAATAGTCACGTTCCCGCCCTCCCTCTTCCGAAAAACCTTAATGTCCCCCTATATAAACCCCTTTCGTCCTCAAGAAAAGAGGTTAGCGATTTTGGTTGGAATTTTTGGAGTTGAAAATCGTTGGATATTTGGAAGAGAGTTTATCACTGAGGAGTATAAAAGCTTCATTATCGAAAATACTCGGGTCTGTTCCTGTTCGCTGTAGAGAACAGTGAGGTTGAAAATTTGGAATCTTGAGTTGGTCGACTTTTTCCTACGAGTGTAGCATTCAAATCTTTTAGAGAGGCATACAAAACGCTGAAAGGAAATCGAGAGATTTCTGTTTTGTCACAGTGTGCTCCACGGTGGTGTTGTTCTCGCTACCATTTGGGCAGTTCGAGTCGTGGAGGTTCGTTGTTGCCCTGTTCGATCGTCTCCAGCTCGCTGCATACAAGAAGGTAAATTTCTTTCCAATCTCAACTATTTCGATTGATGTTCTGTCCTTTTTGAGTTGAAATGGTTTATTAGTTTGTCTGCTGAATGCTGTTTGGTTTCTTGTTTATTTCTTTCGTGATTCTCCTCGGTTCATCACTTGTATACGAGGCGAGTGATTGAGTTCAGGATAATGCTTTAGTCGTCTTCATGTATTAGTTATGTCATTAATCTGAAGTTTCTGCCAATGTATGTCCAATGTCGGCATTTCTTTCCACTCTTTCTCGGATGAAACCTGTTACTTCTTTGCTCGTTGCTTTTATTTGAAAGCCGTTCGATCGACTTACTTTCGCCTGTGTTCATTATTCTCGTAGTCTATTGGCAAAAATGTGAAGTTTCTCTCTTGCTACTGTTGGATTATCCCCGTTGAAGAAATGTGGAAAAAGCAGAATCTCAAAATTAATTTGAGAATTATGTTTCATCCGTTCCCCCTTATTGCTGGTCCATTGCTTCGTTGGGGTCAAGTTTGTTGAGATATTCGTACGTGAACATGCAGGGTTGGTCTTGCTTTTCTTTGCAGTAGCATTCATAAATGTCCTAAGAGGTGTGTGAGAACAGTTTCTTAACAATATCAACACATAAATGTTGATATTAGTTGGGTTCGCGTGTTCTTAAATTGATTAAATTTAATTTCCCCTTACCTAGTGTCTAACTTGTGGGTGATGAAGTCTAAGGTGACTTACCGTTTCCATGGATACTTCCTTTCTTTCTTTTCATTGTTTAGCAAAGAATTGTTTGGAATGTATATACCTTGGGTTTGCAATTCGTTGGTGAAGTGCAGGCTTAAGATTTGCAGGTTTGATTTTGTCATGTTGTCATTTTCTTATACTGGTTTGATGAGTTATTTAATCACATGTAGGAGCAATTGTATTCTGTTTTAATTATGTTATGACACCTAGTATTATGGCTGATATTAGTTTGTGTATTATCGTTTTATGTTATGTTAATGATGCTTTGTTTTTTTTTGTATTTTTTTCTATTTATTTGTGTTAAGATTTCACGGTACATTCTTAATTCCATTCTGTTTAATCGCATGTGAAATTGCCTCTTGAGTCCATTTTGGGGATTCCATTTTCTTCTACGCATTCGGAGGAGCCGTAAAGGCTCAAAGGTCTCGCATTCGAGTCAAACCATCAGTGCCGACATGCAAAATACGGGATCGCAAAGATTGAAGGACTTGAAGAAATAGACTAGAAATTTCTTCATTTTATATTCTTGTATTTCTATTTTGTAATGGGCATAAGCCCTTGTTGTTGTTTTTTTTTACTTCCTCACAATTATTTTTGTATGTTTAGATTAAGACAGGTGCAAAAATGGGTCAAACACCCAAAAGCGGCTGGGTCCAATTTCGGTCAAGGCGAACAGCACCCGAAACTTGGACCCGAATCTCTCTCCCTCTCTCTCTCTCTCTCTCTCTCCTTACTATTTGTTTATGTTGTTTACTTGAATGTCGTTAGTTAGGGTTAGAAATCTCCAAACCCCTTCAAAACGTCTATCTATTTTATCAAAACTTAAACTAAAAAGGAATCTCAAAACGATGACATTTCAAACTTGTAAATCTATCTTGATAAAAACTTTAAATTCAAAACTTCGAAACAGTTTCGTAAAATTGCAAGATAAGCAATAAATATTTCAAAACTTGAAGATTCGCTTAAGTAAATTGCTAAATAAGTTCAATAACAAAAGATTTGCAAAAGTTAGTATAAAATAGTCAAATAAGTTAATCGCCGGAAAACCGTAAGTTAGCGGAGTGTCTTAGGTGCCTTACACCTTCCTAAGACACTAATAAGAATCCTGAACCCTTAAAATGTTTCAAAACAATTTTTTCTGTTTAAGTTGTTTAGAAACTAGTTTTCTTGATTTTTCTTAAAAATTAAGTGGCGACTCATGAAAGTCGAAAATATCTAAAAAATAAAACAAACTCTTTTCAAAAATCACTTTTTTCGATAAAACAGAAATGGCGACTCTGCTGGGGATGGAGGATTCTAACCTTAAGACTAATTATTTGACTAACTTGTAATTTGTTGTTTATATTGTTTAAAGTGAAATATTGCATTTTTATCTCATGGCATATTTCCAATATGTATATATAGTATATTAAAGGACGGTTTGCGGAACCGCAGCCGGACTTTTTTATACTCACCCTATTTCGAAATTAGCGGCAATTTATTGGTTCGTTAGGCGTCCAATGGTTGTTGAGAGTTTCAGCCCAAATTGTCCGTTTGGGTTCCCGGTCCTTTCAAAAGCCACTCTTAGTCAACTAGCGTAGAGCCGAGCCAAAATCCCGAACGTAAGAGCATTTGAACTAAGACGACCCAACGCCCAAGGCATGTTGGGCCCATTAGAAGCCCACCTTGCGTCTATTTGGCCTAAATTGCCAAAAACGGACAATTTATGTGTTAATTGAAGGATGTATATGCATTTTAAAAACGATTTATTGTCTACGGGGTGGGGGGTTGACTAAATTTTGTTCGTTATTTTTTGTAGGATGAATTCGGCACACAAACCTTTGAAGACAAGAATGGTTACTATCCCCGACCCTTTCCTCAAAGTGTGGTGGAGGTTCATGAACAACGATGATAAAAGGGTCGTTCAGAAACACATAGGTCATCTTCCGTCGTTGTTAGAGATGAATGCGTGGCCTGACTTAATTGGAACGATGGTGAAATTCTGGGATAGCGAGAATATGGTTTTTCGATTCGGAGAAGTAGAGTTGACGCCGACTATAGAAGAAATTCTTATCAGTTATGAAAGTGTCTCCATGTGCAACAAAAGAAAACGACATCCAAATACAGATCTCCTAAATCCTATAACATGGGATTTTGCCAAAATTAAAGAGAAGTTGTCGTTGGTTAAAGCCAAGTGGATGGACAAGCTCCCTGGCCCGAACATACCTTTCAGAAAGTTATATTATCGATTTGGGCGTGCAAGGGCTTATGAGAAACATGAAGATGAGTTCGTCTCAAAAGAAAAATGGAAAGAGGCACGTCCCCTTGCATTTGTGATATGTTTGCTCGGCACAATGGTTTTTCCCCAAGGGCCAAAATACACTATTCATCCTAGCGTATTTATGGTCACTCATGCCATTTTTTATGGAGTGGATTACAAAACATCAACAAAGTACTTTAGCGCCCATGATTCTGGCCGACATCTACAGGGCTTTAGACAAGTGTCAGAACGGAGAACGCTTCTTTCAAGGGTGTAATTTGGTACTACAGTGGTGGATGATGCGTCATTTAATCA
Source organism: Solanum lycopersicum (assembly GCF_036512215.1). Lineage (NCBI taxonomy): Eukaryota > Viridiplantae > Streptophyta > Magnoliopsida > Solanales > Solanaceae > Solanum > Solanum lycopersicum. Next base: position 57,754,592 of record NC_090810.1, on the reverse strand, counting down.
TGACTCATAACCCAAAAGAACCAGATCCCTTGAGACGATCCGACGAGCTACATAGTCATGACTGGTGGTTGTATCACAATCGTTGCAACAAGACTGGGGAAGAGAGTTTTTGGTATCCGAGGCTTCGAGGGTTGAGAGAAGAAGACGTACAATGGTCAATAGATAGTTTGGTGGTAACTAAGAATATGGTGGTTCGAACGGAAAAAGTCCCTTATTTGGTATTTGCTGGATTAAGAGGAACTAGACCATATGCTCCCGGTCGAGTTCTGAGGCAACTAGGAGGGAAACAAGAGTTGCCTCAGATTGCAGATATGAGGAAATTCGTAACTGACCACGAGAATGGGCGAGTTGCATTTTCCGAAGACATGCGTAGGATGTGGAGATCTCGAAGAGTGTTGGGTGAGCCTGTACCCGATAAGTTTCGTCCAGAATGTTCGAGGGAGTACAAAGAATGGTTGAAAAAGAGTCTCGCTGGAACAATTGAGCCTGGTCCGAACGTTCCTCACATTATTGCCGATGTTGGAGCCAAACATCAAGTCCGACTTCACCGCCTTCAAAAGAAGTTTGATAAGAGTGAATTAGAGCATCAACGTCGTCATTCCGAAGATGCCAAAGTCATAGCTCGATTGAAACAAGAACTGCAAGGTGCCAGACAATGTATGACAGAGTTAGATGATAGCATGGAGCGGCAGATTCAATCGATAGAGGGGTTCAGTCATCAAGAAGGAGCTCAATTGGCGAGAGATCATCTCTGGTTGAATAGATATGCCATGTGGGAAGAGGTCAACATCGCCAAGAGGGCCAGACTTGGCGGAGGATCAAAGGAGGCTTGATTTTTACCATCCCCTGCGTGGGACTGTTTTATTTGTACTTTGTTTTGTAATTTATTTTTCAGGACTATTTTTTGTCTTATGTTTATCAGACATTTTGGATGCTATTAATGAAATATTGTGGGGATAATAATCGGGTTTAAAAAGCATATACATCCTTCAATTCATTAGGCCTACCCTTGGCACAAAAGGGTCACATGCATGTCTAAGACGTGATATATATGTTTAAATGTTTATGTGTTATGTCGCTATGATTGAGGATATCGTAAACCCACTCCTAGCCAAAATTCCAAAGAATATACAGAAGCCACTATTATAAATGTCCGACCAAAAGTCCCAAGTCTCAAGTTTCTCACACAAAATCCATACCATAAATCCTAAATACTGCTCTATCATCTCAGGAAAGTCGAATCACCGCTATGGACAAAGGCAAGAACGTCCAAACGGAGCTCACTGAGGAGGAATTGCGAAGAAAAATCGAGCGAGTCACTCGAGAGATTCAGAAGTTTAAGGAGGAAGGGCTCAAAGAAGACATGACCACGGCGATCTACAAAGCTGCGGTCACGACCTTGGATGAAGATCTGGCATCACAGATAAAGAGAAAGAAGGAGATTGAGATGGAAACCGAAAGCCTAAGGAAAAGGTTGAACTTGCTTCGTTTGGAGATACACGAAGGAAAGGCGAGAGAGGCGAAGATAGACATCGAGACTGTCGTGTTGTCAGCCAGAAGTGCGGTACTCGACGAGGAATTGGCGACGCATAACAACTTAAAGGGCGGAAAATACCTCGCCCGTGATCAGGGAGCAGATGACAGTGGCCCCAGTTGTGAAGTAATTGAGGAGGACGATGAAGAAGAAATCGTCTACAAGCCTCCATTTCCGACTGTCTGAGAGGAAAAGAATGACTCAGCTACAAGATGAGAAATTGCCGAAGTGTTGCCTTCTAGGAATTTCAATGTTATTTTTTTCAATTCCCTTGTAATCACAATGAAAAAGTGAATGAAAAGATTTCACCCTTGTGTCCGAACTACGTTGGGCCTGAATTCTCCTTATGAGATACACAGGCAGCCTTCCCGGCCCGGCCCCTATCACAGAAAATTTTCATTCTCCTCCGTATTACAAAGATACGAAGATAAGATCAACGGACATCGAAAAGCAGCTGTAAGAAGACCATAGCTCAACGTGATTCGGCCTTTCCGAGATAGCGTTAAACAAACAAATTCCTGTTTGTCCAAATATATATTTCCCTCCTCATTCGTGGGTTAAAATATCCTCAAACAAAGCGACTTGTGTGTTTATCTGCCGTCTATGTGATATTATGTATTTTGTACTCTGAACGCGCACTAACAAATCTGCATTTGAGTTATTTTACCTTACAGGTACATCTTACTGATCTGTGTCGATAAAGCTGGCAGATCACCACTACTTCACCAGATCAAAGGGTCCCGCAGATTCCTGCCCCAGACCAAACGCAAATACAGCCATGGGAGACAACAATGAGGAAGTCAGCCTTACAGATTTTGTGGTGGCTCAGCCCACCGCGGCAGATCAAAATGAGTTAATTATGCAGCTGATGCAACAGATTACCGAAATGAGGGTCGAAATGCAAAGAATGCAAGATTTGTCTAATCGAGTGTCATCCTTCAACCCTCCAAGAGATGGAAGACCTCCACTCCACTATCCTCCCTCAAGCACGAAACAAGTTCAGAACCTTCTCTCTAACCCCATTCAAAATCCTCCAACCATTGACTTAACTACCCTCTATCCCCATCACGCCACCACATCGTGTCAAGCACCACATCATTCTCACAATAACAATCAAATCCTTCATCTCCCTCGAAACCAAAATACCGATTCTCAAAATTTCCTCCAAAATTATCAAGCCAATCAAATACCCAGAATCCCTCCATTATCCCACTCATACCTCAAAAGACTACTTTCCAAATCCCAACTTCAAATGAACCTCATGCCGATTGTTCCGAGCTTGATCACTGTGAGGAACATGAGAGAGAGTGGAGGTCAAAAGAAGAGGTACCCAAGGCGAAAGAAGAGATCAGGAAAGCCATGAAGGAGTTACACTATTTTTCCAAAGTCGATGGATTAAGCTATGAGGATGTATACATCCATCCGAATCTCGACCTCCCAAAAGGGTTCAAGGTGCCAAAGTTTGTCACTTTTAACGGGACAAGAAATCCTCTAACACATCTGAAAGCTTATTGTGATCAACTCAGGGGAGTTGACAAAAACGAAGCATTATTAATGCGTCTCTTCAGTCGAAGTCTAAGTAGAGAAGCTCTAGAATGGCTTACGTCACAGGAGTTGAAACAATGGAAAAGTTGGAATGCACTTGCAAAGGATTTCACAGAAAGATTTGGACATAACATAGAAGATGCCCCAGATCGCTACTACTTGGAGAAGATCAGACAGAAGTCTACAGAAAATTATCGAGAGTACGCTCTTCGTTGGAGAAAAGAGGCCGCAAAAGTTCAACCTCCAATGTCCGAACGTGAGATCACTGAAATGTTTATTCGTACTCAAGGGCCTGAGTACTACGAAAGAATGTTGTGTATGATGGGACAAAAGTTTGTCGAGATTGTCAAAGTGGGAGAAGCTTTGGAAGATGGTTTCAAGACTGGAAAGCTCACCAAACTCACCGCATTGCGATATAATGGAAAATCTGCCGGAATCAGTGATATGGATAAATCAAAAGGAAAATTGGAGGAGGTAAGTACGATCACGGCTACTCATAGGATGTCAGATTCTAAAAGGGAATACCAAAACCATAATGTCAATCAGGAAAAATTTCCTCGCCCAAAATTTAGGAAAGCTCCTAAAGTATTTACATCATTGAGGGAATCTCAAACTCAACTTTATGAAAGGTTGAAAGCAATGGGTAAGCTCTATCCTATAGAAGGAAGACCAGCCAATCCTTTGGGAAAATTTTACAGAGCTGACCACAGATGCTCTTATCATTCAGGAGCCGTTGGACATGACACAGAGAATTGTTCAACTCTGAAGCACAAGATACAAAACATGATCAACAACAACTTGATCAATATTGAGGAAACCACCTGAATGGAGGACATGTTGGATGCTCAAGAGTGAGTACAAGACATTTTTGAACTGAATCATTTGGAGATATTCATTCGAGAAGAAGAATGCCCAACATTGGCCAAATTTTGCGTATGAAGTTTTGTTACCTTTCCTTTGAAAATGTATCGCACATCTCTATGTGAACTACGTTCGACCTGAATTCTCAAGAATGAGATATGTAGGCGGCCTTTGTCGGCCTCGGTCGGTTTCTTTATAAATTTTATTCTTGTTAACCTTTAAGGGGAACTACGTTTGACCTGATTCCTGCCTCAACGGGATACGTAGGCGCCACAAGGGCTCGGTCATATCTCTCGTAAGATTTCTATTTCCCCCTTCTACAATAGAAACTGGGACAGAATTTTTGAGAGGGACTCAAAAATTCTCCAGAAGGAACCTTCTCTTCAGCGGATCAAACTAAAGACATTTCGAATTTGCGACTGGGACAGAATTTTTTAGAAGATCTCAAAAATTCCGCGATCTGTTCGGTTACAATGGAAAGATGAGCAAGATACTAAACTGGGACAGAAATTTTGAGGATGGCCTCAAAATTTCATCATGGGTCTTCCCTACAAGTCCGGAATGCCTCTGAAATTCATTCGACAAGCGTCGGACTCAAAGAAGCTCGTTAAGCCTGACATGACATGACTTGGCAGTGACTTTTTCGAGATACTATTTCTTAAAAATTTCTTGTTTCTCTTAAAAATTTCCCTTTTATATTTCATCTGTTTTGGCATAAGATATTTTCTTATCTATCAAGAGTTGGGAAATCGGGAAATCAACCGGAGACATCAAGACAAGGAGCAAACAACCGAAGGGATCGACACAGATCCATATGTTTAAAACTGACAATTTTTCTGTGGATGCAGGTTTATAGCTTCACTTCAAAATCGGCCGAATTCTTCCGACTGATGAATACGGAGAAGGAGAAAACTATCTCCAAAACCAGTGATTTTATTGAAAGCAGGAATATCGTTTGCGTCAGGATGCTTATGAATGTGTTTGTTTATTTCAAACCATTCTCAACAATGGGAAATTTACAAAATATCCAGTCAGATTCAAAGGTGAATCAAACGGGAATCTCAGCGAAGATTTCGCGATTTCTATAGATAGCGCTATTTGCATTGCGTTATCAAAGCAAGATGATTATTGTCGATCAAGGCCATGCATTACCTCAGAAGAGACGGTAATGCAATTATTATTTTATCATTATCGATCAAGTCGATGTATTATTTGGAGATCGTCTTACCGTTACTATTCACGGGGGTGATATAAATATTCATGCATCGCGGAATCATGCATCGCGGAAATCATGCATCGCGGAAATCATGCATCGCGGAATCATGCATCGTGAGTCAATAATTATGCACGACGAGAAGATTTCATGCCTCGTCAAAATTTATGCATCGCGAGAAGACTTCATACCTCGCTGGAATTTATACATCGCGAGAAGAATTTATGCCTCGCTGGAATTCATGCATCGCGGAAATCATGCATCGCGGAATCATGCATCGCGAGTCAATAATTATGCACGACGAGAAGATTTCATGCCTCGTCAAAATTTATGCATCGCGAGAAGACTTCATACCTCGCTGGAATTTATACATCGCGAGAAGAATTTATGCCTCGCTGAAATTCATGCATCGCGGAAATCATGCATCGCGAAAATCATGCATCGCGAGTCAATAATTATGCACGACGAGAAGATTTCATGCCTCGTCAAAATTTATGCATCGCGAGAAGACTTCATACCTCGCTGGAATTTATACATCGCGAGAAGAATTTATGCCTCGCTGGAATTCATGCATCGCGGAAATCATGCATCGCGGAATCATGCATCGCGAGTCAATAATTATGCACGACGAGAAGATTTCATGCCTCGTCAAAATTTATGCATCGCGAGAAGACTTCATACCTCGCTGGAATTTATACATCGCGAGAAGAATTTATGCCTCGCTGGAATTCATGCATCGCGGAAATCATGCATCGCGGTATCATGCATCGCGAGTCATTAATTATGCACGACGAGAAGATTTCATGCCTCGTCAAAATTTATGCATCGCGAGAAGACTTCATACCTCGCTGGAATTTATACATCGCGAGAAGAATTTATGCCTCGCTGGAATTCATGCATCGCGGAAATCATGCATCGCGAGTCAATAATTATGCACGACGAGAAGATTTCATGCCTCGTCAAAATTTATGCATCGCGAGAAGACTTCATACCTCACTGGAATTTATACATCGCGAGAAGAATTTATTCCTCGCTGAAAGTTATGCATCGCGGGAAGATTCATATCTCGCGGGAATTTATGTATCGCGGGAATATATTCATGCCCCGCAAGAGGACGTACATGGATAAAGAAAGAGAAATACTTATCCATTGGCCTCAACCACATTCCTTATTTTTATAAAAGAAAACATCAAGAAGAGCATCGAAGATAGCAACAAAAGAGACATCAATATCGCATCAACATTTATTTGTTTATTTTAGCATCAAATGAAGAGTACCCTGAAGATTTTATTTACAAAGCACAAGGCATAAGCTTTATTTGCCAGATGTCAGACCGATCGAGTCGACGTCGAATATTGAGGAGAGCAAGGAAGTGTCGACATGGTAAAAAGACACTGTCTCCCATCCTAATTGCGTTTTTAAGCTAACGAGTTTTATCTTAGTTTTGTCGAGAGCATCCGAAAGGATGAATTCTCCAAAAACCACAGGTGCGGACGACATCAAAAAGGATGTAGCACAACGTGGAACTTTTTCTTAGCAGCAGACTGGGACACAGTCCGAAGAGGAATGTCAAACTCTTAGGACGCGAGCAGAGGAGCGACTTCCGCCACAATCGAACCACCCTCTCAAGGCGTGTCGGTCTTTCTTTAGTTCTGTCAGTTTCAGTCTCGCATCCGGAAGTTCCGACTTATCGGAAGCAAGTTTCCAATCTGAGTGACAACTCGCCAAGAGATTTGGAAATTATGTCCGTGTAAGTTCTTACCTATGGATGTGAAGAGCTCCACATTCATAGCTAAGAGGTTACAAGCCTCCTTTTCATATTCGTTAATGTGTTACTCTTCCAAAACCGAAGGTTATCTAGCATAATAGGTTCCCTTTTCCATCGATTGAGTTGGACTACACGCAGCCTGATTCCAAAGGTTTAAGGATATATAGGCGGATTCTATGTCGAAAACTCGGCTGTATTCCAACATTCGCTCTCGAATTCTATTCTCGAGCATTTTGATACCTTCATAATTCGGTGTCGAGGTGGCTTTTGATTCTCTCAAATCGTGCGGTAAATCAAGCTTATCGAACTACAAGTGGCCTGAATTCTCATGTAGCCTGAGATATGTAGGAAACCCGTTTGCAAGGGTTCGGCCATAATTCCTAAACCCTTTGTCGGAACCTTCTTTTTAAAATGAATGGGGGTTGGTCAAAATTGGTTTGGTCAATTTTATTTTCCTCGAGTTGCTTACATCGACCCAAGTAAAATGAGGGACAGTTGTTGACACCCAATTTTTGACCTACGTTGGTATAAATTAATTATCGAGCTTCGTGAGTTTGTCAAATTATTTAAGTTAATTAGTTTTATAAATCTTGCGAAAATTAAAATGTATATATATATATATGTATATGTATACGTGTATATGTATATCTTAAGTTTAGAAAGTATTTTATTAAACTAGTTTACTTTAAATCATGATTTTATTCTGAATCATTATTTCACAATTTAAATAATTATGTTACTAGACAAATAAGCTCGTTAATAAAATTTATATCAAGTTCGTTTTATTTTAAATCAATTGGTTATTTGTTAAATTGAACCCCTCCCCAAAAGAACCATTTTGGGTCTTCTCCCAACTTACCAACCTAATTCTCCATCAGCCTCAACCCAATTAACTCCAGCCCATTTCACTTTATTTCCAGCCCACTTCAACTGGAAAAGAGCAGAACCCAAATATTCAAGCCCCAACATTACACCTCAGGCCCATCTCCCATTAATTTTAACCCAACCCACTAAATTAAATCCGACCCAACCCTTTTTCCTTTGACCCTCTCCGACCCGGCCCCCTCCCCTTCCCTCTTCCCCTGTTCTTCATCCACGCCACCAGAAAACGCGAAACAGAGAAAAACGCAGAAGAAACAGTACTCCAAAAACAAAAAAAAACGAAAAAATCTTCCCCCTCTCCCAACACCCTCGCGTCTCCCTCACGCTCTCTCCCTTCCTCTCCTCCTCTCCTCGCGTCTCCCCACGCGAGCTTCCCCTCTCGCTACCCAGAAAAACGGAACACCTACGCCATTTCCAGAAATCACCAGAGAACGCAGAGGTTGCGTACGAAAAGCAGCCTCCAGCCGCGTTTCTCGTCTCCCCACGCGACTTCTCTCTCCACCAACGTCTCCTTCTTCAACCCATCGCAACAGACCTGCTTTCGGCTATGGCAGACCTGTGTTTTCGTCTGTGCCAGACGCGTTTTCGTCCTTGAGGGCGCGAGATCGATCCACGTCTCCCCTCAAGGACGATTGGAGCGATCCTAGCCATTCCCCTCCCTTTTTCCATTTCCAAAAAAGACGAAATCTTCAGGAAAAGTGTTGCTCCATTAATGAAAGAGATTTCAAATTTGAAATCAATAGTCACGTTCCCGCCCTCCCTCTTCCGAAAAACCTTAATGTCCCCCTATATAAACCCCTTTCGTCCTCAAGAAAAGAGGTTAGCGATTTTGGTTGGAATTTTTGGAGTTGAAAATCGTTGGATATTTGGAAGAGAGTTTATCACTGAGGAGTATAAAAGCTTCATTATCGAAAATACTCGGGTCTGTTCCTGTTCGCTGTAGAGAACAGTGAGGTTGAAAATTTGGAATCTTGAGTTGGTCGACTTTTTCCTACGAGTGTAGCATTCAAATCTTTTAGAGAGGCATACAAAACGCTGAAAGGAAATCGAGAGATTTCTGTTTTGTCACAGTGTGCTCCACGGTGGTGTTGTTCTCGCTACCATTTGGGCAGTTCGAGTCGTGGAGGTTCGTTGTTGCCCTGTTCGATCGTCTCCAGCTCGCTGCATACAAGAAGGTAAATTTCTTTCCAATCTCAACTATTTCGATTGATGTTCTGTCCTTTTTGAGTTGAAATGGTTTATTAGTTTGTCTGCTGAATGCTGTTTGGTTTCTTGTTTATTTCTTTCGTGATTCTCCTCGGTTCATCACTTGTATACGAGGCGAGTGATTGAGTTCAGGATAATGCTTTAGTCGTCTTCATGTATTAGTTATGTCATTAATCTGAAGTTTCTGCCAATGTATGTCCAATGTCGGCATTTCTTTCCACTCTTTCTCGGATGAAACCTGTTACTTCTTTGCTCGTTGCTTTTATTTGAAAGCCGTTCGATCGACTTACTTTCGCCTGTGTTCATTATTCTCGTAGTCTATTGGCAAAAATGTGAAGTTTCTCTCTTGCTACTGTTGGATTATCCCCGTTGAAGAAATGTGGAAAAAGCAGAATCTCAAAATTAATTTGAGAATTATGTTTCATCCGTTCCCCCTTATTGCTGGTCCATTGCTTCGTTGGGGTCAAGTTTGTTGAGATATTCGTACGTGAACATGCAGGGTTGGTCTTGCTTTTCTTTGCAGTAGCATTCATAAATGTCCTAAGAGGTGTGTGAGAACAGTTTCTTAACAATATCAACACATAAATGTTGATATTAGTTGGGTTCGCGTGTTCTTAAATTGATTAGATTTAATTTCCCCTTACCTAGTGTCTAACTTGTGGGTGATGAAGTCTAAGGTGACTTACCGTTTCCATGGATACTTCCTTTCTTTCTTTTCATTGTTTAGCAAAGAATTGTTTGGAATGTATATACCTTGGGTTTGCAATTCGTTGGTGAAGTGCAGGCTTAAGATTTGCAGGTTTGATTTTGTCATGTTGTCATTTTCTTATACTGGTTTGATGAGTTATTTAATCACATGTAGGAGCAATTGTATTCTGTTTTAATTATGTTATGACACCTAGTATTATGGCTGATATTAGTTTGTGTATTATCGTTTTATGTTATGTTAATGATGCTTTGTTTTTTTTTGTATTTTTTTCTATTTATTTGTGTTAAGATTTCACGGTACATTCTTAATTCCATTCTGTTTAATCGCATGTGAAATTGCCTCTTGAGTCCATTTTGGGGATTCCATTTTCTTCTACGCATTCGGAGGAGCCGTAAAGGCTCAAAGGTCTCGCATTCGAGTCAAACCATCAGTGCCGACATGCAAAATACGGGATCGCAAAGATTGAAGGACTTGAAGAAATAGACTAGAAATTTCTTCATTTTATATTCTTGTATTTCTATTTTGTAATGGGCATAAGCCCTTGTTGTTGTTTTTTTTTACTTCCTCGCAATTATTTTTGTATGTTTAGATTAAGACAGGTGCAAAAATGGGTCAAACACCCAAAAGCGGCTGGGTCCAATTTCGGTCAAGGCGAACAGCACCCGAAACTTGGACCCGAATCTCTCTCCCTCTCTCTCTCTCTCTCTCTCCTTACTATTTGTTTATGTTGTTTACTTGAATGTCGTTAGTTAGGGTTAGAAATCTCCAAACCCCTTCAAAACGTCTATCTATTTTATCAAAACTTAAACTAAAAAGGAATCTCAAAACGATGACATTTCAAACTTGTAAATCTATCTTGATAAAAACTTTAAATTCAAAACTTCGAAACAGTTTCGTAAAATTGCAAGATAAGCAATAAATATTTCAAAACTTGAAGATTCGCAGTCAAATAAGTTAATCGCCGGAAAACCGTAAGTTAGCGGAGTGTCTTAGGTGCCTTACACCTTCCTAAGACACTAATAAGAATCCTGAACCCTTAAAATGTTTCAAAACAATTTTTTCTGTTTAAGTTGTTTAGAAACTAGTTTTCTTGATTTTTCTTAAAAATTAAGTGGCGACTCCTGAAAGTCGAAAATATCTAAAAAATAAAACAAACTCTTTTCGAAAATCATCTTTTTCGATAAAACAATACAATTCTGCCCAAGTCTCTTTCTCTTTCTCGTTTTATACTCTTCGTTTTATACAATTCGCTTCAATTGTATATGTATAGCGAATTATACATATATATGTTTGCTATGGAGGCAATTGTGCAAACTTTGCTATAACATACAAATATGAGTTTTATGTTTGCTATATGTGAAAGTTGGCCATGAATAATAGTCTGTTTTGATATATCCATTATTTCTATATTACATCCAGCCCGCTGATATATGAGGCAGACGAATTTAAAATTCTAAATTTAAAAAATTGATTCGTTCCTCCAACAATATAAGTCAAGTAAATATATGTGATATTAACTAAGTTTGCAACGAATAGATATTTAGTGAATTTCTTAATACTATAGATCCGCTTGGAGGTACCAGTAATTAGTGTTTAATCATTATGAATCGACTAATATACCCGTTTGACATCTAAAAAGTTTTTTAGAAAAAAAATTGCAAAATGTTGCTTGTTTGTTTTAGTTTTTCTAAAATTTGATTGGGAGGGATTTTCCAAAAATATATTTGGAACATTCACAGAAGAAGAAAAAAACTTGCAGATTTTATTTAATTTTTTTTAATAGAAAAGGCAACGTTGCTAAAATTTTCAATCATTTGATAGAATATTGTCCAAGTCATGCCTGAAAAATTGTCACCTAAGCTTAGCAATGAAGCAAAGTTTCGAGCAATCATTTTATAAAAACTTGCTTGCTTTCAATATTTACATTAAATTATATTGTTTTTATCGATCATATAAATATATGTTAGTCTAGGAGAATTTCAATTTTCTCTTCAATAAAAATAAATATTCAGCATTTACAATTCAATTTATCGGTCATCAAAAAATCTCACTAAATGAATTTAATTTGTTCGACGATCTAGATATTCCTTCTAATGCAGAGATAAATCTTATATCTAAACATTCATCTTCTCAATGTAATGAATAAAGATTTTTTAAACATCCATAATAGAGTTATATGGACTAGTTCTAGAGTTAAAAGTTGAGGAATATTTAATTGTTTTATAGGTCATTTAACACCTTATACTTTATAATTAGACCCCATCCAATTATTATTATTATTACTATATATATATATATATATATATATATATATATATAATATGTATATGATAAATTAAGATGAGATTAAAGTATATACTCCATTCTCTTAATATATGTGATGTAGTTTAATAGGAATGATAATTAAAAAATATGAACAATTTCTACAATGTTTTAAAACTATCCTTAAAATAAGTACATAATTTTTATTGGGACATGAACGTATTAATTGACCTTAGTGAAGTATAATATGATAGAAGTGTTGTAAATCAACAAATATCATACATTTTTAGGTTTTTTCTTATAGGATTTGGATGTGAAGAATAATTTTTTTTTTAGGTATCATGAACTATAACATAATATTTTTTAATGATAATTGGAAATAAAATTATGGTTTGAGGATGAAGTACACTTTGTGTAATTATGGCAAATTAAGCTAGAGCTAGATATAATTTTAGAATCATGACTCTTATCCATTTTTTCCATATATTGCTATTATTGTGATATAACACCAAAAACTAACATTGTTTGTGAGGAATACACGTAAAATTAAACTAATTATTATAACTTGTAATCGTAAAATAAAACTTATAGATTCTTCGTTTAATAAAAACATAAACCTGAATAAACCATAATTATTAAATGTAAACTTATAGAGTTTTTTAAAATTGCCGCATTATATTAGTGATCACTATAACAACTGTTTTTGGTAGTGAAATGGGGTCAAGGCCTAAGATAGAGTAATTGATTCAAAAGAAAAAAAAGGAACAAATCAATAATTTATCATTATTATAAGATTATCATAAATTATTAATATGTATATTTTATTATTGCAAATGTTCACTAACACTCATTATATGTGGCTAAAATTATCTCATCCGTTTATTTTTTTATAACGTCAATATTTGATATATCTATATACGCTTCTTCGTCTAAGTGGGCTTGAGAATTGAGATCATCATTTTGGGCCATAATGATAGATGTGGGCCAGAACTTGTGGCCCAATATTGCTAAAATGTGGGCTTTAGAATTGAGGTTACCATTTTGGGCCAGAATATGTGGCCCAATAATACTAATAGGTGGGCTTCAGACTTGAGGTCACCACTTTGGGCCATAACAATAGATAATGGGCGAGAATGTATGGCCCAATAATACTAAAAGATGGGCTTGAGAATCGGGTCACTTTTTTTTTTTCTCACAACGGTTTGACATTATTTCAAGGAAAAATGACAGAAATCTTACCTTTAAGCTCTCTTGTTACCATTATCCCCTTTTAGTTTTATAAATCCCCAAAATCCCTTATTTTCACGCATCAAATTAATGTATCAGCGCAACAAATAAATGTATCTCGCGCATCAGATTAGTGTGTCAGGTATAAAATGTATACCAGATTAGGGTATCATATATAAAATGTTATGTATCTTACTTAACGATTAATGTATCTCGCACATCAAATTAATGTATCAACGCTTATATCATTGTATCAGTTTGAGGGATTTTTGTAATTATAAACTTATAAGGGACAAATGGTAATTTTACCTTAAAAGTATGTGATTTTTGTCCTTTGCCCTTATTTTAACGTGCTACTTGAATCAATATCCAAGTTCGTTATCCTACTCTATATTAAAGAAAAAGAAAATTTTGAATAATATGAAATAAAATCAAAGGTCTTAAGGCTTAGTATTCCAATATCGAAGAAAAAAAAATCTACAAGCACAAAAGTTTATTAGAAGAAAGCCAAGCAAATTACAAAATAAATCCCTTCAAGATATCGCACTATCATTATTTTTGTATGTAGCCAACACAGGTGTTCCTTACGTTATGGTCTTTAGCAGGTACGTTATACTATAAATTGTTAGGAAGGCTCGCTCGATCAGCAACGATAAACGTCCAAAGATAGCCTTGGAGTAACCATAGCTTCTAGAGGGACAGCTTTTTGCAAAGCTAATCCAAAAGATTCCTCCATATTAATATCAATAACATTATTTGGTAATTTCCAATCAAATGAATGAACCAAAGTTCCCAATATATATTCCACCATCACTATTCCCATCCTTGTCCCCGCGCAAATCCTTCGTCCCGCACCAAATGGAATTAACTCGAAATCATTCCCACGAGGTTCAATCTTTGCGTTTTTCCCGCTAAGGAACCTCTCGGGAGTGAACTCGAGCGGATTCTCCCACACGTCAGGATCTCGTCCAATTGCCCATATGTTGACACTAAGCCTAGTATTTTTTGGTATGTAGTAACCATCGACCGTGCATGGCTCGCTCGATACCCTAGGGAGATTTAGTGGCGTTGAGGGATGTTTTCGAAATGTTTCTTTGCAAATTGCACGTAAATAAGGAAGATTTGGAATATCAGACTCAATTAAACGTCTGTTTTTGCCAATTACTTGGTCCATTTCTTGTTGTGCTTTTTCGAAAATTTTAGGATTTTTCATCATTTCTGCAAGGGCCCATTCTATTACACTTGATGAAGTGTCTGTACCAGCAGTGAATAAATTCTGTACCAAAAAATTGTCACAAATAATACGTTAGCATATTTTTAATTTTTTTTATATGTCAGAATATTAATTAGAAAGGAAAATTAATTTAATTAATAGAAACCTTTCCTACAAACAAAAAAAAAAAAAAGAGGTGGAATTAGTTACGAATATTATCAATAATTTGCTGTTAAATAGCTCGTGTCTAACATAATTTTTTTCTAACAATTTTTTGTTAATTCGTCAATAAATGAGATTAGCAATAAAATTTCATTGTTTAGCAGTAGAAGTTGTCAATCTAATTCTTTTTTTTTAGTGTTATGAACGAAAGTCTGCACAAGAAAACTCTTTTTTTTTAGGTATGTTTGGAATAATAGTGTATTTCTAAAATATACGAGTATGACACTACTTAAATGATCAGAAAATATAGGATAAACCTTTTAAAAAATTTCATATATATACTATCTTTACCTACTTATCTAAATAAGGTTACGTTTGTTTCGACTATGTTCCTCATATGATTCTTCAGAACGTTATGTTACTTGTGGCAGATTCTTAAAAAATGTATTAATAATTTTTAACAATTCAAAAACACATTAACATTTTTTTAGTAAGAGGCCAAGCATCATAAGTTTCAAGTAATTTCTACTCCCTCTGTCTCATTTTATATGACACTTTTTGATTTCGGAATTCAAACAATTCTACCTTTTACTGTTAGTTTTTCATAAATCTTTTAAATATTTTGAATTATCAATTATTGTGACTTATAGTACTTTTCACGTAGTTTACACATATAAATTTCATTTCAAAAAAATGAAGATTTCATACGCAAATTTTACGATCAAACTTAAATTAGACTCTCAGAAAACAAAAAGTGTCGCGTAAATTAAGACGTAACATATACTTAGAAGATACGTACCAGCAAAAGTGCTTTTATATTTGTTGTACTTAGCCTTTCTCCTTCTGAATTATCCCTATTTGCCATAACAACATCAAGAAAATCAGGATTTTCTTTTCTTTCATTGCTAGTTGCTTCATGTTCATCAAACATTTTTGTCAATAAATCATCAAATTTTTTATGCAAATTTTTCATCCCTTTTTCAATTCCTTGTATATCCATCCAAGCTAACTTAGGTATAAAATCACCAATATTAAAATATCCTGCAACCGTCATTAATTCCACAACCATATTCTTAAATTCATTAACCTCAACCCCTTTTTCAACAAACACTCTTTTACTCAACATTACTTGACCAATCATATTTGCCATCGCAAACGTTAACACATCAGCAATCACCACACATTCGCCATCCTGGCTTGCATCGAACATCGATTTTAGCATGTGACCTAGCTCATTGGCACGAACGTTGGCCCAATTTTCTAAAGCTTTTCCACCTAGCATGTGTAAGTTGCTCAATTTTCTTAGCAACTTCCAACGTGGTCCATAGGGTGCAAAAACCATGTCTTGGGCATTATAGGCCAAATGTGTGGCACCTAATTTAAAGGATCAATAAAAAAGTATTAATTGTTAGAAGATTTTGAGAGTTTTTAAATACAAAATGATAAATTAGATGGGATATTTTTAATTTTATGAGTATAAAAAGTTAATTCTATAGAAATTACCTCTAAAAAAAGACTTTAGATCACCTTAAAATCATAAATTAAAGTTCTAAAACAACGATAGATTTATGATTTAAATATAATGTGCTTGACCTTTAAAAAGTTCAGATGAATTTAATACTAGTTGCAATCGTAGTGTTTTTTTATATAGAAAAGTTGTAAGTAATAATATTGAGTTCAGATGAATTTGTAGTAGACTAGTGGTGCAGAAAAGCTACATCAGGGGTCATTAATTACCCTAAAATATGGACAAAAGCTATAGCTGATACACCGAATCCGAAAAAGGACAGTGTCGCAATAGAATGTGAAACCGACTTTCTATCATAACTCAAACATCGATAGACAATTTTACGATTCGAACTTATGTCCTACGTCTCACAAAGACAAATTACCAGTATTTTGGAAGTATTTGAACAATATATCAAAAACTTAATCAACAATGCTTTTACCTACAAGAAAACACATACATACCACAAACCATATGCTATAATTTTTAACCCTACTCATTTAATTTATAACCCTACTATATACTATAATTTTTTAATATTAACAAATTACTACTAATATTTTTACCTGCATTAGGTGGACGATTAGAGAAATTAATATCAAGTGTTTTCAAGAAAGCTTTAGCAGCATTAGGGGTAGAAGCAACAACCATCCCACATGTACCAACTTTTAAATACATAATAGGTCCATATTTTTTGGCCATTTTTGCAAGTGCAACATGTGGCATTGAACCTAAAAGTGGTAGTGCTCCGATCACCGGCCACCCCGTCGGACCCGGCGGTAGCGGTAGTCGCCGCCCCCGCTCCCGGACGGTGGTTATTAATTTTGAAATAATAATATGTACTATGATATATATTATAGCCGCAACAAATAACTCATTAATACGTAACGCCATGATTAAAATCGAAAATATATATAATATAAAGCTTATAATGTATATATATAGTTTTAATACTTCTAATTTTTCAATATCACAATTTGTTTATATATATAGAGTGAGAATGAAGTAGAAGGAAAATGAACGAGAAGTTGAATTTAAAAAATAAAAAAAAAAATGGACATAGGGTTTGGTAGGTATTTAATTTGTAAGTGAATATCACGTTGAACTTTTTTGTATCTACCGTTCAAACATTTCATAGTGTATTAGTTGCATTTAAATTGATTGGGGCTACAAATAAAAAATTAATTTGAATAGTCATTCATCTATTAGCTTAAATTGGTAATAATATATATATATATATAATTAACGCTTAACTTATGTATACTGATGAATAAAAATAAATATTATTTGATCAACTATTTAATTTAGATAAAGATTATCTGTATGCATTTTCAATCCAAAATTTCTGAAGTTTTTTTTTTCTTGAAACTCTATGCACCGTCAAACATGACTACATAAATTGAAATAGAAATTGAACTAGTTGATTGAGGGGGAGAACATTACTTTGTGAATAAATTTATCCAATTTGTATGTCGATAAAAAATAATATGTATCTCTTAAAATTATTTGAAAATTCGTGTAAACTGATTCGAACATATTTTGATTGGGTTATAAACTTAACCAAATAGTCAGAGAAAGACAATTACAACATTTACTTAACCAAATAGTCATAGAAAGATAAGTACAATTTACAACCAACATTTCACTCTGCTACCACTTTCTTTTTGTTACTTCTTTGGGATAGTATTTCGACATAGATTTTATTTAAAAAATTCAAATTTAGCAATACTTGTAAAATCTGTCCACGTCAATATTTCACTTGCAAAATGGACTAATTATTTAAGGAAAAAGGGTCAAAATCATTTTTAAATTATGAAAAATGAATAAAAATGTTATCTGTTTATAGTTTAGTTTAAAAAAAAATTTACAGTCAATATTTTAGTTCAGAAATACACGCTGTTTATATTTTTGTTCCTTTTACATAGTCTAAGGACATTTTTGTTCCTTTCACTTGTAAATATAAAACTTTCTTTTTTAGTCGGTTTAAAAAAGTGACATTTTTATATTTATTAAAAATTTAATTTTAAAACATTTATATTATAAGCTAGTGAAATAGTTGTCTTTCTTTATTTTTTATACGGCTAAACTAACTCGCATAAATAGAAACAAATAAAATATTTATTATCAGTTGACTGTATTAATTAGCTTAAATTCTTTCATGTCCCTCCATCTAGGTTAGGGGTGAGCATAATACGGTAGATATCAATGTATTATATCAAATCAAATATTTTGCTATCATAATTTTGATATTATAATATGATATATGATATGTATTAAAAAAAATTGATATTCAATATTTCTAAATAAAATATCTAAATATCAAATACCTTACAGAAATATATAATTATATGAATAATTTGTGTATATTATTATCTATAATATTAACAAACATACAAGCTAGTACTTGTATAAATTCAAATGTATGGATACTGAAATTTTGATTTTAATTAATTATTTTTTATGTAATTGCTTAACAAATTAAAGGAAATTGCTCATATTTAGCGGTAATTAAGTAAAATATGTATTTTTAGCTGCAATTAGCACTCTTTGTATATGTCTCTGAAGCCTTTAGCAATATTGGTTCTAATAATGACACTTAACTAATATCAGTAAAGATTTTACCGCTCTTTATTAATATCAATATTTATCAACGCTAAAAATTATTTTTGTTATAGTGTGTAAAGTGTTATTATGATGTATTAAGATTATTTTTTTAAAAAAGATTGAGGTGATTCTTTATTATATGAGTATATATAAATTAAAGTTGAATAAATTATGTTTTACCAAATAGTAATATTAAAATCAAACTTAAAATATCAAATCATACCGAAATAATTTTGTATGAAAATGATATAATTTTCTTAAAAAATGTATACCAAATTACTTAATTGAAGTTTTAAATATTGATCTAGATTGATTAGTATAGCACTATTTAATTAAATGATTTTGTTACACTACCTAATATCTATGAAGCATCATTTACCATGTATTAAGGGTTTTCAGTATTGCATAGTTGAATTTGTTATTTATTTGTATATATATATATTTTAGTTCTTATAATGAATGACCATTTATATATAATAATGTACACATAATAGCAATTGATCTTTACCCAGAAAGTCTTTTTTTAAAAAAAAAATGTTATAATAAAAACAAATTAATATTTAAAAATCTCAAAAGATATTCATATCTCATTGAATAAAAAATTTAATTGCTAATACATTATTAATACTTGTAATGTACCACAAAGAATAAAACTTTTTAAAGCACTCACATATATTTAAAATAATTCAAAAAAAAAATTAAAACATTTTGAGTTGTAGTTTGTGATATAAGTAATGAAAAAAATAATTAATATTTGAATAGAACGGCTATAGAGAGGTAATGTTATTAAAGATTAGTGACATAATAATGACTATTGTTATAGGTATTACATATGTTTGGTCAACTTTAGAAGCATCAACCACCTTATGCTGCCGACATGATAGAGTGATAAATATTTCTTTATTCTTAATCAAGAGATTTCAAATTCGAGTCTCCTTAGTATGAGGTCGCATTTGTTAGGAGCATTTTACCCCTATGTAGACTTCTCAAAGCGAATTTGAATTTAATCAAGAGGAGTCTCAGGTTCGAGACTCTTGGGTATGGAGTCGTCTTTGTTAGGGAGCGCATTACCCTCAATATGGGACTTTCCAATGCGAATCTGGACTTAATCGGCCTCTAATGTAGATATCAAATATCTCGTGGAAAACAGACGTGAATCTGAATTTAATCGGACTCTAATATGGATATCGAATATCAGATGAGAAACAAAAAATATATATATATATGAAAAACTTTCCAATGCGAATCTAAATTTAGCGAATATAAACATCAGATGTTTGGAATATTTGAATTATAAGAAACATGATATTTTTCAATGAAGTTACAACTCCAATTTGTAAGCTTAAGGTTAGTTGTCTGTTTAATCTAGCCCTTGTGAATAATTTAGATCACTATCTTGATTTTGTCAGCTCCTTAGCCCTTTGAGTTTTTCTGCAGTGAAAAATTAAGTTTAAAATATAATTACTATGATAAAAAAATAAAGTTACAGAAAAATTTGAATGTAATTAAGAAAATAGGAACTTACAATTGTTTGAATGGAAGATAGAAATAGTTAAAAAAAAATGATGATTAAATGGCACTTATTGCATTGATAGCCATTTGTCAAAAATGTTGTGCATCATTAATAATTGCTCTTCTTAATTTAAATATGCAAATAAATGACTAAAAATGGAAGTTGGAAATTTAATTAAATCAATCAGAATTATCGTCATTATAGTGATTTGACAAAAAGTGTATCAATATAATAATGAGGATTTCACTGTTATTATAAATAAATATTATTTTTATTAAGAAGTAAAATATAATTAAAAATAAAATAAAAAAATACCGTTATTAATAAAGTAGTATTATAAAAAAAATGTTAATAGCAATAAAACTTACTATTTTTTGAATGGCAAATGTAATTCAATGACTCCTTTAGGAGGACAAACTTGAAATTTTTACTCTTTTTTCTGTGTAAAGTTGAGGCGTTTTATATCATGCGGGACGAGGCATAAGTCTCGAGATTTGAACGTAAATTCCATGAATTTACAGGGCGTAGTCTCATCTATATTCAAATTTATAGTTTTGTTACTAATAAAATAAGCAAAAGTAAACCTTTTAAAAATTTGAGACAAGTATTAATAATAAAGAAAAAAGTATTATAATTATTATTTGAAAAATATCACTAAAGCAATAATAAAAATATGCTTTAAAGCAACAAAAAATAAAAACGCTTAGGCATACGTTTTTAAATCCAAAACTTACGTTTTTATGTTCAGAGTTTACGCTACGTTTTTAATTTACGCCCAAGAGCGTTTTTGGTACAGCCCATCCCAATACTCGCCGTGGAACTCGCCCCATTTAAAACACTGATTGCAACAATATTACATTTGTTTCTGATCTAAAAACTCTCATAAATTTATAAAATACAATCAGAGATCTTTATAACAACTTCTCACTTTAACAGTCAAATTTTTCTGATCTAACTCTCATAAATTTATAAAATACAATCATAGATCTTTATAACAACTTCTTACTTTAATGGTCAAATTTCCTTTAAAACTGATTCTTATTTCTTCATATATGATATGTTACGTTGTTTGTTCTCTATAACAACATTTATTACAAAACAAAAAAAAATATTCAGACAAACGATATTAGATTTTTTTTACTATGATAAAATACATTCTACCGCATACTAGCCGGGGGTTGGAGTACAATATGCTTCTTAACCACCTCTAATATTTGACCATATATACACGTGGTGGTTGACAATATATTCATAAAAGGCCAAACTGTCTTCATCATATTGGTATTTTTTTTGTCATCATAATTGAATTTAAATAGAAAACAAGTTTGCACCTCCAATTTAGGATAGTGATAAATGGTATTTCTATGTCAGATATGAACTTGTGAATAATAAATTATTTTTAGAAGGACAAGAAATTTTTTGATAATGTGACTAACTATTACTCACCTGCCTCTAGATGTCAATTGATGAATGGATAGGCGTAGCAGAAAAGACCCAAGAAACTCACAACTATTGGATTGATCAGAAGATCCTTTCAGTTGGCTAGAATTCGTTACTTGAACAAAACTATATCCTGTGGAATCATTTTGAATATTTGACGATACATTCTGTACCTTGCTAAAAAACCAATCCTTGTTTACCAACCACACATTGTCTAACCAAATCCAATTCTCTCTCGATACATTCCTCAAAAAATCCGATTCAGGCGGATTCTTCCCCCAACTAACAAAGAGATCTTGGCGGAATTGCCACATATGAAACCATAAGCACTATAGTAGTTTGTTAGGCCCCTTTGGATATACGAGGTGTGTCATGAAATTACTCGAGAGAGGCGAATGACAGGAATAATATGATGATCCTATATATATGACCAATAATACCAGAGGACACCAAATGTAGGAATTTGGTTCTATCCAGTATTCAATTTCATTACTACTAGCACTGTGCTTTCGTACTGCTTTCTCATTGATATGGTGTTCGTAATCAGATTTCACAAGGTTAAATGTCAAAAATCAAAAAAGAGGGGAGGGAGAGATGAACACCAAGAAATTGAAGCAATTTTTTGTGAATTATAAACCCACAAAGTCTGTTCCAAAAAGAACAGCACCATACAAATAATCTGGAGAATTTTATGTGTTAAGCCGTCCCTAATAATTGAAAGGGATAGCAGAGAATTCGACTCAATCAATAAATACAGTACAAATTCCTAAAATACAGATATAGAACATTAGAAAGCAGTCTCTATCTAATAAATAATAATAACACATGCTCATGATATATGCACACACCAAACAAAACTATGGTACACCCAAACAAGCAAAAAAAAAAAAACAGATAGTCAACCTGCAGCTGTAGTACACAAAATACAACGCATCCGAGGGGTACCTGAAGAAGCATCTTCGTCATCTTCTTCTTCATCATCGTCATCACTGCCATTATCAAATTCAAAATATGACGCAGTGCCCTTGGAAGAAGCCCCAGCCTCTTTTTTATCGCCACCAATGGAAATGGTGGACTCCATGAGACAAGTTGTATGGTAGGCATGACAACAAAAGAAGGCAATAATTGATACGTTCTGTAGAGAAAACGGATCAAAACATATGCAACACCTTCCACCTCCTCTGGTTTTTGACTTAACCTCCATGGATTTCATACTAATGACTCTCTCTCCTAAATGTGAAGCCCTCTGCTGATTTCTTTTGGAATGTGCTTGATCAACGTCCTCACTCAAACATATTGCACGCTTTGCTTCCTTGTAGTATTTGACTAGCAGGTTGACACAATCAGCCTGGCAGTGCAATCAAATCATCAACGGAATAACTTCATCATAACTTGCCAACAAAAGCATATCTTATGTAAATACAGTGGAAGGTAGGCTTACAAATAATGTACCTTGAGTATGTCATTACATCCATGTCTAAGAGAAGTTTCTGTTCTGTAATCAGTGACAATTTTGACCAAACGATCTCTCAGACTGCAATGGAATGCAATATTGCAAAACATTCAGATTAGTGCTAAGAGATTCAAGATTAATAAACAGCACTTCACATCATAAATTGCAAACCCAATCTGACTATCCTATTACATCATACATACAGACCACAACATCCAACAAGTGTCACTAAGAATCTAGAAATTAACTTATGATGCTCATGGAAAAGCAATATCAGGTCGAGTCTAAATTACCTCCCAGTGTTATCAAAGGCGAAAAGCGCAAAAAGGCTCTAAGGTCCATTGGGGCTCTAAGCGCAAATAAAGCGTGTGCTTTAATGAAAAAAGGTGCAAAGGAAGAAAAAAAAATACAAATATCTATGTTTAGTCCAAAACTTATAATCAAAAACATGAATGACAAATTTGTGACCAAAGAAATTGAAAAAAAAATAATGATTAACTGAAATATCAATTGTTGACTGTCACTTCTTCAGAAGAGGCTCATTGTCAAGAAGAAGTTTGGGTTAGAACCTTGATGATGACACTGAAGACAACATAAAGCGAGGCAAAGCGCTCAACACGTTTTGAACCACGCCTCAGGGCTTAAGCGCGCCTTTGACTACAGTATTACCTCCTCCTAGTTCACTATTCAAGAAGACTTGCCAGCAATATAAATATTTAATGCCAAAAGAATAAAAGCAAAAAACTTTATGTATCTTGTTTGAGAGTCATACCCATGAAAATGTGAGAGTTTACTTAATAGATAGACAAACTTACCGAGGTATTTCCAAGCCATTGGGCAACATATTTACAATATAAAGTGGATCAAGATTCCCTACAGTATGCTCCAACAATACACCAACCTGTAAAAAAATAAGGCAACTTAATCCCAAACGGCAAACGTTAAAATAATATTTATACGGTCTCCTATGCTCTACCAAAGAAGGAAAAAAGAAGGTGATGGTTTACCATTTCAGGCTTATTAAGACTCTGCTTAATCAGCTCATCCCAGAGTTCATCATCATGTTGCATGCTTACAAATTCGATGGCCTGCATGTGAGTAGTTATAAGGCTAGTCTGTTTAACTCCAAATTCAGAAAAGCAATATTAAGACTACAAATCAGCAAGAACCCACCTCTTCTATATCTCCCACTCTATTTATGATAATAGCAAGGGCCTGCTTTGCATTCCCCATTCTTCCAAGGATGAAAACTTGTTCCTTTAATAAATCCCTCTTCACGCAGATATCATAAGCCTAGCGTAGTTCATTAAAGAAGAAAAGGTCAATAAGAAGAACAAAAAGCCAGAGAACGGGACTTGTCATCTTTTCATTCACAAAAACCTTCTCAAGTGTATAATGCTGACTACTTCTGAGAAAGGGAAGCATCATCTTTGGATCATAGTCAGCATAAAGCTCGACCTACAGAAATCATAACAAGGAGAAACAAAATCAGTGGACGCCAATATAGAATCCACAAATATGAATTAAATAATTAAAAGAAAAAAAAACATCCACACACCAAGTTATGCTTGACATAAAAGACAAAAAAACACAAAAATGCGGCATAAAAACCTTAAGGCATAAGGAAATACTTGTACACCAGTTTTCTTTTTTAGCCTGATCAATTCGATGGAGATACTCTATGTTTCATGGATTCATCTATAGATATATTTGATGCCAGAGTAAGTACTCATGACCTGTACATAATGTTCTTAAATTTGCGTATTTTGAAGAATTTATATGGATTCTTCACACCCATGGCACACCAGTTTGACATGGGTATGCCAAGACAAATGACGGAATCAAACAGAGGAGATATTTAAGTTTCCCAAAAAACAAAGGCATGATATTGTTGAATCCACCATATGTGAGACGGTGAGAAACTTATAATGTGGAACACTGAAGAAAGGTTGTTTCAGGATTAAGGTATTTATAAGCATAAGGCAGGGCTAGTCAATGAAGCAGCTCTTTCTCGAGTAATTGAAGATTTATACAACGCTCGACAACCGAGTATTTTGAAGACAACGTTGCTGAACAAATAACATCAATGTAATGCATCAACTTTTCTACAGGTTCAGTAACTACTTATCAGTTTGGACCCATCTTACCAATTTTGAGTATGCCAAGGGCTTAATGTCCTTGAGTTACCATATGGAAATGTTAACTTAGTAATAATACAACAAATTGTCAAGTGACACAAAATCAGATAAGGGCACCCACATGAACAGGAAAACACTGCATATACCTTCAATTACAATTCAACAATTCTTAATTTCTCATCATAGAAGATGCATTGACATGCCACATAGACCTCACCTACAAATTACCACAAGATAAACTTTAAAGTGAAAGATCCCAGGGTGATTCTATATAAACCTGCATGTCATGGTAATCCCGTCCAGCATGAGGATTCACTTCAAATAGTGAATGAAGATACAAATGCAAAAGGTACCGACAATCACACTTAGTCTTTGCAGCCATAAGTTGTGACACCACTTCGGGTGGATATATAAAGTCCCTATGCTGGATCAACAAAGGTATAGCACGCTTGCTGTCAACCATCATTAGTTGGACAACCTGTCAGTCCGTGATAATTAGACAATCATAAGTGAAGAGTTTTAGAACCATATTACCTAACCGATGGCCAATATTATGTCCTTAAAGTCTCTTACTTCTTGATTCAAGATATCAAGA
Organism: Solanum lycopersicum; assembly: GCF_036512215.1. Taxonomy (NCBI): domain Eukaryota; kingdom Viridiplantae; phylum Streptophyta; class Magnoliopsida; order Solanales; family Solanaceae; genus Solanum; species Solanum lycopersicum. Next base: position 57,728,760 of record NC_090810.1, on the reverse strand, counting down.
AGACAAAAACAGGATTTATTTCCTTCTAGAAATAGTAAAGCGTCAATTGACCAAAAAGAAAAATAGAACAGAAAAGGGAAAAAGATAAAGTTTTTATTTTCCATTAAGCTGAATTACATCTTTCTAAACGTAATTTATAAGAGTTATATAATGAACTCAGCCAGCCTAATATACAACCATACCTTTTCACGCACAGCATCATGCAAATTATGCTTTTCAATGAAGTCAAACAGATCCGGCTTCATAAGCTGAAAGCAAAAACAATTGAACAAAGAGCAAAAGAAGTCAACTTCTTAATACACAATTGTCAGCATCCTCCTCCAGGGTAATAAATTTAATAGAGCACCGAACTTACATCCGCATAAAGAGCAAAAGCTTTATCATGTTGTCCCTCAATCACATATAATTCTGCTAGAGCCTACATGTTAAAGTAGCACGATAAATAAATGTACCCAAAGAAAGCATATGTAGAACATAAAACATGAGCTGTAACTCCTTTGTACTTACCTCTTTGAGGTGATCAGTCATAGATGAGGTATTAAGCTGAGATTCTATAGCTGAGATAACAGGCGATGTAGAATAAATGCCAGGTGGCCAGGATTTGACAGTTGATACGAGATCCTTGTAAAAAGATGGATTTGTTGCCAAAGCAACAAGAGCTACCTAATGTAAAAAATGATTCAGCTGTTGACTTTTATTTTGATAAGGAATGATTCAGTTGTTGACTCTCTTTAGGTGTGTATAAGAAGTCATTCAAGAAACTAATGGACATAGTAGCAAAGTGCAGACCTCATAAGCTGTATCACGCAATATTGGATTTTCTGTTGGGATGTACGGGACCAACACAGGCAGTTGGCGCAGATGTGCAAAATGGAAAACCCATCTGGAAAAGATAACCAGCTGCACCTCAATAACTAAAAGATTTCCGACATATTTCATCGTTTTAAGATATTTATACCTTTCCCATGCGGAAGGTGATCCTCGCAACAATTTTGGACATAGAGATGCCGCTTCACCATACTTCCTTTCCACAATCAGATGATCGAGGTATCTCGAACCCACCTGATTTGAGTAGACAATTTTTGTGAGAGGAAATCTATAATAGTATCTTGTTAGTGGATAGCCAAATTTTAGAAATATGATCAAGAAAAACAAAGGTAAGGAAATGGCTCCATGTGCTCTGATTTATTATTTGGGAGCATTACCAAAGTGTTTCAAAGGTGGGAACGAGTATATTTCTATGGAAAAATAGAACGTCTTGAGAAGTCTTTGCTAAGGATTTTCAGGTTACCCTATGGTTATTCAAGGATCCTTTCATGCATTATGTTAGGTATGAAGGAAAATCAACAATCAAGCATAAACTCAATATGGAAACTATCCATGAATGTAAGTGAGTTGTGTCACACAATTTTGGAGATATACCACTTAGGCCATCAGGCAGAAACAGAGAGAAGATAAGGGTGGCAAACGATAACTTAGAAAGATAAGGCTGGCATACAATAACTTAGAAACTTATCTTATTGATAGGAGTAGTTGCAGAGTACTTGTGGTGTGATGCACAAAAAGAACACTTTCTCGGAGTAGTTGGGAACGTCCAAGAAAGGAGAGAAGGACAATAAATGATCTCAAACACAGAGGACTAGCTATTGCAATGTTGCAAAATTATAAAAGAACAGCCCAACCAACCGGGGCAAAACCCTCACTCCTATGCAATAGCTCGCAAACCTTTGGTCTAGCCGTTCCCCATCATTTATATATAAAAGACACATATAGAAGTTGTTGAGCATCATAGCAACAGATTAACCTATATTAAGCTGAACATATATGAAAATTATATCGGTTTGATGAAAAAATCAATATAAACCCACATTCAAACAAAATACCTCATCAACGAGCTCACTCCTTCCCTGATTGGCCTCAACTGCTTCTAAAGCTTTCTCATGCCATCCATGCTGGAGAAGCCAATTAATATGATCTTCTGTGTCCCTAACAATCAACCATAGAAGTAAATTAAATTTTTTTGTCAATCAGCATTCCTGTATCCAAACAGAAGGGAGTGTCATTCTTTAGATAGATGGATGTTTTTTGATTGATAAAATAAAATTTGTTGGATAGATAAATGTTACTGAATGGAAATTCAACATCCATCTAGACATAGGTATTGAGTTATCAATTCAACATCCATCTAGACATAGGTATTGAGTTACTTTTTTTGGTATCAAATTGAAGTCCTTAATGGGATCAGACACTTTCAGGACATGGACATGCCTAGACATGTATAATACATTTTTCTGATTTTTTTATTCTTTTTTAATTTCTGAGCACGTGTAGCCTCCCTTTTACAGGAAAGTCCTACATTTCCAGACCAAATGGAACTTTGTTTGGCTCGTCTATTCACCACCTTATCCCTAATTTTCTGCTTGGATGCCACCATGCTTCTGATTAAGGTTGTTCTTCTGCTACTACGCTTCTCTGTTCTCAAGTTCCAGCTTTCTTCTTCCCCTTCCTCCTCCTCCTCCTTCACTTGTTTTTCCCAAACCACCCACCCTCCCTCCTTCCTAATTCAGTTTAATATGCTGCTGCTTTATTTAAATATTTCTCTCTGCTTTACACCTTTGTAGCCTATTATAGCTCCACAATGTACGACTTTTTGGTATATGAATATGCTTAGAATCTTGAATTACAATAATATTAGGTGTTACGTGACCAAGCTTTAAATTATAAAATTTGAAGACAGATCATTAAAATGCCGCTATCCAACACAGAAAATATGCATCATAAATGATAGGTTACACTTGAAATAAAAGGACAAAACTGAGCACTAATTGTTCAGAACAGATCGATCCTGGTAAAAGAGAGAGAAACCAGAGCCTATGCGGCAGATAACATAAAAGAACCTCACTTTGCTTGGTGCATTTGCATAATGACATAGGAATTGACATATGAAGATAATAAGAGAAAAGCTTTACCAACCTTGGCTTCGCAATAATCACATCTTTTGGGGACACAATGTAGTATAAGGGTTCATCACCAGCAGCCCACTGACCCCCTGCATAGCTGCTACCTACATCATTTGATTATGTTATATTGACTAGTAAAAAATCTATCAAGTGCACAAAATGAATACAGAGTGATGAAAACTTATAAACACTGAATTGTTACCTGAAAATGGAGCATGAGCAAGCGAATAATCTTTCGCCTTGTAATGCTCAAAGCCATGTACAGGGAGAGCATCGGTAGCGAGCTCATCATTATTCCATGTCACAACACGAACTTCTGGTCTTTGAGCATTTCCCTGTTGGATGAATTCACAAACCCTAGCAACTATCACCAATTACCCTTATTAAACAACATGGATTTCAGTAGCATTTAGTGGGTAACAAACTACGTTTAGGAGAATGTCCAACAGAGAAGCAAAATGCCTCAAGGCATTAAAGCCATATGGTGGAGGCAACCAAATCTAGAACAGTTCATCTGTTAGAGAGCTACAACTTGTTTTAAAATTGAGGCATAGTTGTTGCTGTTGTTAGAAGCTACAAGGAACATGGCAGTTTGAGATGGCCAAAACTGGCAAGGCTAGCCAGTAAAAGTGAGAATTAAATACATTTCGCTATCTAATTTTGAACTTATAGATCCTCTACTTATAACTGAAGCACATAACTGTCTCAATTTATGCATCATAAAAGCATTAAAACAAATTATCCAAATAAGCAGAAGCACACAAACACAAACCCCTCACTAATTGCATAAGACTAAATTAGTGTTCTTACCAGATGACCTTCTTGCCAGCCCTACTGCCCCCCTTAAGATTAACACTCTTTATATCTTTGTTCCTCCTAGTAGTTCTGATTTTTTTTTTCAGCCTCAAAAAAATTCAGAACTACTAGGAATGTTTTCCTCTTCATAAGAACAAGAATAGGCATCTTCGGTAGAAATGTCAACCAGGTCCATAAATGAAATAAAGCTTTGAGAATGTACTAAAAGTTGAGGAAGGTCATGCAACACAAAACATCTGGAGCAGGGTACAAATTTTAACCCAAAACATTACAAGGACACAAAGACATGTAGTGGTCGATGAGAAAAGACTTTTTCTCTTTTCTTCTAAAACTTAAAGAAAAAAGTACATTGGTACAGAAAATATAACTTAAACCAACAGTGGAATATAGAAGGCAAGAACTCAGCAATCTCATAACTATGTCAATCAAAAAATAGATTTGATGCATCACATAGCTGTAAAACTTGTACCAAAACCTATGTTGCTTGGACTCTTCAAAAATGTCAACGGGTGCGTGTCGGATTCGCCAAAAGTAGTGTATTTTTGGAGAATCCGAGATGGGTGCGGCATCAAAAGTGAAGAGTCCGCGCATCTAGGACCAAAACAAGGTTTAAGCGACATAATATAGGTAGCCGAAAGACCTTCTGAATCTAGCATAGAGTGGAATCTGATAATTATGCAATTACTTAAACCTCACAAAAAGAACATCTCTATTGAGTTTTAGGTAACAGACATTTCTACTTATGCCTCCTAATTCACAAAAGCCATTATATCCCCCCTTTACTCATCTTCTTCTTGCCCACAATGGTCAGTACAGGTAGTTTTGTTTCTCAAGCGGTTCTTAATCCTAGTTGATAACATCAAATATGGTCAAAAAGTTCAACGCTGAAGAAAATTTGTCTTCTTTTTTCCCTTGATAAAGTGGTGTTGGGATCAAAGTTGCGCACTCTAGAATCTCGATTATTCTATAAGGTATCTACTAACGTTCACCAAAGTGGTATTAAGAGCCTGTTTGGATGGACATAAAAGTTGCTTTTAAGTTCTTTTCAACTTTTTGGAGTGTTCGTCAAAATTCAAAGTAGTTTTTAAGTTTAGTGTTTTTAAGACAAAAGCAATGTGTTGGGTTGTCCAACTTATTGCTTTTGCCTTATTTTAGCTTAGTAACTGTTTTGCTTTGATTAATCTGTTAACTTTTTCATCATAAAGACTTACATTTATCCAACATATTTTATGCTCCCACACCTAAAAAGTGCTTTTCAACACTTGGAGCTCAAATTAAGCAAATCCAAACGGGCTCTAACTCTGCCACCAAGATTTAAGCTGACGGAAAAGATCACCTAGGCTTTGTTTCTGCTGGAACTTGAGCCCTGGTATCCAAGATTGTGCATCCACTTCCATTGATCACTAGGTCACACTTTTGGGTACTACGGGAAAGGAAATTCTAAGTGCATATATAGCATCAAAAGACTTCATTCAACAGTCTTGATCATTATGATACTGCAATTTACATTCACGTCGAGCACAACCATTTGAAGTCAAGGGTTGGCGTCAAATATGACAAAGCATTTTCCCTCAAAATATGTCAACCTCCGATAGAAGTGAAACTTAGCAAGAAAGATAACTCATTTATAAAACAGAAAGGGCAAAATACGTTGAATTTGATCCAGCGGATCAGTTAAGTCCAATGCCAGAGAGAAGAAAACAGATACCTGTCTGGAGGGAATAGTGCTGCTAAAGTTCTTCTCTCCATCTTCTTCAGCAGGAATATAAGCTAGAACAACCAAAGAATCACCAAAAGGAGCAATTCCTGAAATGAAATAGCTGGTTTGAAAGGATGCCACAATATCCACCTGATTCAGACTAGACATGGTTATATACTTGTATGACCCATTCAAGCCTTTGTTCTGGTTTGTTTTTATCGATGCAATTTTCACCGAGGTTCCCCATCCAACGACCAAAACAGTGTCATCCTGAATGTGAATGTAAAACAATGAGGGTTGTCCAGAATAATTAGAAGTAACAACATGCACAACAACTGAAACAGAAAAGATACGATTACGGTTTCGCTTACAAAATGTGTTGGGAAACATAAAGCAACACAGCAGTCGTGCATTGCATGCAAATCTCTCGTAACTACTATCAAATGATCAACGGATACAGATTTATACAACAGCCTTGAAACCTACCTGCCAAACTATATGAGGGACAAGAAGTTCAGGGTGTGGGCTTCCACGAGGTCGTTCAATGAAAGTTATGCGCTGATCATTGGCAGCATCATAAACTTTAACTCCTGCATCATTTGCCCAGGCAATGAGACTAGTCCGCCACTTCACTGCATGAACTGGACCTTCACCAGAGTGCAGAACCTGCCAAAGAAAACCACATGAATGCCAATCAAGAGTTCCCACAGTCTTTTCATGTTCATTCAATGAGAAAAGGTAAATGCACCAGCACTATGGACAAAAGACAAACCTGGTCCCGATAGCCCATCCACTTCTTCGCATTAAGATACAAATTACCAGCTAAACCACCGGTCACAAATCTTCTGGAAGACTTTCTTGCATAATCTGGGTCTAAAGCAACAGCCTTCATTGGACGATGATACTCGAATTTCATACTCTCATTAGTAAAAAGACTATTTATTATGACAGACCCATCATCAGAACAGCTTCCAATGTATTCACCTTCTGTGTCAAAGCAAAGATCGTTGACTGCAGCAGTGTGAGCAGCAAACTCTTTAACCTATGGCAGACAAAGCTTCTTTAAGATTTAAGTAAGGAACAAGTGACTTCTTGATTTGGAAAACCTAAACCAACGAGCAAGAGCCTTGCTACGAATAGAGATTACAGAAACACCCTGGTTATCTACTATAGGAGATCCTAAATGATGTTTTTTTCAAAAAGATCTTTGATATCAAAACTGAAGTAACACAATCCTATTTGACTGCCACATGCAGATCTAAAGATTTACTCCTCATAAACAGTTGTGAGATGATGCATTTCTTTAGTTGCTGGACATTATTTCTCAGTTATCACAAACTCAGTAGATAATGCCAGAGCACACAGCAGATCTTCTTAGTTGCTGAAATAAGAGAGTAGAGCAAATGCCAAAAGAAATGGTATAATATAATACCACCTTGCATGTGGTGGTCAAGACAACACTCTATCCCTACTAACCTTCAACCTTGATATGCGACCTCCATTGTTCGGAAGTTGCGTCATGTTGGACAGTTCGTAGATTTTCTAGGCTTTTTATAATTGCTGTAGTTTCTTTTGCTTTTCTATCTGAAGTTTTTGGAGGTCTCCAACATGTCCTTAATGCTTACCGTTCTCAAAAAAAAAAAAAAAAAACTTCCTAATGAAGGTATAGCTTCTGTAATAGATCTATGCATGTGTCTAACCTGATTCACTATTGCCCCATATTAGTGTTCCTAAGTCTATGATATATCAACATTTCCTAAAGCTTCATATGACCATAAGATTAATATCTGATAGTTCATACAACTTTGAATAGCCTGAGCCCTGAAGCAAGGTAGTTTCTTACTTGTTCCTTAATAAAGCATTGAGTAGCTTGGTAGTCATATTAATCCAACCTCTCCAATGTACTTCCCAAAAGGGATAAAATCTAGACTACAAGCTTTTCAACCCTCATACTTTTTATGGCATCCTTTACTTCCACATACTTTATTCCATGAGTTCAACTAAGCTTCTACGTTTTTCTCAAGAAGTTGAGTACTTCGCTATGTTAAAAAACGAAAACAAACAAAAAGGAAAAAAATTTCCTGCTAGTAAAAAGAAGCAAATGTCTAATCCCCTCTCGATTAACTAGAAAGTTGTTAAACTATCTTTCAGCTGCAAATGTCTAATCCCCTCTGGATTCATCTTGATGATTATTTTACGGATCATCATTCAAGGTCAAGAATCTGAGTCTAAAACTACATAAATCCATGGCACCACAAATTGCAAACTAAAAAAGTAAACCATTTTTTATTATTTTCTAGCCTAGCGTACATCACAAAAGTGACGTGCATCACATATCACAAGAGTTAATTTAAGCCTAAAAAGAAGGAACATTATTCTTTGTTGATAACCATGATATTTGTACCAGCTCGAGCGCTCCTCGACTACTTCCACGGTTTCGAGAACAGAGATCTGCAAATCAGGGAAAGTAAACATGAATGTTTTTTTCTCTTTCAAGAGATTCTTTCTCGGAATTGTGCCTTGAGGGGGAATGCTACCAATCCTACCGAGGACTTTATGAATTTCTTTTCCACGAAGCGAGAGGTACTGGACAAAAACCGTAAATGGGGCCCGGTAGAGAAAGACATAAAAAGAAATCGAGTTCGTTGAGCAAGTAAAACTCAATCTTGCAGCATGCGGGCACAAGTCTAACCTGTCCTCTAGCAACATGTATCTGGTAACTCTATCTATCAAGGCTAGGACAAATGAAGAAAAAAAAATCACCCAGTGTTTTCGTGTCCCATTTTGAACATGCAACCTCATTAGTTCTAAATCTGCTTCATTGACCACAAGGCCCACAGCCTTGGGTAAAAAGAAAAGAAACTTTATATGTTAAGCTATTGCAATGGCATCTATGTGCTCACAATTCTCAAGTAAACATAACCTCTAAAAATTAGAGTAAGTAAATTTGGTCTCCCTCTACTCAAATAAAAAAAATCAAACAATCAATAAAAACAAAGCTAAAATTGACAAAGCAGTTATCCTAAAAGCATTTTGACTACTGATCAATGTTTTCCAGCTAAATTATATCACAACAGTAACATAAACCTCAGTCATGTTTTCAAAAAACTCAATGCGAAACGGAAAAAACTATCACCTGATTGCCGAGAAAATCTAAAATGTGAACGGCTCCACTGTATGTACCAAGGGCAATCATTCTCTCCGCGACGGAAATACACGTAGCAGCATCGCTTGAAAGAAGCGATTGCACACTGCCTCCCATCCTCTGATACTTGAGCCTTGGTTCATATTCATCTTCTTCTCCGTCCTCTTCTTCTTCATCGGAATATTCTTCTTCTTCGTCCCTCTCGTCGTCGCCGTCGATTCCTTTATCCGATAACTTTCGTGACATCCCGGAACTCCGTTCGCCGGAGGAATTATACAGCGATTGCCGAGTGGAGATCTGTAAAGGGGAGTACCTTTTTTGGAGTTTCGGTGCTTTTCTTTTTTCGTGGGGCGTTTAAAGAGAGAGAAATAAATAGAACCTTTTGGGGGTTTGCCCGTTAAACAGTTGATTAAGTAAACATTTTCACTAAAACAAATAAAAGTATTATTATCCTAATATAATTTTCATTTTCCTTTCTCGAATGACTCAATTCGTTTAGAGGTGTTCACTCACATGAATGACTCAAAATTGATGTTCTCTCAATGTTTTTTCAGTTAAGCATGTCGTATAAAGTTTATTTAATGCGATTTATTTTTTATATATTGTTTACAGGTACATAATGAGGGTTTATCCAATACTTATCCGCAGGACTAAGGTTGTTGCGATTGCGGGATTGTCTTAGCATTCAAAAAAAGAATAATATGTATATGCATAAAAAATATTCGACGAATACGATTTAAAAGTAAAATTATGTATCTTTTTATTTATTGTTGAAATTTCTATACTATCCCTTCTGTTTGATTTTATTTGTCTAATATTTTAAATGTATATTTATTTATTACTTTTATAATATCAAGAAAAGAAAAGATAAATATTTTATCTTATATAAAACGTCAAGTCAGATTAAAAATGTGAAAAAAAAAGTTTATCGAGTACTTAAAAAGAAAGAGTTGATAAGATAAGACATTAAACGCATTCACCAAATGCGATTTATGTGTAAAATTTTGTGTCTTCTTATTTTTTATCGAAATGATTATGTTAACCCTTCCGCTTAATTTTATTTCTTCACTTATTTTAAAAATATTATTTATCTTATTTATTACTTCTATATTATGAAGAAAGGATAAATATTTTATCTTTAAAAAAAATGTCATATCGTTGAAAACTTGAAAAAACGTTTTTCAAGTACCTAAATAAAAGAGACGAATAGATTAGGCATAAAACACATTCACCAAATGTGATTTATGAGCAAAATTTTGTGTCATCTCATTTGATGTTGAAATCACTACATTACTCATTCCGTTTAATTTTATTTGTCAACTATTTTAAAAACATATGTATTTGTTTCATTTATTACTTTCATAATATCAAGAAAAAATAAATATTTTATCTTTTAAGAAAAAGTCATGTAATTGAAAACTTGAAAAATGTTTCATACCTAAATAGAAAGAGATAAGAAAATAAGGCATAAAACGAATTCATCAAATGAGATTTATGAGTAAAATTTTTAGTCTTTTTATTTATTATCGAAATTACTGTAGCACTCCCTCCGTTTAATTTTATTGTTCACTATTTTAAATATATTTATTATTTCGTTTATTACTTTTATAAAATATAATTATTTTATCTTTACAAAAAAATAGCATGTCATTAAAATTGTGAAAAATGCTTCTTTGATAATGAATGCCTAAATAGAAAGAGTTGATAAAATAAGGCATAGAATACGTGCACCAAATGCGACTTATGAGTAAAATATCTTGTCATCTTATTTATTGTTGAAGTTACTAAATTGTCCCTTGTGTTTAATATTATTTGTCCATAATTTTAAAATATATTTATTTATTTCATTTATTACTTTCATAATATCAAGAAAAGATAAATATTTTATCTTTTAAGAAAATTTTATCTCGGTGAAAACTTGAAAAAACGCTTCTTATACATATAAATAAAAAGAGATGAGAAAATAAGACATAAAACGCACTCATTAAATGTGATTTGTGTGTAAACTTTTCTGTTGTCTCATTTATTGTTGAAATTACTATATTACCCCTTCCGTTTAATTTCATATGTCACCTATTTTAAAAATTTATTTATTTATTTTATTTATAACTTGTATAATATCAATATATATATATTATCATATATAAAACTTCATGTCGTTGAAAATGTGAAAAAATGCTTCTCGAATATCAGAATAGAAAGAGTTGATAAGATAATGCATAAAATGGCGTTCAGCAAATATAGTTGATGTGCAAAATTTTGTGTCTTCTAATTTATTATTGAAATTACTATATTACACCTCCCGTTTAATTTTGTTTTCCCACTTATTTAAAAATATACTTATTTATTACTTTTATATTATGAAAAAAAAAATCTCTTTTAAAAAAATATCATATCGTTAAAAACATGAAAAAGCGCTTTTCAAATAACTAAATAGAAAGAGATGAGTAGATAAGGCACAAATCGCGTTCACCAAACGAGATTTATGAGTTAAATTTCATGTCACCCATTTATTGTTGAAATTATTATATTACTCATTCCGTTTAGTTTTATTTGTCTACTATTTTAAAATATATTTATTTGTTTCAGTTTGTTACATTTATAATATCAAGAAAAGATATTTATTTTATCTATTTAAAAAAACATAATGTCACTGAAAACTTGAAAAAATGTTTCTCCCATACCTAAATAGAAAGAGTTAAGAAAATAAGGCATTAAATGCGTTTATCAATGCGATTTATGAGTAAAATTTTGTGTTTTTTTATTTATTGTTGAAATTACTATATCACTCCATCTGTTTAATTTTGTTTTTTCACTATTTTAAATATGTTTATTTATTTTATTTATTATTTTATAATATATAGATATTTTATCCTTTAAAAATGTCTCGTTGAAAATGTGAAAAATGCATCTCAAATATCTAAATAGAAAGAGGTGATAAAATAAGGCATAGAACGCATGCATCAAATGCGATTTATGAGTAAAACTTTGTGTTATCTCATTTGTTATTGAAATTACTATATTATCCCTTTAGTTTAATTTTATTTGTCAGTTTAATTTTATTTGTCCACTGTTTTAAATATATATTTGTTTATTTCATTTATTACTTATATAACATCAAGAAAAAATAATTATTTTATCTTTCAAAAAACATCATGTCGTTGAAAACTTGAAAAAACGTTTCTCATATACCTTATAGCAATAATTGAGAAAATAAGGCATCAAATGTGATTTATGAGTAAAATTTTGTGTCTTCTTATTTATTATTGAAATTACTATATCACTCAAAGCGTTTAATTTTATTTGTTTATTATTTAAAATTTATTTATTTATTTCATTTATTACTATTATAATATAAAAATATTTTATCTTTTAATAAAATATCATATCGTTAAAAATGTGAAAAATGCTTTTCAGATACCTAAATAGAAAAAGCTGATAAGATAAAACGTGTGCACCAAAATCGATTTATGAGTTAAATTTTGTGGCATCTCATTTCTTGTTGAAATTACTATGTTATGTTTTTCATTTAATATTATTTGTTCATAATCTAAAAATATATTTATTTATTTCATTTTTTACCTTTATAATATCAATAAAAAATAAACATTTTATCTTTTAAGAAAATTTCTTCTCGTTGAATTCTTGAAAAATAGCTTCTCAGATATTTAAATAGAAAGAGATGAGAAGATAATACATAAAACGCACTCACCAAATAATGTGTAAACTTTGTGTTATCTCACTTATTGTTGAAATTACCATAGTGCTCCTTTCGTTTAATTTTATTTGTCCACTATTTTAAAAATATATTTATTTTATTTATTACTTGTATAATATCAAAAAAAGATAAATATTTTATCTCATATAAAACGTCATGTCATTGAAAAAATGAAAAAAAACACTTCTATGATACATGATTAGTAAGAGCTCATAAGATAAGACATAAAACGCGGTCAACAAAGGCGATTTATGTGCAAAATTTTATGTCTTCTTATTTATTATTGAAATAACTATATTACCCCTTCCGTTTAATTTTATTATTTGACTTATTTAAAAATATATTTATTTATTTTATTTATTACTTTTATAATATTAAGAAAAGATAAATATTTTCTGTTATAAAAATGTCATATCGTTTAAAACATAAAAAAAACATTTTTCAAATACCTAAATAGAAAGAGATGAGTAGATAATGCATAAACTGTGTTCACTAAATGTGATTTTTTAGTAAAATTTTATGTCATCCATTTATTATTGAAATTACTATATTACTCGTTCCTGGTTAATTTTACTTGTTCATTATTATAAAAATATATTTATTTATTTAATTTATTACTTTTATAATACAAAAAGATTTTTAAAAAGGTCATATAATTGGAAACTTGAAAAAAGTGCTTTTCTCATACCTAGATAGAAAGACTTGAGAGAATAAGGCATATACATTCACCAAATGCGATTTATGAGTAAAATTCTTTGTTTTCTTATTTATTATCTAAATTACAATATTGCCCCATCAGTTTAATTTTATTCGTTCACTATTTTGAATATATTTATTTATTTCATTGATTACTTTTATAATATACAGATATTTTATATGTTACTTTTAGAGTGTACCCTTGAGTCGTGACATATTGTCTTTGGTACTTTCGTTACATCTTTATTTTAGATTATTTTTGTCTTAAACATATGGTTTATTGGAAACTATCTTTCTACTTCACTATAAAGATAAAAGCAAGATGTGCGTACACTTTATCCTATTCATACACATTCGATACGATAATTGTTATTGTTGTCGTCGTCGTAAATTAGATTATTCAAATGCCTATTTCAATACTTTGTTTGGATAATTGTTACGTATTATTTCATAATATATTATATTATATTGTATCACATTGTATTGTATCATATCATAATATATTCTTCTAATAAATACAATATCGAGATAAAATTATATTATTTTCCGTATTTACATAATGCCATATATTTATAATTTGAATGATAAATAAATCTATTATGAAAAGATAAATATATAAAAAATATAATTATTAAATAATAAATAAAAATAAAATAAAAATATATTAAAATAACGAGGCCAAATCAATTGACCAAACAAGGTGTAAATAAACATGTAATTACCAAGTCCCACCAAAACGATCAATTTGAGCCCCGAGCCATCTTCCTTCATACCTTTTGCTTTCTTCTCACATGTCACCACCAAAATTATCAACCAAAAAAGTCTAACCTCACCACCATTTTTCTACTCAACAACTCAAATTTGCAGACTTTTCTTCACTTACATCAGTAGAATATCAACAATTTCTCAATCGTATTGCGAGTGTTGAAGCCAGCCATTGTAAAAGAATCACAACAGTAAGAGTTTTTTCTTCTTTGATCCGGATCTCAGAAGTATGAGATCGAAAAGGTTTGATTTGGGAATTGTGGATTGAAATGCAGTCAAATTCTTCTCCGCCTTTTCCTTTGATTCCACTTGTTCTCTTCAATGGCGGTCAATTGAGCGAAGGTGGGTTTGAATTATCTAGGTTTTTGTTTTTGGGGTCTTTGCTCTTCTCTCAAGGAGGCGACGACGGTATGGACTTGTCTAAAGTTGGAGAGAAGATTTTGAGTTCCGTTCGTTCTGCTAGATCTCTTGGTCTTCTCCCTTCTTCTTCTGATCGTCCGGAGGTAAATTCTGATTGCCCTCTTTCAGGTGGATTCAGGATTTTAAGTCCTAATTATGTCAGTGAATACATTGAATAATTGCTATTAGCTTTAGGTTGTCTAAATGTTGATCTTTGTGTCTTGGTGGATAGTTTTATTGTGGTGTTGGCTAATTTTAGTTATCTGAATGGTCTAGAACATTGAAATGTAAAATTTTGATTAGAATTAGTTCAATTTTATACCAGGAACCACCCATTGCATAAGTTCTGCCTTACTACTTGTTGCAATTTAGTAGTTTCTATTCATAAATTTATGCTTCGTGTCAAAATTACTTGGTTTAGCTGAACCTGATATCTCTATCTTGCATCCGCGACATCTGAACAACTTTTTTTGCTAATTTTGTATTGGAGGCGTATTCAGGATTTTAAGTCACTGGGCACTAGTATGTGTGTTTGGGCAAACATGTGATCGAACAACTGCTATCAGCTTCTGGTTGTCTATGGTGATCTTTATTTCTCAGCGGGTAGTGTTATTTAGGTGTTAGGTAATTTTGAGTTATCTGAATGGTTTGGAATAATGAAATGTACAATTTGATTAGAATTAGTTTAATTTTGTAGGAGGCAGCTGGTGTTCTAAGATGGTTGAGTGTAAAAAATATAGACTAAAACTTGTCCTTGAGGTGGTTGTGTTAGAAATTACGGTAATGATATCAGAATGGAGTTAACTTTTATGTTGAAAATTGGAGACTACAACTTGATTAAAACTTTAAGCGATTGGGTGAGATAAGGTAGTTATGGAAGTGTTTGAGCATCTCCAAGCTCTTGCTTGCGATAAAAATGCTGTTTTTACCCAGAAGGTCTTTTGTGGTTATTGAAAAGCTTATAGAGCTCCCTGAGATTAGCTACTTTTATTTTTTTATTTTATTATTATATATATATATATATATATTAAAGTTGCACTATAACAGTGCCAAAAAACTTTACTTGGTAGTGGTCTCATTCATGAAATCCTCCCTTTTTTCATGAAAGTAATGCTTATTTGATGCTGGAAGGACCCCCCGCCATACAAAGAGGTAAAAATAAGTAGAGAGCTTAGACAAAATTATGGTTCTCAAAAGAAGATATCAATAATATGCTTATAGGAATTTTGTGGGTGCTCCTAAAGTTAAGCTAATATTAAGACTAAGCTCTAAGTTATACAAAGTAATGTTCCTCTCCTCTGAAGCCTCTCCACATTCCTTTCTCTTATGTTATACACACATGAATGCTAGGAGTGCAATGCTCTTCTTCTCACATGTGGTATACTTCCTTTCTTGGATCATGGCAAGGTAATTTTTTTAAAAAAAACTGGTAACCTTACTCTATATATCCACAGGTATGCTACAACCAAAAGTGTAGTTCCCCTTCAAAAGTATTACAATCTATCATAAGCTCAAAACTATATGTGTTGCCTAACAATCAAGAACATCTAAGATGTCTTCCGTTTGAGCTAATAAACTATGTTTACACCAAAAAAGTAGAATAGAGCTAGACACTTCATTTTGAAACCCTGAAGACTATTTTGTACATTTTCGAAGCTCCTATTGTTTCACTCTTTCCAGATTAATCACCAAATGCATGCTGGGACTCAATCTTCCGTCTCTGCTCCTCCTTTGTAACATTTCCATCCCTGTTTCAGCTACTAAGTACTCCTCTAAAACATCTAGTTTCACCCACCTAATCCTTTTTAGGCTAGCGAACATTCTATAGTTGTTCTGTCCATTTACAATGTAAGAAAAGATGGTTGACTGTCTCAGCTTGTTCCACACACAAATCAAATATTTGAAGCATCAAATTTTATTTTATTGGCAAATTGGTTTTCTTTTAATCATCTGTGCCTGTCAACCACTAATCAAATATTTGAAGCTTTGTTGCACTGGCCAATGGACCCCCCAAAACATTAAAAGATAAGGACCAAAGTTGCCAAGTAAATTTCACTCCGGCCATAAATACTCACAGTTTCTGCAGCACATTCACATAAAAAGCATATGTTGCATTAATTGTGGATAGCATGTTCTATGTGAGGCAACTCATCCAAAGCAAGCAACTTGGGTGGGGCATTAGTTCTCCACAGCATATTCCAAGGTCTCAACGCACTCATCTGATTCTCTCTGCCGCAGGTCATAAAAGGATTTAACAGTAAGCTTTCCTTCTCAATTCATTAACCACCATTGAGAGTCTTTAATACTTAACTTATAAAAAAAGAAAAAGCACCAATATTGAGAGTCTTCTTTGCAATCATTTAGTATCACGGTTGAATTTTGCAGAAATAGACCAGCTTCAGCGATTTCCCAGTCTGAACTGAATATTACGACCAACATTAGACAAGTAATCAGCCAACAATCGGTTATTATTCACAGTAATGCTATTCAGGGTTGGAAAGAGGTCTTTAAGCAGTCCAGCTTTTCTCCAAAAGTCTTTCCATAATCTGACTTTCTTCCCCTTTCCCATTCCCCACCTGTCAGTTTAATTGTATTATTGAATTCTCCCTCCCCACGGATTAACAATCTGCTTCTGGGTATCAGCTCCATAAGGAAAATTATCAGGTTTAGGATCTCTAAAACTGTCTTTTACCATACTTACAGCCTGTTTATATGACTTGTTCAAGTGCTTTTTAGCCAATATAATTTTTGTAGTGTTTGGATAAAAAAGGAAGTGCTTTTAAGTCAAAATAATAAAAATAAGCCAAAAGTCAATCCAAACAGGCTCTTAGCGATAATTACAGATATCTATAGAACAATTTTCATTCATTAAGCCTCTGCAACATTTTATTTCATGCATCCGTTTTGCGTTGAATATTCCTCACCTCAAGGACACCACCTATTTAGCATCTGGTGACTTTTTTTTGATAACCGAGAAATCCGTCTGTGTTCGGCCCTTTGGACCAATCACAACCTTCTAAACTCCGTGGATAATGAGCCCGCTCCTCTACCCTTCTCCACTTTAAAATCAAGCTTCGCTTTGCGTGCTATGGGGCTTGAACCTGCCACCTAAGCCACAAATACTCCGCCTTTTACCACTCAAGCTAGGCCTTGGGGGCTAGCATCTTTTGACTTTTTGCCGATACATTTTTCTAGTTTCAGCATTGCCATCCCACAATAAATTATATTAGCAAATCTACTAAGCTGCTGGATGAGATGAGAGGGGAGTGAAACACATGAAAAATGGTGGAATCTAGTTTCTTCTTGCATATGGTCGTCAATTTGGAGGGAGAAACAATAGATGTTTTGAGAATATTACTAACCCAAGTAAAAGAAAACTGCATTAATACTCTATATTTTTGGTGTAAAGAAGAGGGTATAGATGAAGTAGATCAATCAGTAGATTTCCTAGGTTCATTGTAATTGTGTGATTACTTGCCTTTTTATTTACCGTTCTCAAAAATAAATAAATAAATTATTTCTAAGACTATTTGTTCTCTTCTTCACCTTCAATGGAATTGGGTTAAGCGTCATTAAAAAGGTTGGTATACCTAAGAGTAATGATTGTAGAAATTGGATGGCATGTTATGTACTTTTCTTGAAGGTATCTACTTCTTTCGTATGTGTACACTGTATCTTATGACTAAAGATTTCTTCATCTGTTAACTTTTGGGGTGTAAGCGTTAAAGAACAATAAACATGTTGCATGCATTCTCCCTCTGTGTTTTTTTAGTTGGTAGACTGGAAATAGAAGTGCCATAATTCAGTCTTTTCTTTCTAAGGGATTATGATAAGGTTAACATTTTTTTGCACTATCGTTATTTCTACTGTTATTCTGATGACTATGCCATGAACAATCTTCGCCTTTTTTTTCCCTTTTCACAAGATGAAAGTTTTCCTTCAGGTTCCTGAACGAGCTGCAGCTGCTGCTGCACTTGCACGTGTTCTAGCTGGACTACCTCCTCATCAGAGATACACTCTTTCATCAAGCTCGGAAGAACTGAGCTCAATATATGGGAGCAAACCTCCTGATCAAGTTGTTGAGGAGCTGGAGGAAGAATTCTATGAAGAGGTTCACCTTTTGCATCTTAATAAATATTGTAGTCATATGTGTTTCTGTCATGTACATTCTCTAGTGGATCACTGCAAAAAAGCAATCCCAGAAAAAACAGAAGAAGGAAGATCTAGGTTAAAAATTGACATTGCTTTAGCCTTGTAAAGGTGGATGCTGAATTTTAATTTGATGGGTCCAGCATTTAGGTTTTTATTCCTGAACTTATTATAATTTCAAAATTATGGGTTCCAAATGTTTGAAATTTCTACAAACATTTCACACACGCACTCGCGCTCTCATGCACAGTGGGATGGGAGGGACATGCTAGTGGGAGCTATAATGCTGGACAGAGTTGAGGTTGTACAGATGATGATTTCCCCCATTGCCAGCTTGTTGCAGATCTATTTTTTATTCATCTATTACTTCATTTTATCTCCTTTCTTCCCCTTAGTTGTCCCTGTACTTAAGCAGTTGCAATCCATATGACTACAATTTTTGTGATAGTTCCTGGGATATGTATAGGAATTTGATCCTGTCGGACATATTCTGGAGCATATGCCATCTGAAGAGAGTGAATTAGCTTACTTGGAAGATCAGGTATTACTTCAATTCTTTCTCTTGGGTGGAGGAGGGAGAGATCCTCCATTTGAATACTTGTTATTGACACATTATACAAGTTTGATTGTTGTTTGTTATGTTTAAACTGTATGTCAATTAGCAATACACATCTTTATTTTATGACACAACAACAACATACCCAGTGTAATCCCACAAGTGGATTTGGTTAGGGTAGACTGATAGAGTGTACGCAAACATTACTACCTTGGGAGGTAGAGAGATTTGAAAGTGCAAAAGGAAGATTTGACAGCCCCTTTACAAATGTCAACCTTTCACTAGGAGCTAACAAAGTCCAAAATTGCTCAGTACTAAATACAATGTTAACTTTTGATCCAACAAAAACGATTAACGTTTACTTTGAGAGTAATTTGGACTTGAGATGCCACCAAACATCTTCAGTTCCTCATGTCTCAAACAACAAAAATCACAGCATGAACTATCCTCGAGATATTCTTGATGGCCTTATCAGCTCTTCACAGGCTCCAACTTATTTATGCCTCTCTCAATTGTTGTGGCAAGACCCACTTTAAACCAAAAATACAAAAGAACGTACTCCATAGGTTAATATCCACTGAACAATGTAGAAAATAGATCATTGACACTCTCTAGACTTCCCTTACACATATTGCATCTGTTGACCAACTGAAAACCCCATTTCTTAAGATTGTCTTGTGTTAATGACATGCTTATAGCCACAGAGATCTCCTGTCAGGACATGTTTAAGACCATTAGTTCGAGAAGTCTTTCCCTTATTTATTATATATATTCTGTACCTAGTATAGTATGGAAAGTTCGATCGAGCTCGGTCGAGCTGCACTTGGCTCGATGCATAGTAAGCTTGGTTGGGCTCGGTTCAATAATAGGGTAAGCTTGGAATTGTGCTAATATTTCGTGCTTTTGTACATTTGGTAAGAGTAAAATAGTTGGAGACTCCACTCTGTTTATCCCACTCTGCTTCACATTTATTCATTGTAAAAAGTAGTTGGGATTGTTTGATGGCTTATGAGTTGGTAATCTGCAATGACATGATGGAGCTGGTTTTCTTGGATTTTTCCTTTATTTGATGGAATTGCGTATATGTTTTTTTTGGTCAGCTGCTTTCCTATTTTGTTAACAATTCTCCTTTCATAAGAAACGCAACTCATAGTACAAAAAAGTGTAGAAATCACCTTATATAATTGGCTTTGTCATGGATAAAAGAACGTTGGAACTTTTTACCAATATGCTTTTATAAGATATGTATCAACTGTATAAGTGAATTCTTCATTACTAAAAAAATGATTCTGCTATGTATTAAACTATAGGCCACTCTTAGATTATCACAGCTGGACAGAATTTCTGAGCGCTTGTCTCGGCATGTTATGGAGCATCATGAAGTAATGGGTAAGAGTTGTTCTTGGTGTTTTCCCCCTCAATCTAGTGGAACCATTAAAAGTGCTTGTAGGTTACTGTGGTCTCTGTCTCATCCACATTTGTTTGGTTAATGCTTTCTGAGTATTGATTCTTGATGTTATTTCAGTCTATTTTGTTTATTTAATACTTTTACTTTCTTTGTGCAATAGTAGTTCTATTACTTTGTATCTTGTTTAGATGTGTAAAAGATTAGGAAAAAGGGTAAGAAATGGTGTGTCATGACCAAAAAAAATGACATGATGATACCCGTCTAATCCCACCAAGACAAGTTATCCTAAAACCCAATGATACGAAGAAATGCGGAAATAAACTAAAAATAACACAAGCTTGGAAAACTTAGTCATTCTCAAATACCCCAAAACTTGGTTGTCAAGTGTACAAGCCACTAGTGTAATAATACATAATTTGAAAGATAAATACATTGAGACATAATACCAAGTCTCAATTTATTTATCTTTGTGGGATAAGGCTCAACCCGCCCGACCCATTTCCATCCCTACTAGCTGGAACAAAATCATATTTCACCCACATTCCTCCCCTAATACTTCTTACAATACTGTCAAACAACATTTCCATGTCAGTTTCTTGAAAACATACAAGAACAGCACACCCAATTCCTTTAAATGAACGTTGATGATGGCCCTTTTGTTAGGGTTATTCATTACCCTCACATTCCAACTAATGATTTATAAAAAAATAGTTTCCCCCCCCCGTCCCCCTTCGTTCCCCTCTTCCATACTTACCTTTGAATTGCTTAACTTGTGAAAATTTTATAGAATTACAGAATAACATTATTGATGGAATTGATGTTAAACATTTTACGAGTCCCTAAATAGGAAGTCAGTAGTTCTTTGGTTATTTTCATTTACTTAACATGGGAACTTTTACCTTCTAATTTTGAATTTTTTTGTTATATTGGCAGTGAAGGGAATGGATCTTGTGAGACAACTAGAAAGAGACTTGAAGATTGCGAATGTCATTTGCATGGTAAGAAGCTCATGTTGTTGCATTTGAACTTTGTTGTTCTAGTAAGAAGATTCCTAATTGTTGCAAGCTCTTTCAGTGATAGATCACCTTTTACATGTTTCTTTGTATCAAGATAATACGAGTTGCTTCTTTATAGTTTTTGTAACAGTTTGGTTAGAAACATGATCATCTCAGTTTTCCAAACTTTGTTCTTTTTTGAGTTCTGCAGAATGGTCGCCGGTATTTAACCTCTTCAAGGAATGAGGTTTCAAGGGATCTCATTGTCTCCAACAATTCTAAAAGAAAACAAGCACTCTTGGTACTTTCCCATGCTTATCTCCTTCATAGAGACTGATACTATTGCTCCCCCCCCCCCCACACAACACACAACCCCTTTTTTCCTGAAACAAACATATGTATTACCTTTAGTGGTAAGTAATAGAATTATGTCCAAGCAGGCCCATATATTTGTTCCTTACTCAGCAATAATATTCCATGTCATTCCTCGTCAATGGTTAGAATTTCACATTTCTCCTGTTAATGTTTCATATAAGTATTTCACATTTTAAAGTTAGTTTCAAATAAATTGTATGATCTGGTAACTTTTTGCATCCTTGAAAGCAAAATCTTGCTATTTTATGTGTTTCCACCTGGAGGACAAAATTTGCTGGAACTCCCGATGAAATTTTCCACAAGTTCCTCTCTGCTTTCTTAGGACAAATTTAGAACATTGGTACAGTGGTGATATGCATTGCAATGTAATGTTGAATTTGCTGATTGTCCAATTTGTACATGCACACATCGAGGAGAAAAGATACTTTTCTTGCACCAGATGATTGATTGCAGTACCAGTTAAATTAGGTCTTAGACCTAACTCACACCCCAAAAGCTAGCTCAAAAGGAGGAGGATTGCTCAAGCCTTACAAGGAGTCCACCCATCTCATTAACCACCAATGTGGAACTTTGTCATTATTTAACACCCCACCTCACGCCATCTGGTGCGTGAACAATTTAATTTTTGGGGGCCCCAACATTGGGTGAGAACGGGCCTGCTCTGATACCATGTTAAATTAGGTTTTAGGCTTAACTCACACTCCAAAAGCTAACTAGCGCTAAGGGAGGAGGATTGCCCAAGCCTTATAAGGAGTCCATCCATCTCATTAATAATACGCACTCATTCTCTCTCTCCCCTTCTATGTGTGTATACAATACAAATGTACATATGTAGCGGGAAGTGTTTGAAAAAATTTGAATGCAACATTTATTACTCTCATCCCAAAGAAGAAGGTTGCTAAGGAATTGAGAGATTTCAGACCCATCAGCTTAATAGGCAGCATCTATAAGCTTTTTGCTAAAGTTCTAATAGAGAGAATAAAAGGGGGTAATGGCTAAACTTGTGGATTCCAGACAAATGACTTTTATCCAATAAAGGCAAATCATGGATGCAGTGTTGATAGCTAATGAGGCAGTGGATTCCAGACAAAAGCAAAAGAAACCAGGAATACTTGGGAATATCTTTTGACTACAATGGGGAGATTGGGATTTGGGAGGAAGTGGATCCAATGGATCAGACATTGTATCACTACTATGAGATTCTCAATACTTATGAATGGATCCCTGTTGGTTTCTTTAGTGCAGAGAGGGGACTAAGGCAAGGAGACCCTTTGTCTTCTTTCCTTTCCTACTTGCTATGGAAGGGCTAAACAATATGATCAAATCAGCTAAGTGAGGGGATGGCTTAGAGGTTTTGAAGTCAGCAGAACTGAAGTTGATAATGTGGAAACTGCCCATCTACAATTTGTGGATGACACATTGATATTATGTGATGCTGATGAAGGCCAACTAAAGATGTTGAGGGTGTTCTTAGTGTTGTTTGAAGGGTTCTCTGGTCTACACATTAATTGGAGGAAAAGCCACCTCTATCCAATTAATGAAGTACACAACATAAAAATTTTAAATGCGGTACTAGGAGGGGAAATTGGAGCACTGCCTACATCATATCTTGGGATGCCTTTGGGGGCCAAATCTCAGTCATATGAAATCTGGAACAATGTGGTTGAGAAATGTGAAATGAAGTTAGCAAGATGGATATTCCAGGGGTGGCAGGTTGACCTTGATTAATTCTGTTCTTGATTCACTACCAACCTATATGATGTCAGTATTCCCAATTCCCAAAAGTGTAATCACTAGGTTGGATAAAATCAGAAGAAAATTTCTTTGGCAAGGAAACAGTGAGAGGAAAGGCTACAACTTGGTTAAATGGGATGTTGTGATAGTGGGAAAGAAGCATGGTGGTCTTGGAATAAGGAATTTGTTGAATCAAAGCAAAGCCCTTATGATGAAATGGTTATGGAAGTTCAACACTGGATAGCAGACCTACTGGAAGGAAGTCATTAAAGCAAAATATGAAGAGGAAGATAACTGGATTACCTCGTCCAAAGAAGTGACTACATCATATGGGGTTAGTGTATGAGATCCATTAGATCTCTATGGTCTGAGTTTAAGGCGAACACAAAGATCAAAGTGAGGAATGAAGAGAAAGCAAAATTCTGGAAAGAAGCTTGGCATGAGACAGGTAGGCTAGAGGCCTTGTATCCTGATATATATTCTCTAGTATCTCACCAACAGAAGACCATAGTAGATCACTGGACTCCTCAAGGGCGGAACTTCATCTTTAGAAAACAATTAAATGATTGGGAGATTCAAAGGGTAGCAGATTTTTCAACACCATTGGGCAATTTAATGGACTGGAAGGAGGTCAGGACATTTTGTGGTGGAAAGGCAATCGAAAGGGCAGTTTTAAGGTGGGTTGTGCATACAACTGGTTGAACCACACCAATCAGCCTCAAAGTCACTGGCCATGGAGAGGAATCTGGAAGTCAGAAATTCCACTCGAAGTCGCATGTTTTGTTTGGTTGTTAGCCAAAGAGCTTCGTCTATGTTGGCTATTCTTGAATTAAACCTGAGCCTCATGACCCTTTCCTGCATGGGTCCATAACTTCTCATCTTGCTTGGAATTTGATTCGTTATCAAAACAATAGGTACGTTTCTTGTTTTGTTAAGAACCTCTCCGTACTTGGCGTCTAGCCTGCACTCCTGTCCATCTAGTACCAAAAAGCCTATTCCTTATGACTTCTAGGCCTCTTCTAGGCCCACGGAACTCCCTTTGCTTTGTATCTGGATCGACTTAATCAATGAGAACCACCGCGAAATGCTTCTGGCATGCCAAACAAGGTAAGCGATCAATTCTCTTTCCCAAAGTCAAATGCTACTGTACTGAGCCAAAGCTTCATGCCCTTCTTGAATTGCAATCATTGAGTTCAGATTCAGAGTTGACTGAATGGCTTCATCTTAATGAATAGAAGAATTCCCTCTTAGGGTTGGTTAAGGGGGAACTTCTGTCAATTCCATGACTTGACTGACTTCAAACTGGAATGAACCATCCAAGAAATCTTTCGCCCTAAGTAAGGTCTAGCTTGCTTTCTCCCGGGATTCTCTTATATAGCCAACCAAGCCAGGGGAAGGGCTAGCCCAGCTATTCGATTCGAGCTATAGAGAAAGGCCTAATTAGACCAAGGATCAGATAGGCAACTGGGTTTCGGTTTCAAAAGGGAGAAAATATCACTAGAACGAGGTTCAGTTCAAATCGGGTGGAAGAGAGCGGTTTAGTGGAGTCCATTGCATCAAGAGTATAGAGATTGATTGGGCCCAAGGACCCTTTTAGCAAACCAGGAATATAGTTAACAAAAAGGTATCTAAGTTGCTCCTGACTCAAGACAACATAAAGAAAAGGGGGATACCATTATGTTCTAGATGTTTCTTTTGTGGGGAAACTGCCGAGACAGTTAATCATCTCTTTCTACACTGCAAGATCACAAGTCAACTATGGAGGTTATTCCTGAGTCTTTAAGGGTATGTCATGGACCATGCCTGCTAAGATCACAGAAGCAATTTAGAGTTGGGAGGAAGCATGAAAGCAATCCTAGAATAGAGACAGATGGAGAATTGTCCTAGCATATGGTGGGCAATATGGAAGGAAAGGAACTCTGGAGCTTTCAATAGTGTTGAGAAAAGTATGCAAAAAGTCAAACTAAATTGTCTTATGCTACTTTGTTTTTGGTGTAATCAATTATACTTAAATGATACTATCTCCTTAATTGATGTACTAGACTCAATTTAGTAAAAGATAGTAGAATTTGAAGTATACGTTGTAAATACTGATCGGTGTACTGACTCTTGAGGAATAGACAGTTGCCATTTAAAAAAAAAAACAAAAAAAAAAACAAATGTACATATCTATACTATTACGAAAGCATGATGCTCCAACATGAAGTTTTGATAATTTTTCCCTTCATGCGTGTATTATATGCTGGATAAAATTGTAGTTATAATTAACTTTAACAATCTTCAGCATTTCCGTTTATTCATTGGATTACCTTTTTAATTACTTAAAAGACCTCTTTATTTCCTTGTATAGTAACACTAGGAATGCGTTAACATTTTAATGATGAGAACAACATTATTTCGTTGTATGCTAACATAATAAAAGCAGTAAATATCTTTTCACAGTTCCAAGTTTTTATTCCCTTGTTGCAATTCCTTAAGTTTGCATTAGAAATGGGAA
Organism: Solanum lycopersicum; assembly: GCF_036512215.1. Classification (NCBI taxonomy): domain Eukaryota; kingdom Viridiplantae; phylum Streptophyta; class Magnoliopsida; order Solanales; family Solanaceae; genus Solanum; species Solanum lycopersicum. The sequence goes on along the minus strand of NC_090810.1, from coordinate 57,702,848 downwards.
ATATTCAAAGTACACACTTTCTTGTTTTTCTGAATATTTATATTAATATAAGGTGTATACTTGATTATTTTTTCTTGAACATTTAAGTGTGTCTGACTGTCTGTGTGTATATATACGAGTCTTGCTAACCTACTACTACATGAAGGTAGCATTTAAGCATTGTACCCATTTTTTGTTTCTCTTAAATACACCTTATAATACATAGTCAACACATTAGTGAACCGCGTACTTTTGTCTTCCATCTTAAAAAACTAAATCTAGCTTTCTTTCCTCTCCATCAGGTTGCTTTCTACTTTCTAGTTCTTTCCGCCTCCTTTTTTTCCTTTTGCATTCCCATATTGAAATTCTAGGCAATTCCAATTCACTTAAATATTCCCAAAAAAAAAAAGGAATACAAAGAATGATTCAAGGCCTGTTGATGATTATGGGAAGGAGATTGAAACCCATTTGGTCATATTCTTTTTCTCAGCGAAGAACTATAACTAAAAGAATCCCAGGCATCGAGAGATGAGTTAGTTGGGCCTTCGATTTTCAAGAACAGAGAAAGGCAACAGAAAATAATGGAAGACGAAATAGAAGTGACGGTCCATAGTAGGTTTTATGAATAGTCTATGAGAATTGTTGAATGGTTTTCTTTTGGGGTTATATTCATTCAGTTCCAAATAAGTCCTTGTGCTTGAGTTCATGCTACGAAATTTCACTTTCGACTTTTTCGTTTATAATATTTGACAACGTTTAGTTCAATGTAACATATAAATGAAAAACAAGCAGTAAGATGCGTCTGCTTCTTCAGTGTTAAAATTGTACAAATGCACAGATATAATTTCTGTGAAATTTGAGAAGAGCCATTGTTGGAGTCTTGGAGATAAACTTAGTCATACAGTCCTTGTTTTTCGTCAGAACTCAGAATGGCTATTTAGGAGTGGGAATTCTAGAGAAGCAATGGGAGGATTTTGATGAAAGATAAAATGGCCTTAAATTTAATGTGTTGGCACAATTATAAGGGTATTTTGGTGAATAAAAAAAATGGAACATTGTTATCCTACTACCTTCATGTAGTAGATGTGTAAAGTTGCTCTCCTTTTTTCTTATTTTCAGATGGGGGTGTTCTTATTCATCTCTCTTTGTGATGTACTAGTTTTCCATATAGAGTCTAAAATTCCCTCCTTTTTTCGGAGTGTAATGATTCTTTTAAGAATTGTTTGTCTTTGTAGGATGTTCTTCCTGTCCTGACTGAGCTACGCCATGCACTAGACATGCAATCAACACTTGAAACTCTTGTCGAGGAAGGAAGATTCTCAAAGGTCCATTCAACTTCTGATATTACTTAGGGTAGCATCTAGCATGACATCTTGTGCATTCTTCCGCCTAGTGATATAGTTCCTTCTTATGGTTTATCATGTTTGCTATATGATCATACCATATGTACACTCAACGAACTTGCAGGCATTCCAAGTACTATCTGAATATTTACAACTTTTGGATACACTGTCAGAGCTTTCTGCCGCACAAGAGATGAGCCGTGGTGTTGAGGTAACTAATTGGATCCCTTATCTAAACAAAGAAAAACTTCTCTTATTTTGAGAAACTCTTTTGCATATCTTCTCCTAGATTTTACACTTGTTCACCTAATTTTTCCCCTTCCTCTTCTTTGTGGTTGCTTTTTCTCATCTTTGCTTGTGGTGGTTTTGGACCTTTTCATATGTGAACAACTTGGTCATGCTCTTTGATATTCACAAAACTTTTGCAGGTTTGGTTAGGGAAAACTCTTCAAAAGCTGGATTCACTTCTATTAGGAGTGTGCCAGGATTTCAAGGAGGAGAACTATGTAACTGTGAGTGAATCAGCTTTCTTCACATTATAGATTGGTAAAATATCATTGTATTTATTTTCTTTCCAGGGTACTGATTGGTAACTGGAAAGAGAATGGGGAGACAGACTACTTGTCTATTCAAAATCTATTTTGTATATGCTGTTCTCTCATTCTTCATTCCTTTCTTTTCTCCTTGGTTCTGCTCTTGTAAATGCACAAATGATTAACTGGTCTTTCAATTTCTTGAATCACTGTTTATGTTGGCAAATGCCTTGATATTTCTGTAGAAGCTCTCTCTCTCTCTCTCTCTATCACACACACACACACACTCACTTTTCTTCTGGGGGGGGGGGGGGATATGCGCCACCTAAGGAGTCGCTTGGTGAAGGTATAAGGATAAGAATCCCAAGATAAGATATGGGATTATTTTATCTTATGTTTTGTTATATTTTTGTTTCCGGTATAAGTAATCCAAGAATAATTTGTACCACCATTTTACACATTCTATGTGGGATAACAATCTTGGGATAAAACAACCAAATGACAATTATGCCCTTCTCAAAGCTCTTCTCCAAAGTCCATTAAGAAGGCCCAAGTAATAATTGGTAACAAAAGTTATTCCAAGTTTATCTAGTACCAAACCAAACACATTTTTTACATTATAACCTGTATATCCCATTTTTATCCAATGAACCAACAACGACACAATGCCTAGTGAAATCCCACAAGTGGGGTCTGGGAGGGTTGAATGTACGCACTTTATATATCCACAAAATAATCCCATTATTGTTGAATCCTAGTATTATAATCCTGACATTTATAATTTTTTCTCAAACCAAATGACTACTTAAGCTTCTTGCTTCAATTGCTATTGGATTTAGAACAAATTCACTTGTAATATACCTTTTGGTTTGAAAGGAGTACATTTTCCTCTCTTCTTTTAAATTGTGACTCTGGTTCTATTTTTCATTGTTGTGTTTGCACTGATCTCAGGTAGTTGATGCTTATGCACTAATTGGAGATGTCGCTGGCCTTGCTGAGAAGATACAAAGTTTCTTTATGCAGGAGGTTCTATCTGAAACCCACTCAGCGCTGAAGACTACTGTACAAGAGGTGTGTTGTATTCAGTTTTGGGGGATATATGGCTAAAGTACTAGGTATACAAGGACTAGAGTTAAGCTTAGTTTGCATACCATTTTTGATGGAGGAGATTTGAAGAAAATTGAATTTTTTATTTTATTTGTTTAAAGACAGCTCCTCTTGTTGCAGGATCTGGATAACAACAATGTGAACAGTTCTAGGTACATATTTTTCATGCCTTTCTACTTCCTCCACTAATTGTGATTTTCTTCTCAGTTCTCTCTCACTCTTGATTTGTCATTTGTGTCCCATTTTTTCAGGCTCACGTATAGTGATCTGTGCACTCAGATACCTGAATCCAAGTTCAGGCAATGCTTGCTAGCAACATTAGCTGTACTTTTTAGGTTGATGTGTTCATATCATGCAATACAGAGCTTCCAGCCCGAGGATAAGGTGTGTATAGTGATGATTAATTGTTTACTCCATGACAGGTTTTAAGTGCTTCATGTATGCCTTAGGTGTATGCTTAGACAAAGGGGAGCCTTGGAGTAACGGTAAAGTTGTCTCTATGTGAACTGTAGGTCATGGGTTCGAGCTATATAAGCAACCACTAATGCCTTAGGGTAGGCTGTCTACATTGCACCCCTTGAGGTGTGGCCCTTCCCCAGACCCTGCGTGAACGCAGGATGCTTTGTGCACCCGATTGCCTTGGATGTATGCCTTAGGTCCAAATGTATAAGTTCTATTAGTTCATGGTGACTGTAGGTGTACCTTGTAAATTATTCCATCTCTGCATGGTATTCTTTCCTCTGTACTTGTGGTTTCTTTTGGGAAGAATGGTGTACCATACCATTTTTTTCTTTTTAATTAAAAGTAATCATTTTAGCTGCTAGAAGAGTCAAATTTTCCTCAAAGTTTATGCCTTTCCATAGGTAATGGTATCTTTTCTTATGATGACAATTTTGCGTGGGCAGCACCCTCTTTTCTAAAATCCCATTACTTCACCTTACTTGTTTCAAGATAAGGTTGATATATACCATTTCAAAAAAAAAAATAAAATTTGCTTGCTATGTGATGCTTTGTTGGTTTTTCCTTCGTGAGTCTGACTTATGAAAGTTGCGTGAATACTGAATAGTTATCCATTTTCTCTCTGTAGAAGGTTTATGGTCCTGTCAGGTTGTACCTGAAAATAGAATATTTATGGTAAGAGTTCAGTAGAGAAGCTATTCCAGAATGAATTTTGATGAAACAGGCTTGAATTTTAGTTAGTAACTACGTAGACTATTATGTCTGAACTACATTAGAATAGCTCAAGCCTGCAGAACACTTCCTTAAAACGAGCAGTCTGCCTCCTCCCCCTCCCGGATATATTAAGTAAAGGTTAAGATACAAGACTAGGAATTGTTGACACATTAACCAAATTTTTTGTGATTGACAACAGGAAGATATTTCGTCACCAAGCACAGAGAGAGCGCCAACTTTAGCATCTGTTGAAGACCCACCAACTACTTCTGTTGCTTCATCCGACACTGCCATGCACGGTTCATCCAACATAAATTATAGGGTTGAAGAGGCAAGGGATGATGGAAGTACAGCATCAAGCAGTGGATCCCCCTGGTTTCAGCTGAGGAAAGATGCTACGACCTTTGTTTCACATACATTACTTAGAGGTCGAAAGAATCTTTGGCAACTTACAACAAGTCGTGCAGCTGTCTTGCTTTCTTCACCGGCTATTCATTCAGCTAGCATCCATCAATTCTTAACAACTTATGAAGATTTAAACATTTTTGTGCTGGCTGGGGAAGCTTTTTGTGGAAGTGAAGCAGTTGAGTTCAGGCAGAAAGTGAAATCTGTTTGTGAAAGTTATTTAGCTGCTTTCCATCGGCAAAATATATATGTAAGTTAGACTTATACATGCGTTTATACCAAGACTTATACATGCAATTATACCAGTATTATGCAGAACTGTTTGTATTACGGCCCCAGGGGTGGGGGATGAGAGTTGTAATGAATGGTCAAATAGTTTCATGTTAGTGATTGTTTTTAAGGGAAGAGGCAACGCTTTTCGTTGAGATTTTATTAAGTCGCATGTGTATAATAGATAGCCCTGTGAATTGGTCTACGTCTGAGTACTTCTCTTTCTTGGAAGAATGACCTGTGGAAATTCATGACAAAAAATATGGACTTTTATAGTGTCTGGAAGATATTTCTTAGACCCTCAATTTTCATGTAATGTTTTTTGTTATTTGCATAAAATATAATTGTTCAAGCCTTTTTTTGCCTGAGAGTCATTTCTGCAAGTTCATCCATGAAAGCTCATCTAAGCTAGCAGTCAGTTACACTTTATTTGTTAGTATTGTAATGACAGTGAAAAATTGTGCTTGGTGATCTTTGTACTCAACCTCAAATTCATGAAAATGTTCATCATCTGTACCGGGGCTTGTGTTTGGAGAAATGGGGATCGGTTATGCAACCTAACTCATTTAAGCTTGTTCTATATGAAGTCATTGTCAGGTTTAAATTTAATAATATGAACATTAAAGACCCTTCATTATCTGGAAAAAAGAGTTATCCTATCTGTATTTTACACCTCTAGGCTCTACTCAATAAGATTTTAAAAATCATTCCTCATACAGGCTCTCAAGATGGTGCTGGAAAGGGAGCATTGGCTGATATTGCCGCCAGAGACGATCGAAGTAGTAAGCTTCGCTGGGCTTGTCGGTGATGGAGCAGCTTTGATAGTTTCATCTGAGACCTCTCCGAATACTCGACTGCTGCAAGAACGCAAGCCTGTACATCCTATCCAAACTAAATCCTCTAAGAGAAATGGATTTTCAAGTTGGCTTAAGGGTGGAAATCCATTTCTGCCAAAACTAAATGGTAGTTCCAGGGAAAACTTGGAGTCTTGTTTGCCTAATGGATCTGCAATGCAAGAAAGTGGAAACTCCAATGAAGATTCTTTGGATAAGAGTTCTTTGAGAAACAGTGATGTAAATCATGTCAATGGGAATACTACTTTATCAGAAGATGAAAATGAAGATCTTCATGCTGATTTTATTGATGAAGATAGCCAACTACCTAGCCGGATTTCTAAACCTGGTCATTCAAAAAGTCGTTCTTCACATTGGAACAATGAACAAATAAAAGAGCAAACAGGATCATCACTTAGCCTCCTGAGGTAAATACTGCTCATACTTGGATATGCTGATGATGAAGAATTCTGTCAAGCTGAATATTAATGCAACACAGGTCACTGGATAAATATGCAAGGTTGATGCAGAAGTTAGAGATTGTTACTGTTGAGTTTTTTAAGGTACTTTTACTGCCTTTGGATGTCATTTATCTCCAATTAGATATTTCTTTCTGTCTGGTGACTTGCTTTCATGTTCTTTTCATCCTTTTTTTAAACAAGTGGTTTCCTCAACAGGGATTTTGCCAATTGTTTGGGATCTTCTTTCACTTCGTCTTTGAGACCTTTGGTCACCAAAGTATTCATCCAAGTGGAAAGGCTGTGACTGACACGCTGTCGCGTAAGTATTTGTACTCATTCACTTCCTCCAACACTCTCAAAAGGAATTACTTGTGATTCATTCTTCTATTGCAATTTTTTCTTTCTTGTAAATTTTTTACCTCATTCATTTTCTTGTATATTAAAATTTTGGTCTGCCTTTTACCCTTTATAAAATACCTGTTTCCCTCATGGTCCCAGATAGACTGAAGACTGCATTATTACGAATAACACACGATTGTGACCAATGGATGAAACCCCAGTCTCAATCATTTTCTTCCTCTTCTCCCTCAAGCTCAAGTACATCATTTTCTCACATGGATGTCACTCCTACCAGCCCACCAAGTTACTTAACTGGTGCATCCCTGGGACTGAAGGTACTTACTTCTGTACAAAAGTAAGGTTTACGGGATACGTTTTTTTCCAAATATCTGGTCCACTTTTATGATACAACTGTACTTGTACTGGTATTGGTACTTGCTTGGTCACTGATCTTTCTCCTCAATTCTTTGCTTGTGGGTTTGGGATGTTCTCCTGAGTCCTGAGAATACAATTGAACTTTTACTTTCATTTCCATTTTAAACCCCATATTGTTGTCCAATCTCCAATATTTGGTGTGTCTTGATATGTCTACTTTACCTTTCCACTGTGTTTAAACTCCTACAGGCTTCATGTTCCCTTCAATTGTCAAATGAACGGCAATGAGTAATGATGTGTTACAATTTACTTCACTTGTGTAGTCCTTCCTTATAACAGGCTTAAAATCATGAAATGGTATTGATTTGGAAGCAGAGTTAACTATAAATGGTCATAAAAACTTAATATGTTCTTGCGAGAATACAACTAATGAGCATACACTTCCGTCTTGCTAATTTCATGTCCGTCTTAAAGCTTCATCATCATGTTGTAATATTTGGCATGCCTTGATCTGAATGCTTCACCTTTCTTCACAGTATGTTTATATTACTACAGGCTTCATTTTACCTTGAATAATGATGTGTTATAATCTACTCCATTCATCTGTGTGGTCCTTCCCTAATCAAGAGCTGTAGAGCATGAGAAGTTATTAGTTTTGGTTTTGAATCAGAGTTCAACTAAATTTATTGTTTAAAAACTTTATGGAGTTAAGGGTGCCATCTATAAGGCATGGTGTAGAAGTATTTTTTGTTAGTTGTTTTTCGGCTGCTAGAAATATTTGAAGACTTTTTCAACCATATCGGTGCAGATTTCTTTGATTGTCTGATGCTGACCTGCTTCAGTACAATAAATGCTGCCTTGCCTAAGGCTAAACTAAGTTTCAAATCACCAACCCTCAACTTGAAAAGTATGAATCAACAACAATCAATCAACTGTGTGTTGATAAAATAATGTTGGGTTGGCTCTGTATCCATTTTGATCTTTTCAGGTCCATTTTGTTTCAATAGTAAATAATTTGTCTTTTAATGCTAGCAGGAGGTTCTTCCCCCAACGCTTTGGTTTAGTGGTAAGAGTACGTGATGTGTGGGTTAGGCACAACATAGATTTAAACTCTGCTGTGGACAAAAGCCTGGTATTTAAGCGGAGGAGGGTAGAGGGATGAGACTAGTGTTGTGAAAGGCGCTCGCCTTTCGCCTTTGGCCATAAGGCGAGGCGAGGCGAGGCACTTTTGCCTATTTACCTTGAGGCGAGGTGAGTTGAAAATGGCGAGCTTATGGCGCCCTTTGGCGACTTTCTGCGACAAGGTTGGGCCGCCTTTTTATTCTTTTTATTTTTATAATTTTTTAAAGGTCTGATTTATAATTAAAAGCCAAAATTAGGGTTTTTGGGGAACATTCCACATTTTCGATTGCCTCCTCTTCTCCTCAGTCGCGAACCCTTCGTGTTTGCCTCCTTTTTGCAAACACCGACTTCACGACCTTCTTCTTCAACTGACTTCGCGGCTACTGCTTCTTCGCCGCTTCGTGACTGCTGCCATCTACGTTTCTTCTTCTTCAGTTCTTCTCTTCTTCTTCTCTTCTAATTCTTCTCTTATTTTCTTCTTCTTCTTCACTTCTGTGTTTTTCACGCACTACTGTGCTCTGTTTTCAGTGTGGTAGGAAACAGGGTTGTTCACTCACTCGGTGTTTTGTTCACTATTAGTTTTTAAATTTAAATATTTGTTAATATATGTTATTGCTATTAAGATTTTGGATATTTATATGTGCAATTAAAATTTTTAATTTTTGGTATTAATTGGCGCCTTAATTCAAAAAGGTGAGTGCCTCGCCGCTCGCCTCGCCTCCTGGCAAGGCAGGCCCTTGTCGACTTTTGTCACCTCTCGCCGTCCAAAACACTGGATGAGGCCATTATCTACCGAGCTTCAAACCTCCACCTGTCCGCGGGAATTTCTCGGTTATTAGAAACACACTATCAGGAGGTTCTGTAAAACTAGATGCTCTCTAAATCTCAAACTTATCCCACAGATAAACAGGTCTCTAACTTGAGTATCGAGGCTCACAGACATTGAACCTTTGCAAGTGTAGAGCCTGAATATCAACTGCTTTAACAGCCTATATAAGTGAAGCAAACTATGGCTAAATATGACATTTCCCTTTGCTGATGTTTGAATCCCACAATAATCAAGCATATTAGCTACTGCCTTATAATATTTTCTTGATCTAGCTTTTGGGATTGAGTTAGACCCTAAATTTATTTTTTTAGCATATTAACCAATCAGACAGTTTCTAGATCCAAATCTTTAATCTGTCAAGTATTTCCATGTGCTTGACTGAAGAAAAAAAAAGAAGAGAATCAGATCAGCATATGAGGTGTGTTACAAAATTTAGAGAAATTACTGCCCAATACCTATGGGCCATCTAGTTTACAAAATATATTCCCAGTGTATATGCATACTTTATACTTATATACATATAATATACATACTTATACATACCTATACATATAATATACATATGTATAGACACCATACACATCCGTATGTTGTGTATACGTCGGCCATTTTTGGTAAACAAGATGTCCTTATCGTATATATTGGTAACTATTCCAAAAATTAAAGTATCCCTTTTCTAACAATGTAAGCTTTGGAGAGTTATGTTAAAAAATAAAAAGTATCCCATCTCTACCAGTTTAAGCCTTGAGACTACGTGGTAATGCAATTCAAAAGGGTGTTAGAAGTGTATGGGCCGTGGTCTCGTTTGCATTAAGCAAGCCCAAGGTCCACTTTCTTAACAACTAATTTGTTTTAATCTAGTATTTTGGGTAGGATTATGCATTTTTATTGGGTAAGGGTGAAACAATCACAAAGAAAACCATAAAACTCTCCTCTAGGAATATTTTATGAATGTAGTTTTTGTCTCTCCTTGCTTTAGCAGAATGCACATCATCTGCAGATTGTTGTTCTCGTGTACAGCTATTTTATTTAACAGTTCAAATCTTTGATTATGTTGAATGTCTATCAATATTGCTGCAGGAAAGATGTGCAGGTGCTGACACTATATATGTTGTTGCTCGGGTATTACATAGATCTAAAGCGCATCTTCAGTCACTGCTTCAGAATAATGCAGCACTGGTTGAGGATTTCTATGTGCATTTGGTATGTCTTTTTCAGACTTCCGACTGTTGTAAGATAATTTCCTAGTAATTGTCCTGATTGTTGATGTATGTAGAATTTTGTAGTGAGCTATTGGTTCACTCTGTATGGAAAAGTGGTGTAGGATTCTGATAAAACTAACACAGCCACGCAAAAATGATAGGCATGATATCATTTAATGTACACATGAATAGTATAAGCAAGCATTTAATTGGTTCTTTAACGTATTTGTATGTGATAAAGCAATGAAATGTTGTTGACTGTGTCAAGTTTGATCAAAGGACATGCTTACATTACGTTATTGTTTGATTTCATACTTACAATTTAGAACAATTAACTGATGAAATGTTTCTTTCTTGTCTTACATAGGTGGATGTTGTACCGGACCTTGTTGATCATATTCATAGAACAACTGCTAGATTACTTCTCCACATAAATGGGTGAGATATATATCCTTGCTCTATTATGTTTTGATAACTGGTGTACCTTGCTATTACGAAGGTGAATGATGTTGATACACTCTTCTTTAGGAGTAGCTGTCAATCGTGATGTATGAAGTTTTTGTGCTTTAACTGTCTGTATAGTTTGAATGGTGTTTTTTTTTCCTCATCTTGTCTCTTTGGTTTGCACTGGAATTTTAATAATGAGATGTGAATAACCAAAACTCTATAATGGGAATTATTTAGCCTCTATGGAAATCTTGACTTCTGAGTGTCTGTAAAGCGCTTCTTCAAGTGATGGATCTTTATGTTTTCATGCTGTGGCTGAATCCCTCTTCACCTCCAAAAAAAGTAAAGAAAAAGAAACGTAACTTTTGGTCCCTAGAAAATGCAGCAAAACTCATGAAAATACTTGGTATATTAATTCCGACTATCAGAAAAATGGGAATTTGGAGAATACAGGGGCATAGTACGAGGACTTATATTACTTGCCAGCGACTGTATTCCCAGCACATGTTGGAACTTGGTTATCTATATATTTGTTGTAGTTAGACTTGTACATTATTTTTCTTTCCAACTTATATTTAACCTAACATGACAATCGCAAAGCTTAAGTGCTTAGAGAAGCTTAAGTGCTTAGAGTAATGTTGACTGGAACTATTTAAGCAGGTATATTGATCGGATTGCCAATGCTAAATGGGAGGTGAAAGAGCTTGGAGTAGAGCACAATGGGTAAGTACTGAAGTCTTCTTCCTTTCAGAATTCATGGAATGGTTACTGAAATCTAGCTTTTATATGTTTTTCATCGTAATTGGACTGCGTGTAGAAAGTGTTAAATAGTGTGGAACATTGAGGATGGTAAATATTCAATAGTTACCGAGAAAATAGCTAAGGCAGTACAGGAACTTAATTGTGTTATCAAGGTTGGATTTAATCGCGCTTAAGATGGAAAATGTGTTCGATGTGCTATACAGAGAATTGAGAAGGCTGAACTTTTAACATGTTTGTGTCAGAAACTTGATAGTTTCCATTTTTTTTCACTTTTCTATATTAAAAACTTGCCATCGAGCATATTAAAGATACTAACACTTGCAAGGTTTAGAATATGTGAGAAAATATATGTTTAAATGTTCTATTACTATCAAAGACACATAAAATATTACCGTCTGACATTTTTGTGTATTTTAACCTTTTTAGTAACTGGCTACCTCTTCAATTCACCAACTATATATATTGCTGACTCTATTGTATTTTCACTATTTGAGGAATTTAAAATTGCTCCATTCTCTGCAAATCGTTTGGAAAAAAGAAAGAAAACAAAGGAAAGGCTTGTTAACCTGATGATTGTATTGTTATGGTATTGTTGTGTTACTTCTGTATCTTTTGGAGATAGTAAGTTTTCCCATGGTAGATACGTTAGTTGTAGCTCCCCAATGTAGAAACTAAACATATATATTTGTATGAAGTATCATTTTTTTTCTTATTAGTTGCAAACAATTTTGATTCGTATGCAACTATGGTCCCCATCAAGTAGTGGAACTAATACAAACCTAACAAGCTTTCTTAAATGGGAATGCCGATGTAGCACATTATGATCAACATGATTATGCACTTCTCAACTAGCTTGGGGTTGATACTTGCTTGTTGTTTTAAATTTGGTGCTTATTATAACCAAAAAAGTTAGCTACTTTGGAGTTTTCTACTGTTTGATTTCTTGGTGAACTTCACTCTATTTTGTCACAATATACTGATCTTTTTATCGAATTGACCATAAGATTGCCTGCTCTCATTTAGCTCTCTCTCTCTCTCAGCACCTAACCGAAAAGAAAGTACCATCAATATTCGTCCATTTGTCCCCTGGTCTAATCCACTTTTTGTGCTGCAGATATGTAGATCTTTTGCTTGGAGAATTTAAGCATTATAAAACAAGGCTTGCTCATGGAGGAATTCGGAAGGAGGTAATGACCACCAACTGTTAAGAGTTAAAATTGGTGGTGGAACATCATATGTGTTACTCTCTTCGTCCTAACTTATGTAGGCAGTGTTTGATTGGGTATGTAATTTTAAAAAAGAAGAGAAGACTTTTGAAAATTGTGGTCCAAAACAGACATTTGCGTGCTATAAACATCTCATCAAGGGGAAAATTGAAATTTAAAAATTAAATTGTTTCTAAATAAGGAAGTGTGACATTATTTTCTGGGACAAACAAAAATGGGAAGTTTGATAGATAAATTGGGACAATGGGAGTAATATTCAAGCAGCTGCTCAAACATTTTGCATGAATATTATCTTGTTCTTTGGTCAGAATCTGGATAGTCAACTTCCACTCTCCTTTGTAGTTAGAACTTAGATCATTCAGTCATTTCTGAGATCATAAGTACGCTAGGGAAATTCGGGGAGTAAACACGTGAGCTGTGGGGTCTGCAACATTTCATATGAAACTGAGGTCATGGAACTGTCGTTCTATGTTGTTTGCAAATAAAGTTTGCTCCTGCACCTAACACTTTCTTCCCAATCCTCTTTCTTGCTTCTGTTGGTTGAAGAGCCACAATACTGAAGTCGATCAATTTCGATCTCCTTGTCTAGTAAAGGATTAGTGATGAGCTGATATTAAAGATTTTTTTGTTCAACAATATCTCTCATTGTCATAACTTAAAGGGGAAAACCTACAAACATGTTGCACTCAATGTTCTTGCTCTACTGTGACGAAAGGTGTATTATTATGCGGAGAACCTACTCTCCTTGATTGTGTGTGTTCTCATCCATGCATCTTGAAATGAATACAGAGTAATGTCTAGAACATTTTTGAATTGCTGAAAGTTTCTTCAGCATATCTAATTCTGGATTTGTGGATACAGTTTAGAGGTTTTTTTTTTTTTAACCAATTCTCTTAAATTGATGGAGTTGTCTTAACATGTTTGAAACACCTGGTTTTGTAGTTCATCTTTGACTAAATGTCCTACTCTAGACCTCCTTAGATGTCCTACTGTGACCACCTAAATTAAGATAATAACGTGTTACTTTCCACTCTAGAGGGTTCATGTATTTATCAATGCATTGCATGAAATTTCCTCCATGCTAGAGTAATAGATGAAAGTCTCTTAAGAAGGAGAAGATTGTAATTTTCTTCTGTTCCCTTTTAATATATCCAGGTCCAAGACCTCCTCTTAGAATACGGAGTAGATAATGTGGCTGAAATTCTCGTTGAAGGCCTATCCCGGGTGAAGAGGTGTACTGATGAAGGACGAGCTCTTATGTCATTAGATCTTCAGGTTTCAACTTAACATTATAGGAGTCTCTTTTGCTTCAGTCTCTACTCTGCCTGCTCTAGATTCTAAGTGAAACAGAGTTTGATCTTGATTTTGTTTCAGGTATTGATAAATGGCTTGAAGCATTTCATTTCTGTAGACGTGAGACCTAAACTACAGATAGTTGAAACATTCATCAAGGTCAGTATAAGGGGTCTTGTAAGAGTGAATTATCTCAAAAAAATACACAACAATTTCATTGTTTGCTTCTCGCATTGGCATCTTACCTCCCATCACATTTTAACCATTATCACTACCCTCCATGTATACATGTTGTTTCTTGTGCTTTGATTATCGCATTATTTGGTTGTCATTTACTTCGGTATTTTCCTTTTCAAACTACTTTGATACGCGTTACTTGAGCCGATGGTCTTTCAGAAACAACCTCTCTACCTCCACGAGGTAGGGGTGAGGTCTCTATACCCCACTTGTAGGATTATAGAGACTATGTTATTGTTGTTATTACTAACCTTCATTTAAATTCATCGAACAGGCCTACTATCTTCCAGAAACCGAATTTGTGCACTGGTCACGTGCTCATCCGGTACGGAAAAGCTCTAGTGCAAAATCTAGTAAGTGTTGTTATCTTGACAGCATACTAAGAAGTTTTGTATCTTTCAAATGTTGCAGGAATACAGTAAAAGTCAAATTGTTGGTCTAATCAACCTAGTCTCTACAATGAAAGGCTGGAAGAGGAAAACCAGGTTGGAAGTACTGGAAAAGATTGAGTGATTTCATACTCGAGATACGAGTAAGGGTATCAAACGGGCGTGTCATATTTCCATGGGCTAACTTTGGCACCCTTAGCTGTGAGTATCACACATGTTCAGTTTTGCGCGATGATTTCTTCTTCTTTTTTGTTGTGCAATTGATGTAAATCGGGCTGTCACATTATGTCCAGATTGTTGTAACGCGATTATTTGAAGGTTGTAAATTTATTCTCATTTATGTAACTAATAACATTGTCCTCTCCAAGGCATATAAAGTGTAACCATGACTTCTGATAGTAAGGGACTATCATTTCGACCAGGCCTTCTCCGTGTCGGGGAAAAATCAGATATTTGGTCATTAGAAGTAGTTGAAACAGACACCCAACCACTTCCATCTTCTGAAACAGAACCAAATGGACGTCTAGCTCTAATCTCTTCAATATCTTCATTTACCTGAGGCAGCTCTTCATCTGTAAAAGAACACAGTTAAGAGACACAGATATACCAACACCAAAGGATACAAAAAATCAACAAAAACAAACCTTTGAAATACATTACCAGCTGACTCATCTTCAATTTTTACAGGCTTTTGCCAAACAGGATCTTCGTCAACAACGACGACACCTTTGACATCATTAGGTTTAACCTTCTTCTTCATTGGTGTTACTTTCATATTTTTTTAGGTACTCCTTCAGGGAGGTAGAGGTTGAAGATGGAGCCACCATTATGCTCAAAAATCAAAACTTCCTGCATCAGGAATCAAAGCCAGGTCTTTCACTAAACTAAATCCATAAATCTAATTATCTGACAGACAACACAAGCATTATCTCATACATAAAAAAACTCCAACTGTATTCACTTAGCATTTGGCCATAAATTTCAAAAAGTTAAAAAATGATCAGAAAATCTGACTCATACCAATTTTTGGGTTTTTGAGACTTCCACTTACAAAACTTCAAATTTTAAACTCTTATCCTAACACAAGTTTAAATTCCAAAAATCACAACAAATACTGTTGGTGTGTTGTCGTTTCGCCGGTGATGGCATCACTGCAGCTGTTTGGTGGTGTTTTGGCAGCGATTGTTTCAGGTGGGGAAGGGGAAGGGTGAAAGGGGAAGAGGAGAGAGTTTTTTCCTTTATTTTTTTTAGGGTTTTTTTTTCTCATCCTCTCGCATACTACGATATTATCCACGCCAAAAAAATATGGGCCTAAGTTATGGATTTAGTATTATGGCTCAAAATTTTATAATAGTATTTTGAAATTTTTTTTATATTTGATTAAATTTTAGACTGTGCTAAATTCACATAAATATTAATAAATGTAACAAATAAAATGAAATTTTAAAATAATATAATGAATGGAATTAATTACATGTAAAAAAAAATGCAATTTAATAAAAATAATGATTTTATAAGAAATAAACAAATATTTAAACGTCTGACTGTAACAAAATAATATAAACATAACAATCAACATGAGACACAATATTTTGAAGAAAAATAATGATGAGTTTTTGGAGTTTGTAAAGTTTGAGCTTCCCTCCATTAATGGAGTGAAAAATAGAAATAGAGGATCGAAAGAGTGAAGAAAAGAACAGCAAGAGAGATGGAGATGATGATTCCGGGTCGGTATAGAGAACGGGTTTGGGTTTCCGGATCGGAATTGGATTGCTGTAATGGCTTTGATTGGAAGAGAAGGTTCAATTTTTAAAAATTTGTGGGTTGTTTACACGAAGTAATTTTATTCTTGCTCTATTTATTTGTTTTGCTTTGTTGGTTGTGATGTTCACTTAGTTATATTAATGGGTAACTTCATATTCATAGTTAAGAGTTTATAATTTGTTTGCGTTCAATTCTTTTAATGATTATAATTATTAACTAATTGGTTTTAGTTTTATTTTTGTTATTAGTAAAAATGATACACATGCTATTGCTAGAATCCTTTCTTTTGTTCTTTTGTGTCACTTTTATCGTATCTTATCTAAGTTTTCAGATTTAAAATTTATATGCTAGTATAATATGTATGGTCATTGTGTTTATTGGTTTCTTCATTTTTATTTTAGTTTTCCTCATTTTTATACGGTTTTTCCATTTGCATATGTTTATTGATGTTTCATTAATTGTTTCGTCCCTTGTATTGATGTTATATTACTAGAGGACTAATTTGAAAATTCTTGATTTCTTATGAGTTGTTTACTTATTCTTTTTTAAGTGAGTTATGTGATATTCTTGTTGTTAGCTTTACTATGATATTAGTTAGTTAATTGTTAAATTGGCCCCCAATATTAAAAGAAGGAAATTTAATTAAAGTTAATATTTTTATTGTTAAATCTGGCCAATGAAAAATCCATCCATCGAATTTAGAGCCTTTTCCATTTTTAAAGACGTAAAATTTTTAGTTTAAGTTCATATAAATTGTTTGTTAAAATTGTTGGAATAGGCTGATGAAGAAATTACCGTCGATTTCCAAGGCCTCCCATGTTAATAAGACGGATTTTTATTTTTTATTTTTTAGTTATTATTTGAGTTATTCATTTTTATTTATATTTATTTGGTACTAACTTTTTTACAAAGTGTTTACAGGTACCCGGAGGTGCTTTTCCTTGAAATTATTCGAATTAAGTTCGAATCATACTTTTAATTCCATTATTTTGTGAATATTGACGTTAGGCAAACTTTAGGCCGATGATTATTATTTTATTGTGTATATTATTATGTTTTTCATCAATTTGAAAAAAAATGAATTCAGTCGGGAATCACAATTGTGGATTTCGAAGGGTTCCTAATCCCTCCCCTTCGGAATAACTTGAACCCTTTAGAATCAAATTGGTTTCATAGACATTTTTTCAATTTAATTTAATAATCGGTTTTCTAGTTTTCCAAAAAAAATTAGGTGGTGACTCCATTTTCCCTTTAATCCCTTTTGATATCCTTTTTCTCATTTTAAAATTCTATAAACTTAAAGTTTTATTTATTTTGAGTCGCCGCGACGTTGCTCCCATTCAAAGGATGTCAACAGTTTGGCGACTTCGCTGGGGAAACCCCATTCATCTTTATGATTATATTCTTATGAGCTTGATTTTAGAACATGTTATCAACACGAATCTCTAGATTCATGTCAATGTATGTCATCCCCTAAATAAGTTTAATTTAATTCAGTAAATGGTGACCAGTTTGATGCCTACTAAAGCCTCTGGCAATTATTTCCACCACAATCCGAAAAGGGGTTCTTATATATTGTTCTTTTAGTGATCGAAGAGGGCAAGTTTCTATTGCTATCAACGTGATTTGATAGGTTTGATTCTCTGGCTTATCATTACTAAAGTCACACTACTTCCTAAGGTAAGGGAAGTTAGTGAAGATTCATTTTTGAATTAAAATGTATGATTAATTAATGAGGTGACTTAGTTGTTTTTTTCTTGTTTAATTATGATTGGATCAAGTCAATCAACCGCTTACTAATTTTTATTTATTTAGTAATTGAGGGAAGAATTAAAGTAAAGGGTATACTACTGACTATTAAGTCTTATATAAGACCTCTAGTAGTACTTAATTATTTCGTGAATTGTTTGTTAATAATTCTTTTTAAATTTTGATATTAAAATATTATTTGTATTTGTATTGTATATATGGATAAAGTAAATCATGATTATGATGTAAATGAAAGGATTAAGTTTTATCGCACCAAGAGGTTAAGACATCAAATTGAGTTTTGATGCACCATGATGATAATGTATTGGGTTCGAGTCACATAGAATTACAAGAGTTCTTACTTCTTTTTGAGAATAGGAGAGTAATATTTAAAGTATTTCAAGAAAAACAAAGAGAGAATGAGAGAGCAAAGTATAATGAGAGAACTTGTGTTGAAAGTGTGAATGATTTATAATGAAAGGAGGGGTCCTATTTATATAGCAAAGAGGGGGAGAGAACATAAGGAAAATAAATAAATTAAGGAATCAATCGATATACTATCTCCTTATTCAAAAAGGAGATTCAAATCAACCAAAATTTAAAAATATCATAAAAAAAAAATATAAGCAAGTAAGAAAAAATAGGAAGAGTAATATATTTCTTCCTTAAATAAAGAAAAGCTAAAAATTAAAAAGTTTTAAGAATATTTCATTACCAAAAATAAAATAGTAAGAATAAAGTTATGAAAAACAATAATATTTTCCCTTAAGTAAAGAAGATCCAAAATTGATTTTTTTTTAAAATGATTATTATTTTACCATATATAAATATATAATATTTAGCAGGATTGGGTTTACGGTAGATGTGTTTTGTTGTTATCAAATATAAGTGTTCCTTCACCTTACTGTGGTTTGTAATTTGATTAGTGATCATTAAATTGGAGAAAGATGGATCGAGCTTAATTCAATCGAACTGTATTTCAATTTTTTCTAGATCATATATATATATAAAAAAATCAATTTCTACCTAAGTCAATATGATCGAATTAGGTGCAACTGTACAATAAAAAAATACTTTACTTTTTTCTTGATAGAAAAAAACACAATTTCAATTACTTAATTTATTGTTTGGGTTACATTTCTCATTCCTCTAGTTATTGTTCACCTTTAATTTTTTTGAGTTCCTATTTACTTATTTTTTTGAAACTGCTGGAGATTGGGTGATGCTAGCAATCATATCTAATGCCACACAAGGTTGATCAACTGGTACCTGTTTTCACATAAAATAAAACAAAATTATTTTGATACATATTTCTAATATATTCTAGTACAAACATATCAAACAAATAAATGCATGTATTGTGAAGATGGATAAACTTAATCTGCAACAGTAATCTAACATATAAGGTATGAAAATGGTAGGATATACACAAATTGTACACCGAGATTGTTTCCATTAGATCCTTAAACGAAAAGTCATTGAAATGAGGTATCACAAAAAATATTATAGTAGAATAGAAAAATACAAAGCAAAGTAAAACAATAGATGATAATACACATTTTATCCATGTTTACAAACTATGTTATTTTGGAAATTATAAGTGCATGTATTGATATTTATACTAATGTAAGAAAACATATATCCGATGAAATAATTAAAGTGTGCGTAAACTAACTCAGACACAATGTATCGTCAAAAACTTTACCACCTCTAAGTTAGGTACTATACTTGATTGACCCTACAATAGAAAGTAGGAAGGAACTTTCCATTGTGATACAATACAATTCAATTCAATGTTGTAAGGTCACAAAGACATTAAGAGGATGAAAGTGACATTTCAACAAATATGACTCTGTTCGTTTCAATTTATATGGTGTAGTTTGATTTGATACGAAATTTAAAATTTACTTCACGCTATAAATTTCAAAAAAATAATAAGAATTAAATATCATATTACAGTACCACGTAAACTGAGACGAGAGAGCATGATAAGATTGAGATAGACAAGAAGTAGAAATGTGAACACAAAATTAGACTTACAAAATGGCCAGCTCCAAGAATCCAGTAGAACTGAAGGTTCTTGTATGATTTGGTGAAAGCTTTAGTACTTTTGTCACCTCCACAATAAATTGGATTTCTTTCCATGTTCAAGAAAGTTTTTAAACCTTCCCACCTATCATTTTGAATATAGTTTTAATGAAATGAGAAAATGACAATTCAAATAGTTTTGGAAGAATAATAATGATTCAAACAAGAGGTCATATAGTAGTAGGTCAAGAGAAAATTAAACACCTTTTCTTAATTTTTATTGTGATACTTGTTTTACGTCGAGGATATATTGAAATAAATCTTTCTATTTTATACAGGGTAAAGATATGAGTAAATCCATTACTAAAAAATATACTTCTTCTCCTATTAACAAATGTTCAGTGGCTATTTCTACATATATTTTGATTGAATCCGTGAGGAAAAAATAGTACTATAATATTTTCACAAGAAAAAATTAAAAAGCTTTTCAATATTCTAATTTTTAATGAGAATTTGTTTCTCACCATGCATCTTTTTAATAAGTTGATTAGTGAAAAATGAGTGGAAAAAATTATATTTTACAACAAAAAATTTCTTATCAATTTACGATGAAAAAACCTTTATTTCTAATAATAATCCTACGCTCTCGAAGCTCAAAATGTGAAATTATATGAATATGTTATTATTTTTAAACTCTACTAATTCTAAATTTGCACCAAGAAGTTTCATTTTGAACTTTATCCTATACTCTCCAGTCACATATAAATGGGTTGTTAATTATTATATTAAAAAATGTGAGACACTTAAAAGTGAAATATAAATGATAGTTTAGACATATATTTAATGATTAAAATTTATTAATAAATTTTTTTTAAAAAAAAGGTACAAAAAGGACAAAGAGACAAAGCATGACATCAATGAAAAGTGAAAATTATCCCAAAAAAAAAAAAAGAGTTAGAAATTTTTACTTACTTTAGCTTTTCCACCCATGCTTCTGTTCCTTTAGTGGCACAAATGAGATCAAGCTGCAAAAATTAATTTCCAAAACAAACAAAAAATAATAAATTTTAAAACAATAATGATTTCTATTTAACAGTTAAGATATTATATTATATATTTTGAGTCTAGACTCAGATAAATTTGTCCCTTTAATCTTAACTTTCAACTCAAAAGACGCCTCAACATATGATATATTCTGAACTCATTTTATAAACACTTTTTTTAAAAGCTTAAACTCCGTTATAAACGAAAAAGAAAAAAAAAATTCTAAGTTGATATTTTGAAGTATCTATTTTTCTTCCTATATTTAATTTTTAATTATCATGCAAGAACATAAAAATAGGGATGTCAATTTAATAAATTTATGAAGGACCTACTTGTCCATTATACACAGTCACATTCACCCCTTTGGCCAATAATTCATCAACCTACAAATTACACACAAAATAATGTTAACAATTTTTCAAAATTGCACAAAAATTTACATTAAAAAATTAATATTCTTTTATCCAATTATTAGTAAAAATAGTGTACACTGGCTAATTTTCTGTCCTTATATTTAAAAAATCTATACGATTATAATAATATTCTGAATTTTCATCGATAAAATTTAATTATTCTTCAATTAAATAACTAACCTCATTAATTCTTGGTTTCATAAAATCATCATTTAGAGCATCAAAAACCGAACCAGCCTGTCCTCCCCAACTGCAAAAAAAATAAATTAAAACTTTTTATTATTTTTTTAAAAATAATCAATAAATATGATTTTAAAAAAATAAAGAAAAATTACCTAACATTTTTTGGAATAATTTTCAATTTTTTTCTTATAACACCATTCATTAAATCATCAATATCACCGTCACTACCAGGAGTAATTCTAGATAATTGTAAATATTTTGAATATCTCTTCATTCCAATTGATTGTGATAATTCAGAAGATGTTAAAGCTACAGGATCCATTCCAGAATCCAACATGAAATTGTAGAAATCCTGCAAATAATTTAAATATTAAATAAGCGTATTTTAAATTATATACACTGATAATATATAATAATAAAAAATAAAATTATATAATCAGATCGCTTATAAAATAAAATAATATACCACTGAGTTACTGCTTTCACTTATGATGGATTCCAGTGTGCCCCATGACTCTGTTGCAGCTCCAAATTGGCCAGCATCAATTTGCTGTTTTATTTTTTTAGCTAAACTGTTTTTATTTATTTATTTAGAAAAAAATAAAATAGAATTGTTAGATAATTAAAAAAGAAATTCAAGGCAAAAATTGAAATATTGATTTTAATTTATTTTTTTCCAAATTGTAGTTGTATATAGTTAAAAAAAATGTTTGACCTGTTTGATTTTTGTAGGCCATTCCAATCAATTCTTGATACATCTTTCAAAAGTGGGCCCCATGATAACTGAAAATTCCAAAAATAAAAATAAATAAATAAAGGGACAGTTCAAGGTTTAAATTTTACTTCAAAGAAATGTAATAAATTGAAGTTGAAAATTGTAGCAATAAATTAAAAAAAAATCCTTACCACAAAATCTTCAGGTGAAATCCAAGTATCACCCAATGCCACTCCTATAATAATAAAATTAAAAAATTAATATGGTTTAATATATTTCTAACAAATTTATTTGGTTGTTGTATTCACACGCACAAAAAAATACTGACAGTTAATGTTATATCACTCGAATTCTTAGATTATCAAAAATTTATGTTGAACACTTGAATTCATTAAAAGTAAAGCATTTGTTAAGGAATCAACATGAATACGAAAGTATTTTTGAAGAGCTGATTCAACACATCTTTTTACAAAAGACTTATTTATAATTACCATATACGTGATTTAATTATATAAATGTGTCTATATATTTAAAACTTACAAACTCAAGATAAATAGTACTTCCCTCCGTATCAATCAATCAAATTTTTAAAGTCAAACTTAAGAATTCAGATATAAAACCTTCTAAATTTTTGAAATAAAGTTTACGTATTCAAAAATCATATCAACTAAAAATCACAGCTTTAACAATTTAAAAAGGCATATAAAAAAATGATGATCATAAATTTGAATCATGAAAACAATTATTAAATTAATGCTTCTATTAGGGTTGCTAGGTTGTCTACATGTGCACTTTAAAAGTAAAAACATAATGTTTTTTTGTGCATCAAACTACTTTTTTCTTAATAAATTATCGAAATTTAAATAATGTCACGTAAATTGAAACGACGATCAATACATACCTCCAAGTTTGAGCTTTAATTTTCCAGATTGAATAGCTTTTAAGGCTGAAAGTGCAAGAGTAACAGCATATTTTCCTCCATAAGATTCTGCTACTATATATAAAGGACTTTGTTGAAGACTTTGATTTTTATTAAATATTTCAATTAATAATGTGGTCAAATCTGTTGCTGCCTCCACATCTGTTTTCACAAATAATTTTTTGTCCTCCACAAAACTATATCCTGTTCCAACTGGATTATCCTATTAAAAAAAATAAAGATTAAAAGCGAATTCATAATTTAAAATCGATCATTTTAATATAAATTATGATAATATTTGTTCATTATTGACTTGATATACATTGTAATAAACAGTAAATAATAGGGGGCAATATTACTATACTTAGATACTGAATAGTAGTATTTAATAACAAGGGTAAATTAAGTAGACATAAAAGGGTGAATCGTCTCTTGATTTGGGTAACTGTTTTTAGTATAGTAGACAAGTAAAAAAGAACAGATCGAGTGAGTAATAATAACGACCAGTGATGATTTTATATGTGAAGTTTGAAATTGTACGTATACGTTATTCCTATTTTGTATGAGGTATAGAAATTATTTATGATATAACCTCGACTAGTATAATCTTATTACATATCAAATTCGTTTCGAATCTCAAAGGTTCAACACAAAGGGTGCAGATGATGAACATCCTAACATTCAAAAAAAAAAAAAATCATGTTATATATACAATATAGTTTACTAATATTACATTGAAAAAAATTAATTTTATCTTATATAATATAATGTAATTTTCTAGGGAACCCCATTTCATCACCTAGTTATGCTATTATTATATATTCATAGTTTAAACCAAAATTAATGAATTAAACTGAACATCTACTAGATCCACTTCTTTAAATCAATAAAATTTATTTTTTCTACGATTTCCTTTAGAAAAAAAATTGGGAAATCACTGCCTCTGATTGAAAATCGCATCCTAGGTAGCGATTTCAATTTTTTTTAAAAAAAAAATACATTTTACAAAATCGTTATAGTAGCAGCGATTTTATTTTTTCCGATGGAGGAAATCGCTGTTGTTTCAGCGATTTTATCGTTTTGGTTAATATAAAATTTTATATACCATTTTAAAATTTTTATTAATATTTTATACCTTTTAGGCTCCGAACTCAAATTAATAATAATAACAATACTCAGTGTAGTTTTAACAAAATGATCTGAGGACTAGAAAGATGGAATATATATAGTTTTTAGTTTTCAAACTTATTTTATTAAATACGTAAATATTAAATTATAAATAAAAAATTCTATCTCGGTCACTAATTTTCAAAACGAAAAAAATAGGTTGAGTGTTACTTACTACAAAAAGAAGATCAGCTTTTCTCAACCAAGTTGAATTCCTAGGTTTAAGATTAGTGTCCAATGGCCCAATTTCTTCAAAATTCCCAATTCCAACTCCTGATGCTCCCTATAAACATTAATTATAACTTAATTAAACCAGTGAACTTAATATAAAAAAAAATTAAAAAATCAAAAATGTAATGAATAAATTGCAAATATAAATTAATGAACAAAATTACAATGTTTTTTTTCTTGATATAATATTATAAAATAATGTAGCACTTACAGGTCCACCCTGTAACCAAAGAATTATTGGCCATGGCTTATTTGGATCTTCAACTCTGTATGAACTTCTGTAGTACCACCAGAACATGTGGGCTTCTGTAATTTATTTTAATAATAAATAAAATTATTGATAATTTTCAAAAAAAAATAATAATAATTAAAACTCAAGATCATAATAAGCAAATTTTTTAAAAAAAAAAATTGGAAGAATTAATCTAGTCGTTCACTCAATTGTTTAAACTAAAAATCTAACAGGAACAACATATTTAATGTATTTTCATAAATGAGTCATGAGAAATGTGATGTGTACGTAGATGTTTTCAGTAGAGTTCGATTCAAATAAAGTAAACGTAGATAATCATTAGTATAAGTTTATAATTATGTATAATCAATGTAAACATCGTATTTATAAAAATCTAAATAAAAATTACTGAATTTGTCTGAACACGTAACTAATACTCTTCTTGATATGATGTAGAAAAAGTAAACAGTAAATTCGATAAATAAATGATTGTAGATACTTACTTGGTCTAACTTCAACATAACCCCATGATTCAGAAAAATCTTGATTTGTTGCAGCAATGGCTGTTGTTATTCCTCCATGAAAAAATGGAATTAAGAACAATAAAGAAAATACAAAAAGGGATTTTTTCAATTCCATTTACTTGAAAAATGGAATTCAGAGAGAAGAAAAATAAAAATAAAGTTGTGGTGACAGAGAATTGAGAATTTGATGATTGATGAAAGAAAATCTTTTTATATAGGTGGACATTTGACTTTACATTTGGGGATTAAATATTTTTTTTAAAAAAAAAAATAATCTTGAAATTTAATTAGAATTAAATATTTTCAAGTTCTTGAGAACTGATATATAACTACTCATAAAACTTTCAGAAAAAAATCAAGTAAAAATAAATAAATATATATATATATATATATATATATATATAAAAAATTAAAAAAATTAATTAATTTCAAAGTTTATAATATAAATCACTTTTTTTTTCTTTAACTGAAAGAACAAAAAAAAGTGGCAGCAATAAAGGAAAAGGAACTGGAAATTTGACTTTACAGAAGAGTTCAGATATGCAATAATTATAAAATTTAATTTATAATGAATTATTTGATTGGTGTGATAAATATGGATATTTCATGAATTAGTTATTTTATATTTTATATCAAATATTGAATTTTTTAGCACTTTAATATAAATGATGAGAAAAAATAACTTTGTGATTAAATACTCCTAATATTTATAACTAAACTAATAAAATAATTTTCATGTTATAAATTCACGACCATCCATATTCACTAGGTTCATGAATCTTTTTGGATAGAAATGTATCTATTTATTATCATACTTAATATAATATTTCATATTTTATTTTGGTTTATAATAATTATCCGACCAATCAAACTTACTATTGTATATAAATAAATAGATTTTAATTATAAATGAAGAAATAATAAATAATATTTTGAATCAACGTAGGTTGTGGTGCAATGTTAAAGTTGTTTCATCATGAGATTTTAGATTCGAGCTCTAATATACAGAAAATCTTATTATATAAACATCACTTTCCAAATACAGTCATACAATACTCGATCTGAATCTAATTTGGAATACTAATAAAAATTTGAAACATAGAGCGAAAAATTAAAATAATAAAAAAAATGTCAGAGTTTTATTTATTGGTGTTGGAATTTGATTGTTCATGGGTCAATTTTATCCTATCTTTGTACGTCAATATTTTTTTAATAGAGTGACGTGCAAGTGAGAATACTTGTAATTTTTATTTTCCAAAATGTATAATACTAAAATTCTTATAAACATGGCCAAATTTTTGGAATATTTTCAAATGTAACAATTGAATTGGTTAACAAATATATAAAATTACATAAACAAACACCTTCATTAATAATTCAAATTATAATTGATTATATTTTGTAATTATTTAGCCATTCACACAAAACCAAAAGCTTACCCTACTTCATGAATATAATAAGATTTTTTTGAAATACTTCCAATTCATATGAATAATATATAGCTTTATTAAACACATATACTACGAGAAATAATTATCATTATAATATAATTAGTTTTCTTTTAAAATTGGAGTAATAATATTTAATACGAGTTTCAAATATTGAATGAAAAATTCAAAAACATATGCCCTTTCTTGAAGCAAGCAATATTCTTTGGATATATTTATAGGAAAAAAAAGAAAGCCAACCTACCATTAACAAATATTGTAAATATTAAAATGGGAAAATGCATAAGTACCCTCTCAACGTATGTTTAAAATTTCAGAGACATACTTATAATATACTAAGGTCCTGTTATCCATCTAAACTTATTTTATAAGTAATTTTTAATTCTTTTTGAGCCTACATGGCACTATTTTGAAAAAGAAAGTCAATCAGTGTTAGACCCACAAAATAATGTCACGTAGGCCAAAAAAGAATAGAAATTATTAATAAAATAAGTTTAGAAGGTAATAAAATCTTAATATGATATAAGTGTATTTTTAAAATTTCGAGCAGAGAATAAGAACGTAGTTGTGTATAATTCCTATTAAAATTACACCATGTGCATTTTTAATAATGTGTGGGATTCACATGCTTTATCAACTATTTTAAACTATCAAGTTTGTCAAAATAAGACCACTCATCATTAATTTGAGCTTTGCATTAACTTTTCTAACTTTACATATATATACTTTACACGTATGCTTGATAATAATATAAATATATAATTTTAAAATATAGCGTGCGAAATATATCTCTGATGCATGAGATACATTAATAATATATATAAAAAATAATTTTACTCATTATATTGAGATATTTTAGTAAAAGTTGATTTTAATTCACTAATTTCATCGACTTATTCACATTTAGTGCTTGTGTAAATAAATAACATAATATCTTCTACTTTATTTTTATTATTACATATTGCGACTTTGGTTATATCTATCATGTCACTTTTTATTATTGTTATTTTTTCCCTTTTTAGCATGTCTTTGATATAGTCTATATTTTTTAATTTTGTTGTTATAAAATTGCATTAATATATTGTTATCATTTGCTACTTGTTAATGAAGATATTTTAAACAATTTTATTTTTTTAAAAGTTTTCAATCTAGATATATGCAAAAGAACAAAAATGTATCCATTATTTTCTCCTTGGAGCCAAAAACTAAGAGCAAATTTTCGGAATCTTGTTATTTATTTAATTTAATAGTAACATAAAGGTCATCGAAATCATTGTCTTTTAAATCATATAAAAATTGTATCGTTCGAATTATTTTTTATGTTTTTCTAGAAGGAATTGTGTCATTTGGATTATTTTTTGTGTTTTCTTGGAGACATTAAGGCCAGAAAGTAATGAAAAACATCTTTTAAAATATATATTTTTGCTAAAAAAAAATATTTACTAAAGAAAAGCATAAATTCAAACAAATTTATAATTAAGTAAATAGGCATAAAATAAAAATGTTATAATTTATTTTCATATATATATATATATATATATATATATATATATGAAATTTAGCAAATTTATAAAAAATGTTATAATTTATTTTTCACGCGCGCGTATATATATATATATATATATCAACAAATTTAGCAACCTTTTTATATGTATGCCAAAAGTGATGGTCCAAATAAGATAGAATTATAATTAAAAAAAAAAGTAAAGAAAAAAAGAACATCTTGAATTGATCTCTGTGGCCCAAAATGGAAGGCATTGTGATGATTTTGTTGATTTTTTTTAGGTTAAAAGAAGGAAAAAGAAGTGTTCCATAATCATGATGAATCATCTTTAGAATAAATATTTAGTAGTATTATATTTGTGCAAATTAACTAAGTTTCACTTATGATTCCCTAGTAAAGTTTTGTTGGTGAACAAATTTATATCATGAGAATCACTCTAAATGCTACCATCTTTCTCTTAAAAAAAAAATTAAAGAGATCGATAATTTCAGAGATCTGCCTCGAGGTTTCGCTCTATAACACTCATCTCCTTTGTGGTTTATAATATTACGTCTACCTCTCTTATTTCTATTTACTTGTAACCATTCTTCAAACCTATTATATATATATATATATATATATATATATATATATATATATATATATATATATAATGGTTCATGATAAAAATTTAAGAATTAGCTATACATAGATAAAAATAAGTGAAATGACAAAATTGTCCTTTTCCTCTAGAAGGACTTCTTAGTATTCTTAAGATTGATTAAAATTGGAAACTACAAATTTATTCCATTTATAACCAAACACATGCTTTAGATTATACATCATATATTCTACTTTTATATAGTGTTCTAAGTTAATCATAAACAATAAACTATCATTATTAATCCTAACATAATTTTGTCTAGAAACTAAGGTTAGGAAGAAATGAATCCCTTGGTTCATATTACACTATTTGGATATTATAAACAATTTACAATATAGTAATTGTGTCAAATAGACAAAATTGATTATGTTTTAATGAATTTTAAGTATATCCAAGGTTTAACTCAAACCCATTCAAAAATTGGATATTAACTTTTATGGTTAAGAAGGACCTCTCTAAGAATGTCAAATATCGAGTAAAGAATCATAACATAACCCGTTCAACTAAAATACGAAAAAACATAGCCATAACCCGAATCTTCACATTGATACATGATGGGCTTGGTCCATTGGATCAGTTGAACGTTTTGAGTTCTGTTACTTTCCAATTTAAAAGCCCATAATTAAATGGGCCTTAAGGTAATCTCTTGTTCAAAAGGGTTATGTGTATAACATTGTGAAATATATGTAAAATATTCGATTTTTAAAACCATTTAACGTTTTAGTCTATTTGAAAAGTATCACATCATTTCCCTATTGTGAATTCACACTATTGGGAGTGAAATTCAGTTTTGACAACGCGTAACTTCATTCAAACTTAAAACACTAAGGTCTGAAGTTAGATTTTGATAAAGTCGAGCTTTATACCCGTAAAACTAGTGTTGATTTTAATGAGATTAAATTTTGACCATTTTTAAATACGGATCCTAAAAATGGTTATTTATACACTTCGGCCAAGTAGAGTATATACAATATTGATATCAATGTTTGAATCTTGGGCCAATATTTATTGGATTTGGCCCATAATATGAGGTTCCCAAAGCCCAATAAGTGTTCCCCTACTTCTCAAGCACATTTGATTTAATACTTAGTTCTAACACTACAAATAATTACTCTTATAATTTAGT
The DNA here is from genome assembly GCF_036512215.1 of Solanum lycopersicum. Classification (NCBI taxonomy): domain Eukaryota; kingdom Viridiplantae; phylum Streptophyta; class Magnoliopsida; order Solanales; family Solanaceae; genus Solanum; species Solanum lycopersicum. Next base: position 57,672,833 of record NC_090810.1, on the reverse strand, counting down.
CAATTTCATTATTATTTATAAGGAAAAAAAAAGTAATTATAGATTGGAACTATACAACCTTAGGATTGTGGATAATAATTATACATATAATTTGGAAGCTAGGTTACCTCTTCTATTTATCTATTAAATTAGTTGGTAAACTTGACTTATTATTGTGTTTGGAGCTTAAATCATCATTAGAAGACCAAATTTGTAAAATTTGAGTGGTGAAAATCATATTATAAATATAATCAAAGTTCTTTGATGGAGATTTAGACTAGTTTTGAACAAGATTGTGACTGAAAATTACAGAATAAGTTTGTATATGATGTATTTTTGTATACATTGTGATTACTTTCATTAGTGGTACTATTTCAAATTTATATCAATTTCTTTTCACATTTCTTGTTGTAACTTTTTTTAAGGGCCCGTTTGGCCATAAATTTTCCAAATAATATTTGGGAAAAATTTGGCAAATAATGTTTGTCCATACAATTTGTCATTATTTGGCAAATATTTTTGGCAAATATCCCAAATTTCCAAATACTAGTTTTTTCTAGTATTTGGGCCAAATATCATTATTTCGGATATTTTAAAAAATTAAAATTTTATCCCAATCTTTTATCTTTTACAAAAACACCCTCTCTAGTAGTTGCTTGCGTTGTATTACATCATTTTTTACGTGAACACCAAAATAGTGATGAAATATTTAGTGAATATTAAATAATGATATGATTGTTGATGAAAATTATTAAAAATTGACTTTAGGTAACAAAGTCATGTACTTTATCTACTTCACGATGTATGAAATAATTCTTGTTGCACTCACTCCAAATTATCACATTGCTTCAATGTCATGTACATTATTTGTTATTGTTGTAACTAACATTCAATTGACTTGTAATACAAACTTTTAGTTTGTTTTGATAGTTTTTAAAACTTGTGTGTATAAATCATATTTTTCTAAAAAGGTGAAATATATTTCCCAAATTTTATGGCCAAACACATGGTGAAATTTCACCCAAATTTTCACTCAAATAATATTTGCCAAGAATATTTGGAAATCTATGGCCAAACGCTAGCTAAATTTGAATTCTAATATCTATCATATCAGTGTTTGAATAAATTTAATTTCTTATCGATAAATTTCACATCAAAGATTAAAAGTACTTCTTAACAAAAATAATTTCATATCTAAAAGATATTAATATAAAAAAAAGTATGATTTACATAAATTTCATAGTGTAAAGAGTAAATTACATTTTATTTCTATATTTTTAATTAAAATAATCCCTTAAAATTTGTACCTTCAATATACAGAATATCTCAACATAAACATAATATGTAGCTCTGATACATTAAGAACTAGCTCGAATACATTATAAAATAAACGAATACATAATATATAGCTCGAATACATTAAATATTGATTCGAATACCTTAATACATTAAAAAAGAAATAAGAAACTTTAGACGTTTTTAAGAAATAAAAGGAGATATTAAAATTAAAAAAAAATAACTCAGTAATTTTTTCTATAAAATATTTAATTAAGAATAAATGAATACGTACTGATCCGATTTAGACCATTTTTATTGGTGTTATTGGGGTTATTTTGTCATCATTCCAGCAACTTCCAAAGTCCAATGCAACAAGAAAAAGATAAAAGTCCCCATACCTTGCTGATGACATCTATATTGGTTCTTATTAATTAGATTTGTGTTTGTATATTAGTAAATCCAAATATATTATATTTTCTCTAAATATTCCCTTCCTAGCCACACCAAAAATAAATGTGTGATGTGTATAAACCTAAATATATAATAAAATAATTAATATTTTTTTATTTAAATTAAAATTTTCTAATTTAAATCCTGCAAATAAAATGACACCATTGATAAGGCCTGTTTTAGATCGATATTTATTGTACTTAGAGCGAAGATTTTTCGAAAATAATTTTTTAATTTTATGATTAATAATAAAATATATATATATTTTATTATTTTTATATTTTATTAGAAATATTTTACGAGATATATTATTGTTATGATTGATAAAGATTATTTTGTTTCTTAAAATGAAACTTGTAATCTTTAGATATTAAATTTAAATATATTAAAATATAAAACAAATATCAAATATCGAATAAAATTATGTGAAATTTTTTACAAAATGGTGAGTCAGACATTTGCTATATATAGGAAATGTTAGAAGACACCACGTAATATTTATGAATTATATATTTTATATAACTTTGTTTTATTTTTAAATACAATAAAAGATCTTAAATCTCTTCTAATAAGAAAAGCCAAAAGATGGACCCAACTATTTGTTTTGTTGCTAAATTCTAACACAACAATTATGATGTTGCTAGCCCACAATTTTATTCATCTACTCTACACATCACAATCATCAACTAGACTAGGGGCTATGGATTGTGATTTTGTTTTTTCTCTCTTTCATATTTGATAGTTTTCTTAGTTGATTTTTATTATCATAAATTTAAAAATATAATAATTATATTTTGAAAAGATTTAGAATAAAATATAAAATATATATTTTTATCATAATATTTTGAAATTAAGAGAAAATTATGTGGTGAAGTAAATTTATATTAATTAATTACTCATCATAACTATAGTTTGATATAATTTTTACTTTCGGTTAAGATTATATATTAATTATGTATACTGATTTCGAATTTGTATAACTAGTCATATTTGTAGATGTATAATTCAGCAGAATATACAAATACATATGTATAATATATAATTATCTAATCGATATACGTATACAGTTCGCCTCTCTGTCCTCTTTCACTCGCCTATCTCCTCCATCTCTCAATCTCACTTGTAATATAAATGCATATGTATAATATATAATTATCTAACCGATATACATATACAATTCATCTCTCTATGCCTTTATGGCTCGCTTCTCTCCCAATCTCGCTCACCTATCTCATTCTTCTCTCAGTCTCGCTCGCCTCTCTCCATTCTCCTAATCTCTCTTGTTATATATACAAATATATATGTATAATATATAATTATCTAACCTCTCTCTCACTCTTTGCCTTCTCTCTCGCCTTCCTCTCCCGTCTCGCTCGTCTCACTCCTTCGTATAACATATAGCTATCAAATTATAACTATAAAAAATAATTATGTTATTTTTGAATAACTATATGCGAAATTTCCTCATAACTAAAAATAAAACTATATATTAACGAATTCAGATTTAATCAAACTACGATAAACTAGTGTCAAACATGTGAACTAACATGAAACTTGTAGACCCCATATATATAATCACCGCCCTCCATTCTTATCCTCTTCACTACTCTTTCACTCTTTCTCCCCCAAAAAAAAAACTCCATTTCTACCATCTTCTACTACTATACATTATACACCAAAAAATAAAAATCACTATTTATTTGATCTAATTTTTTTTTTTTAGTGTTAGTTGTTGAGATGAAAAGAATATTGTTACAGTACTCAAACCCAGAAATTTTACATTATTCAATGAGTTCATCAGATCCAACAATTACTTATCAACCTATGAACGATTCCGTAGCTACAGCAATTGGAAGACCGTTTAAGCTAACTGCACCTTTCGATTCATCAATGGCGTTAACGATACTCGTTCTTCTCACTGCTCTGTTTTTCATGGGTTTTTTCTCTATTTATATACGTCACTTCGCCGGAGATATAACAACTTCCGCCGGTTCCGATGAGGATCGACGCCGGAGAAATCTATCCCTATCGTCGTCTTCTACCTTCGCGCACAGGTTGTTAGTTTTTCAATTACTGTAATTGCTCTGAATATTTTTTAATTTCATCTGATTCTATCGTAATTGTAAATCATTACTCCCTCCATTCAATTTGCCGTTTATTTTGAGATTTAAATAAATCTATTTTTTTATATATATATTTTTATTATTGTGTTTGTAAAGGTTTTATAGCAAATTTTCAATTAAACTAAAAATGTTTTTGACTATTAAAGAAAAGTCACGTAAATTAAGATAAAAAATATAATTTATACTTCTTTTCTTTTGTTCCTAATTATTTGTCTATACTTCTTTTTAATTACTTGTTGATTTTAACAAATCATAAGTGATTAAAAAAAAAATTTCATTACTGTCAGTATATTATTTTCAAATATATATAAATTTTTTGAAATTTTAAATTTTTAAATTCATACTTCATAATTGACGAAAGTGAAATGATGAATTTACTATATTAATTATTATTATATCATTTCAAAATGAATAAATAATTAGAAAAAGAAAGAGGATTATATTTTTATATTTTTCACATACATATACTTCAAAACATCTAGAATTTTCATTGCTTGAATTTTTTATTAAAATTTAAATCTCAAAATTTCAATTTTTATCATATAAATTATTACAGAGTAAGTACGAAAAGTATATTTCCAACTCATTATCATACAATTAGACAAACTTTTTCGTGAAAAAAATAAATAAATTCATTTTTCATCTCATGAAAAAACTCATTTTGCTATCCAAAATGTACACTCTACGTTTAAAAGAATAATGTACCGTGCGTATTTTCTTTTTAGTTTGTTTAAAAGAGAATTGATTTTTTTTTTAATAATATTTTAATTTTTCATGCTGACATATGTGGCATATTTAAAATCATCAAATTAAAAGTTCTTTTGATACATTTGACATAACTTTAAATTAAAATCACAAGATTAAAAAAATATTTAAAATTTCATTTTAAATCAAATTAGGTCATTATTTTTAAACGAAGGGTTCGCAATTATTAACTTCCGATCGTGACACAGGTCTTGCCGGAAAGGGATGGATCCATCAACGGTGCAATCTCTACCGTTAATTTCATACGGTGGAGCCGCGAAGCACTTGATCGAAGACTGCCCAATTTGTTTATCAGAGTTCGAGGTGAGTGAACTCGTTCGTCTTATTCCGTACTGTCGTCACGTGTTTCATCAACAGTGCCTTGACACGTGGCTATCATCGCACGTGACTTGTCCACTTTGTCGATCAACACAATTTTTCAAGGATGAGGTTTGTTTGGATATAGTTGATGTAAGAGATGAAAATGTTGTGAGTGAGAGATCAACGGTTCAACAGTGTGACACGTGTAGGTGTATTAGAAGATCATGTAGTTCATCAAATTTGGGGAGTAGAGTGACATTGCATAGAAGTGCAAGTTTCTAAAAATAAAAAATTGTAAAAAGATTTTGTTAAGTATTAACTACTTCTGTAGATCAATCATATTGTAAAGATTAATTATTGTGATGTGAAGTATAAATATTGTATGTTCATTCATATTTTTTGAGTTATTGTTATGAAGTTTTTAATTTCAAGGTATTATTGGATAACCTTTATGAAATGGGAATAGTTGTATCGATGGTAATAAGATCGACTTTCATGTTAGTTATTGATGGAGTGTTTGAAGAATTGATTGAGTTATGTGATAAATAAGGGAAGTGAGACTGAGATTATTTTGACATACCAAGAGAAATTGCACAAATATGTCAATGAAGAGAGGCGAGAGATCGGTTTTAACAGGAGTAAGAAGAGGTAGAGGTACTCCGAATAAAAATTTACAAAGAAAAATTGCACAAATACGTCAATGAGGAGAGGTGAGAGATCGAATTTTAACGGGAGTATGAAGAGGTAGAGGCATTTCGAATGAAAATTTGGAAGGCGATGATTTGACATGAAACTTCTTTAACTTAACTTACCGTGGATAAAAACTTAAATAAATAAAATGTGTAGATTCAATATCAGAGTAAAAAATTAGTACGTAATCAAGAGTTATCACCTTTTAGCTCCATTTTTTGACTTCTTTTTAATCGATAATTTATCTAAAACAATCTCTATCTAATTCGCAAAAAGAAGACTTATTTCATTGGTATGGTATCTAGCATCTATTCATTAATGAATCACTTGGACCAAATTAGGAATAATTTGTTCATAAGTTTTTTAATGGTGAAGAACTTTACTTTTTCTTTTCTTTTTTTCATCATTTTGCAAGTGTGGCATCAAAATTGAAAACTCAAAGTAAGGTTTACTTATATACTTTTTGTTTGCTTAATTATGTTAAAATGCTTATTATTAACTTAATTAGCACTAGCAAAAAAGATGATTCCTTGAAGCAATTGAAAGTAATTCCAATTTGATAATTGTCACTTTTTGCTAAGCAGACTTGCTTAGAGATACAGAGTATTTATCCTGATGAATATTATTTTCTTATTAGTTATTTTGGAAAAAAAAGAATGGACTTATATATCTTGACAATTTGTTAAATTTTTCAATAAATTTCATGTAGACAGTTGAATTATGACATGGTCCAGAAATTTGATGATTGATCATCTAAATACTATAAAAGTTCCATTGTAAATTTTAGAGAAAAGACATACAGGTGCCATTAAAGTTGTTCCGTATTTGCATAAAGACACCTTAACTTTTAAAGTGTCCTATTACCCCACAGAACTAATTAATTTCTTTGTAAATGGGCCATTTTGACCCATTTTCTCGTCTATGTAGTGACACGTGTTGCTCAACTCCCTATAATCTAATTCAACCCGGCCCGACCCGACCCTATTCTGTAAAGAGAAGTCATCTTCTCCATTTCTTTTCTTCTCTGTTTGGCTTGCACCTTCAAGAAATTTTCGTTAATTTTTCTTCATTCGGATTTTTTTTTATTCAGCTATGGAGTTAGGTGACAATAAAATTTTGAATGTGGGATTGCTATTAGTTGCAACCCTTTTGCTAGCAAAACTCAGACCTAAATAACTCACACATTTATGCTAACTCAGAAAAAATCCATGCGTAACACTTTCTTGCACATTGCAAGAAAAGTTAATGCAGATCCATTGACAACAGTTCCTCCATTAACCATTTTCTTGTTCGTCATGTTCCATTGGCCAATTTGTGGCGGACAATCTTTTTCTCAGTCATTATGGCCAGTTGTGATGCTTAGATAGGAGCATTCATAGCTTGGAAGTGTTTACTTTGAATTTATTGAACAAGAAAATCACATTCTTCATTGATCCAAAAGTTCCTCGCCAATAGTGGTGTCTTATTTTCTTAGAGAAGATGATGAAGTGGTCAAACAAAGAGTATCAACGTTGATTTTGCTATGGAAAAAACTATGAAATTGAAAAATTAGGCTAACAATGATTATTTTGGGTTTAAATTTGGGAAAGAAGACATAAATTAAAAAATAATTAATAATAAAGAAAAATAATGACACATGGCACCTTTAAATTGGTCCATGACAGTAAAAATAATGCATGACGCGCTTCATGTGCGTGGTAACAACTCAGACTAGGAAATGGGTCAAAATGATCCATTTACAAAGAAATTAAATAGTTCTGTGGGTGATAGGACACTTTAAAAGTTAAGGTGTCTTAATGCAAATACCGGACAACTTTGATAGTGTCTTTATGTCTTTTCTCTAAATTTTATGTATTCTCAAATTCTCATTATGAAAATAAATTGATCTCTTAACTATCACAAACATTAGTTAGTTTTAATAAGCCAAAAAATCTCAAGTTGATTTGAATTAAATTGATCACTTAACATATAGGCATAATACATATATTGGACCCTAAACTTGGCTTCAAATTTCAACTTTGACCTTCAACTTTCATAATGCACAAACAGACATTTTAACTATCCAACTTTTAAATAAATAAACACATGAGTCCTACATGACACAATACACGTAGGACATCACGTTGGACAAAAAATGACAAGTAGGATGACAGGTTGGACATATGTGTCTGTTTGTTCAACTTTAAACAAGTTTAAGTGTTTACTTGTGCACATCCAAAATTGAAGGACATAAATGTAATTTAAAGTCAAGTTAATGGGCATATTTATGTATTATACTTAAAATATATGCCTATCACAAACATTAGTTTTAATAAGCCAAAAAATCTCCAGTTGATTTCAATTAAGATTGATGTATATAATTAAAGTAGATGACATATTTTATGTGATTTTATTTATCTACCTGATAAATATTTGAGAAAATGCACACAAAAAAATTCAAATTAAGTTTACATTAATATGCAAAAATATTATGACAAATTTAAAATCACAAAGTTTACTATTAGATTTCATGCAAGGTCAAATTATGTGCAACAAATACTTTATGAAATGCAAAAAATAGAAAAAAGATTATCATTCATTTCAATGAGTTAAATGTATATATATAATAAATAATATATATTAAACTTTACATCATTAGTTTCCCATCTTAGAAAAGGTGTGAACAAAAAAATGTAATCATATCTCACTTGGTCATAAATTAAGGAACAAAATGGAAGGCAATTCAAGATCCATGACCCAACTTGAAATTTAAACAAAGGTAGCTCGGTGTGCGAAGCATCTCACGTTCATACTGGGTCCTAAAGAGGACCGCACCCCGAGAAGGTGTCACACCTTCCCAACTCAGAGATAGTCCAAGCTTTTTGAAGGCAACAACACACTAGTTGATCAAACTCTCCAGGCTTGAAGGATATTGAAATAACTTCATCAATACATAACAAAAGCCATCATGAAAAAACTATGACTTTCCTGTTAGCTATGTCAAGCAGCAACCAATGTGTCTACGCATCAATAGATGGAGATTTTCGAGACAAATGATAAGTTTCACCTGCTTATTCTGTATTCGACAATAAATCAGACGTGCAAATCTGCAAATACGATAGTGAAAATATGAATGGCAAATGAAGAATCGCGGGATACACAGAGCAAACGAACAGAGGAGAAAAGAATTACCTAGACTAAAGGAGTAAGGACTGCAGGTGCCAAATAAACCTTTATTGCATTATCTATCTTCTCTCTTTGATATTTATCGTCTACTATTTTCTTCTAATTTTATACCAATTACTGTGAAGAGAAAGCTCGGATGACCTCAACTACTGGTGCAAGGCACATCGGGCATTTTGCTTTTTCGTGCATCAATTGTTCTGCACATTTTGAACATGTGCACATGTGACCACACCTGAAACCCGAGAAGGAAAAGGAAAGACGTTTCTTTTCAGACTGGATCAAAAAGGAAAGATTGTGTCCACGAGGCGACTGTAAACAACATAAAAGAGAGCTGTCCCTACGACAGCTCAGAAAAGCATCATGTGCACTTAATAATTAAAGGAAGGACAAGGATGATTCACATTTTTACCTGTACAGTAACGAATCGATATTGTTCTTACAACATAAGCAACATATTCCTTTCCTCACTTTATCCCATTTGGATTCATCGTTCAGCAAACCATCCCCACAAATATTCACATCTGATATATGGAAAAAGAAATGAACTAGATGACAACTAGATGAACAAAGTATTATAGGATTTTCTCCGATTGAGGAAGTGAAAAACTCGTAATGGACAAAGGTATATAATCAAACCTGTTGAACCAGCAGATCGGTTTAGGGCTGCAGAAACTTCTTGACGGACCGACCGTTGCAGCTCTACTTGCATTTCCATGCATGTTTGAAGCATCCTTTGCATATCGTTCATCCGCTGATGAAGCACAGCCATGTCAATCTTCAGTTCGTTGATGATATCCCACTCCTGCAACAGATTAAAGAGGTATGCATTTCTTGTAAGAACTATGATCATGTGTAAAACAAGAAAAGGATGTGAATAGCTTGAGTTTTTTAAGAAAAACATGCTCATAGTGAGAAGTTACTATGTTTACTAAGCTCCCGTTTGGCCATAGAAAAAGATGCTGAAATTGATTTGGAATTTGTTGTGTTTGGACATGCATTTTACTTGGAAATTTTTTGAAGTTTTATCACCGGAAGTCCCAAAAACTGGAACTTGAAAATATTTGAAGATGAATTTTCAAAATTTGATCTAAAATCTATGGTCAAGTGCTGCTAAAAACTCAATAGTAGACCAAAGAAAGGAGCATCATACTCCAACTTGCAGATTCAGCGTGCGCATTTGAATGCCTTAATTATAATGATTATCATACTTTTTGCATATGTTGGACACACTAACAACAAGCAGAACGCAACTACACTAATCAATTCCGAGTAGAACTTCATGTAGTTCAGGAATGGGTGAGACTTACTGATTCTCCCATGTGCTGATGTGGATTTTGGCGACGGAAATTCTGATGCTCAGAAACCCGATTCCAATGTGGCTGAGGAGGTGCCTCTGGAGGTGGAGTCATAGAAAATGGATTTCCCTCCATATTCATCTGAGGCCCTTCTTGATTAACATTCTCCTGCTGCTGCTCCTGCTCTGCATCAGAGGGGTATGAGGATGTTCCATCCATATCCCAGTCAAAAGAAGCATTACCTTGTCTTTCGACATAAGATTGTATCAGCTGGTTTAGACTTTCACGGAAACTGCTACGAAGCAGATTAGAGACTCGCCTCCTAAACCATGAAAGCAAATAGTTAATTACATGAAATTTCAATGTTAAAAAGAAGATGCAGAGGCCACAAGGTCCAAATCCGTACCTGCTTAGCAGTTCTCGAAGTTCGATGCTATAAACATTGTCATCATCTGGTATATAAAATGAATCAACCCTTCCAATGGACCCATCAACCTGACCGGAAGGCGTGTCGGACCAGTCATCATTTGCCTCTTCATGCCACTCATCATCATGTGGTTCTTGCGTATGGTTTTGTTCTTCAATGCCACCATCCAAACTTTCTGGATAAGATTGGTTAGGAGTCCCTTCCTGCGAATCTCCGCCCATGTTTTCTGTCGCGTCATCTATCCATTCATTCTGATCAGCATACAAATGCTGTGACTCACTTTCCTCATGTTCTGTTACAAATTCCTCCAGCTCTTCCGCTTGCTCCAAATCACTTCCTTCAGGTTCCAGAATATATTCCTGTAGCTCCTCTGCCTGAGCTGATGAACCTTCCCAGTCATAATCTTCAAAGATATTTCTATCCAAATCACGAAAATGACCATTTAGGACATCATTAAAATCACTTGCTTCACTCTGTGTAGCATCATTGTCATGGAAGGTTGCATGTTCTTCCTGCAACCATTGATTACCATCATTTTCCACCAAGTCTATATTCTCGTTATTGTGTCTTACAGGTAAACTACCAAATAACACCAAATTTGACGTAGCTTGGTCATGATCCTCATCTTCTCCAACTTGCTCTGATGTTTCAGCTATTTGGTCAATGTTACATTGATGATTCACAAGCTCGCAAATAGTGTTTTCGGAGTTTGTTACCGCATGAGACCCATTGATCTCTCTCTCTTCATTAATAAGTTCAGCCTGATCATAGCATTCGTCTATTACCTCTTGTTCACTGTTTGATTGAGATGGGTGAGGTTCATCCTTTGGAGAGGATGGCTGCGTATTAGTAGTTGAACCACGCACATTATCGTCCAATCTGGACAAAATTTCTTCCCTGTTTGAAACCATTTCATGTGTCAAGTAAGACTGTTGGTCAGAAGAAGTTATGTTTGCCAGATACTAATTATGTGAACAACTGTACCTTTTGGCTGACAAAGAGGACAATTACTAAGATAATATTACCGCAAGTAAGTGAAAACTGAAAGCAACTTATATTAAAAGAGACTTCACATTTAGGTCCATTTTTACCTTAAGTCAGACACAGTATGTCTTCGCCTTAGTAAGCCCAGTTCACTCGCTGCATTTGAAGCAGTTCTTTCATCATTGGTCAAGCTATCATTTCGCAAAAACCTTCCCCGGAGTAATGACTGCACCACACAGAGTTTTCCAGTATTACAAGCAAGGGGTGGCAAATAATCTAGGGATGAAAATAATAGAAGCTGGATGAAGCAAGCACATGATCCTAAGGATCTCCAATTTCACAGAAGACCAAGGACAAATAGTGTATGCACATAAATCTAAAAAGTTCAAATGACTAGAATGAGTTCAACTTAAACTTGCACTTTGATAAACCAAAGATCTTGTTACACTACACATGCTGATAAACTACAGTAAAATAATCAAATCATAATTTATGACTACCTCCATTTCAATTTGTTTTTTCGTTTTGTCTTGGCATGCGATTAAAGAAAGTATAGAAGATTTTTCAATCTTGTAGCCTTAAATTAATATAGAATACACTAAAATATCCTTAAATCTTGTGAACTTAAACATGTCATGTCGAAAGTTAGAATTAAAGAGTTGCCAAAAAAGGAAAGAGGCATCCTTTTCGAAACGGACAAAAAAAGAAAGTAAAACAAACAAATTGAATCCGAGGGAGGAATACCAAATAAGTAACTAATTAATCAACTAAGCTTTAATTCCGAAAAAAGTCAGCTACACAAATGCTATGTTAATAATTCTGCTTAATTGGGCTCAATCTATTAAAAGTAGTAAAGAATTTCATGAGGCCAAGTTTGATTCAAGGGGAAATTAAAGGGGATCCAGGTGCAAAAAACTTCCCATATAGGGTCAAAAGAAGGGTGGTACTATAAGGGTGCCAGGTGTGTAAAGTAGGCACACTACTTTGACACAACTATCAGCGGTTGATTCCAAGACTCGAATACATGAAGTAACACGAAAACAACTGTACCCTTACTCCAAGGCCCTTCCTTCTCCACTACAACTACAGAAATAACATCCCAGTGTAGTCCCACTTGTGGGGCTTGGCAGTGGCGGATACAAGATTTTTATTAAGGCTCTTCCTTTTCAACTACAACTACAGCAATAACATAGTAGGGCTTGAACGCACGACGTCATATAGTGTTTGTAAGCCCCTAACCAATAGACTAAACCTTCAACTTATTTCAAGAGGTGTCAATTTATGTATTTCTATTTATAAAACTAAAATTTAACCACTATTATATAACGTAATTTTCCGACGAAGGGGTGTCGCTCGACACCCCTTAGACCAAGGTAGGTCCGCCACTGGAGCTTGGGAGGAAGGTGTACGTAGACCTTACCATAGGGAGGCTGTTAAATTAATCATTCAAATTTTTAAATCAATTCTATAATACTAATTATAAGTCGGGAAAATATTCATTATATATCTAGTGATTTAGATATACCTTGATCACAATGCAGCATAGCAACTTACGACCGTTTTAGCAGAATCTTTAGTTAATACATCTAATAATTACTCCCTCTATACCATACCAATTTATATGACACACTTTTCTTTATAGTCAGTTTCGAAAAAAAAGAACACATTGGTAATTTAGTGACGATGTAACTTTAAAATGCCCATTTTACTCTTAATTAAATGATTTCTAGCCCCAGAAATATCTATGACTTATTTTAGACATGTTTCAAAAGTTTTCCTTTTTTTCTTAAACTTCGAAACTTCGTCTCAAGTCAAACTAACTCATATAAATTGAAAAGAAGGAAATAATACTTTGAACACCCCCAAGAATATTAACCATTATATAGTGAACTAGTGAAGTATTTCATCTTATCGTGATCAACTTTAGCCAAGTGAACTTGCAAAGATATTTCCAAATTTGGTCAATCTCCGTTTTTTGTTTACCTTTTTATGCTTCACACTTGTTTTGCTAGCATTAATTTTTTTTACATTGGTTCTCAAGGACATGAGAACATTTAGCAGCATGTGAAGCCCTTTAACAATGTCCTAAAACATCGTAAATTTGATGCCAAAAATAAGGAAACTTCCATTCCTAACTTTCCGTGTATGATATATACTAAGGGACAGAATAACATTTGAGATGACATGCAATATCGTGATATTCTACCGGGAAAAGAAAGCATTTCTACTTAAGCCTAACCTGAATCCTATTGCGATAGGCAAAGTCTGATACAGGCTTACACTCCAACAATCCCTGAAGTTCCTTTTCCCTTTCCCTTTGAGATCTCATCAGTAAATCAACAAGAGCTTGTCTACCACAGAGTTTGCGTAAGGCCTTCCTCTCTCCATGTCGTGAATGATCGACCGACAACCCATCACGCCCTTGTTCAAATTGGGAACCAATTTCAACAGCAACTTCATCTCTAGGAGAACTTGTTCCACTCTGATGAATACTCGTTCGTTCACACTGTGCCTTTGAACAGTTGTTCACATGTGAGACATTCAATGATTGCGAATGACTCTTCACACCGGTGTGCATCCATTCCTGAATAATTTGTCTCACTCTTTCGCGTTCAACCTCCCCAAGATCACTAGATAGATCTGAGCTAACACTGCGGCCATCATCAAAGTAATTATCTAACTCGATATGGCTTTGATTTTGGTCCTCATTGACACCATCATTCCCCTGAGGTCTCTGCCTGTCGCCGGTAGGGGCATAAGAATTACTCACCACATGCTCACTCTCAAGCTCCCTCCACATTTGCCGAATAGATGATGCTCGGGTTTTTGGCCTATCATGTTCACCCCGCTGCCTCGACACCGAGGACTGAGACTCTATAAATAAAGAAGAACCAAATGTAGATATATTGTGCAAACCAGCAACAGCCATACTCTTACCACAGTTCAACACTTCCAATTCTCAAACATTGTAATAAATCATCCGGATCCAGAACTCAACCGATCTGTTCATGATACATTAAAGATTATGTTAACCACGGCAATAAACTGATTACCCGTATCGCCAAATAGTCATTCCCAGTTCAACTTAATACGCATTTATAAAGCTGAAATACACCCAACTCTGCAAATATCATAAACAAACCAACAACAACAAAAACAAAGAAACACAACCCATGATTCTGTTGCATAATTTGATATGCATCAAGATCTAATCTAAGTATTATGGATTAACTCATAAAAAAAACACCCAAAATTTTAACTTATCCCCTAACCTCCCAACAAGTAATCCAAAGAAAACCTTTTCCTTTGTTTTTCAGCAGAATGGGCCTAAAAAGAGGAAAAGTGATTAGCAGATCTCTCTTTTTTCTCTGACAAAAGGATAAAAAGTAACATTCAAATTTCAAATCTGAGTAGTACTCCTTCAAGACAGAGAAACATTACACCCCCACCTACTCACAACCCACCCAACCCCAAAAAACAAGTGGGGAGAGAAAAGAAATTACATAAAAATCAAATCTTTAAGAACAAATCAAGACTGTATCCAACCAAAAAGCCCCAAATGAACTATCTTGAATTCCAATACACAGCTGGAAAAGACAAAGCAAAATTAAGCTTCTACAGATAAAAATAACACAAACATGAACTGTATAAAGAATGTTGAGCACAATACAATACTACAAAAACAGCAAAAACAGACAGAATAGGATTCTTGATTATTGAAAATCCAACAAAGAAAGAATTTTTATTGAAAAAAACTTGCCTTTTAGACTTCAACAGCTCTTTGGAACTCAGTTGTTGACTTAAAACTCGAAGAATCAAGAAACCCACCAACCCAAAAACAACAAGATTGCAATATGTGGTGTAATTTTCAGAGAAAAAAGAGGAAAAAGAACAGTTTTTTGTTTTTTTGGTCCAACTGAGAGAGAGAGAAATATAAGAAGCTAAAAATGGAAGGGGGAAATTTATTAGGAAAGTAATAGTTGAAGGAAGAGGACACGTCACTAGTTTTTTTTTCTTTTCTTTAACGTTTATTTTCCTTTTTTTTTTATTTTTTATAATAATACTTTTGAATTTTTGGCCATAAATTTTTATTTTAATCTTTATGATATGTTATGATATGTGACGTGCGCATTTAAATTTTAATTATTTTTTTTTATTTTTAGAATAACTTCTTGTTGTTATAATTTTTGTTATAGTCTCTTCAATGAGCCGTAGGGAACACTGAAATTGTATTGTGTAGTAGTCTGCAAATCACACGAATATATAAATAGCGGCAGATAAATCTTATGTGTCAAGTTCGACTCAGAAGGCATTGAGTGAAGATTGATCCTTCGGGTGGATGACCACCCTCTAAATCAAAAGTTAAAGCATAGGATTTTGATCCTTTTATATAGAAAATATAATTTAAAAGTATATTACACGTAAAGATGAAATAACAATACAAATTTTAATTAATACGTGTGAAATCTGATCCAAAATATTAGATTGGTGTGTTTGTAGTAATATCAATTAGTATATAGTAATACTTTAACAAAAATTATTTGTATGACTATAAGGGAAATCAAACATGAAAACACTAAAATTGAGTTTCTTCTTCATCACTAAATCAATAATTTCCTTTAACTATAGTTTCTCAACTATTAATTTCTTATATTAGATGGAATTTCAAAGAAAACAAGATTTTGGGTAAAAATTAATGGGTTTTCGAAATCTAACATTACTTTGATTCATTTAGTTGTAAACACGTTAAATAATTGAATAATTATAGAGGCAATATTTTAAGAAATTTGTGATTTTTCACAAACAAAGAGAATTAAAAATGTTTAAAAGAGTGTTTCACTAAGCTTATAAATTGATCAAGCTGATTGACAAATATTTTCAGCGTACGTATATATTTGATTAGAACTAAAATGCTTATAAGTTAAATCAATCAAAAAAATATTAATTGAAATAACTTTTGGTTCTTCCAATTATAAACACTTTTAATTTGATTATTGTATTATTCACCCCATAGCATTTTTCTAATTCTCAAAATATCTCTTTCTAAAATAGACCTCTTTTAACTTTTCTTTTTACTTTGTATAAAGTTTGGTCATATTTCATTGAAATATTTGAATAGTTATTTTTTATTTTTTATTTTTTATTTTTGAAATTTGGAGTCTGTGTTTAACCAAGAATACAAATTTAGAGTTATTGTTTTTAAAATTTCTAACTATTAAATTTAAATTTCAAATAAAAAAGTGATTTCATTTTATTTAACAAACATCGCTTGTCTCAGTTATTTCTCCTTTTCTTTGCACATATACTTTTAAATTTATAATTTTTTATTTAAAAATAAGAAAATTTTAGTCATTCTAAATATGCTTGATTAAATTTTATAAAAGATTAAATTAAAATTTATCGATAATCAAGGGACCAAATTGTTATTAACTCTTTCTTTTGTTCTCTTTTTGTTCATAATAAGAGGAAAATGAGTGTTGCCACGTGGGTGACTGTTATGTTCCTTTATGAACCCAACGGCGTCGTATTGTTTCCTAACGTTTTGGTCTTGAAAGTAATTAATTTGTTAGGGGTGAGCATGATCTGATATCTTACGATATTATAATTTTGATAATCGGTTTTCAAAAAAAAATATGTAACGAAATATTAGTTTAATATTCTAAAGTTAGATATCGATATTTTATAGTATAATAAATATGTAATGATAATTTGTTTAACTTCATCTTATATGTATCATATAATAACGAATCATGACTTAATTTTATTATGAAATATTTTATTTAAATTATTTTAAATATTAATACCTTATACTTGTAGATATATTTAAAATAAAGTATAACTACTTTTTCTTTAATTAATCACACACATAAATGATTTTCAAACCAAATAGTGCAATTTGTCTAAATAATTAGTTTTATATGAATACTATTTTATACATTTATTGGTATTATAAATGATATATTTGAATTATATATATAATAACTATATACTTCAAATACAATATTTTCATATTTTTGAAGACCAATTAATATACCAATATCATAAACATCAAAATTGCAATATCAATAATTTTAATTTTTTATGTGATGATTCGATATCTATCGTATCATGTTTACCCTACTCATAATCGGTGTTAACTTATGTAAGTGGACTAAGTGTTTTTTCATGAGAACCACTCCTTTCATGTCATATTACTTCCCATTAAAAATATTTATTATAAATTATTTATTAATTTATAAAATCAAGATAGTATTACTTAAAAAAATACTTTTTTCTTAAAATTAATTCCTTTGAAAGTATAAATATTGCAAAGTTTATAATTTTTTATCATTATTAATATTGATATTGATGAATAAAGCACATAGATACAATATAGGTAAATTGTAATTTTTTAAGTAAAGCGAAAATAGACAAATTATATTCAAAAGAATGTGTTTTATACACTCAACTAATCAAAAGAAAATTAATTATAAATAACAACAAATTAAAGGGAAAAAATTCCACAATAGATATAGTGGGTGTTGGGCCATAAAAACAAAAAAAAATTCTTATTGTAAATTTTCAATTTAGCTTTACGTTTGATTCTATATATTTTTTTGCAATAAATGATTAGAATTTAAATGCATATTTAAAAAAAAATATGAAATGTGATTTAAATATAAAATCTTAAATGGGGTTTTTTTAAAAAAATAAAAATTTAGGATATATTTGAAAATGAAAATATTATAAAAGTGAACGATGATTTGGGGTATTTTCCAAATTCCAAACACGACTCCACACTATATATGATCAAATACCAATTTTCAAATAAAGTGATACTTTTTATATACAAAAAAAAAAAGGTGAAAAATTCTCATGATCATGACGAGAAGAATCGATAAGTTTTTCCTATGTTTCAATTCAATTTGTTTATTATTAATATTTTAATGTTTTTTTTTACAACATACATTTCTTTGTGTCAATAAAAATGTTACGAAATTCTTCTTTTTCCTCATTATATTTTTAAAATACTTTTCCTTACAATAATGCTGAAATGTAGGCTTTAATTTGTGTACTCTTTCTATATGGTTTATAGTAATAGTACCTATATAATTGAACTTTGTGACTATTAATTAAATTATTTCATGTGTTTAATTGCTTACACAATTAGGTTTGACTTTGACTTCATTTTAAAATACTCTTTCGATCTCAATTTACGCAATATTTTTTTAAATTTCTACAATTAAACGAGTTTATTTAGTCGTGATTTATTTTTACATCTTTTAAATATTTTGAATTGTTGATGATTATAATTTATCGTATTATTTATTAATATAACTTTTAATGTACAAAAAAAAATTTAAGAAAGAATTAAAATTATGTCTAATATTATAAGCAAAATTTTAAGACTAAAATTTCAAAATCTAAATAATGCAAGATAAATTAAGACAAATGAGAGTACAATAAAAGGATTATTAGATGACTTAGAAAAGAAACTTAGTCAAACTTGTCCATACTGCCTATAATTATAGCCTTGAATAAGTTAAATATATAAATGAATGTTGCTATAAAAAAAGTATAGATTAAAAAGATATTTGTGATATGACCTTTGAAGAAGGAAAATACATCGAATCTAATATTATAATCATTACGACGTCGTGTGGATTAAATTTTTTTAAAAAAATTCATGCGAATTTACTATCAAATGGACAAATTTTGACGATGTCGTTAATATGATGTTGAAGTGGAACTCTTCCTCGACATAATGTGCATTACATTTCAACAAGGACATTAAATTTTAAGAAATTCTAAAAAAGGCGCATGATATTTTAGATGAATTTTATATCGAAATAGTAAATTTTATACCTAGTTATGCTAATTTTCTTGCAACAAATAAGTTAGATTCAATATAGTGTTCCAACTACTTTAATGAAACAAGAAATTTTTCATAAATTTCATGTGGATCCCATTTATAACTTCCTATAAAGTTGGCTGCTTCTTTAATTTTTATTATCATAAGTAATCATCATTTAAATTTCAATTACAACTAAATTCTCTTCCTTAAAAAGAAAAATTTATGAATGGTCCAAATCATAATTAAAGTTAGCACATGTACAATTAAGCCAATCATGGCTTGTTAGTGCCTTAACATAGTTAATTATCATATTTATATTAGTGATGACATGTTGACCCCATTTCTTACTTTAATTGCATTTCCAATCATCAAATAATTATAGCACTTTTTTGTAACAAAGTTTTGAAACTCTAGGGGCTTATGGTTTTTTTGGTTATATATATAGATATAAATATATTAAAGAATTAGGGTTTTTCTTTTATCAAACTTTTAGGAAAACTAAGTATCTTTGAGTGTTAACAAAAGTTGTGTTCTTATGGTGAAAAAAAATAGTAAATTATTTTATCATAGAAGTTATGAAATCTTGGTTAAGCAGAAATTGATGCTCTAATATTACATAAGTATTTTTAAAAATAATTAATCAAGCACGATAACTCTTCTAAAACGCTTTAGATAATTTATTTTTCTCACAAAATAAGTGAATTTTAAAAGTTTGACTTAGCAGATAGCTATATAAGTTGTTAGGTTTAAATATGAAAAAAACATAAAAACATATTCAATATATACCAATAAAAGTTATGGTGAAGTGGTAAAAACTCCTCATCTTAACCTTCGATCTCGGCTTCGAGCGATGATATGCAGTTGCTTATAATAGGATGCATTTACCCAAAAATAGGACCCCTCAGCGCAAATTCAAATTAATCATACCCAAAGAGGATACCAAATGTCGAACAAAAACAAATAATCACACACACATAAATGATTTAGTCGTGTTAGCTAAATTTTCTATGGACATAATTATCTGATGGCTATATTGATGTTACATAATACAGATTAAACAAAAACAATCACACATGCATGATTTCGTGTGCTAGCTAAATTTTATATGGACAAAATTATCTGATAGCTATATTGAAGTGACATAAAATGCCCTAATAAATTAATTGAAATATACTTAAATGGACTCAAACACCACCGTTACCAAAAAGAAAAAAAAGAGATATATATGGGGGTCGGGGTGTGGGGGTTTGTCATTCAAAAGCACAACAATGTGCGTATCTAACGGATGAAATATTAAAAATAAAACTATCTGACAAGAATTTAAATTAGTCATATCCAATATGAATGTTAAATATCGAACGAATATTGAATATAAATCAAAAAAATATCTATGATTTCTTCTTGCTAGCTAAGTTTTTATGAACAAAAATTATTCAATATTTATATTGATGTAAGATAATACACGCCTAATAATATTAATTAAGATATGCTTAAACTGATCAAAATATTATTGTCAATAAAAAAGAAAAAAAAATATATCTATTATATTTATATATGTGGGGTTTTTGTCATTTTAAAGCATAACAATATGCGTATCTAACGGATAAAATATTAAAAGTAGTACTTGAAAATGTACCTAAGAGAAAAAGGTAAAAAGAAAGAAAAAAAAAAGCTATGACCAAAATTGAATATTGAGAAGACTTTCACCAAACACATGTGATTTTTGCATGAAATAAATGGAAATGTCTCTTCTTTTTAGTACAATTTTGTGGCTAGAAAATATCATTTACTAATTATTATTTGTGCATGAAATTAATTAATTTCTTAAGATGACAACTAGCTCTTAGTAGTAGTAGTTGATGATTGGATATGTATCAATAATGGAGTAGTTGAAAGTTTAATTTATAGCTTGAACATATATTGAGGAGTCTTTAGTTATAGAGTGATGTTCAAATCATTTGAATTGAATATAAAAGTTTAATTTATATATTGAAGAGTTAATTCTTGTGATATAAATGATGGAGTAAGAATATTGTATATTTTATAGTCTATTTCGAATCATTAGAAAATAATGAAGTGTGTTTTCACAAACTAGATGTATATTTCGTTTATTTAAAATATAGGAAGAAATTTTTTTTTCATGCTTATTCATTCTGAATTTATAGGCAGAAGAACGCATGTTATTGTTATTTAATTGTTGCGCCTTCTAGAAAACATCCTTCAATTTTATCGTATATGAATCGGATAAATTCAAATACACGATTCGCGACCCAAATTAATTATCCAATAGTCCTTCAGCGAGGGTGAATTTTCAGACAATTTGGATAAGATGTAAAAATTATTATTTCGATTAAATTTAAACAAATTTGGATTGAATTCTTTTTAAAAATCTTTGTAAAAAAAATTGACTTCATCATTAATTATGCAAATATTGTTTTGCGGTAAATCGTAATATAAGAGTCATATAGATTATAGACAATATTATATAAAGACTATCTATTTCGAGGGTTTCTTTTATGCATTTAAATACTTTTGATTATTCATGTATCTTAATACATTTCACATTCTACCCCCAATTTATACCAATTTAAGTTAATTGCTTGATTCGATATAAATACTTATAAATATATATATATATATATATATATATATATATATATATATGTCACGACCCAAATCGGGTTGCGACTGGCACCCACACTTACCCTCCTATGTGAGCGAACCAACCAATCTAACCTTAACATTTCAATATAATATCAACAGAAAGTAGTGCGGAAGACTTAAACTCATTAAATAAAGACCAATTCATTAACTTCTAAAATTCAACATCTATTATTCCCCAAAATCTGAAAGTCATCATCACAAGAACATCTACGATCAAACGACTAAACTAAGAGTATTCTAAAAGCTAAAAATACATAAGAAGCTAGTCCATGCCGGAAGTTCAAGGCATCAAGACTTGAAGAAGAAGATCCAATCCAAGCTAGAAGCATTAGCTCACCCTGAATTTCCGATGCAATAAGACTGGCTTGAATTACTGTTGAGTTGAAGACGATGGCACGTTTGCTGCACTCCACAAATAAACAAGAAGAGAACATAAAAGTAGGGGTCAGTACAAAACACGGGTACTGAGTAGATATCATCGGCCAACTCAAAATAGAAATCAATATATACCAAGTAATATCATAAAATCAACTATGATACTCAACATGTAGCAACAACAAATACTATATCATTAACAATTACCGTCAAGTTCACACATGAGGACTCAAGCCTCGATACCATACTCATTTGGGAATCATGTTCATTAGATTGAGTATATTAACATCTTTCAAGATTCATTATCTTTATTTCTCTTGTGTCGGTACATGACACTCCGCTCCCTCAATATTCATTAATCCTCTTGTGTCGGTACGTGACACTCCGATCCCCTAAATCTATGTGTCGGTTCGTGACACCCGATCCCCTAAATCTATGTATCGATTCGTGACACCCGATCCCCTAAATCTACGTGTCGGTTCGTGGCACCCGGTCCCCTAATACTACGTGTCGGTTCGTGATACCCGATCCCCTAATTTTACGTGTCGGTTCGTGACACCCGATCCCCTAATTCTACGTGCCGGGTCGTGACACCCGATCCCCTAATTCTATGTGTCGGTTCGTGACACCCGATCCCCTAATTCTACGTGTCGGTTCGTGACACCCGATCCCCTAATCTCCTTCCATCAATTCATTAAGCCTTCTTTCTTACCAAGGCATCATCAATCTCATTACTTTAGTTCATCAAGACTTCTCCCTTACCAAGGCATCATCATTAAAAAGAGATTAGGTTTTTATCAAGATTTGGGATTCAATAACTTCATCATGCTTAGTATAATCACAATTATATAATCACGTTCATGCATGCATACAATTAAGCACATAGCAGGGTTTACAATACTACCAATACATATCATTCTCTATTAAGAGTTTACTATGAAAGCATGAAAACCATAACCTACCTCCACCGAAGATTCGTGATCAAGCAAGCAAATTTTCCCAAAGCTTTGTGTTTTTCCCCTTCTCGATCGTCTCTCTTTCTATCGATTCCCTTCTCTCTCTTTCTCTTGTTCTTTCTATTTTCTTTATTCAAACCCTCTTTCTTTTACCCTAATTAGTATATAATTAAGAGTAAAAGATGACAATAATAGCCCACTAATTAACTTAAGGTTACCTCTTTTATCCCCCAAGAAATTGAGTTATTAATATAGACCCACGAAATATATAATTATAGCAGAAATAGTCCAAAACGCCCCTTTAAAACTTAACCAGAATTCCGACTTCCACTGGAATTACGCAACCTGTGACGTCCCGTCGCGCTTGCGACGGTCCTTCATGCAGGTTCGTCAGAGACTCGATTTCCTTAAGGAGTCTGTGACGGCCCGTCGTACCTACGACGGTCCGTCCTGCACTTCCGTCACGACGTTCAGAGAATCGTTCCCTGTACCAAATTCTCAAGAGTTGAAGTGTTTTGAAACGGTGGATCACGACGGTTCGTCGTGCCTGTGACGGTCCGTCCTGCGGGTCCGTCACAGAGTTCAGAGAGTCGATTTCAGCACCCAAATTTCGGAATTTCTAAGTGTTTTGGGACGAGACATCCTCGACGGTCCGTCGTGCCCATGACGTTCCGTCGTGGGTTCCATCGTCTCAGCCTGTTTTTCCAGAAATAAAATCTGCTGCTCAAAACGACTAAACAGGTCGTTACAATATATATAAATGATGATAATTCAAAGAGTCTATAATGCCAAATAAGTGATATTATATTATTTTTACTTTGATTTATTTAGAATGAAATTATTTATTTTGATGTAAATATAATTATTAAAATAAAATTATTTGTTTTGATGTAAATATTATAGCATTATATCCGCAAGAATATTTCTCATGAAAACATATTTGAATTAGCTTTTACTATACAAAACAATTTATGTCACATATATTTATCAATTTGATATAAATATTCAATAATTAACCTTTTTTCCCTATAAATTAAAGGAAACATAAGTAATACCACTCGGTATCTTTTTTACTCAATATTAATATATTATATTCTTTTTCACTATTTACGTATTTTTTAGGGCAATTTTCATATATAACAAATAAAAAATTTATATTTGTATGTTATAGCAAAGTTTGCATAATTGCGCTCCGTGGCAAACATAGAAACTGTATAATTCGCTATACATATACAGTTGAAGAAAATTATATAAAACGAAGTGTATAAAACACAAAAAGAGAAAGACACCTGGACTGAGAACTATATAAAAACGAAGTGTATAAAATGAATTGTATCATTAAAAGTGTATAGAACGATTATATACAATTTGAATTTGTATAAAATGAGAAAGAGAGAAAGACAAAAGAGACTTGACAAGGAATATACAATTGAATTGAATTGTATAAAACGAGAAAGAGATAAATTAGATACAATTTAAAAATTGTATAAAACGAGAAAGAGAGAGAGGCAAAAGAAATTGGGCAGCGGAGTAATTTTATTATATAATTATAAGTGTATAGGACGAAAATATATGTACTTGCATGTGTATATACAATTCTCTCACGCTTTATACAAACAGATTCGCAATTATACATTTCGCTTTTGTTTGTATAGGTAAGAAAGGCGAGGGTGGCGAGCGAGATTTGAGAGAGTGGTGAGCGAGATCTGGAAGAGGGGAGAGAGGGGAACAAAAATATATGTATTTATACAATTTTTTCTACTTTATACAATTAGAAACAATTTTTATACACTTATGTTTGTATAAAAAGTGAGGAAGCGAGCGAGAGATTGGAGGATAGTAGCGAGCGAGATATTTGGGAGAGAGGCGCCTGATAATTTTTTGCAAACGTTTGCTATGTAGCACAATTAAATCAAATCCTAGCTACTGCATTTATTTTAGGTTATTAGTTTGCTATTATATACAATTTTCCCTTTTTTTTACCCTCAATATTAATGTATTGTATTCTTTTTCACTATTTATGTATCTTTTTTTACCCTCAATATTATATTTTTTTTCACTATTTATGTGTTATAAAAAAAGACAACCAAAAAACAAAGTGTTATATAATTAGGTTTCATGTTTCTCAAGTGAGAAATATCTTAGCTTAGTAGTCCCATTTCAAAATAACATACACATAAAACATGTGTTTTGATTTGAAAATAAAACAGTTTATTTCCCAAAAGACCAAAACCAAGCGAAACATATTTTACATCAACAAAAAATTAAGGAAGTTAGTTTTTTTTTTAAAAAAAAATAATTATAATAACGACATTTTTTTTGTTAGTTTCTACTCTTTCTTTTTTTAATTAAATAGACTAATCCAAACACAATTTATTTCATAAAATAATTTTCGAAAAATCTCAATACCAACACAAAATCCACTTACCATATTATTCCTTTTTTTTTTGGTTTTCCAGTCAGTATTCAGAGTTTCATTAGAGCTGTGACTAAATTCGAATCTAAGACTTTTGGTTAAAGATGAAACACTCCCACCAGTAGATCACGACTCATGTTGATAATAGCTAGTGTCCATACCATTTGGTCATGTGGACCAACTACAAATTTTACATATAAGATGTAACTCAGTTGGCGAGTTATCCATATCAGTTGGCGAGTTATCGATATCTTCATCTAGATGATCGAGTTTCAATTTTATAATTGTACTCTCACCCACCTAAAACTAAAAAAAAAAAAAAAGAATATATTTTACAACAATCATTATTTCCAATTTTGCCTTTAGGAGCTATTTATGGGTTGCCATCCATGTGGAAACATAAAAGGAAAATGCTTCTTATCTTAAAATATATATTATTTTGGAATTGATAGTTAATGGGTAATTTATATGTTTTTTTCTTTTGGTTTTTTTCAAATTTTCATTCCCTATAATGAAATTTATATAATTGATCGTTGCAAATACATGTAATATATTTAATTATCGAGACAATAATGATAACATTTTGTATTTGAATTAATGGATGATAACTAATTCCAAGTAACGAGAAGAGAAGTAGATTAGCAAAAAAAATTCACATGTCAAATTCATTTCTTTATTATTGAATTAATATTTGAGTCGATTTTAACATTTTTAGTCTGGTGACTAAAAAAAATATTGTCCTATGATTATTTCTAGACTTTCTTGGGTTATTATGTAGTATAAAACTTCATAATCAAATATATTTAATGTGTTTTGGATGATAATTATTTACACACTTCAAATTTATTTACTTCATTAATCAAATTCATTAGCATTAATTAAAGCTTCTTATTTACAAAAGGGAAAAAAAAGAAAGTAGATACTTAGCTTAAGTTATTAATAATTTGTAGCTTTTGTAGGTTAGAAATTTTTTGCTATTGAGTCAAGGTGACTTCTAAAGAAGACTAATCAACTACCACTATCCAATTATTTTTCATTAGAAAAATGACAAGCACTCATAATACTCACTTGATGTGGACTTCACACTCTTTACCCACCTAATTTTCTTGTTCCAAAATTTAGTCTAAATTAATTTTCAATTTTAAGTTTACATGAAGATAGTACAAGTCATTTGATAAGGTGTATAAAAATAATACTGAGCAGAGATGAAGCTAGTCTTATTCAAAGGGTTCAAGCATCACTCCTTCGCTAAAAAATGGCATTGTGTATATAAATTGTTGGCATTCTAGCGTGTTATTTTAAATTTTTTAACAACTTTTAATCAAATTTTTGGCTTCACAGCTAGTGTTAAATATGACATGTTAGTAATACAAGTATATTATGTAAAGATTATTTCTTATACAAAATTTAGTTTTGTATATTAAAAATAACATGTATTGCATAACTTATTTAAAAAACTTACTTACAAACATAAAAATCATATTAGCGCTCTATAATTAGAGTTTTGTTGTTTGCTCTCTGTAGCAATCAGAGTTTGATATGGATCATCAGATCTGTATAAGAATCGCATGCAACTTTGATTTGTATAAAATCACAGATATCTGATTTGTATAAATCACATCGATTTGTATAAATCGAGTGCCCGTGTCTATGAAAATAGTGTTTGTTTCTGCATATATGTTCTTTGTGTTTGTATATCTGCATAAATTTTGAATTTGTATACAATTGAATCAGTTAAAACAATTGTATTTGTATATCAAATATTCACTCGCTTTATACAAACACAAATTATATATTGTTTTATAATTTGTGTTTGTATAAAGCGAGAAAGAGAAAGGAAAAAGAGAACTGGGCAGCAAAAAATTTGTATTGTATCATTATGAGTGTATTGAACAAAGAGATATGTATTTGTATTTGTAATATACATCTTTTTTCTTGCTTTAAACACAAACACGATTTATACATTCGTGTTTGTATAAAGTGAGACAAGCGAGGAAGAGTGGCGAGCAAAATTTCTGTAGAAAGAGGCTAATGACATAATGTTTACTACGAATTAGAATTAAATGAAATAGTGATTATATCATTTAATTAATTAATAATTTATTGTTTTATAAGATTTTCCCATATTATTAAGGGTCAAATTGAATTGGGCTTTGTTTTTTTATCTATGTGTAGACCACCTCATGTAGGAGCCCATTTCTCATGATACCTTGATGGTGATATTTACACAAATAGCCCATTAAGATCACTATTTTTTAATATATAGTCTATATACATATATATTATATATTCGAAAACTATTTTTAATATTTTAAACAATTGAATCAATATTCACACGCATTTTTATTAGTGATTAGTGAACCTATTTTGATTTCAACATTCACAATAAATATATAATATAAAAGGTGACATTTTCTTCAATAGATTATAAAGACAAAAAAAAACCATTATTATTTTCTCTTTCATGCAAACACTTTATTTTTCACTCAAAACACATAAAATGTTACATTTGTAAAAATAATAATAATAAAAAATTAAACAATCCCACATCCAAGAAAAAAAACAAAAAGAAATCACAACAATTTATCATAACAAAATAAAAAAAATTAAAGAAACAAAAAAATAAAAAAATTATACATCTGCATCACAAGGAAATGATTTATAATTTTTTCTTGAATCAGAATAATTCACCGTTGGAGTGCACAAAATCTTCAATTTCCTATGACTTGATTTCCATGCACCAACTTTAAACCTTATTTTTGCCCTAATTTTCACCTCAACTTCCACATTACCCCCTGACCTTTGTGTCTTAAAATCACGTGCA
The DNA here is from genome assembly GCF_036512215.1 of Solanum lycopersicum. NCBI lineage: Eukaryota > Viridiplantae > Streptophyta > Magnoliopsida > Solanales > Solanaceae > Solanum > Solanum lycopersicum. The sequence goes on along the minus strand of NC_090810.1, from coordinate 57,644,308 downwards.
ATATCACCGTAAAGCGCCACGTCATTCGTCGGAAGTGACACATTTATATGTGTCACATTCCGACGACGCTGATAAAATGGCTCGATATTACTGAACGCGATTGGTTGCGAGTTAAAAAAGAGTTTCACATCAATGTGGTCATAATATATTGAGATTCTCTTGTTTGGATTATAGGCTCTTAGTGTAAAATTGAAATTGCCACTTAAATGGTTGTTATTGGTTAAATTGTAGTCATGGATTGAAGAATTTTCAATTGAATAGACCATTTTATGGGGTTTTAGTACTAGCCATATGATGAGCACAACTATACCTACTACGATAAGTAGGGTTAAGAGTGAAATGGCTATGAACCTACAAATACTAAATGGTTGACTTGGCTTGACGACACGTGGTTGTGGCGGTTGTGGACGAGGAGGATTGACTGGTGGGGCCATATTAAAGGATTTCTGTAGTTCAAGAGGATTCAATTTCAATATTTTTTATCAGACTTATGATTTGATAAATGATGATGAGAGAGTTTTACAGGGGAAGTAGGAGAGGAGTGACCGAAAGCATATTGAGGATTGTTGTAGGTGGGGAGGGGATATCAAACTATAGAGATATGAGATATCGACTCTTTAGTTTTAAGAACGATGATTTTAAGAATGGATTGTTTTGTAGGATTTAGTTTTGGTGTTGGTGTACTTGTTAGAGCAATAATGAGATAGTTTTATAGGAGAGGAAGGATAAGGTTCAAAAAATATTTTATAAAATTGATAAAGATTGATTGTTTGTGCTTTTCTTGCAAGAAACTCAAGAGATCTATTAATTTCTTATTTTTAACTATAATAACAATATAATGAAGGATGCTTTTATATATTAAAAAAAAAGTTTTATAGTATGGTAATGATTGCATGAATATTCTTATCGTGTATGAAGAGAGAAAGCTAAGAAAAGAGTTTTGGAGAGTTAACTTTTCAAATATGTAAGAGTTTTGATAGTAGAATTAGGAATAACTGCGAATTCGAAATTTGATATTGATTTAAAAATCGATTCAAATTTTTAATTTACGAATTCTGAATCATAACTCGTTTTGTGCTTAGCTTCCGCCTCTCTGAGTTCATATAACAATTTCAAATTAACACTTCTACAATCACGTTCATATTCAAATAAACATTATTGAGTTCACGTAAACTCGTAACTAAATCATCTTTATCTTGTTTGATTATAATTGTTGGTACTTGCTTAACTAAGAAGTTGTTCGAAAACCATCCTTAAAGTTGTTCTCTACAAACACATATTCCCTATTCTCATTAATTTGTTAATTATATATATATATATATATATATATATATATATATATATATATATAATAAATTAATATATGACAATAGGTCGATATATTAGTTTATTTTTATGAGATTATTAATTAATGTTTAACGATAGATTTACTTATTTTATCTAACCCACAATTTGATCGATGCATAGAACATAACAGTGTCGATAATTTTATATTTGTATCTATAAAATAAGTTATAATCACATCATATATGATGCAACAAATTAATAATCATATTTATTTTGAATCAATTCTTAATTTACTACTCTTATAGGTCCATTTTTTGGGTTAAAGCTGCTTAATTCTATAATTATTAGGGCCATAATTAGAAGTTACTTGAAATTATGAGACCAATATTACAACTATCCAAAAATGTGTGATGGGCCAAATTGGCTAGCAGCCCATTTGAATTAGGAACAAAAGCCCAATACTGGATCCAGTCCATGACCAATCCAAATCAATCCAAAATGGATTTATTGGGTCGAGATAGTCGATTTTGGGATCATTATTTAAGTTATAATCGTAACGAATAAATATTACAATTCTAGCTACATCAGATCCAATTCTAGACAATCGATGTTTAAAATTATGCAACAAACTTAAGTTTGCGATTTTCCTGCGCAAATAAAATTTAGACGTTTTTGTTTATAGTAATTTTATGAAATATCTGTACCTTAAAATTGTTTTGATTATGTTTAAAATTTAATAAAATAGTGATATTAACTTTTTGGTAAAGGATAAATTGAGGTGATAGAAATAAGCGGAATATTATTTTTCCTTGAGAAAAATAAAAAATTGAAAAGGGACAGAAAATAAAATAAAATAAAATGAAATCTAGAAAATATGTTGATGCGTTTGCAGCTTTTGACAATGAAGAAAAACGTAGGTGTAAAGTTGGTATTACGTGTATTAACAAAAAAAAAAGTGAAAATATATTACAAATTTAAATTTGTATCGAAAAATCTTGAAGAATAAAATGTTTGAACAACCTTTTAATTTTTTGAATTAAAAATTAAATTGAATTTTTATCTTTTTGAGCTAATTTTATTAGAGAGGGCATTAATTCTTGAAAATTTGAGAAAAATGATGTATTTAGAAATTAATTAATTAATTAATAGAGAAAACAATTGAAAAGTGACGCTTTTAATTGTTTTTTAGAAGCAAAATGATACCTTCCCGCGCTGTCATCTACGTGTTCACAAACAGAGGGAGAAAATTGGTCAAAATTTTATTTACAAAGATATTAATATTTTTACGAGGTAATAGAACGTCTGTATAGTAAAGATTTTCTTTTTATAAATTCAGAAGATCTTTAAAGTGTCACTTTATACCTTTTCTCTTGTAATAAAGATGATTCATTATGAACTTATAGTGATTGTTACACAAATTATCTAAGTAAATGACCAATCAGATTTACTATTTTTCAAATCAACGTATACATATATATTATACGTTGATCATATGTAATTATTAAAATTATCATTCGACAATTATTTTTAACTTAATCGACTAGATAAAAATAATTATTTTAAGTTAATTCGTCATAAAAATCTTCTATTTCATATTTTTAAAGAGATTTTGTCACTTTGTCCAAGTCTAACAAAACTTTTCTCAATAACTAGTATAGTTAGACTTCTTATAATGTCTAATATATTTAAAGATTTCGATTAATTTAAATTTATATCTATCAATAAATAGAGAAATATTTTTTATTGATCTTTTTCATTCTTATAATTTGAATTAGAATCTCTTAATTAAAATTTAAAAAATTATATTCATTTTGTCATAACCTGAATCATAATTTAGTTAGATTTAAGTTTTATATATCGATAAAAACTTAATAAATTTTATTATTAAATACACTTGGCAACGATGCTTCTCTTGGCACATGGTATTAAAAAATCATATGATAAAAGAATATAATAAAAAGTGAAAGGCTTAAGTCATATGCGGCCTCTTAAAGTTGTCCGCATATTTTACTTAGACACCTCAATTTAGCCTCATACCTATTGAACACCTTATGTGTTAAAAAACAGTTCCTATTGGACACAAATGACTTATGTGGCAAAAAATGTGTATTTCACAGTCCCCAAGCGCGTGAAACCATTTGAAATGATCTTTTTTTCTTTTTCTTTTCAATTAATAGACCTAATTAATAAATAATGCATAAAAATAATTAATTTAAAATAAAAAAAAGACCTTCTTCCACATACCTTTCTTGAATTTTTGTTTTCTTAAATTGCTTTTTGATTATTTAAATAAAAATTTTTAAAAAATTAATCCAATTGTCATGTGTCATCGCTTCTTTAGTCCATTTGTCATGTTTGAGCGTTTGAAATGCACGCATATTTCTCTTTTATTTGACTATCATTTCGTGTTAAATTGGTATAAATTTGTTAAGGTTAAAGTGTTCAATAAGTATGAGGCTAAATTAAGATGTCTAAGTGAAATATACAGACAACTTTAAGGGGCCGCATATGACTTAAGCCAAAAGTGAAAAGTTATACTTAATTATGATAAAAGGTTACTAAAAAGTGTAGTGACCAAATGTTGGTGGTCGCTAGAATATCCTTTGGAAGATGCCATACCTTTTTACAAACCCCATGGGGAGAAGAAAGCATATTCTAATTTAGGTTTTCCTCATATTCATTAATTTAATTATTATGCATCGATAACGGAAAAAATATTTAAACAATCAAGAATCACTAATAAATATTAATTCATTATATTAAAAAAATGATAATTAACCTCTTATAATAAGTTTAAATTCACCTAATATTATTTTTACACTGACAGTATATTCATATGTACGACTTTAAACGAAGTTTAATAAACTCTATTAAAAAACATTAATAGAAAAAAGGAATTAATTAGCGATGTTTTGTAACCAAACAATAAAATTCATTGTTGTTTCTATTTAACGATGTATCTAACTATTCAAATTTTTTTAGCTATGAGCAATTTGACGACAAACTAATAACGAATTCTCATTGATGACATAAAAATGCATAAATATTTAATCGTGAACTCAATAATTAAAACAAGTTAAAATCTGGTGCAAATTCAAAACTCATAAAATTTTAAATCTTAGACTACGTATTTTCATGTGTACCCCTAACTTAAAGTCCTATATAAATACCTAAGTTGCTTTGGTCCAAAACCCTAGTCATTCATCAAACTATAGCTTATAACTTAAAAATAGAAGAAAAAATTTAAGATTTTTCTCTAGGTTTAGTTGCTCAATATTTTCCACCATGATCCGATGGTCAGTCAAGGCAGCTCAGCCCGGTGAGTTGTGGCGGTGGTTGGTGGCTCCGGTGGACGCCTTTTTCGCGATTCATAATTAGTTGAATCTTTGAAGAAATCTTTCACAGGGCAACTCCAATCCTTTGGCAATAGTTCAAGTTTCTTTTAATTTAATTGAGGAAAGTGGATTAGTTCCTTAATTATTTTGGTTAGTCTTTTAAAACTTTTTTTAATTAGTTATCATCCTTACTTTAATTTTTGTTATTAGCAAATAATCAAAGAATATATATGATCACTATCATCTATAGATGTCTAGTGTTATATACAGTACTATTATCATGCATTTCAAATTTCCAAAATGTTGTAATTTTTATCCCAATGGATTAGTCATTTTCTTGTTGAATTTGGATATTATAATTTAGTCTATAAAAATAATTTTTTTTTAAAAACATTTTGTAACTTTTTTTAGTTTGATATTTTAATGTATTATACATATATTTCTAACTTAATCAACACAACAACACAACGTCATTCAAAAATTATGCTTAATTACTTTATTAAAATATGTACCTAGTCAAACTAATTAAACATATAAAAAAATATGGAGGATGTATTTGTTGATTAATTTAAATGTAAAAAGTACTAAAAGAATGAATGACATGTGTAACACATGTAATAGGTCACTCGTTCACTTTGAAATAAAATTAAACAACTTGAATTTCATGATCTCTAGATTTCTATTTGTCATAGGAAATATACCCTTAAATTAAATAACGATTGTGTAACTGTTCTTTGTTGTAATTTTTGCTAAGCAAGAGACTCAATTAATTTGATTATACATTTTGTAAGACCTAATGTTCAAATCTTAAATTAAAAATCTTTAATTAAATGTAGAGTAATTCAATCCAATCTACTATACATAATCAAAGAACTTGTTATGTAACTATAAATAACACGTGTCATCATTTTTAGGACATAACAAATTAATTTATGTTTCGAAACATAAATTATTATATTTGTGATCAGTTATACGTGTGTTTCATTTTTCAAAACATAAAATGAATGTACGATATGTGGACAACTATTGTGTGTATATTCAATTAATTCAATGTATATGTTTTCAAAATGTATATATATACAAAGTCAATTATGTGTGAAATATATGATATATGTATATGATCTCTATTGAAACAACATTGATTTTTTGATGCACAAATGAAATAAAAATATTTATAACTGTGTTTAAATTTGTAAAATACCACGAGATTTTCTATCTATTTTTAAACACGAATCACCCTTAAGTATAGCAAATTATATTGTATAGGTATAGAATATATATATTTTAATCGTAATTAAAATAGCGTGTATGATATTTTTTTTTGACTGTGTATGCATGTGTGACAGATGATATATATGTGTGCGTGCGTGCGTACTGTGTGTATTCTCAAAACATAAATTGATATATATTTGATTAGTTATATGTGTGTAACGTTTTTCAAAGTATATAATGGATGTATGTATATCAATACGTGGACATCTATAGTTTGTTTGATTCAATATATATGTTTTCGAAGTGTATATATGTATAAAGTCAATTGTATATGAAGTGTATGTTGTATGTATATATGATCTCTAATGAAATAACATTGATTTTTCAATGGACAAATGAAATGCTATTGACTCCGTGAGTGTGTGAGCAAGGTAATGTGGCATGTCTTGTTGAGTGACATCATTATTTATCTATTTATATTATTCTGATTTTTTTTCTTCTAAAAAACGCAAAAAAGTTAATGTGTTTTTATTCACTATTGACATTTATTTCATTGGAACAATTACCTTTATTAAAAATAAAGCTAAACACAAATTTTCTACTTAGTTGATATAAGTAAGGTTTCAACATCATTATAGGGCGTTACTTTCAATAATACCTTTGACCTCTCTACTTCAATTTCATCTTTAAATTGCCCTCTTTTTTCAGATAAATTTGATTTATCTAGTTGAGCTCTCGCTTGATTTGAAGCGATATATAAACATGATATCAATCTATTTTTTATCCTAATGTGATAGTCAGATCTATGCCGTTTTAGACATTCTTAAGAGATCTGATTAGCAAGGTGTTTGCTCACAAAAAAAAGGAGATTTACTTCAAGAAGTCCGCTTTACTTTTAAAGAGCCTGAAATTCTTTCTTGACCACTCCCGATTGTTGCGAAATGATGAGAATTCTTTCCTCTTTTATGCTTCATAATTGATTTATACTTTTTCAGATAAGAAAGTAAACTGAAAAAAATTCACCAATCATTGAAATGTGTTGTATTTTATATATGTCATGATGATGTTAAAAACATCAACTCCAAAAGATTAGGAAGAAAAACTTCAACAAGTATTAAAAATATACAAAACCCCTGAAAATTCAAAAAATTCAGTACACATCTACTGATTCAGACAAACTACTGTATGCATAACCTAATTTTTTTTACTTTCTACGGTCTATCTTTTTAAATGGACAATTAGAATTATGAAAACACATTTGATTTACAATTACACTTTCTATATGAAAATTACATTCTATTATTTCTACCACGATGTAAAACTCGAATAAGTACACTAATCAGTCGATCGATCGATCGGATGGCGGAGGATCAAACATTACAAGAGAAAAAGTTGAGGAACTTGTCATAATAATATTTAATACTTTTTGTAACGCCTCGTTCACTAAATTGGGAGAAAGAAACAAATTAACAACTATTACATAAAAACTTATAGTCTACATGTTTTCTTCTAGCTAAGAGTATTTATGTAATTTTCATATTTTATTTTATTATATTTTTGAAAAATTATTTAAAATTTCTGTAAATCACGATAATTAATAATGTTGAATATTTAGGTGTCTTAGAATTTTGGCCTAGATATATTATATACTAGTGAATTGCAATTATTTATTTCCTCATTTGCTTTTACAAGTATTACAAATTCAACGATTACATAGCCAAAATAGGAATTTTTTTTAGTAATGCACGTAAATTATTCGACAAAATACTTCAACTTAAGGTGTTACGTTGGTTAAAGTTATCGAGATTGCAAAGACAATTTAGTTCTTCAAGAAAACTATATATGAAGAAGGATCTCAATCTTAATTCGTTCAATTAACAATTATGTTTTAACTATGAATGCAAATTGGAGTCTTACTTGACTATGAACACACTTGTAATTGAGCATTGCAATATCGAAAGTGTTAATCCACCATTTAACAATATTCCTTAGATGGAGCAGTACAAAGTCTATGAGGAGTGTCGAGATGCATTAAATATATCGTTTCATTTAGGTGAATTATTTTCGTATATTTTGATGGGTAGGTCCATGGATTTGAGTCATACTATAATTATTGATATTCGTGTCCTGATAAAATTACTTACATTACTTTTTTTTATATATAAAAAAGAATTTTTCATAAACTTTGTATATATTCAAAAATACTTTATGCATAAAAATGTTGTCGTGTGTAATTAGCTAGTACTTTTTAATGGTTTAACATTGAATCAATAAAGGGTTTTTGTTGGGTATAGTAAGTATAACTAGGAAATAGAAGAAATATGAAGAGTTTTATGTTTTAGCAATAAGATATTTCTCCCTCACTGGTGGTGAAAAAAAAGTTCAACTGTTTCGATAAGAAACACTTCTACTTGTTTAAAGAGTTGGAAAAGAGGAACCCTCTCATGCCGTCCCCATTGTCGCTTGGCTCAGGTTCAACTACGACTTTGGCTTTGAAAAATTATTGTTTGAGAGATTAGTTTTTAGATAAAATTTTATTTAATTATTAATTATTTAATCATTAAGTTAATCAACCCAATTTTCGAACTGTAATCGCGACCTAATTTCAATTCGTATTCGTGATTCAATTTTAGAACGTATCGGTGTAGTTCTTTTCCAAATTTATTCAAATTTTTAATCGTATATTAGAAGAATATTTTGAAAGGTTGCAAACTTTCAGAATTTGTTAGTACTTCATGGCTATAAATACTCATGGTTCTTCAAACTTTTCACTACGAATTTTCTGCACAACTATATCCAGTATTCAAGTTTACTTTGTTCTCATTGAATAGTTTGATGATACCAAGTTTGTCACGACCCAAAATGGGCCGTGAGTGACACCCACATTTATCCCCCTATGTGAGGGAACCAACCAATCTAAACCCCATCATTTCAAACATAATGAACTAAATACATTGCTGAAGACTTAAAACTCATTAACAAAATAAATCAAATAACTTCTAAAAACTCAAACACTTATTATTATCCCCAAAATCTGGAAGTCATCATCACAAGAACATCTATCCTCAAATTACTAATCTAAGAGTATCAGTCCAAGCTAGTAGCATTAGCTCACCCTGAAATCCGGAGTAATGAAGACTGGCTAGAGTTGCGGTTGAGTTGAAGACGACGGTATGTTTGCTGCACTCCACATATAACAAAGAAAGAAACATACAAGTAGGGGTCAGTACAAAACACAAGTACTGAGTAGGTATCATCGGCCAACTCAAAATAGAAAACAATATATATCAAGTAATAATATAAAATCAACTACATTACTCCACATGTAGCAACAACAAGTACTATAATCGTTAATAAGTACCGCCAAGTTCACACATGAGGACTCAAGCCTCAATACCATACTCATTTGGGAATTAGATTCATTAGTTTGAGTATATTAACATCTTTCAAGATTCATCACCTTTATTCTTGTGTCGGTACGTGACACTTCGCTCCCCTACTACTATGTATCGGAACGTGACACTCCGATCCCCTAGTTCTACGTGTCGGTTCGTGACACCCGATCCCCTAATTCTACGTGTTGGTTCGTGACACCCGATCCCCTAATTCTACGTGTCGGTTCGTGACACCCAATCCCCTAATTCTACGTGTCGGTTCGTGACACCTGATCCCCTAATTCATTCTATTAATTCATCAAGCCTTCTTTTATACCAAGGCATCATCAATCTCATTACTTTAGTTCATCAAGCCTTCTTTTATACCAAGGCATCATCAATAACAAGGGGTTTTCAAGATTTGGGATTCAATAGCTTCATCATGCTTATTTCATCACAATTATATAATCACATTCATGCAAGCATATAATTAAGCATATAGAAGACTTTACAATACAACCCAACACATATCATACGCTATTAAGAGTTAACTACGAATAGTATAAAAACCATAACCTACCTCCACCGAAGAATTGCGATCAAACAAGCTAATTCCCCAAAGCTCTATTTCCTCTTCGTTTTCCCTCTTCTCTCGATCGTTCTCTTTCCCTCTCCTTGTTCTTTCTATTTTTTTCTTATTCAAACCCTCTTTATTTTACCCTAATTAACATATAATTAAGTATAACAGATGATAAAAATAACCTACTAATTAATTTAAGGTTATCTCCTTTAACCCTCAAGAAATTGGATTATTAATATTCATCCACTAAATTTATAATTATAGCAGGAATAGTCCAAAACGTCCCTTAAAACATTTAAAGAAATTCGACCCAGCCTGGGATTACGCAGTCGGCGACGGGCCGACGTGCCTGCGACGGGCCATCCTGCTGAGTCGTCACAGAGTTCAGAGACTAGATTTTTACCAAGGGTCTGTGACGGCCCGTCATGCCTGTGACGGTCCATCCTGCCACTTCGTCACGAAGTTCAGAGAGTCGATTTCAGTACCCAAATTTCAGAATTCTAAGTGTTTTGGAACGAGACCCCCTTGACGGTCCGTCGTGGGATCCGTCGACTAAGACAATTTTTCCAGAAATAAAATCTGCTGCTCAAAACGACTAAACAGGTCGTTACATTCCCAAAATCTGGAAGTCATCACCACAAGAACATTCTATCCTCAAATTACTAAATCTAAGAGTATCTAGGAAGCTAAAATAAATAAGCAGATTGTCCATGTCCGAACTTCAAGGACATCAAGACATGAATGAGAGAGAATCCAGTCCGAGCTAGGAACAATAGCTCACCCTGAAATCTGACGTGATGAAGACTGGCTAGAGTTGAGGACGAGTTGAAGACGATGGCACGTTTGCTGCACTCCACAAATAACAAAGAAGAAAATTACAAGTAGGGGTCAGTACAAGGCACAAGTACTGAGTAGGTATCATCGGCCAACTCAAAATAGAAAGCAATATATATCAGATAATAACATAAAATCGACTACCATACTCAACTGGTGACAACAACAAGTACCATAACCTTTGGCCACAACCCAAGCACATCTATGAGGACTCAAGCCTCCACACCATACTCATTTGGGAAATAGGTTCTTTAAATCTGAGTATATTAGCATAATTCAAGATTCACTCTCTTTACTATCCTGGTGTCGAAACGTGACACTCTGATCCCCTCAATATTCATTCATCTTACTATCATAGTGTCGGAACGTGACACTCCGATCCCCTCAATATTCATTCATCTTACTATCCTGGTGTCGGAACGTGACACTCCGATCCCCTACTATCCTGGTGTCGGAACGTGACACTCCGATCCCCTACTACTACGTGTCGGTTCGTGACACCCGATTCTCTACTATCTTGGTGTCGGAATGTGAAACTCCGATCCCCTATTCTACGTGTCGGTTCGTGACACCCGATCCCCTAATCTCATTCTTTCAGTTCATCAAGTCTTCTTTTATACCAAGGCATCATCATTAACAAAGAGGTTTTAAGGTTTAAGATTCAACAATCTCATCATGCTAATTCATCACAATTACATAATCACATCATGCAAGCACACAATTAAGCATATAGAAGACTTTACAAAATTACCCAATACATATCAATCGCTATTAAGAGTTCACTATGAAATAACATAAACCATAACCTACCTCCACCGAAGAATCGTGAATCAAGCAATCTACTTCTCCAATGCTTTTTGCTTTTCCTTCGTTCTCTCTTCTCTCGTTCGTTCGTTATCCCTTTCTCTTTCTGTCTCTTTCTTATTCCAACTCTTTTTCTTTTACCCTAATTACCATATAATTAAGTATAAAAGATGACAAAAGTAACCCACTATTTATTTCAAGGTTATCTCCTTTAACCCCCAAGTAATTGAATTATTAACATTAAACCACTAACTTTATAATCATAAGCAGGAATAGTCCAAAACACCCCTTAAAAACTTTTAACAGAAATCCGACCCAGTCAGGGTTACGCAGCCTGTGACGGTCCGTCATGACTGCGACGGTCCGTCTTGCAGAGTCATCACAAAGTTCAGAGACTCAATTACATGAAAGACTCTGTGACGGTCCGTCGTACCTACGACGGTCCGTGCTGCTCTTCCGTCGCGAAGTTCAGAGAGTTGTTCTAAGTATCCAAATTTCCAGAGTCTAAGTGTTTTGGAACGAGACCCCCTCGATGGTCCGTCGTGCCCATGACGGTTCGTCGTGGGATCCGTCGATCCAGACAGCTATTACCAGAAATGAACTCTACTGCTCAAAACGACTAAACAGGTCGTTACAATCTATTGATTCGGACGAACTATTATATGCGTAACCTAATTTTTCTTACTTTTTGCAATCGATCTTTTTATTTGAACAATTAGAATCAGCAATCACATTTAATTTACAAATTACACTTTCTATAAATACGCTAATCGACGATTGATCGATCGGATGGTGGAGGATCAAACCATACAAGAGAAAAAGTTGAGGACCTCCTCATAATAATACTTACTACTTTTTGTAACGCCTCGTTCAGTAAGTTGGATGAATGAAACAAATTAACAATTATTACATAAAAACTTATACTCGACATGTTTTAGTATTTATGTAACTTCAATATTTTATTTATTTTATTTTACTATATTTTTGAAAAATTATTTAAATTTTTTATAAATCACGATAATTAATAATTTTGAATATTTAGGTGCCTTAAAATTTTGGCCTAAACATATTTTATACTAATGAATTGAAATTATTTATTTCCTCATTTGCTTTTACAAAGTACTTATTACAAACCTAACGATTACATAGGCAAAATAGACAAACAAGTTTAGTAATGTACATAAAGTACTCGATGAAATGTTTTAACTTAAGGTGTTATATTTGGTTAAAGTTATTGAGATTGCAAAGACAATTTTTCGTTCTTCGAGAAAACTATATATAAAGAAGGATCTCAAGCTAAACTCGTTCAACTAACAATTATGTTTAACTATGAATGTAAATTGGAGTTGTACTTGACTATGAACACATTTGTATTTGAGCATTGCAAGATCAAAAATGTTGATTCACCATTTAACAATATTGCTTAGATGGAGCAGTACAATGTCTATGAGGGGTGTGGAGATGCATTAGATATAGGGTAACATTTAGGTGAAGTATCCTCGTATATTTTGATTAGTGGGCCATATATTTGTCATACTATAAATATTGATATTGCGTACTGATAGTTTACTTACATCACTTTTTAAAAAAAAAAGATTTTTTCATAAACTTTGTATGTATCTAAAAATACTTTATGCATAAAAATGTTGTCGTGTGTAATTAGCTAGTACTTTTTAATGGTTTAACATTGAATCAATAAAGGATTTTTGTTGGGTATAGTAAGTATAACTGGGAAATAGAAGAAATATGAAGTGTTTTATGTTTTAGCAATAAAGATATTTTTACCTTATTGGTGGTGAAAAAAAAGTTCAACTGTTTTAATAAGAAACACTTCTACTTGTTGTTTAAAGAGTTGGAAAAGAGGAACCCCCTCATGCCGTCCCTATTGTCGCTTGGCTCAGGTTCAACTACGCCTTTGGCTTTGAAAATGATTGTTTGAGAGATTATTTTTTAGATAAAATTTCATTTAATTATTAATTATTTAATCATTAAGTTAACCAACCCAATTTTCAAATCGTAATCGCGACCTACCGTAATCACGACCTAATTTCAATTTGTATTCGTGATTTAATTTTAGAACCATATCGGTGTAGTTCTTTTCCAAATTTATTCAAATTTTCAACCGTTTATTAGAAGAGTGTTTTGAAAGGTTGCAAACTTTAAAAATTTGTTAGTACTTCATGGCTATAAATACTCGTGGTTCTTCAAACTTTTACTACGAATTTTCTGCACAACTATATCCAGTATTCAAGTTTACTTTGTTCTCATTTAATTGTTTGATGACACCATGATTTTGTAGCAATACACTGGTTAGTAAAATTTTTCACCCTATGAGAAGATATTCCTTTAACCTCTAATATTTAAGAAAAATAATGTCATTAAGGGCACACTTTACATTAAGTAAATTCAATTTTCTTCTTGTCAATATTATTTCTTTTATTGTTACATATTTGGTTCTCTTTGCTAGTTTTAATTTTTAATTTTGAAAATATTTTTAAGCTTTGTTGTTTATTAATTTTGCAAAGTTACAGTTCTAAGTATTTTACTAATACAAATTGAATAATTTAAAAATCAATTTCGATTCTCTTTGAAATAAAATTAAACTTGAATTTCATGATTCTCTAGAAACCTATTAGTCATAGGAAATATACCCTTAAATTAAATAACGATAGTGGAAGGTGCTTCTTATCGTAATTTTTGCTAAGCAAGAAACTCAGTTAATTTGATTACACATTTTGTAAGACCCAATTAAGCAAAAAGTGATTGTTATAAGATTTATTTAATTTTGAAATCTTAAATTTAAAATCTTTAATTAAAGGTGGAGTAATTCAATCCAACCTACTATACATAATCAAAGAACTTGTTATGTAACTATAAACAACACGTGTCATCGGTTTTAGGACATAACAAATTAATTTATGTTTTCAATACATAAATTAATATATGTCTGATTAGTTACACGTGTGTTTTACTTTTTAAAGCATAAAATGAATGTACGTAGATGAATTTGTGAACAACTGTTGCGTGTATGTTCAATTTGATTCAATAACATATGTTTTCAAAATGTATATGTGCACAAAGTCAATTATGTATGAAATATATGTTGTATGCATATGGTCTCTATTGAAACAACATTGATTTTTTAATGCACAAATGAAATGAAAATATTTATAAGTGCTTAAATTTGTACAATGAAATTTATATCTATTTTTAAAAATGAAACACCCTTAAATGTAACAAAATATATTGTATCGGTATATAATATATACATTTTAATCGCAATTAAAATAGAATGTATAATATAATTTTTTGTGACTATGTGTATACATGTGTGACAAATGATATATATGTATGTGTGCGAGTGTGTGGGTGGGTGCGTGCGTACTGTAAGTGTGTTCTCAAAACATAAATTAATATATGTATGATCATTTATACGTGTTTGTCGTTTTTCAAAGCATATAATAGATGTATGTATATGAATATGTGGACATTTATAGTGTGTTTGATTCAATGTATATATTTTTGAAGTACAAATATGTATAAAGTCAATTGTAGATGAAGTATAAATTGTATGTATATGATCTCTAATGAATAACATTGATTTTTTAATGGACAAATGAAATGCTATTGAACTCTGGTGAGTGTGTGAGCAAAATGATGTAGCATGTCTTGTTCAATGACATCATTATTATCTATTTATATTATTCTGATTTTTTTTCTTCTAAAAAACGCAAAAAAACTAATGCGTCTTTTATTCACCATTGAGATTTATTTCATTTGAACAATTACCTTTTTTAAAAATAAACCCAAACACAAATTTTCTACTTTGTTGGTGTAAGTAGGGTTTCAACATCATTATAAGGCGTTACTTTCGATAATACCTTCTACCTCTCTACTCTAAATTCATCTTTAAATTGCCCTCTTTTTCCAAATAAATTTGATTCATCTAGTTAAGTTCTCGCTTGATTTGAAGCGTTATACAAACATGATATCAATTTATTTTTCATCCTAATGTGGTGGTTAGATCTATGCCATTTTAGCCATTCTTAAGAGGTCTGATTAGCAAGGTGTTTACTCATAAAAAAGGAGATTTGCTTTGAGAAGTCCGCTTTACTCTTCAAGAGCCTGAAATTCTTTCTTAACCACTCGCAATTGTTGCAAAATGGTGAGAATTCTTTTCTCTTTTATGCTTCATAACTGATTCATACTTTTACCGATAAGAAAGTAAACTGAAAAAAACTAACTGATCATTGAAATGTATTCAATTATATATATGTCGTGATGTTGTTAAAAATCTCAACGCCAGAAAATTTGCTTCAACAAGTATTAAAATTATGCAAAACCCCTAATAATTTGAAAAATTCAGCACACATCTATTGATTCAGACGAAATACTGTATGTGTAACCTAATTTGTTTACTTTGTGCAATCGATCTTTTTATCTTGACAATTAGAATCATGAAAACACATTTGATTTATAAATACAATTTTGATATGAAAATTATATTCTATTATTTCTACCACAACGTAAAGCTCGATTCAGGTGGTACGTGAATCGAGTTTAGAACGTTGTGAGACAGTTTGGTTCCTATCTACCGTTGGTGTTAAAAGGAGATTTGCCTCCGAGCCTCTCAATGAGAATGAATAAGAGGCTCGTGGGATTGATTTGAAAGTGGCAAAGAGGATAGCTTGCTTCTAGGCAGAAGCCTTGCGTCTCACACTTTGATGAGTGGAACCTCTTGTCCCCTCTAATTCGTTGTGTTCTTAGCGTGTGTGATCCAGTTATAGAGTCTATTATGGTTATCAAATGGGCTGTTTCACATGGTTTTCGCGTTACTGGTTTTCGAAAGAGTTAATATCTCTATTAGCTAAACCCTTTTTTACCCTGCCAAAAAAGCCCTGTATTCTAGTGTAACTTCCGTCTCTGATCGGTGTCTTTTTTCGGACACGAGGACGGTGGGATCCTTGGGAGTGAACGTGAAGGGGCTCTACAAAACATCCTTAAGACTTCTGGTTTTATGCCCTCCACACAGACCTTGAATGCTTCTTCAAAAATGAAAAATTCGCTATAGAGATTTCGTGCAGTCAGAAATTAAAATAAAGAGCTTCAACAGAAAAATCGTTTCGATCCAATCAATTCTTGGATTAAAATAAAGAAAAAAAAGATATGTCAGTGACCTAGCACGGCGAAGCACTCTCCGAGGGCTACTAATTGGCCGTCCGATCGATCGAAAGGTGGAGGATCAAACCATACTAGAGAAAAAGGTGAGGACCTCCTCATAATATTACTTGCTACTTTTTTGTAACGCCTGTTTAGACTAAATTGGGGCTAATCATATCAGTTTCATCAATGAAAAAACCCTAATGGTTCATCTTCCCCCAATTTTATTTTTCTCTCCCAAAAATTTTTCCGAACAAAAAATCAAACCCTAAATGGCAGCCATTATACATGTTTTAGGATTTTCCAGGTTTGTGTATGGTTGAGAATCATCATCATCATCATGAGAAGGGGATTTTAGTTTTTTTTTTCTTTTTTTTTTGTGAATCTGCTTGTGTTTGGTGGTTGATTGGATCCGTTAATTGATTGAGAATCATCAGAAGAATGAGATTTTAGTTTTTTTTGTAGTTTTTTTGAATCTGCTGGGCCTTTGTTGTTAATTTTTGTGGCATCTATTGATTGATGTGTGTTTGAATTGTTCTTTTTGTAATGGCAAACGGTTCAGAGAATGGGGAGATTGTTGTTTCGTCCATTAGGACTGGTATGAAACGGGAGTTTGCTATGATGATGAAGGCTCAAGCTGATTGGGACATTGATGTTGGTCAGAAGAGGGTTACAAGGACACCACAATCGAGTCAGAATAGTCCTGGTAACGTTAGCAATGATAAGGTTTATGTGAAAAAGAGGAAAAGGGAGGTGAAAGATGTGGTTGATAGTGAAGATTTGTCGAATTTGAAGGTTGTTGGAAAGGAATTAGAGAGTGATGGAGTTGTGAAAAAAGATGACAATGTGGCTTTGTTGAGTGAAGATTTGTCGAATTCGAAGGTTGTTGGTGAAGAACTGGAGAGTGATGGAGTTCAGAAAATGGATCAAAATGTGGTTTTGTTGAGTGGAGATTTGTCGAATTCGAAGGTTGTTGAGGAATTGGAGAGTGATCGGGTTGTGAAAAAAGATGACAATGTGGTTTTGTTGAGTGAAGATTTGTCGAATTCTAAGGTTGTTGGTGAGGAACAGGAGAGAGATGGAATTGTGACTAGGGACGAAAATGTGATTATTTTGAGTGAAGAGGAGGAGCCGAAGAGCGGTGTGGTGGATTGCACTAGTGATGATGAGAAGAAAGCTAAGATGGATGAAGGAGTTGTTGGGTCTGGAGAAGAAGGGAATGCTAGCTTGCAGAATTGTGGAAATGATGCTACGACTGAAAAGGGCGAATCAGCGAAAACCAATGATGATTTTGATGAAGAGATGGCTGAAATTGTTCCTGAATTAGCTGTTACTGCTCAGGGTGATGGTAAAGATGAGCAAAAACGTGGGGATGATACTCAGAATGAAATGCCTACAACAGGGAAGGCCAGTGATTTCATTGTTGGAGCAATGCCTGAAATTGTTCCTGAAGCAGCTGTTACTGCTCAGGCTGATGGTAAAAATGTGCAAACTTGTCGAGGTGATGCAATGACTGAAATGGCTAAGACAGTGAAGGCTAATGATTGCACTGTTGAAGCAAGGCCTGAAATTGCTCCTGAATTAGCTGTTACTGCTCAGGGTGATGCTAATGCAAAGATTGAAATGGCTAAAACAGTGAAGGCTAATGATTGCACTGTTGAAGCAAGGCCTGAAATTGCTCCTGAATTAGCTGTTACTGCTCAGGGTGATGCTAACGATGAGCAATTACAGACACCTATGAGGCGGTTTACTAGGTCTGCTCTGAAAACAGAAGAGGACACAATGGTATCTCAGTGCGATAGAATTAAGATTGTGGATGTCCATGAAACAGATTCTGTAGGTACCATGTCTACACCTGCAAGGTTAGAGTTGAAGATGTCCAAGAAAGTTGCACTGACTAAAATTCCCACAAAGTTGAGAGATCTTCTTGAAACAGGTTTGCTGGAGGGTTTATCTGTTCGCTACATTCGTGGCACTACAAAGGTAAGTTTTTTAAAGAGACATATATTGAGTTTCCGTTTCGGCAATTCTGTTTGGATATTAACCAAATAATTGTAATTTAGGGGAGAGGGCGTCCTGCTAAAGGACTTCGCGGAGAGATTAGAGGCTCAGGAATATTGTGCTTCTGTGATAACTGTCATGGGACATCTGTAAGTGTAACTTTTTTGGATTTTCTTCTGTAGATTATCTGAATATCCCTTATATGATATATTTCCTTGCTCGTTACAGGTTGTTACACCAAATCAATTTGAGCTGCATGCCAATAGTGCCAACAAACGTCCACCAGAATACATCTATTTGGAGAATGGAAAAAGTCTGAGGGATGTATTGAGTATGTGTAAAGATGCTTCTTCTGATGAAGTAGAGATGGTAATAAAAAATGCCATCGGGAGTGCAGACGCTAAAATAGATGCTTCAGCATGTATGTCTGCACAGGAGTTCCAATCTCCCCCTGTTCCAAGTGGTGAAGCTAGTAGCAGGTATAAACATCTAAGTGTTTTCCTTTTATCAACTCCTATTTCTATCCTCAAAGCTATATGTCTCTTTTGTTATATAGAAAATAGGAGTTGATAACCCATCAAAATATCTATGGTTCTTCTTTGTTCAAATGCATCGCAAAATGCACGAGGGATCATTAGTAGTCCCTTAATAATTGAAGAAGAAGTAGGGATGACAAACCTCGGGTTGAAGTCCACCTTATGGCGCTAGCTTTAGCCTTCAGCTAGATCACTGAGATATGTAGATCTATTTCTGTTGTCCCAGTGGAATCCCATAAGTGTGGTTTGGGGCCATATAGGTAGAGAGACTGTTTCCGAGAGACCCTCTGTTCAAGTTTAGCAAATTCAAGTATAAAGAATAAGAAAAAAAACATAGCAATTAACAAGGGGACCAGTGTAAATCCTACAACAGTAAGACAGTTTTGCTTCACCCACAAAAAGAAAATGATATGAAATAAATGGATACACATTCTTATCCCCCCAAAAGTAATATAATTGAAATGGTATTGTCATATAATTAATTCTTATCCCCCAGAAGTAAAATTATTGAAATTGTTTTGTCATATATTCTACTTCAGTCTTATTTTATCTTCTCTACCATGGAATGTTGGAACATAACCTTTTTGTTCTTAATCTTTTTTTGATTTTGTAAATGTAGTTCATTTATTAACAAGGCCAAAAAAACTGGCCTTATACAAGGGGTATATGGTATACTACCATTATGTTCTTTCCATGTTTTAAATAATTAAAACATTTGCCTCGCATTTTACTTTGAATATCTTGAATTGTGTTATGATTCCTCACCTTTTTGCGTCAATATGTTATTTCCCACATTTGTTTCAGGTCTACATCATCTGCGCCTGCTACAAAGTTGACCGATCGAATGCCCTCTGGCAGTGGAACTCAAAGTAAAGCTCACGGAAAGTTAACTAGAAAGTAAGCCTTTTTGCTTGTTAAAGTTTTTGTGTTTTCTTCTTTGATGATTTATTTTTGCATTGTTCTGTCATCTAAGCTTTTTATTAATTCTTTTTCGTACTTATATTGGTTCGTGGTGTTTCTTTTTGACTTCATTCTTGCTCTTCTGTCTCTACAGGGATCTGCGCATGCACAAACTTGTGTTCGAGGAGGATGCACTTCCTGATGGAACTGCATTAGCATATTATGTCCGTGGACAGGTATATATTCAACTCAATTACATAGTTACATTTTGGATTGCTCTACTTTTGTGTTGTAACAGGTTATCATTCAAACCAATATTAGATTGTTGAGTTCTTAATTGCTCATCACATGTGTTGTTGCAAACATGCTAGAAGTTTGTTCACTAGATCTGTACATTCATAGCATTCGCTTGGTGCTCCTTTGGTGGAATAAAAATTAATTACTTATCGAAGAATTGTTCACTAAATTTCTTATATACATGCGTTGTAATTTGTATATTAATTTGCTTGCTGTCTCCTGGCAGAAATTGTTGGAGGGTTATAAGAAAGGTCATGGAATTTTCTGCTACTGTTGCAATACTGAGGTATGTAGTTCCTGCTTTCGTAAGTATTAAAATCAGCTGTCATGTGCTAATGTCCTTGTTTACATACAGGTTAGCCCTTCACAGTTTGAGGCTCATGCAGGTTGCGCTTCACGTCGGAAGCCGTGAGTGTCTGTTTCTTTTGTGGTTTATTCTTGGATAATTTGTGTAAGGGATCAGGGACATATCCAAGTCATTTTCCCTGTTTTACCCCCTTCTCGGATTGACTTGTGGTTTTCACATTCCTTTTCTGGATGGGTTGTGTATATGACATTAACGCCATCCGTTAATGTCATATACACAACCCATCCAGAAAAGGAATGTGAAAACCAGAAGTCAATCAGAAAAGGGGGTAAAACAGGAAAATGACTTGGATATGTCCCTGATCCCTTACACAAATTGTCCAGTAATTAATGTTCTTCAAATGCACGAATGGTGTTAGTGCAACTTCTTTGACTGAAAGATTTAGTTTGCGTTAATCCTTTGTGTTACTTTGACAGTTATTTGTACATATATACTTCCAACGGGGTGTCTCTGCATGAGTTGTCTATTAAACTTTCAAAAGAACGAAGGTCCTCAGCTGAGGAAAATGATGATCTCTGCTCTATATGTGCTGATGGAGGGGACCTCCTGTGCTGTGACAATTGTCCAAGAGCTTTCCATACCGGTAAATGTGTTTTACATTGTTGAATTCTTTTATCTACTGTCTATCTGTGTTTGCTTATAACAATTCAGTATCAAACTGTCTTAGGAAGTTAGGATAATGCACCATGTTGATTGATTCAGTGATGCATTATCCTAACTTCCTAAGACAATTTGATACTGAATTGGTTTTGAGAAAAGATATGCTACAGATGCTTATATATGAGTCATCACACTGTGGATGTGAATGTTTGTCAGGCAACCTAGACTTCAATTTTCACGTGATCATTATGTTCTCATTGCAAACTTGTTTCTGTTGCAGAGTGTGTTTGTTTGCCAAGTATTCCCACCGGTACCTGGTATTGTAAATACTGTGAAAACATGTTTGCAAAAGAAAGATTCGTTGAGAACAATGCCAATGCTAAAGCTGCTGGGAGGGTTGCTGGAGTTGATGCCATCGAGCAGATAACAAGACGATGCATTCGCATGGTGGAAACTTTAGAGACTGAAGTTAGTGTTTGTGTGCTCTGCAGGTCACATTTCTATTCCTACTTTTTCCACAACTAAGTCGACTTGATTTTAATTGATGACAGAAGAAGTCACATGAGGCTTGAAGTGATACACTTGGACCTTCCATCATACTTTTTGCACCATACTTTTTAAGAACACTGACATATCATTTTGATTGTCCAAAAGAATAATTACTTAATTCTGATCATCTTGGGTATTTTCATTTTCTTCAAGGGTTGTTCTTTTTTGTTTCTTTCGGTAGCCTGTATCAAGGAAGTGATCTGTTATAGCCACTTAAAAATGACCTTTTAGATCTCTTATGTGTTAAAGTGAAGATATCTTGTATTATGCAATATGCACACTAGACACAGTTACATGTAGTTTAAGACATTAGTTTGTATTAATATATTATATTAGTGATGATGAGGATTAATATAAAGCAGTGGTTAAGTTAGTTTGCTAGAGAAAACATCATATGAAAGTCTACAAGTCTAGAGAATACATTAAAGTATTCAACTTGTAGACTTTCATATGATGTTTTCTCTAGCAAACTAACTTTTTACTAAGTGTTGGCATGTGTTCCATTTTATTATCCAGATATTACATACTTGACAGATACTGAAGTGTTGGCATATATTCCATTTTATTTTTATGATGCTGCATCATCAGATAGATATTGAGTTTTTTTAAAATTTAGTTGTGTATTTTCCTTCATTTGCAAAGTCAAAGATATTAGAACTTTATGAAATTTGAAAATTTTCCACTGTTGCTGTGCTATTCAGTAGTTTCATAAGTTTTGCTAATGTTGCAGGGATCAGGATTTCAGCAAATCAGGATTTGGCCCGCGGACAGTTATAATTTGTGATCAGGTATTGTTTTGTTAGCATCGAATAATATAATATCTGACCTTTTTACTCTTTTGTGAGGTCTCAGTAAGGTCGAGCATTGAAGAAGTTTTCCATTGCTTTTTGTAGTGTGAGAAGGAGTATCATGTTGGATGTTTGAAGGAGCACAACATAGATGACTTACAGGTTTGCAGAATTTCATATTCTATTGCATGTTTTTCTATTTCTAGTATATCTCCTATGTCCTTTATGTTGTATAATTAGATTGTTTAACCTGCACATATTTACACATCCTGATCGCTAGTCAACGTTTTGAAACCCTCCTCACTTCAGGAATTGCCAAAAGACAAATGGTTTTGCTGCACAGATTGCAGTAGAATTCATTTTGCTCTGGAAAAGGTGGTATCAGATGGAGAACAGAACATTCCTGAGTCTCTTTTGGAAGTCTTGAAGGCAAAGAATGAAGGAAAAGGTTCAGTGAATAACTCCAGGCTTGACATTAAATGGCGTCTGCTAAGTGGAAAAATGTCATCAGAAGAGACAAGGGTCTGGCTTTCTAGTGCTGTTTCAATTTTCCATGTGAGTTTCTTTTCCTAGTTTATTTCCTACTGTTCTTCTGACTCGGAAGAGAACCAGCCTAACCTCTAGGAGACCTGCTAACATGCCTAATTGCAAATTGTTCATTTCTAAGAACTCATTTTCTATGAAATTGGAGACTGCTTAACTATCTTTTCCCAATGCATTTCTCTTCTCTTTTCTATATGCATTCAGACATTTACATGAATACTATTTTTTTTATGTGCTTTAAGTTAGTTCCTACCTCTTTAAAAAGCAAACCAAGCTCCTTGATTTTTGGATCTCTAACCTTTTCAAAATCAGAGATAATTGGAGACCATTCCTGTTCTTAGGGTCCATGCTTTGCTTTAACATGCCTATATTTTAATACTAATTCACTTCTGGGTCATACTAATGTAGAGGTTACTTTCTTTCTTAGTAAGAGGTTCGTCTTGACAACTGCAGATACTTTAAGCTCTCAGATTTTCCAATACCAGTTTCTCATGACAATTTGGTACTGTGTCGGCCCATTGCCTTTATCAATTGAAGCCTTCTTGGGGTTGGGGTTGATGGTCGGAATACGAGCGTCACAAGTGATAGTTTAGATCAGTGTGGATTTACATCCCTTAGTCTGGGTTTTATTACATCTGTTTCTCTTTTTCAGGTGTAGAATTCTAACCAGCTAGCTTGCAACTCAGCCCACCACATCTATGATTGCCCAACTTGATGATTAGTTTTTTTCTGTTTCAGGAGTTCCCCTTTATTTATTTTGTATATGGATTAAGTCAAGTTTGGCCCTTCTCAAAAAAAAAAAAAAGGTCAATTTTGGTGATTAGGCAGTGATTTTTAAAGAAGTAATATCATGACTACAATCATTTTTTAAATAACGGTTGTGTTCGGACCATTTTATGTGCCCGACTATTGCACTGGGTACTTGCTACCGCCCGGCGCCCACTAATAGCTACTATCTAACTCCTAATTGTAAATCAAATGAAGTGTTATAAATCATATTCTTTATGCCATGAGTAAAGTCTGATGGGTATTGGAATCCCAGAATATCATATCCGAACAACACTGCTTTTGTGTATTTGTAGTTAAACAAATTCCAGTTGTATTGTAATCTTGTTACCCACCTGCTAATACAGTTTTTATGTAGATAATTGTCATGCTAATTAATGATGCTTACTGTGTATATATATGTGAATTTGATTATCTGTTCTTTGCCTTGTGTAATAGGAACAATTTGACCCAATTGCTGATGCAAGTACTAGCCGTCTAGATTTGATCCCACACATGGTCTATGGGTAAGTAATAAGCTTTTTGCTATTCATTTGATCTCTCAGTTCTTCTGAATACTCTCTTGTTTGGTACACAACCTCCCTCACTCTATTTTACATATCCACGATGTTCAGAAGGAGTTTCAAGGACCAAGACTATGGAGGGATGTTCTGCGCAATATTATTGGTCAAGTAAGAAACACCACTTCACCAGTGTTCCATACAATTCTTCTGTAAGATGGTAACCATACTGATTCTCTTTCCTTTGCAGTTCATTGGTTGTTTCTGCTGGCATTTTCCGTGTTTTTGGGAAGGAAGTGGCTGAACTCCCTTTAGTTGCTACAAGTACTAATTGTCAAGGACAGGTAACTCAATTTTAAGCTTACAATTTGTCTGGTTTCAGTTTACCCTTACCCTGTGAGGCTATACCTATTCTTTTCCATTTTGTTAACCAAACATTTTGTTTTTCCTGCTCAGGGTTACTTCCAGTCTCTGTTTTCTTGTGTAGAGAACCTTTTGCGGTCCCTGAAAGTAGAAAACCTTGTACTTCCGTCCGCAGAAGAAGCAGAGGCAATCTGGACAAATAGATTTAGCTTTACAAAGATCCCTGAAGAACAGGTAACTTGATATTGACATAAGTACGTGCATGCATTCCATCGACCCCTTTTCTATAGTTTTTGTTGTTAACCCGTGCATCCATCTCATTGCAGATGAAGCAGTATCGGAAAAATTATCAGATGATGGTTTTCTCTGGAACATCCATGCTGCAGAAGCAAGTGGGGGGGCTCTCAACTTGATGAAAACAATTTTATTTTAGAAGATGCATGATTTGTTGTGCAGATATTTTGTGGAAAATGGTTTCGATTTTTCTGTAAGACAAGGGATGTACAGCGGCTCTAGTTTCAGTTTGGTGGGGGGGTATATATGGGGAATAGCGTAGACATTGTATGTTAGTTACCCTGTGAATGTTACATCAGTTGTTAGTAGGAGCTATGGTTCCGAAACGTTGGATTGTCTCAGTTGTGGAAGTCGGTAAACTATGAAATTCAGCAGGATTTAGATTATAGCGTGCTGTCTTGTTTTATCTCTTATATGAGAAAATGAGAATGTTCAGTGCTGCTGTAAAATGGCTCCATTTTTGCTACATTAGCAATTGAAAAGTAGCCTTAGTTTATCATATTGCATTTGATTTGTTATTTTAATCATTATTATCAGCACTCTTCCCTCTTCAACAGCATACCCAACAACGGGTGTGGGGGATGGTGGGTGGGTGTTGTTATTTTGATCATTATCAACACTCTTTCCTCCTCAACAACGGCATACCCTGCGAGATCCATCAATGGGTTTGAGGAGGGTGGGTCTTGTTATTTTGATCATTATCAACACTCTTTCGTCCTCAACAACATACCCGGTGAGGTCCATCAACGGGTTTGTTATTTTTGATCATTATCAACACTCTTTCCTCTTCAACAACATACCCAACGAGATCCACAAATGAGTTTAAGGAGGGTGGGTGTTGTTATTTTAATAATTATCAATACACTTTCCTCTTCAACAACATACCCAACGAGATCCACAAATGAGTTTGAGGAGGGTGGGAGTACACAACTCTCACCTATATCTTTGACGGGTAGAGTTAAGAGTACTTGAAGTGGAGTTTTGGGAGGACTAATGTAAATAAGTTTTATCCTTATCCAGTTATCAGACTGTTTTCGATAAACCCTTGACTGGAAAACTGTTTCCGATAGACTCTTGGTTGGGAAATTCTATCTTTCTTGTTATAATGTTTTTGATCACTCAAATTCCTTGGACCAATTGCAACCTTTGAAACTCGGAAGGGTGATGTGCCCCATTATAACCTTTTCCATTCATTTGTAGTTTAAGACGCTACTCTCTTAATCTTTGTCAAATTGAGCTAAACCAGAGAATGATGAGTCTAAATCATCATTGTTAAATGATTTAAATTGAATTTAAGTTCATTCTTGACTATAAAATTAGCTGAAAACCATCACTCAACCTAATCCAAAATATAAACCATATAAAGGAAATAATTATTCACTAAAGTAGCTGAGTTTTCATTATAAATTTGTTTTTAAATAAATAAATAACTGTTATCAGTAAATAACTCTAATTTTCTCTATTGCAAAAAAATTATTATTATTAAAAAAACTAGAAATTCCACGTGTAATGGAAACCTCTAGAACTTTTTCAACTAAGCGGGAAAATAATTCAAAATTCAAAATTTAAAAATGTGCCGTTATTCCCTTTTTAATCATTTAAAAACTTTTAAATGAGGTATAATAATTTTGCTTATTTATTAATTCAAACAAATTCGCCCAAATTTCAGAATAAAGCACTCCATATTCCTCTCTTTTCCCCCATTCATTTTCCATCCATTTCTCGTCTACGAACAACACAAAGGTAAACGTTTCTGCTTAATTCATCAATTTTACTGAATCTGCTTTCTCCAGTTACTACAGATCTGTTTAATTCAGCTTTTTTTGTTGTTGATGAATTTGATTTTGTTTTCAGTAGTTTTTGAACTGATAAATGGGACAGATCCAGTATTCTGAGAAGTATTTTGATGATACCTATGAGTACAGGTATTCTGTTTGCTTAATCGGTTTGAATTTGTAGTGTTTTTGTTTGTTTTTTCAATTAATTCGTATTTTTTTTTGTTTTTGCTGGATTTTGGATTTTGCAGGCATGTTGTTCTTCCTCCTGATGTAGCGAAATTGCTTCCTAAGAATCGTCTTCTATCTGAAGTGAGTGATCGGTTTTACTTCTTAGGTTTTTTGTATGTATTCATTTTCTTCACTTAGTTGAATTGCGTGGAGTTGTTGATCTAGCAGATTAACATAAGTGATGTTTTGTGGTTTCATTTAGGAGATTCTTCGATTTGAATGATTAGTTGATTGATAATCGTGCTTAGCAAATGATAATCAGTGATATTTAGTGTTTTCATTTCGGAATTTCTTTGATTGAAATGATTAATGGAATGTTCTAATCTAATTAAGTGATGACGATGATTATTGTGCCTAGCAAGTGATAATCAGTGATATTTTTTGTGCTCTCATTCTGAAATTTCTTCTATTGAGATGGTTAGTGGAATGTGCTCATGTAAGTAAGTGATAATTGTTCCTAGCACATGATAATTAGTGATATTTTGTGTTATCATTTTGGAACTTCGATTGAAATGTGCTAATCCAAATAAGTGATAATGCTTTCAGTTTGGAACTTCTTCGATAGAAATGATTAATCCAATGTGCTAGTCAAAATAACTGATATGGTGCCTAGCAAGTGATAAATCAGTGACATTTTGTTCTTTCATCTCAGAATTTCTTCTACTGAAATGATTAGTCAAAAGTGCTAATCAAGATAAGAGATAACGTGCCTAGCTAGTGATAATCAGTGATAATGTTTTGGAATTTCTTCTACTGAAATGATTAGTTGAATGTGCGAAGTAAATGGTAGGCAGTGATATTTTGTGCTCTCAGTTTTGGAATATCTTCAGTTGAGATGATCAGTTGAATGTGCTAATCAAAACAAGTAATAATTGTGCCTTGCCCATGATAATCAGTGATATTTTGTGCTTTCAATTTAGGAATTTCTTCGATTGAAATTGTTATTAGTTGAATGTGCTGATCAAGATAGTGATGTGTGCCTAGCAAGTGACAATCAATGACATTTTGTGCTTCCATCTTGGAATTTATTCGATTTAAATGAGTAGTCAGATGTGCTAATTAATATAAGAGATATTACTTCCTAGCAAGTGATAATCAGTGATATTTTGTGCTTTTGTTTCCGAAAAATTCCTACTGAAATGATTAGTTGAATGTGCACAAAAGACGTGCTAATTGTGCTTAGTAAATGATATACAGTGATATTTTGTGCTTTCATTTTTGGAATATCTTCAATTGAAATGTTTAGTTGGATGTGCTGATTAAATAAATGGTATAGTGCCCAACTATTTAGATTAGTTTGTTCTGCTGCTCTAAAAGAAATCTCATCTGGAATGTGGCTTTGTTCTTTTGCATGTGGTTTATGTTGTTTGTCTTATTTGGTTGATTCTTAGAATGAGTGGAGGGCAATTGGAGTTCAGCAGAGCAGAGGATGGGTTCACTATGCTATTCATCGACCAGAGCCCCATATCATGCTCTTCAGGAGGCCACTGAACTATCAGCAGCAACAAGAGAACCAGACTCAGCAAGTTCTGCTTGCCAAGTGAAGAAACATGTCTCTCGTTTCATTTTTCCTAATGAATCAGGTCATATACAGATAGTAATGTTCATTTCATCTAGAAATGATAAGACAGTTTTATGGATGTCTAGTTAAATGTCTGGATTCTTAAGGATGTTATGTACTGTAATGCTTAGCTCTTGTGGAGTTTAGGTTTTGAATTCCCGTATTTTTAACAATCAGATTTTATATCCGTGTGCTTGGATGGATTCTGACCTGTACTTTGGCATCCTACATTTTGGATCTGTTTGGTTTAGTCATGTATTGGATGAGATGCTTGTCCTTTTAATTCTTGTGATGTTGACGCCCTTCCTTTTTTTGTTGGCATCTTTTTAGTCATGGTTGAATCACTTCTGCATTTCAGATGCTGGATGTGGACCATATTGCTCAGGTATTGAGTTTTGTAGCAAGTGTTATCATTGAATACTAATGTGGAGGACCACTAAACCTAGTTCTCATACTTACAGTTCTGTGAAACGATTACTCATAACGTACTCCATATCTTTGTTTATTTTACCATATTACTGTGTTCTCCTGTTGGCTTTTAACAAAGAGGAATTTTAGATCAAAGACTGGAAGAAATGTGTGATTCTTGTTCTACTATTACTTGTTAACGTCAATTAGAACTATAAACGCCTTTTGCCCCTCCTTCCACGTCCTTTAGGAACATAGATAATGATATGTTGAATGAATTTTACTTGGACTTATCTCAGATAATACGCTGTTTTGATTGATAAAATGAACTCATAATGTGGTTGTAGATAGTCCCAAGGTTTTTTCAATCTGCTTTGAGATTTATTAACTGAATAAATTTGTTAATCAAAACTACCAAACAAATATTATACATCAATTGAAAAACATCATCATAGCATGTTACAATTCCACTTGCAATTTTGCCATTTTTTTTACTTCAATATTTCTACATCGTAGCTACACTAAGAAATTCAAATCACAATTATTCTGAATCGATTTTCTTTTCCAACCACACTACTGGTGTGATCCCATAATCGAGATCTGGGGAGGGTGAAATGTAAGTTATGTTATCCCTACTTGGATGAGACATGTAGACCGTTTTTTATAGATGATTACATAAATGAGGCCTCAGAAGGGTAAAATGTATGCTAACATTATCCCTACCTTGAATAAGGGAGAGAGGCTAATTCTAATAATAACTTGTTCAACTATAAGCTCTCTTAGCAGTGTTGAACAAAGAAGAACTGTGAAAAGAAGGAAGGGAGAAGATATTTATTCATTGTGGCTAAAGTTTCAGACTACAAATTGAAGCATTCATCAATGCTTTATAGACTTAGTTAGAAGCATCTAAAAGGTTGACATCACTTGTCATCCTAACAATAATCTAAGCAGCTTGCTATCGACTCTTATAACCATCTGCTAAACAGTGAACTAATGGTGAACTAATGTCATCGTCTCATCATTTAACACATCCTTTCAAGCGAAAGGGTGCAAAGCATCAAGCTTGCCTTAAAAGCATGAATGTTGAGCTTGACTTAACCCCTTTGTCGACAAGTCTACAAGTTGTTGAGTAGGAACATCGATAGTTTCTATCACCCCTGCTTTCATCTTGTCCGTGATAAAATGATAGCCTATTCCTATGTTTTAGCTTCTTTTATGTAATACTGGATTGGCTGCGAATTGTATAGCTGATTTGCTGTCACTCAAAATAGTGACATGCATTGGATTGGGCACTCCTAGCTCAGTGAAAAATCCTATTAACCATGCTTCTGTAAGCCATGCTTCTATACTCGACTTCAGCTGAGCTTGTGGAAACAATTTGTTATTTCTTAGACTTCCAAGACACCAAAGACAGCACCGAACTTGACTACATAGCCTGTAATGGACCTTCTAGTGTTGTGACAAAGCAGTCCCATCAGAGTCACACAACACAGTGAAACCTACTATGCCTTTTAAGCTATGGTACAAGCACCCATAACGAAACTATACTTTCTCTTCCCTAGTAATGCAATCTTCATTGACCTGCTCTAGATCCCATAATTCTCCGAACCTGTCGCTTCTGACTGGCCAATGTGTCAAGGATCAATCTTTGTGATTGCCATTGTTGTAATCTTCAACTACATAGCTAAAGGATATCTAATCTAAGCTATAAAACTACTACTAGATAGCCAGGATCGAATGCTCTGATACCATGTTAAACTATTGGCTTAGAAGCTCTCTAAGGTCTAAGCAATTGAACAAAGAACAAAATATCATTCATTTTGGCTAGAATTTCAAACTAAAAATTGAAGCATTCATACTGAATTAAGGTTCACATCTAGAAGGGTTCACATTACCTGTGAATTACTCAACTAACTAACTAAATCGATCGAAAGATCTCTCAATTCAACTAGTAATTCAATTGCTACTGTTAGAACCCTTTGAACCTTCAACAACAACTTTGAGGTTTTCATGATACAGCTGAGTTTTATTCATCATAAGCTCAGATTCTTTCAATTTCAGCTCCATCCATTTCTCATTCATCTCCATCAATTTCTTCTTCCCCAATTTCCTTAACCCTTGTTTACAATACTCATTCCTCTGAAACACCATTGTCATTTCATTTACCAAAAAAGAAAAATCATCCAAATTCACATCTTCATCTTCATCATGATCTTCTTCTCCTACTACTACTAATAACTCCTTTCCCTTAGCTGCATTTCGACCCCAAATCTTTCGCCCAATTTCGTAAATCTCGCCGTCGTGCGGAGTTTTGATTTGGGATTTGGATCTAGCCAACTTGTGGTACTTCTCTTTCAGTTTCTTCAGCTTATTCGCGATTTGCGCCTCGGTGAAGTTTCCAGTTCGGAGTTCGTTGCTGTTTGGGGATTGTGATAGGGTTTTGAGGAGTGCGATTTCGTCGCTTAGGGTGAAGAGTCTGTGACTTTCAGCAGATTTTGTGATTGTTTTGGTGATCGGTGGAAGCGTTGAATTTTCCGGTGATTTGGGGGAATTTGTACGGTGGTTCACGGCGGTGTTAGATTTTTCCCGAGAGCGTGAGTGGGTCATGGTTATTTTGCCGATGTGTTTCGGAGTGAGAGTTGAAATTTGGGAACGGTGAGATGGTGAACTTTTAAAGTGAAAAATTACACGTGTTTTAACCTAGGGTAAAATATGATACGACATTTTTAATTTGATATAAAAATTTTAAAGGTAAATGTACATATGATGTTTTACAATTTTATTTTAATTTACGTGATATTAGTTAATTTGATATAAGAATTAAAAGAGAACAAGTACTGCAAAAACACTCCTATTTTGGATGAAGTTTTGTAGCTTCATTCTCGTAACGAACACTTGTTAATTTGATTAATTGAATTTAAATATATATTTAATTTCGTATTACAAGTAAAATACACACCTCAATTTTTTTTATCAAATTTAGCGTGTTTTCAATTTCTTTTTAATTTTTTTAATTAAAATCTCATGCTTTTACATTAATTTAAAATCATTTATTATTTCTAATAATTAATTTATTAGAAATATATTTTTGAATTTGTCAATAATTTAGGAAGAAAGTAATAATTTATAAAAGTGTTTTCAAAAATTCAAAATTTGTTGTAAAGTATTTTTGAGTGTCACGTGGATTCTGACCACTAAAAGTATTGCATCACTTGTAAATGATGTGCAAATCAATTATGCATGCCACGTGAAATTCTCCCATTAGTAGGATATCATCACTTGGCCAATAAGAAGGTCAAGCTATACATATGTACATTAAGCTCATGGCTATAAATAGACACAGTACATATAAATACATATATATATATTTGAAATATATTACTTCCTCAATTTTCTTTTTTTTATTTTATTAATCTTCATAAGTTCTTTTATAACATGTTATCAGCACGAGTCTCTGTCAGCTCAAGTAAAGACTTTAAAAGCCTCGGAGGTATAAATTTCCTTTTCTTAAATAATGTCTAATCTCTCTAAACTTGAATTTCTTGCTCTAGACATATCGAAAAAAACTATCTATCATGGGTACTCGATGCAGAAATTCATCTTGATGCGATGGGTCTAGCAGACACCATTCAAGAAAATAATCAAGCATTGAATTAAAGCCGTGCTAAGGCGATGATATTTCTCCGTCATCACCTTGATGAGGATTTGAAAATGGAATATCTCACTGTTAAGGATCCTCTGGTGTTGTGGAACAATTTAAAAGATAGATATGACCACCTAAAGTTGGTCGTCCTTCTACAGACACGTTATGAGTGGATCCACTTGAGACTTCAAGATTTTAAATCTATTAGTGAGTATAAGTAATTCAAATTGACTTCCTATTTATAAAATATAAAAAAAAATGTTGCAAGGTTTTTTAAACAAATAGAATAGGAAGTATCCTTAACACTCATTATAACCACTTACAAATTGCATGTTTGAGTAAATTATAATCTATTTTGCTTGATTTTGATATAAAAAAATGCATGTTTGAGTTATTTGCAATTTATTTGCTTGAATTATTTGTAAACTCCCTAATTATCTTTTTAAAAAAACTATATAATAAATATTTGCAATATTATTTTCTGTTATATACAAGAGAGAAGTGGAGGACGATCAATGATAAAAATGTAATTTCACGCTAATAAAAATCTACGAAGAAAGATAATAAATAATTCTAGAAGTATCTTTCTATATATTAAATGAATAATTATAAATAATATGAATTTATTATGATTACATATTTATTATAAATAATATGAATTTATTATGATTACATATTTATTATAAATAATATGAATTTATTATGATAATAAAACATTCAATAAGTAAAATTTGAAAAAGATATGATGATATATGTACTGTGTACACATTAAGATGTTATTTCCATTAAAAAAATGGATATGCTTGTAGATTTAAAATAATTAATCTTGTACTTTTATTACTGTATATATGAATAATATTCTCAATGAAATGTGTAGTTACTATTTAAAGTAATAAAATTGAAAATATTTGTTTTAAGAAAAATAAATAAAGCGGAAAAGATAATGGTCCATTTAGAACACCACCAAAATTGTCAATCGGGTCGGGTACAGCCAATAGAGGAGAAGAGATCATCGGGGCTGAAAAACCTTCAGTTCGCCGGCGATTGTTCGTCGGAGAACCCTGTTTCCACAGTTCCATAGATTTATCTAGGTAAAGTTTCAATTTTTCTTTGAATTCACTACGATTCTCTGAATTTGTCATTCGGATAATCGTAGCTCAGTTGGTTGAGTATCTGAACTTTTACTTTGTTGGTGAGGGTTCGATATGTGGTGTAATTTGATCTTGTTAAAAGGTTCAGCATTTTTGGGGAAATATTAACATTTGATTAATAGAACTTTGTAGGCTCCTTGTAATGTAGTGAATAGAGGGCAGATATAAGATTTAAAGTTTGATTTGAAATTATGGGTTCAATATATAATATTTGGTGAATTCAAATTTGTGGGCTTCTTTCCATACCATTATTCGTAGTATTACTCTAGTAGTTTTTTGTGTTTGGTTACTATTTGTTATTGCTGGTACTTCGATTATCGTATTATCTTGTTGTCATTATTGTTCAGGAGTGTACTATTTTGTTAGGGCTTATTCATTTTAATACTGTTTTTCATGGTTGAGCTGAAGGTCGATTGAGAACAGTCTCTCTACCTCCAAGGTAAGAGTTATGTCTGCAGCACACAGTCTACCCTCCCCGAACACCACTTTGTGGGATTACACTGCCTGTTGTTGAAGTGTTTTTCACGTGTTGAAAATACTGGGTTCGGTTGAATCTGTAGCTAGTTAAGCTACATTGATCATTGCTGAAATGATGCATTCGAGGTTTGGTGCCAAGATACATTCTTTTTCTTCTTATTATGAATGAGATACCTAAGAGTGAATATTGACTATATTGGCCACATCTACATTTTCTGATCCACAATATGCTTTCATTCATTTACCTGTGAGAAATATCTTTCTCGGTATTTTGTCTGCATCATCAGTCAAGCCAAAACTGTAGTCTACTTTTATTTTTACTATACATTTCTATTAACTTGGTAAATCCTGTTTAATATTTACTAGTCCCTGCCTGCAAACTCATTCTGTATATCAAAGACAACCTCCTTTGTTAACCAACCAAATTGTTGCCTTCCTCTGCATGGCTTGTTCTTTGAGGCTTCATTTGCATATCGACATAACCTTTTTTTGGGTAGTGTTCTGTTATAGATCTCTGGTCTGCAAATATATTTAGCTCGAGGTGACCTTATCATAGTTAACATGTTGGTGCTCTCCGTTACTATCATCCTGTAATAAGTTCTTCATTAATTCCTGCAAATGTCTAAACAAAAGACTGAAGAGCACGTGGTATACTTGATAGTGTTGCTCCAATCGTTGTCCTTCCTTTAGAGAACTATTGTTCCAGCCGCCACTCTTATCTACTTTCTTCAAATCTTCAAATAACTAGTTCCGGAAGTTAACCATCCTTGATTGTTCCTCCTAACAAGACCAATAATTGTGATAAGTTCATCTACCTTGTGTTTTCTCCCACCTTGACAATGGTGTGTATATCTGTGCACCTTCCAAACCGGTTCTTGCTTTCTCATGTTAATGCTCAAACCAGATACTGCCTGAAACTGTAAAACCTTTTCAAACAATATCTGATTTGTTGAGATTCACTGGAAATTTGTGTCATTAGCAAATAAGAATTGTGTAATGTGTATGCCATCTCATGACACACTGCTTGTTCCAATGCTTTTCAAACAATCTCTTCGGATGACTTTCTTTTTTAAAAATTCTTATTAGAATTGTGTCTGGGCCAGCTT
Source organism: Solanum lycopersicum (assembly GCF_036512215.1). Taxonomy (NCBI): domain Eukaryota; kingdom Viridiplantae; phylum Streptophyta; class Magnoliopsida; order Solanales; family Solanaceae; genus Solanum; species Solanum lycopersicum. The sequence goes on along the minus strand of NC_090810.1, from coordinate 57,608,846 downwards.
ATATGCATCTTGAATATTACAAGGGGGTACCCGCTATTTCCCGCTAGCATAGGTACCATGTAACTTTGCTAACCTAGGCTTAGTAGATGGAAAAAACACCTTGAGTTTTCTGTCTCTGGGATATGGACACTAGTCTCCAAAGTTTGTTCCCACTTCATTGACCAGTAGGCCACATCCTTTGGTGCTTCGGAGGAATTCTCCTAGTAGTTTAGTTAATAAGTGCATCATAAATAGGAGTTGCAGTGGGGATACTGGATCCAAAATTGGGAGTTTTCAATCATGATGTAAATGAGCTCACTAGATTGAGAGAGGTTCCCATTGGATGGAAAATCCCTTCCATAGTATAAATTTGCATCTCAAACCCATCAGCAATAAGCACATTTTATATGATGTATGAAGCCCACTCTTGGATTTCACTGATTGTGTTGTTGATGTATTCGATGTGTGAAGCAACTGAAGTAAAGCCCACTCTTGGATTTCACCGATTATGTTGTTGATGTATTCAATGTGTGAAGCAACTGAAGTATATTAATCATGCATGAATAATGAAAAGTTCAAAACGTTTTCTTTGACAAAGGAATATTAAATGATTTCTTGTGCTATTTAAAGTTTAGTAAATGGAATTGGGAACGCAATGGTATTTGCTCTGTATTAGTTATCTCTACGTACTTCTGTGAAAATAGATGGGGGTATTCAATATGGGTATATACGGTCGTCGTCTCAGGTTAAGGTATCGTCTTCTCAAAACATTCAGTATAAGAGATGTAAAGAACCAAAATTTGGGTAAATGATTGAAAAGTCCTCGCCCCTGTTCTTTTCTTCCTCAATACCAAATATCCATGGGAATATATTCTATAACAGAGCATTTACTGTGATTACTCACGTGGATATTTGTGCCCCCATACTGCTAAACACTTATATTTCACCTAAAAGGTAGAGGTAGGGTCTCTGTACTGATAAAGATTCCTAATATCAGAACTCAACCGGTTACTACCTAACAGTTTATGAATTAAAATCATTGTTGTCATTAGTAGTGACCAAGGAGGAAGCCTCGTCTCCTGCATCACTTAGCAGCATGATATATTGCAAGTGTTCCTGCACGGAATCTTATCATTCATGCCATCTTGGATGGTCTCTTTACCTTTATAAATATTGTTCGTGTGACCTTTGAACTGTTATGTAGAGCAGAAAGATGTACTGAGGTGTGCCCAAACGTAATCCTATTATTCATGCTGTCTTTGATATCTCTTCATCCGTGTGAATATTGTTAAAGAAACTTTGAACTGTTACGTGTAGACATTAATTCTTTTGGTTTTCTGGAAGATAGTATTTTGCCTCAAAATCATATTGCTTTGAGCAAGATTCTAAAAGATATACTGCATGTTTAAATATTCTTATAGAGTTGTAACTTGTGACTGAAGTTTAATGGTTTTCATTCCTGGATTTCTTTTCCGGCTGTCACTTATTCCTCATCTTTTTCTTTTTTTCAGTTGTTAGATACTTAAACATCCTACTTCATCTCACTTGATGTCTCGGAAACGCAATGTCATTGTTGCCACAGGCTTGCTAGTCTTTGCATCTGCTGGCTTATCCTTTCCGTTTTACATGGCGTAAGCAAGACTTCATTGCTTGTCAAATAAATAAAGAGGTGATCTTTCATATTGTTTTGCTTAATTGTAAGCTAATTCATTGTTTCAATTCAGGTCAAGATCATCAAGGGCAACTCCAGTCATTGATTCATCAAAGCCATTGCCACCCCAGGCGACATTTCGTGGCCCTTACATCAACACGGGATCGCGTGATATTGGACCTGATCATCAAACATACCCTAAGAAATAACATCTTTCTTGATTAGATATTAGTTTTGCTAGTTATTGAAGTCACTCTAGATTTCCCCTTTTTCTTTCTATTCAATGAAAAGAGATAATAATGAGAGTCTGTTGAAACTGGCTCAGGAGAAATTAGCATGTTTGAGAGTGATCCAGGAGCACCCTAGCTGGCCTGGACACCATTGTTATCGAAAACTCTGGAGGAAATTTGCATGTTTGAGAGTGTGATCGAGGAGCGTCCTATCTAGCTTGGACACTACTGTTTCAAGAAAAATTGTTCTTTTAGAGATTTTCAGATATGTAAGTGTGATGTTGCTTTATTGTTCAGAAACAACAATATGTAATATGCTGCGTGGAACGGGGCTAGAATTTTCAGTAAGAAGTTTGAAAATGAGGGTAAAAAGAAAGGGAAAATTGAATTTTTTTTCCCCCCCTCTTTTTAATGATTTGGTTTAAATGGAAGAAGGCACTTACTTTCATACCAAATTCAAGTAAAAGAAAAGGAAAACATTGGTGGGAATTGGGAATAGAACTAGATTTTTTTTTATGAATAGAAAAAAAAAGCAAAGAAGAAAATTGTTGCTACTAGGGCGTGTTTTGACATATTTTCCATATTTGGTTGGTGAAATCTTTTAAGAAAATGACTCTTTTATTACTGTACTGTATTGTTAAATTTATTATTAGATAACATTGAAAAATTTTTATTTTGTATAATCATCAATTTGGTGTGACTGTATTATAATTTTATTTTTCTTTCTTCTCATTTTGTTTAATAATTTTATTTCATCTTTTTTTCGATCTTAGATCTATCTTATTTTCTTGTAAGTATTGATTATGACATTCAATCGATAACGATAGGATATATTAATATATTTTTATCAAAATAATATATAATGTAATATGCTACGATATGATATATTATGAAATTATACTAAATAACTTATCTAAATATTGTGACATTTCAAGATCATTTTCTTTTCCACTCCTTAGTCCTTACTCCAAACACATGTTAGAAATATATTTTTTTAAAATTTTGAGTTGAAAGTGTGTAATAGAAATATTTTGCTATTGACATTTAACCATTGATTTTATCTCCTCTTTACTTTCACAATTATTATCATGTGTAACCTAATCAAATTTGAATTTGTGTCACGTTGAGAATAAAGAGCTCTCTAATAAAAATACGATTCCATATTCGAATGAGTCAAGCCTAAGAACTCTAACCAAATAAAAGAAGTATTTACCACTCCGCGTTAACACGGTCTCTTCTTCTCCCTAAAGCACCACCACCACAGCTTTCATTTTCTGGGCCCTCCCTCACAAACCACAAAACTCATCAAATTCCAATTCAAACACATTGTTCATAACTTGCACGCAAATCCTTCTTCTTCTTCTTTACTTGAACATATGTGTATTAGTAACACAAAACATTGATTAACTCAATAATGGT